>NW_026778197.1:5076739-5711331 GCF_025265405.1 Mesoplodon densirostris | reverse complement strand
CACAATGCTCGAAGTCTCCAGTAATCACAATGTTCCATTCCCTTTTTCATCAGAATGCTCCATTAGATTTGTCATCACAAGTCTCCATGGTCATCTCCTCACAATGCTCCAAGACCTTGTCATCACCATGCTCCATTCCCTTGTCATCACAATGCTCCATGACCCCTGTCACCACAATACTCCATGAATATTTTCAGCCCAATTCTCTATGACCTTCTCATCACAATGCTCCATGACCAATATCATCACAATGCTCCATGACCACTGTCATCACAACACTCCATGACAACTGACAACACAATGATCCGGGACTCTTGTCATCACAATGCTCCAAGACCCCTGTAATCACAATGCTCCATGACCCCTGTCATCACAATACTCCATGAACATTTTCAGACCAATGCTCCATGACACTTGTCATCACAATGATCCATGCCCATGTTATCCCAATGTTCCATGACCCATGTATTCACAATGCTCCATGACGCTTGTCATCACAGTGCTCCATGACACCTGTCATCACAATGCTCCATGCTTTTGTCAGCAAAATGCTACATGACCTTGTCATTACAATGCTCTATGCACTTGTCATCACAATACTCCATTTCCATTGTCATCACAATCCTCCATGAACTTTGGGATCACATTGCTTCATGCCCTTGTCATCACAATGCTCCATGCTCCTTGAAATCAAAATGATCCATGACCTCTGTCATCACAATGCTCCAAACCCTTGTGATCACAATGTTCCATAACACTTGTCCTCACAACGCTCCATGATGCCTGTCATCACAATAATCCATGCCCTTTTCATCACAATGCTCCATGACCTTTGTCATCACAATTCTCAATACACTTGTCATCACAATGCTCCCTGACACTTGTCGTCAGAATGCTCCTTCAACCCTGTCACGAAAAGGCTCCATGCCTTTTTCATCACAAAGCCCCATGCCCTTTTCATCCCAATGCTCCATGCCATTGTCATTAAAATACTCCACAAGCTTGTCATCAGAATGCTCCATGACCCTTGTCATCACAATTCTCCATGCACTTGTCAGCACAATGCTCCCTGACACTTGTCATCACAATGCTCCAAGCCATTGTCATCACAATGCTCCATTACCTTTGTGATCAGAATCCTCAATGGAAGTTTGGATCACAATGCTCCATGCCATTGTCATCACAATGGGCCATTACATATGTCATCACAATGCTCCCTGACACCTCTCTTTACAATACTGCATTACCTGGTCATCACAATGCTCCCTGCCGTTCTCATCACAATGCACCACACCCTTGTCATCAAAATGCTCCATGACCTTTGTCATCACAAAGCTCCATGACCCTTGGCATCACAATGCTCCATGTCATTGTCATCACAATGCTACATGAACCCTCTCATCACATTGCTCCATGCGCTTGTCATCACAAAGCTCCATGGCACTTGTCATCACAATGCTCGATGCCCTTCTCATCACAATGCTCCATGCCCTTGTCATTACAATCCTCCATGACCCATGTATCACAGTGTACCGTGCCCTTGTCCTCACAATGCGCCACGCCCACTCTCATCACAATAATCCATGAAATATTTCAGACCAATGCTCAATGCACTTCTCATCACAATGCTCCATTACCTCTGTCATAACAAGCTCCATGACCCCTGCCATCACAATGTTCCACGGCCTTGTCATCACAAGGCTCCAGGACCCTTGTCAGCACAATGCTCCAAGACCAATGTAATCACAATGCTCCATGCCCTTGTCATCACAAAGCTCCATGACGCATGTCATCACAAAGTTCCATGGCCTTCGCCTCACAATGCTCCATGCCCTTGTCATCACAATGTTTCAAGACCCCCGTAATCACAATGCTCCATGCCCCTTTTCATAAGAATGCTCCATTAGACTTGTCATCCCAAGTCTCCATGGTCATCTCATCACAATGCTCCAAGACCTTGTCATCAACATGCTCCATTCCCTTGTCATCACAATGCTCCATGACCCCTGTCATCACAATACTCCATGAACATTTTCAGCCCAATGCTCCATGACCATTGTCATCACAAAGCTCCATGCACTTGTCAGCACAATGCTCCCTGATTCTTGTCATCACAATGCTCCAAACCATTGTCACCACAATGCTCCATTACCTTTGTCATCAGAATCCTCCATGACCCCTGTCATCACAATGCTCCGTGACTACAGTCATCACAATGCTTCATAACGTTTGTCATCACAACAATCCATGCACACGTCATCACAAGGCTCTGTGACCTTTGTAACCACAATGCTCCATGAACTTTTCATCACAATGCTCCGTGACCCTTGTCATCACAATGCTCCATGCCTTTGTCAGAACAATGCTCCATGACCCTTGTCATCAAATTGTGCCATGCGCTTTTCACCACAATGATCCACAACCTTGTCATCGCTATGCTCCATAAACCTTGTAATCACAATGCTCCATGCACTTCTCATCCAAATACTCTCTCACATGAGATATCACAATGTTCCATCACTAGTCATCACAATCCTCCCTCACCCCTGTTATCACAATGTTCCATGACCCCTGTCATCACAATGCTACATCCCCTTATCAGCACAATGTTCCATGACCCCTGACATCACAATGTTCCATAACCCCTGTCATCAAAATGCTCCATGACCCTTTTCATCCCAAAGCTCCATGACCCCTGGCATCACAATGTTCTATAACCCCTGGCATCAAAATGTTCTTTAAACTTTTCATCAAATTGCTGCATGACCCTGTCATCAAAATGCTCCCTGCCCTTCTCATCACAATGCACCACACACTTGTCATCAAAATGCTCCATGACCTTTGTCATCACAAAGCTCCATGACCCTTGGCATCACAATGCTCCATGTCATTGTCATCACAATGCTCCATGAACCCTCTCATCACATTGCTCCATGTCCTTGTCATCACAAAGCTCCATGACACTTGTCATCACAATGCTCGATGCCATTCTCATCACAATGCTCCATGACCTTGTCATTACAATCCTCCATGACCCATGTATCACAGTGTACCGTGCCCTTGTCATGACAAACCGCCATGCCCACTCTCATCACAATAATCCATGAAACATTTCAGATCAATGCTCAATGCCCTTCTCATCACAATGCTCCGTTACCTCTGTCGTAACAATGCTCCATGACACCTGCCATCATAATATTCCACGGCCTTGTCATCACAAGGCTCCATGACCCTTGTCATCACAATGCTCCAAGATCCATGTAATCACAATGCTCCATGCCCTTGTCATCACAATACTCCATGAACATTTTCAGCCCAATGCTCCATGACCATTGTCATCACAACGCTCCATGATGCCTGTCATCACAATACTCCATGCCCTTTTCATCACAATGTTCCATGACCTTTGTCATTACAATTCTCAATACACTTGTCATCACAATGCTCCCTGACACTTGTCGTCAGCATGCTCCTTGAAACCTGTCAACAAAAGGCTACACGCATTTTTTATCACAAAGCCCCATGCCGTTTTCATCCCAATGCTCCATGCCATTGTCATCAAAATATTCCACAAGCTTGTCATCAGAAAGCTCCATGACCCTTGTCATCACAATGCTCCCTGCACTTGTCAGAACAATGCTCCCTGACCCTTGTCATCACAATGCTCCAAGCCATTGTCATTCACAATGCTCCATTACCTTTGTCATCAGAATCCTCCATGACACTTGGCATCACAATGCTCCATGACATTGTCATCACAATGGGCCATTACATATGTCATCACAATGCTCCCTGACACCTATCTTCACAATACTGCATGACCTTTGTCATCACAAAGCTCCATGCCCTTGTCATCACAAAGCTCCATGGCACTTGTCATCACAATGCTCGATGCCCTTCTCATCAGAATGCTCCATGCCCTTGTCATTACAATCCTCCATGACCCATGTATCACAGTGTACCGTGCCCTTGTCATCACAATGCGCCATGCCCACTCTCATCACAATAATCCATGAAATATTTCAGACCAATGCTCAATGCACTTCTCATCACAATGCTCCATTACCTCTGTCATAACAAGCTCCATGACCCCTGCCATCACAATGTTCCACGGCCTTGTCATCACAAGGCTCCAGCACCCTTGTCAGCACAATGCTCCAAGACCCATGTAATCACAATGCTCCATGCCCTTGTCATCACAAAGCTCCATGACGCATGTCATCACAATGTTCCATGGCCTTCGCCTCACAATGCTCCATGCCCTTGTCATCACAATGCTTCAAGAACCCCGTAATCACAATGCTCCATGCCCCTTTTCATAAGAATGCTCCATTAGACTTGTCATCACAAGTCTCCATGGTCATCTCATCACAATGCTCCAAGACCTTGTCATCAACATGCTCCATTCCCTTGTAATCACAATGCTCCATGACCCCTGTCATCACAATACTCCATGAACATTTTCAGCCCAATGCTCCATGCCCTTGTCATCCCAATGTTCCATGACACTTGTTTTCACAAGGCTCTGTGACGCTTGTCACCACAGTGCTCCATGACAACTGTCATCACAATGCTCCATTCCTTTGTCAGCAAAATGCTAAATGGCCTTGTCATTACAATGCGCTAGGCGCTTGTCATCACAATACTCCATTACTGTTGTCATCACAATTTTCCATGAACCTTGGGATCACATTGCTTCCTGCCCTTGTCATCACAATGCTCCATGCTCCTTGAAATCAAAATGATCCATGACCTCTGTCATCACAATGCTCAAAACCCTTGTGATCACAATGTTCCATAACACTTGTCCTCACAACGCTCCATGATGCCTGTCATCACAATTCTCCATGCCCTTTTCATCACAATGTTCCATGACGATTGTCATCACAATTCTCAATACACTTGTCATCACAATGCTCCCTGACACTTGTCGTCAGCATGCTCCTTGAAAACTGTCACCAAAAGGCTACACGCCTTTTTCATCACAAAGCCCCATGCCGTTTTCATCCCAATGATCCATGCCATTGTCATCAAAATATTCCACAAGCTTGTCATCAGAAAGCTCCATGACCCTTGTCATCACAATGCTCCATGCACTTGTCAGAACAATGCTCCCTGACCCTTGTCATCACAATGCTCCAAGCCATTGTCATTCACAATGCTCCATTACCTTTGTCATCAGAATCCTCCATGACACTTGGCATCACAATGCTCCATGACATTGCCATCACAATGGGCCATTATATATGTCATCACAATGCTCCCTGACAACTATCTTCACAATACTGCATGACCTTTGTCATCACAAAGCTCCATGACCCTTGGCATCACAATGCTCCATGTCATTGTCATCACAATGCTCCATGAACCCTCTCATCACATTGCTCCATGCCCTTGTCATCACAAAGCTCCATGGCACTTGTCATCACAATGCTCGATGCCCTTCTCATCACAATGCTCCATGCCCTTGTCATTACAATCCTCCATGACCCATGTATCACTGTGTACCGTGCCCTTGTCATCACAATGCGCCATGCCCACTCTCATCACAATAATCCATGAAATATTTCAGACCAATGCTCAATGCACTTCTCATCACAATGCTCCATTACCTCTGTCATAACAAGCTCCATGACCCCTGCCATCACAATGTTCCACGGCCTTGTCATCACAAGGCTCCAGCACCCTTGTCAGCACAATGCTCCAAGACCCATGTAATCACAATGCTCCATGCGCTTGTCATCACAAAGCTCCATGACGCATGTCATCACAATGTTCCATGGCCTTCGCCTCACAATGCTCCATGCCCTTGTCATCACAATGCTTCAAGACCCCCGTAATCACAATGCTCCATGCCCCTTTTCATAAGAATGCTCCATTTGACTTGTCATCACAAGTCTCCATGGTCATCTCATCACAATGCTCCAAGACCTTGTCATCAACATGCTCCATTCCCTTGTCATCACAATGCTCCATGACCCCTGTCATCACAATACTCCATGCACATTTTTAGCCCAATGCTCCATGACCCTTGTCATCACAATGATCCATGTCCTTGTCATCACAAAGCTCCATGCACTTGTCAGCACAATGCTCCCTGATCCTTGTCATCACAATGCTCCAAACCATTGTCACCACAATGCTCCATTACCTTTGTCATCAGAATCCTCCATGACACTTGGCATCACAATGCTCCATGCCATTGTCATCACAATGCTCCATGACCCCTGTCATCACAATGGTCCATGACTACAGTCATCACAATGCTTCATAACGTTTGTCATCGCAACAATCCATGCCCGCGTCATCACAAGGCTCTGTGACCTTTGTAACCACAATGCTCCGTGACCCTTGTCATCACAATGCTCCATGCCTTTGTCAGAACAATGCTCCATGACCCTTGTCATCAAATTGTGCCATGCGCTTTTCACCACAATGATCCACAACCTTATCATCGCTATGCTCCATAAACCTTGTAATCACAATGCTCCATGCACTTCTCATCCAAATACTCTCTCACATGAGATATCACAATGTTCCATCACTAGTCATCACAATCCTCCCTCACCCCTGTTATCACAATGTTCCATGACCCCTGTCATCACAATGCTACATCCCCTTATCAGCACAATGTTCCATGACCCCTGACATCACAATGTTCCATAACCCCTGTCATCAAAATGCTCCATGACCCTTTTCATCCCAAAGCTCCATGACCCCTGGCATCACAATGTTCTATAACCACTGGCATCAAAATGTTCCATTACACTTTTCATCAAATTGCTGCATGACCCTGTCATCAAAATGCTCCCTGCCCTACTCATCACAATGCACCACACACCTGTCATCAAAATGCTCCATGACCTTTGTCATCACAAAGCTCCATGACCCTTGGCAACACAATGCTCCATGTCATTGTCATCACAATGCTCCATGAACCCTCTCATCACATTGCTCCATGTCCTTGTCATCACAAAGCTCCATGACACTTGTCATCACAATGCTCGATGCCATTCTCATCACAATGCTCCATGACCTTGTCATTACAATCCTCCATGACCCATGTATCACAGTGTACCGTGCCCTTGTCATGACAAACCGCCATGCCCACTCTCATCACAGTAATCCATGAAACATTTCAGATCAATGCTCAATGCCCTTCTCA
Source organism: Mesoplodon densirostris (assembly GCF_025265405.1). Lineage (NCBI taxonomy): Eukaryota > Metazoa > Chordata > Mammalia > Artiodactyla > Ziphiidae > Mesoplodon > Mesoplodon densirostris. The sequence continues at coordinate 5,704,166 of NW_026778197.1, read as the reverse complement.
TCACAATGCTCCGTTACCTCTGTCGTAACAATGCTCCATGACACCTGCCATTATAATATTCCACGGCCTTGTCATCACAAGGCTCCATGACCCTTGTCATCACAATGCTCCAAGATCCATGTAATCACAATGCTCCATGCCCTTGTCATCACAAAGCTCCATGACGCATGTCATCAGAATGTTCCATGGTCTTCTCCTCACAATGCTCCATATCCTTGTCATCACAATGCTCGAAGACTCCAGTAATCACAATGTTCCATTCCCTTTTTCATCAGAATGCTCCATTAGATTTGTCATCACAAGTCTCCATGGTCATCTCCTCACAATGCTCCAAGACCTTGTCATCACCATGCTCCAGTCCGTTGTCATCACAATGCTCCATGACCCCTGTCATCACAATACTCCATGAACATTTTCAGCCCAATTCTCTATGACCTTCTCATCACAATGCTCCATGACCAATATCATCACAATGCTCCATGACCACTGTCATCACAACACTCCATGACACCTGACAACACAATGATCCGGGACTCTTGTCATCACAATGCTCCAAGACCCCTGTAATCACAATGCACCATGACCCCTGTCATCACAATACTCCATGAACATTTTCAGCCCAATGCTCCATGACCCTTGTCATCACAATGATCCATGCCCATGTTATCCCAATGTTCCATGACCCATGTATTCACAATGCTCCATGACGCTTGTCATCACAGTGCTCCATGACACCTGTCATCACAATGCTCCATGCCTTTGTCAGCAAAATACTACATGACCTTGTCATTACAATGCTCTATGCACTTGTCATCACAATACTCCATTTCCATTGTCATCACAATCCTCCATGAACTTTGGGATCACATTGCTTCATGCCCTTGTCATCACAATGCTCCATGCTCCTTGAAATCAATATGATCCATGACCTCTGTCATCACAATGCTCCAAAACCTTGTGATCACAATGTTCCATAACACTTGTCCTCACAATGCTCCGTGATGCCTGTCATCACAATAATCCATGCCCTTTTCATCACAATGCTCCATGACCTTTGTCATCACAATTCTCAATACACTTGTCATCACAATGCTCCCTGACACTTGTCATCAGAATGCTCTTTGAACCCTGTCACGAAAAGGCTCCATGCCTTTTTCATCACAAAGCCCCATGCCCTTTTCATCCCAATGCTCCATGCCATTGTCATCAATATACTCCACAAGCTTGTCATCAGAATGCTCCATGACCCTTGTCATCACAATTCTCCATGCACTTGTCAGCACAATGCTCCCTGACACTTGTCATCACAATGCTCCAAGCCATTGTCATCACAATGCTCCATTACCTTTGTGATCAGAATCCTCAATGGAAGTTTGCATCACAATGCTCCATGCCATTGTCATCACAATGGGCCATTACATATGTCATCACAATGCTCCCTGACACCTCTCTTTACAATACTGCATTACCTGGTCATCACAATGCTCCCTGCCGTTCTCATCACAATGCACCACACCCTTGTCATCAAAATGCTCCATGACCTTTGTCATCACAAAGCTCCATGACCCTTGGCATCACAATGCTCCATGTCATTGTCATCACAATGCTCCATGAACCCTCTCATCACATTGCTCCATGCCCTTGTCATCACAAAGCTCCATGGCACTTGTCATCACAATGCTCGATGCCCTTCTCATCACAATGCTCCATGCCCTTGTCATTACAATCCTCCATGACCCATGTATCACAGTGTACCGTGCCCTTGTCATCACAATGCACCATGCCCACTCTCATCACAATAATCCATGAAATATTTCAGACCAATGCTCAATGCACTTCTCATCACAATGCTCCATTACCTCTGTCATAACAAGCTCCATGACCACTGCCATCACAATGTTCCACGGCCTTGTCATCACAAGGCTCCAGGACCCTTGTCAGCACAATGCTCCAAGACCCATGTAATCACAATGCTCCATGCCCTTGTCATCACAAAGCTCCATGACGCATGTCATCACAATGTTCCATGGCCTTCGCCTCACAATGCTCCATGCCCTTGTCATCACAATGCTTCAAGACCCCCGTAATCACAATGCTCCATGCCCCTTTTCATAAGAATGCTCCATTAGACTTGTCATCACAAGTCTCCATGGTCATTTCATCACAATGCTCCAAGACCTTGTCATCAACATGCTCCATGCCCTTGTCATCACAAAGCTCCATGGCACTTGTCATCACAATGCTCGATGCCCTTCTCATCACAATTCTCCATGCCCTTGTCATAACAATCCTCCATGACCCATGTATCACAAGGTACCGTGCCCTTGTCATCACAATGCGCCACGCCCACTCTCATCACAATAATCCATGAAATATTTCAGACCAATGCTCAATGCACTTCTCATCACAATGCTCCATTACCTCTGTCATAACAAGCTCCATGACCCCTGCCATCACAATATTCCACGGCCTTGTCATCACAAGGCTCCAGCACCCTTGTCAGCACAATGCTCCAAGACCCATGTAATCACAATGCTCCATGCCCTTGTCATCACAAAGCTCCATGACGCATGTCATCACAATGTTCCATGGCCTTCGCCTCACAATGCTCCATGCCCTTGTCATCACAATGCTTCAAGACCCCCGTAATCACAATGCTCCATGCCCCTTTTCATAAGAAAGCTCCATTAGACTTGTCATCACAAGTCTCCATGGTCATCTCATCACAATGCTCCAAGACCTTGTCATCAACATGCTCCTTTCCCTTGTCATCACAATGCTCCATGACCCCTGTCATCACAATACTCCATGCACATTTTTAGCCCAATGCTCCATGACCCTTGTCATCACAATGATCCATGCCCTTGTCATCACAATGCTCCATGCACTTGTCAGCACAATGCTCCCTGATCCTTGTCATCACAATGCTCCAAACCATTGTCACCACAATGCTCCATTACCTTTGTCATCAGAATCCTCCATGACACTTGGCATCACAATGCTCCATGCCATTGTCATCACAATGCTCCATGACCCCTGTCATCACAATGCTCCGTGACTACAGTCATCACAATGCTTCATAACTTTTTTCATCACAACAATCCATGCCCGCGTCATCACAAGGCTCTGTGACCTTTGTAACCACAATGCTCCGTGACCCTTGTCATCACAATGCTCCATGCCTTTGTCAGAACAATGCTCCATGACCCTTGTCATCAAATTGTGCCATGCGCTTTTCACCACAATGATCCACAACCTTGTCATCGCTATGCTCCATAAACCTTGTAATCACAATGCTCCATGCACTTCTCATCCAAATACTCTCTCACATGAGATATCACAATGTTCCATCACTAGTCATCACAATCCTCCCTCACCCCTGTTATCACAATGTTCCATGACCCCTGTCATCACAATGCTACATCCCCTTATCAGCACAATGTTCCATGACCCCTGACATCACAATGTTCCATAACCCCTGTCATCAAAATGCTCCATGACCCTTTTCATCCCAAAGCTCCATGACCCCTGGCATCACAATGTTCTATAACCCCTGGCATCAAAATGTTCCATTACACTTTTCATCAAATTGCTGCATGACCCTGTCATCAAAATGCTCCCTGCCCTTCTCATCACAATGCACCACACACTTGTCATCAAAATGCTCCATGACCTTTGTCATCACAAAGCTCCATGACCCTTGGCATCACAATGCTCCATGTCATTGTCATCACAATGCTCCATGAACCCTCTCATCACATTGCTCCATGTCCTTGTCATCACAAAGCTCCATGACACTTGTCATCACAATGCTCGATGCCATTCTCATCACAATGCTCCATGACCTTGTCATTACAATCCTCCATGACCCATGTATCACAGTGTACCGTGCCCTTGTCATGACAAACCGCCATGCCCACTCTCATCACAGTAATCCATGAAACATTTAGATCAATGCTCAATGCCCTTCTCATCACAATGCTCCGTTACCTCTGTCGTAACAATGCTCCATGACACCTGCCATCATAATATTCCACGGCCTTGTCATCACAAGTCTCCATGACCCTTGTCATCACAATGCTCCAAGATCCATGTAATCACAATGCTCCATGCCCTTGTCATCACAAAGCTCCAAGACGCATGTCATCAGAATGTTCCATGGTCTTCTCAAAATGCTCCATGCCCTTGTCATCACAATGCTCGAAGACTCCAGTAATCACAATGTTCCATTCCCTTTTTCATCAGAATGCTCCATTAGATTTGTCATCACAAGTCTCCATGGTCATCTCCTCACAATGCTCCAAGACCTTTTCATCACGATGCTCCATTCCCTTGTCATCACAATGCTCCATGACCCCTGTCATCACAATACTCCATGAATATTTTCAGCCCAATTCTCTATGAACTTCTCATCACAATGCTCCATGACCAATATCATCACAATGCTCCATGACCACTGTCATCACAACACTCCATGACACCTGACAACATAATGATCCGGGACTCTTGTCATCACAATGCTCCAAGACCCCTGTAATCACAATGCTCCATGACCCCTGTCATCACAATACTCCATGAACATTTTCAGCCCAATGCTCCATGACCATTGTCATCACAATGATCCATGCCCTTGTCATCCCAATGTTCCATGACACTTGTTTTCACAAGGCTCTGTGACGCTTGTCACCACAGTGCTCCATGACACCTGTCATCACAATGCTCCATTCCTTTGTCAGCAAAATGCTAAATGGCCTTGTCATTACAATGCGCTAGGCGCTTGTCATCACAATACTCCATTACTGTTGTCATCACAATCCTCCATGAACATTGGGATCACATTGCTTCATGCCCTTGTCATCACAATGCTCCATGATCCTTGAAATCAAAATGATCCATGACCTCTGTCATCACAATGCTCCAAACCCTTGTGATCACAATGTTCCATAACACTTGTCCTCACAACGCTCCGTGATGACTGTCATCATAATAATCCATGCCCTTTTCATCACAATGCTCCATGACCTTTGTCATCACAATTCTCAATACCCTTGTCATCACAATGCTCCCTGACACTTGTCATCAGAATGCTCCTTGAACCCTGTCACGAAAAGGCTCCATGCCTTTTTCATCACAAAGCCCCATGCCCTTTTCATCCCAATGCTGCATGCCATTGTCATCAATATACTCCACAAGCTTGTCATCAGAATGCTCCATGACCCTTGTCATCACAATTCTCCATGCACTTGTCAGCACAATGCTCCCTGACACTTGTCATCACAATGTTCCAAGCCATGGTCATCACAATGCTCCATTACCTTTGTGATCAGAATCCTCAATGGAAGTTTGCATCACAATGCTCCATGCCATTGACATCACAATGGGCCATTACATATGTCATCACAATGCTCCCTGACACCTCTCTTTACAATACTGCATTACCTGGTCATCACAATGCTCCCTGCCGTTCTCATCACAATGCACCACACACTTGTCATCAAAATGCTCCATGACCTTTGTCATCACAAAGCTCCATGACCCTTGGCATCACAATGCTCCATGTCATTGTCATCACAATGCTCCATGAAACCTCTCATCACATTGCTCCATGTCCTTGTCATCACAAAGCTCCATGACACTTGTCATCACAATGCTCCATGCACTTGTCAGAACAATGCTCCCTGACCCTTGTCATCACAATGCTCCAAGCCATATTCATTCACAATGCTCCATTACCTTTGTCATCAGAATCCTCCATTACACTTGGCATCACAATGCTCCATGACATTGCCATCACAATGGGCCATTACATATGTCATCACAATGCTCCCTGACACCTATCTTCACAATACTGCATGACCTTTGTCATCACAAAGCTCCATGACCCTTGGCATCACAATGCTCCATGTCATTGTCATCACAATGCTCCATGAACCCTCTCATCACATTGCTCCATGCCCTTGTCATCACAAAGCTTCATGGCACTTGTCATCACAATGCTCGATGCCCTTCTCATCACAATGCTCCATGCCCTTGTCATTACAATCCTCCATGACCCATGTATCACAGTGTACCGTGCCCTTGTCATCACAATGTGCCATGCCCACTCTCATCACAATAATCCATGAAATATTTCAGACCAATGCTCAATGCACTTCTCATCACAATGCTCCATTACCTCTGTCATAACAAGCTCCATGACCCCTGCCATCACAATGTTCCACGGCCTTGTCATCACAAGGCTCCAGCACCCTTGTCAGCACAATGCTCCAAGACCCATGTAATCACAATGCTCCATGCCCTTGTCATCACAAAGCTCCATGACGCATGTCATCACAATGTTCCATGGCCTTCGCCTCACAATGCTCCATGCCCTTGTCATCACAATGCTTCAAGACCCCCGTAATCACAATGCTCAATGCCCCTTTTCATAAGAATGCTCCATTAGACTTGTCATCACAAGTCTCCATGGTCATCTCATCACAATGCTCCAAGACCTTGTCATCAACATGCTCCATTCCCTTGTCATCACAATGCTCCATGACCCCTGTCATCACAATACTCCATGCACGTTTTTAGCCCAATGCTCCATGACCCTTGTCATCACAATGATCCATGCCCTTGTCATCACAATGCTCCATGCACTTGTCAGCACAATGCTCCCTGATCCTTGTCATCACAATGCTCCAAACCATTGTCACCACAATGCTCCATTACCTTTGTCATCAGAATCCTCCATGACACTTGGCATCACAATGCTCCATGCCATTGTCATCACAATGCTCCATGACCCCTGTCATCACAATGCTGCGTGACTACAGTCATCACAATGCTTCATAACGTTTGTCATCGCAACAATCCATGCCCGCGTCATCACAAGGCTCTGTGACCTTTGTAACCACAATGCTCCGTGACCCTTGTCATCACAATGCTCCATGCCTTTGTCAGAACAATGCTCCATGACCCTTGACATCAAATTGTGCCATGCGCTTTTCACCACAATGATCCACAACCTTGTCATCGCTATGCTCCATAAACCTTGTAATCACAATGCTCCATGCACTTCTCATCCAAATACTCTCTCACATGAGATATCACAATGTTCCATCACTAGTCATCACAATCCTCCCTCACCCCTGTTATCACAATGTTCCATGACCCCTGTCATCACAATGCTACATCCCCTTATGAGCACAATGTTCCATGACCCCTGACATCACAATGTTCCATAACCCCTGTCATCAAAATGCTCCATAACCCTTTTCATCCCAAAGCTCCATGACCCCTGGCATCACAATGTTCTATAACCCCTGGCATCAAAATGTTCCATTACACTTTTCATCAAATTGCTGCATGACCCTGTCATCAAAATGCTCCCTGCCCTTCTCATCACAATGCACCACACACTTGTCATCAAAATGCTCCATGACCTTTGTCATCACAAAGCTCCATGACCCTTGGCATCACAATGCTCCATGTCATTGTCATCACAATGCTCCATGAACCCTCTCATCACATTGCTCCATGTCCTTGTCATCACAAAGCTCCATGACACTTGTCATCACAATGCTCGATGCCATTCTCATCACAATGCTCCATGACCTTGTCATTACAATCCTCCATGACCCATGTATCAAAGTGTACCGTTCCCTTGTCATGACAAACCGCCATGCCCACTCTCATCACAGTAATCCATGAAACATTTCAGATCAATGCTCAATGCCCTTCTCATCACAATGCTCCGTTACCTCTGTCGTAACAATGCTCCATGACACCTGCCATCATAATATTCCACGGCCTTGTCATCACAAGGCTCCATGACCCTTGTCATCACAATGCTCCAAGATCCATGTAATCACAATGCTCCATGCCCTTGTCATCACAAAGCTCCATGATGCATGTCATCAGAATGTTCCATGGTCTTCTCCTCACAATGCTCCATGCCCTTGTCATCACAATGCTCAAAGACTCCAGTAATCACAATGTTCCATTCCCTTTTTCATCAGAATGCTCCATTAGATTTGTCATCACAAGTCTCCATGGTCATCTCCTCACAATGCTCCAAGACCTTGTCATCACCATGCACCATTCCCTTGTCATCACAATGCTCCATGACCCCTGTCATCACAATACTCCATGAACATTTTCAGCCCAATTCTCTATGACCTTCTCATCACAATGCTCCATGACCAATATCATCACAATGCTCCATGACCACTGTCATCACAACACTCCATGACACCTGACAACACAATGATCCGGGACTCTTGTCATCACAATGCTCCAAGACCCCTGTAATCACAATGCTCCATGACCCCTGTCATCACAATACTCCATGAACATTTTCAGCCCAATGCTCCATGACCCTTGTCATCACAATGATCCATGCCCATGTTATCCCAATGTTCCATGACCCATGTATTCACAATGCTCCATGACGCTTGTCATCACAGAGCTCCATGACACCTGTCATCACAATGCTCCAAGCCATTGTCATCACAATGCTCCATTACCTTTGTCATCAGAATCCTCCCTGACACTTGGCATCACAATGCTCCATGCCATCCTCATCACAATGGGCCATTCCATATGTGATCACAATGCTCCCTGACACCTGTCTTAACAATACGGCATGACCTGGTCATCAAAATGCTCCATGCCCTTGTCATCACAGTGTGCCATTCCAACTCTCATCGCAATACTCCATGAAAGTTATTAGACCAATGTTCCATGCCCTTGTCATCACAATGCTCCATGCCTTGTTATCACAATGCTCCATGACCCCTGTCATCACAATGCTCCGTGACTCCAGTCATCACAATGCTTCATGACCTTTGTCATCACAATGGTCCATGCCCTCATCATCAACAGTCTCTGTGACCTTTTTAACCCCAATGCTCCATGAACTTTTCATCACAATGCTCTTTGACCCTTGTCATCACAATGCTCTATGCCGTTCTCAGCACAATGCTCCATGACCCTTGTCATCACAATGCTCCATGCGCTTGTCAGCACAATGCTCCATGACACATGTCATCACAATGCACCATGCGCTTGGCATCACAGTGCTCCACAACATTGTCATCACAATGCTCCATAAAATTTGTCATCACAATGCTCCATGCACTTCTCATCAAAATGCTCTCTCACCACTGATATCACAATGCTACATCACTATTTGTCACAATACTCCCTCACCCCTGTCATCACAATGTTCCATGACTCCTGTCATCACAATGCTACATGCACTTATCATCACAATGTTCGATGACCCCTGAAATCACAATGTTCCATAACACCTGTCATCAAAATGTTCCATGACACTTTTCATCAAATTGCTCCATGACCCTGTCATCAGAATGATCCCTGCCCTTCTCATCACAATGCACAACACCCTTGCCATCAAAATGCTCCATGACCTTTGTCATCACAAAGATCCATGGCACTTGGAATCACAATGCTCCATGTCATTGTCATCACAATGCTCCATGAACGCTCTCATCACATTGCTCCATGCCCTTGTCTTCACATAGCTCCATGACACATGTCATCAGAATGCTCCATGGCCTTCTCATCACAATGCTCCAAGCCCTCACCATCGCAATGCTCCATTACCCCTGTCATAACAATGCTCCATGACCCCTGCCATCACGATGTTCCATGGCCTTGTCATCACAAGGCTCCATGACCCTTCTCATCACAATGCTCCAAGAACACTGTAATCACAATGCTCTATGCACCTTTTCATCTCAATGATCCATGAACCCTGTCATCACAATGCACTATGCCCATCATCATAATGCTTCATGCTATTGTCATAACAACGAAATCAAAATGTTCCATGACCTCTGTCATAACAATGCTCCAAACCCTTGTGATCACAATATTCCATAAAACTTGTCATCACAATGCCCGAGGATGCTCGTCATCACAATTATCCATGGTCTTCTCATCACAATGCTCCATGACCTTCGTCATCACAATGCTCAATACACTTGTCATCAACATGCTCCCTGACACTTTTTGTCTGTATGCTCCTTGAACCCTGTCATGACAAGGCTCCATGCCTTTTTCATCACAATGATCCATGCCCTTTTAATCACAATGCTCCAAGTCCCATGTAATCACAATGGTCCGTGCCATTGTCATCACAAATCTCAATGATGCATGCCATCAGAATGCTCCTTGATCTTCTCCTCACAATGCTCCATGCCCTTGTCTTCACAGTGTTCTAAGACCCCTGTAATCACAATGCTCCATTCCCCTTTTCATCAGTATACTCCATGAGACTTGTCATCACAAGGCTCCATGGTTTTGTCATCACAATGCTCCAGGACATTGTCATCACAATGCTTCACGACCTTGTCATCAAAATTTTCAATGGCCCTTGTCATCATAATGCTCCAAACCCTAATCATCACAATGCTCCATTATATTTGTCATCACAATCCTCCATTACATTTGGTATCACAAAGCTCCATGCCATTGTCATCGCCATGGACCATGACATATGTCATCACAATGCTCCCTGACACCTGTCTTCACAATACTCCATGACCTTATCATCACAATGCTCCATGCCCTTGTCATCATAATGCACCATTCCCACTCTCATCACAATAATCTTTGAAACTTGTCAGACCAATGCTCCATGCCACTGTCATCACAATGCTCCATGCCCTTGTCATCACAAGGCTCCATGACCCCTGTCATCACAATGCTCCGTGACTCCAGCCATCACAATGCTTCATGACCTTTGTCATCACAATGGTCCATGCCCTCGTCATCAACAGTCTCTGTGACCTTTTTAACCACAATGCTCCATGAAGTTTTCATCACAATGCTCTTTGACCCTTGTCATCACAATGCTCTATGCCTTTCTCAGCACAATGCTCCATGACCCTTGTCATCACAATGCTCCATGCGCTTGTCAGCACAATGCTCCATGACACATGTCATCACAATGCACCATGCGCTTGTCATCACAGTGCTCCACAACATTGTCATCACAATGCTCCATAAAATTTGTCATCAGAATGCTCCATGCATTTCTCATCAAAATGCTCTCTCACCACTGATATCACAATGCTACATCACTATTTGTCACAATACTCCCTCACCCCTGTCATCACAATGCTCCCTGACACTTGTCGTCAGAATGCTCCTTGAACCCTGTCACAAAAAGTCTCCATGCCTTTTTCATCACAAAGCCCAATGCCGTTTTCATCCCAATGCTCCATGCCATTGTCATCAAAATACTCCACAAGTTTGTCATCAGAATGCTCCCTGACCCTTGTCATCACAATTCTCCATGCACTTGTCAGCACAATGCTCCCTGACCTTTGTCATCACAATGCTCCAAGCCATTGTCATCACAATGCTCCATTACCTTTGTCATCAGTATCCTCCCTGACACTTGGCATCACAATGCTCCATGCCATTGTCATCACAATGGGCCATTACATATGTCATCACAATGCTTCCTGACACCTCTCTTCACAATACTGCATGACCTGGTCATCAAAATGCTCCATGCCCTTGTCATCACAATGCGCCATTCCAACTGTCATCACAATAATCCATGAAACTTATTAGACCAATGCTCCATGCGCTTGTCATCACAATGCTCCATGCCCTTGTTATCACAGTGTTCCAAGACCACTGTAATCAGAATGCTCCATGCCCCTTTTCATCAGTATGCTCCATTAGACTTGTCATCACAAGGCTCCATGGTTTTCTCATCACAATGCTCCAGGACCTTGTCATCACAATGCTTCACGACATTGTCATGAAAATTCTCAATGGCCCTTGTCATCATAATGCTCCAAGACCTAGTCAACACAATGCTCCATTATATTTGTCATCACAATCCTCCATTACATTTGGCATCACAATGCTCCCTGCCATTGTCATCGCAATGGAACAGGACATATGTCATCACAATGCTCCCTGACACCTGTCTTCACAATGCTCCATGCCCTTTTCATCACAATGCTCCATGAACCCTTACATCACAATGCTCCTTGACTCCAGTCATCAAAATGCTTCATAACATTTGTCATCACAACGGTCCATTCCCGCCTCATCAGAAGGCTCTGTGACGTTTGTAACCACAATGCTCCATGAAATTTACATCACAATGCTCCGTGACCCTTGTCATCACAATGCTCCAAGATCTATGTAATCACAATGCTCCATGCCCTTGTCATCACAAAGCTCCATGACGCATGTCATCAGAATGTTCCATGGACTTCTCCTCACAATGCTCCATGCCCTTGTCATCACAATGCTCGAAGACTCCAGTAATCACAATGTTCCATTCCCTTTTTCATCAGAATGCTCCATTAGATTTGTCATCACAAGTCTCCATGGTCATCTCCTCACAATGCTCCAAGACCTTGTCATCACCATGCACTATTCCCTTGTCATCACAATGCTCCATGACCCCTGTCATCACAATACTCCATGAACATTTTCAGCCCATTTCTCTATGACCTTCTCATCACAATGCTCCATGACCAATATCATCACAATGCTCCATGACCACAGTCATCACAACACTCCATGACACCTGACAACACAATGATCCGGGACTCTTGTCATCACAATGCTCCAAGACCCCTGTAATCACAATGCTCCATGACCCCTGTCATCACAATACTCCATGAACATTTTCAGCCCAATGCTCCATGACCCTTGTCATCACAATGATCCATGCCCATGTTATCCCAATGTTCCATGACCCATGTATTCACAATGCTCCATGACGCTTGTCATCACAGTGCTCCATGACCCCTGTCATCACAATGCTCCATGCCTTTGTCAGCAAAATGCTACATGACCTTGTCATTACAATGCTCTATGCACTTGTCATCACAATACTCCATTTCCATTGTCATCACAATCCTCCATGAACTTTGGGATCACATTGCTTCATGCCCTTGTCATCACAATGCTCCATGCTCCTTGAAATCAAAATGATCCATGACCTCTGTCATCACAATGCTCAAAACCCTTGTGATCACAATGTTCCATAACACTTGTCATCACAACGCTCCATGATGCCTGTCATCACAATACTCCATGCCCTTTTCATCACAATGCTCCATGACCTTTGTCATCACAATTCTCAATACACTTGTCATCACAATGCTCCCTGACACTTGTCGTCAGCATGCTCCTTGAACCCTGTCACGAAAAGGCTCCATGCCTTTTTCATCACAAAGCCCCATGCCCTTTTCATCCCAATGCTCCATGCCATTGTCATCAAAATACTCCACAAGCTTGTCATCAGAATGCTCCATGACCCTTGTCATCACAACTCTCCATGCACTTGTCAGCACAATGCTCCCTGACACTTGTCATCACAATGCTCCAAGCCATTGTCATCACAATGCTCCATTACCTTTGTGATCAGAATCCTCAATGGAAGTTTGCATCACAATGCTCCATGCCATTGTCATCACAATGGGCCATTACATATGTCATCACAATGCTCCCTGACACCTCTCTTTACAATACTGCATTACCTGGTCATCACAATGCTCCCTGCCGTTCTCATCACAATGCACCACACCCTTGTCATCAAAATGCTCCATGACCTTTGTCATCACAAAGCTCCAGGACCCTTGGCATCACAATGCTCCATGTCATTGTCATCACAATGCTCCATGAACCCTCTCATCACATTGCTCCATGCCCTTGTCATCACAAAGCTCCATGGCACTTGTCATCACAATGCTCGATGCCCTTCTCATCACAATGCTCCATGCCCTTGTCATTACAATCCTCCATGACCCATGTATCACAGTGTACCGTGCCCTTGTCATCACAATGCGCCACGCCCACTCTCATCACAATAATCCATGAAATATTTCAGACCAATGCTCAATGCACTTCTCATCACAATGCTCCATTACCTCTGTCATAACAAGCTCCATGACCCCTGCCATCACAATGTTCCACGGCCTTGTCATCACAAGGCTCCAGGACCCTTGTCAGCACAATGCTCCAAGATCCATGTAATCACAATGCTCCATGCCCTTGTCATCACAAAGCTCCATGACGCATGTCATCACAAAGTTCCATGGCCTTCGCCTCACAATGCTCCATGCCCTTGTCATCACAATGCTTCAAGACCCCCGTAATCACAATGTTCCATGCCCCTTTTCATAAGAATGCTCCATTAGACTTGTCATCACAAGTCTCCATGGTCATCTCATCACAATGCTCCAAGACCTTGTCAGCAACATGCTCCATTCCCTTGTCATCACAATGCTCCATGACCCCTGTCATCACAATACTCCATGCACATTTTCAGCCCAATGCTCCATGACCCTTGTCATCACAATGATCCATGCCCTTGTCATCACAATGTTCCATGCACTTGTCAGCACAATGCTCCCTGATCCTTGTCATCACAATGCTCCAAACCATTGTCACCACAATGCTCCATTACCTTTGTCATCAGAATCCTCCATGACACTTGGCATCACAATGCTCCATGCCATTGTCATCACAATGCTCCATGACCCCTGTCATCACAATGCTCCGTGACTACAGTCATCACAATGCTTCATAACGTTTGTCATCACAACAATCCATGCCCACGTCATCACAAGGCTCTGTGACCTTTGTAACCACAATGCTCCATGAACTTTTCATCACAATGCTCCGTGACCCTTGTCATCACAATGCTCCATGCCTTTGTCAGAACAATGCTCCATGACCCTTGTCATCAAATTGTGCCATGCGCTTTTCACCACAATGATCCACAACCTTGTCATCGCTATGCTCCATAAACCTTGTAATCACAATGCTCCATGCACTTCTCATCCAAATACTCTCTCACATGAGATATCACAATGTTCCATCACTAGTCATCACAATCCTCCCTCACCCCTGTTATCACAATGTTCCATGACCCCTGTCATCACAATGCTACATCCCCTTATCAGCACAATGTTCCATGACCCCTGACATCACAATGTTCCATAACCCCTGTCATCAAAATGCTCCATGACCCTTTTCTTCCCAAAGCTCCATGACCCATGGCATCACAATGTTCTATAACCCCTGGCATCAAAATGTTCCATTACACTTTTCATCAAATTGCTGCATGACCCTGTCATCAAAATGCTCCCTGCCCTTCTCATCACAATGCACCACACACTTGTCATCAAAATGCTCCATGGCCTTTGTCATCACAAAGCTCCATGACCCTTGGCATCACAATGCTCCATGTCATTGTCATCACAATGCTCCATGAACCCTCTCATCACATTGCTCCATGTCCTTGTCATCACAAAGCTCCATGACACTTGTCATCACAATGCTCGATGCCATTCTCATCACAATGCTCCATGACCTTGTCATTACAATCCTCCATGACCCATGTATCACAGTGTACCGTGCCCTTGTCATGACAAACCGCCATGCCCACTCTCATCACAGTAATCCATGAAACATTTCAGATCAATGCTCAATGCCCTTCTCATCACAATGCTCCATTACCTCTGTCGTAACAATGCTCCATGACACCTGCCATCATAATATTCCACGGCCTTGTCATCACAAGGCTCCATGACCCTTGTCATCACAATGCTCCAAGATCCATGTAATCACAATGCTCCATGCCCTTGTCATCACAAAGCTCCATGACGCATGTGATCAGAATGTTCCATGGTCTTCTCCTCACAATGCTCCATGCCCTTGTCATCACAATGCTCGAAGACTCCAGTAATCACAATGTTCCATTCCCTTTTTCATCAGAATGCTCCATTAGATTTGTCATCACAAGTCTCCATGGTCATCTCCTCACAATGCTCCAAGACCTTGTCATCACCATGCTCCATTCCCTTGTCATCACAATGCTCCATGACCCCTGTCATCACAATACTCCATGAACATTTTCAGCCCAATTCTCTATGACCTTCTCATCACAATGCTCCATGACCAATATCATCACAATGCTCCATGACCACTGTCATCACAACACTCCATGACACCTGACAACACAATGATCTGGGACTCTTGTCATCACAATGCTCCAAGACCCCTGTAATCACAATGCTCCATGACCCCTGTCATCACAATACTCCATGAACATTTTCAGCCCAATGCTCCATGACCATTGTCATCACAATGATCCATGCCCTTGTCATCCCAATGTTCCATGACACTTGTATTCACAAGGCTCTGTGACGCTTGTCACCACAGTGCTCCATGACACCTGTCTTCACAATGCTCCATTCCTTTGTCAGCAAAATGCTACATGGCCTTGTCATTACAATGCGCTAGGCGCTTGTCATCACAATACTCCATTACTATTGTCATCACAATTTCCCATGAACCTTGGGATCACATTGCTTCATGCCCTTGTCATCACAATGCTCCATGCTCCTTGAAATCAAAATTATCCATGACCTCTGTCATCACAATGCTCAAAACCCTTGTGATCACAATGTTCCATAACACTTGTCCTCACAACGCTCCATGATGCCTGTCATCACAATACTCCATGCCCTTTTCATCACAATGTTCCATGACCATTGTCATCACAATTCTCATACACTTGTCATCACAATGCTCCATGACACTTGTCGTCAGAATGCTCCTTGAACCCTGTCACGAAAAGGCTCCATGCCTTTTTCATCACAAATCCCCATGCCCTTTTCATCCCAATGCTCCATGCCATTGTCATCAAAATACTCCACAAGCTCGTCATCAGAATGCTCCATGACCCTTGTCATCACAATTCTCCTTGCACTTGTCAGGACAATGGTCCTTGACCCTTGTCATCACAATGCTCCAAGCCATTGTCATCACAATGCTCCATTACCTTTGTCATCAGAATCCTCCCTGACACTTGGCATCACAATGCTCCATGCCATCCTCATCACAATGGGCCATTCCATATGTGATCACAATGCTCTCTGACACCTGTCTTCACAATACGGCATGACCTGGTCATCAAAATGCTCCATGCCCTTGTCATCACAGTGTGCCATTCCAACTCTCATCGCAATACTCCATGAAAGTTATTAGACCAATGTTCCATGCCCTTGTCATCACAATGCTCCATGCCTTGTTATCACAATGCTCCATGACCCCTGTCATCACAAGGCTCCGTGACTCCAGTCATCACAATGCTTCATGACCTTTGTCATCACAATGGTCCATGCCCTCGTCATCAACAGTCTCTGTGACCTTTTTAACCCCAATGATCCATGAACTTTTCATCACAATGCTCTTTGACCCTTGTCATCACAATGCTCTATGCCTTTCTCAGCACAATTCTCCATGACACATGTCATCACAATGCACCATGCGCTTGGCATCACAGTGCTCCACAACATTGTCATCACAATGCTCCATAAAATTTGTCATCACAATGCTCCATGCACTTCTCATCAAAATGCTCTCTCACCACTGATATCACAATGCTACATCACTATTTGTCACAATACTCCCTCACCCCTGTCATCACAATGTTCCATGACTCCTGTCATCACAATGCTACATGCACTTATCATCACAATGTTCGATGACCCCTGAAATCACAATGTTCCATAACACCTGTCATCAAAATGTTCCATGACACTTTTCATCAAATTGCTCCATGACCCTGTCATCAGAATGATCCCTGCCCTTCTCATCACAATGCACAACGCCCTTGCCATCAAAATGCTCCATGACCTTTGTCATCACAAAGATCCATGGCACTTGGCATCACAGTGCTCCATGTCATTGTCATCACAATGCTCCATGAACGCTCTCATCACATTGCTCCATGCCCTTGTCTTCACATAGCTCCATGACACATGTCATCAGAATGCTCCATGGCCTTCTCATCACAATGCTCCAAGCCCTGGCCATCACAATGCTCCATTACAACTGTCATAACAATGCTCCATGACCCCTGCCATCACGATGTTCCATGGCCTTGTCATCACAAGGCTCCATGACCCTTCTCATCACAATGCTCCAA
Organism: Mesoplodon densirostris; assembly: GCF_025265405.1. Lineage (NCBI taxonomy): Eukaryota > Metazoa > Chordata > Mammalia > Artiodactyla > Ziphiidae > Mesoplodon > Mesoplodon densirostris. The sequence goes on along the minus strand of NW_026778197.1, from coordinate 5,686,180 downwards.
GAACACTGTAATCACAATGCTCTATGCCCCTTTTCATCTCAATGATCCATGAACCCTGTCATCACAATGCACTATGCCCATCATCATAATGCTTCATGCTATTGTCATAACAACGAAATCAAAATGATCCATGACCTCTGTCATAACAATGCTCCAAACCCTTGTGATCACAATATTCCATAACACTTGTCATCACAATGCCCCAGGATGCTCGTCATCACAATTATCCATGGTCTTCTCATCACAATGATCCATGACCTTCGTCATCACAATGCTCAATACACTTGTCATCAACATGCTCCCTGACACTTGTTGTCTGTATGCTCCTTGAACCCTGTCATGACAAGGCTCCATGCCTTTTTCATCACAATGATCCATGCCCTTTTAATCACAATGCTCCAAGTCCCATGTAATCACAATGGTCCGTGCCATTGTCATCACAAAGCTCAATGATGCATGCCATCAGAATGCTCCTTGATCTTCTCCTCACAATTCTCCATGCCCTTGTCTTCACAGTGTTCTAAGACCCCTGTAATCACAATGCTCCATTCCCCTTTTAATCAGTATGCTCCATGAGACTTGTCATCACAAGGCTCCATGGTTTTGTCATCACAATGCTCCAGGACCTTGTCATCACAATGCTTCACGACCTTGTCATCAAAATTTTCAATGGCCCTTTTCATCATAATGCTCCAAACCCTAATCATCACAATGCTCCATTATATTTGTCATCACAATCCTCCATTACATTTGGTATCACAAAGCTCCATGCCATTGTCATCGCCATGGACCATGACATATGTCATCACAATGCTCCCTGACACCTGTCTTCACAATAGTCCATGACCTTATCATCACAATGCTCCATGCCCTTGTCATCATAATGCACCATTCCCACTCTCATCACAATAATCTTTGAAACTTGTCAGACCAATGCTCCATGCCACTGTCATCACAATGCTCCATGCCCTTGTCATCACAAGGCTCCATGACCCCTGTCATCACAATGCTCCGTGACTCCAGCCATCACAATGCTTCATGACCTTTGTCATCACAATGGTCCATGCCCTCGTCATCAACAGTCTCTGTGACCTTTTTAACCACAATGCTCCATGAACTTTTCATCACAATGCTCTTTGACCCTTGTCATCACAATGCTCTATGCCTTTCTCAGCACAATGCTCCATGACCCTTGTCATCACAATGCTCCATGCGCTTGTCAGCACAATGCTCCATGACACATGTCATCACAATGCACCATGCGCTTGTCATCACAGTGCTCCACAACATTGTCATCACAATGCTCCATAAAATTTGTCATCACAATGCTCCATGCATTTCTCATCAAAATGCTCTCTCACCACTGATATCACAATGCTACATCACTATTTGTCACAATACTCCCTCACCCCTGTCATCACAATGCACCCTGACACTTGTCGTCAGAATGCTCCTTGAACCCTGTCACAAAAATTCTCCATGCCTTTTTCATCACAAAGCCCAATGCCGTTTTCATCCCAATGCTCCATGCCATTGTCATCAAAATACTCCACAAGTTTGTCATCAGAATGCTCCCTGACCCTTGTCATCACAATTCTCCATGCACTTGTCAGCACAATGCTCCCTGACCTTTGTCATCACAATGCTCCAAGCCATTGTCATCACAATGCTCCATTACCTTTGTCATCAGTATCCTCCCTGACACTTGGCATCACAATGCTCCATGCCATTGTCATCACAATGGGCCATTACATATGTCATCACAATGCTTCCTGACACCTCTCTTCACAATACTGCATGACCTGGTCATCAAAATGCTCCATGCCCTTGTCATCACAATGCGCCATTCCAACTGTCATCACAATAATCCATGAAACTTATTAGACCAATGCTCCATGCGCTTGTCATCACAATGCTCCATGCCCTTGTTATCACAATGTTCCAAGACCACTGTAATCAGAATGCTCCATGCCCCTTTTCATCAGTATGCTCCATGAGACTTGTCATCACAAGGCTCCATGGTTTTCTCATCACAATGCTCCAGGACCTTGTCATCACAATGCTTCACGACATTGTCATGAAAATTCTCAATGGCCCTTGTCATCATAATGCTCCAAGACCTAGTCAACACAATGCTCCATTATATTTGTCATCACAATCCTCCATTACATTTGGCATCACAATGCTCCCTGCCATTGTCATCGCAATGGAACAGGACATATGTCATCACAATGCTCCCTGACACCTGTCTTCACAATGCTCCATGCCCTTTTCATCACAATGCTCCATGAACCCTTACATCACAATGCTCCTTGACTCCAGTCATCAAAATGCTTCATAACATTTGTCATCACAACGGTCCATTCCCGCCTCATCAGAAGGCTCTGTGACGTTTGTAACCACAATGCTCCATGAAATTTACATCACAATGCTCCGTGACCCTTGTCATCACAATGCTCCAAGATCCATGTAATCACAATGCTCCATGCCCTTGTCATCACAAAGCTCCATGACGCATGTCATCAGAATGTTACATGGACTTCTCCTCACAATGCCCCATGCCCTTGTCATCACAATGCTCGAAGACTCCAGTAATCACAATGTTCCATTCCCTTTTTCATCAGAATGCTCCATTAGATTTGTCATCACAAGTCTCCATGGTCATCTCCTCACAATGCTCCAAGACCTTGTCATCACCATGCACTATTCCCTTGTCATCACAATGCTCCATGACCCCTGTCATCACAATACTCCATGAACATTTTCAGCCCAATTCTCTATGACCTTCTCATCACAATGCTCCATGACCAATATCATCACAATGCTCCATGACCACTGTCATCACAACACTCCATGACACCTGACAACACAATGATCCGGGACTCTTGTCATCACAATGCTCCAAGACCCCTGTAATCACAATGCTCCATGACCCCTGTCATCACAATACTCCATGAACATTTTCAGCCCAATGCTCCATGACCCTTGTCATCACAATGATCCATGCCCATGTTATCCCAATGTTCCATGACCCATGTATTCACAATGCTCCATGACGCTTGTCATCACAGTGCTCCATGACACCTGTCATCACAATGCTCCATGCCTTTGTCAGCAAAATGCTACATGACCTTGTCATTACAATGCTCTATGCACTTGTCATCACAATACTCCATTTCCATTGTCATCACAATCCTCCATGAACTTTGGGATCACATTGCTTCATGCCCTTGTCATCACAATGCTCCATGCTCCTTGAAATCAAAATGATCCATGACCTCTGTCATCACAATGCTCAAAACCCTTGTGATCACAATGTTCCATAACACTTGTCCTCACAACGCTCCATGATGCCTGTCATCACAATACTCCATGCCCTTTTCATCACAATGCTCCATGACCTTTGTCATCACAATTCTCAATACACTTGTCATCACAATGCTCCCTGACACTTGTCGTCAGCATTCTCCTTGAACCCTGTCACAAAAAGGCTCCATGCCTTTTTCATCACAAAGCCCCATGCCCTTTTCATCCCAATGCTCCATGCCATTGTCATCAAAATACTCCACAAGCTTGTCATCAGAATGCTCCATGACCCTTGTCATCACAACTCTCCATGCACTTGTCAGCACAATGCTCCCTGACACTTGTCATCACAATGCTCCAAGCCATTGTCATCACAATGCTCCATTACCTTTGTGATCAGAATCCTCAATGGAAGTTTGCATCACAATGCTCCCTGCCATTGTCATCACAATGGGCCATTACATATGTCATCACAATGCTCCCTGACACCTCTCTTTACAATACTGCATTACCTGGTCATCACAATGCTCCCTGCCGTTCTCATCACAATGCACCACACCCTTGTCATCAAAATGCTCCATGACCTTTGTCATCACAAAGCTCCATGACCCTTGGCATCACAATGCTCCATGTCATTGTCATCACAATGCTCCATGAACCCTCTCATCACATTGCTCCATGCCCTTGTCATCACAAAGCTCCATGGCACTTGTCATCACAATGCTCGATGCCCTTCTCATCACAATGCTCCATGCCCTTGTCATTACAATCCTCCATGACCCATGTATCACAGTGTACCGTGCCCTTGTCATCACAATGCGCCACGCCAACTCTCATCACAATAATCCATGAAATATTTCAGACCAATGCTCAATGCACTTCTCATCACAATGCTCCATTACCTCTGTCATAACAAGCTCCATGACCCCTGCCATCACAATGTTCCACGGCCTTGTCATCACAAGGCTCCAGGACCCTTGTCAGCACAATGCTCCAAGACCCATGTAATCACAATGCTCCATGCCCTTGTCATCACAAAGCTCCATGACGCATGTCATCACAATGTTCCATGGCCTTCGCCTCACAATGCTCCATGCCCTTGTCATCACAGTGCTTCAAGACCCCCGTAATCACAACGCTCCATGCCCCTTTTCATAAGAATGCTCCATTAGACTTGTCATCACAAGTCTCCATGGTCATCTCATCACAATGCTCCAAGACCTTGTCAGCAACATGCTCCATTCCCTTGTCATCACAATGCTCCATGACCCCTGTCATCACAATACTCCATGCACATTTTCAGCCCAATGCTCCATGACCCTTGTCATCACAATGATCCATGCCCTTGTCATCACAATGCTCCATGCACTTGTCAGCACAATGCTCCCTGATCCTTGTCATCACAATGCTCCAAACCATTGTCACCACAATGCTCCATTACCTTTGTCATCAGAATCCTCCATGACACTTGGCATCACAATGCTCCATGCCATTGTCATCACAATGCTCCATGACCCCTGTCATCACAATGCTCCGTGACTACAGTCATCACAATGCTTCATAACGTTTGTCATCACAACAATCCATGCCCACGTCATCACAAGGCTCTGTGACCTTTGTAACCACAATGCTCCATGAACTTTTCATCACAATGCTCCGTGACCCTTGTCATCACAATGCTCCATGCCTTTGTCAGAACAATGCTCCATGACCCTTGTCATCAAATTGTGCCATGCGCTTTTCACCACAATGATCCACAACCTTGTCATCGCTATGCTCCATAAACCTTGTAATCACAATGCTCCATGCACTTCTCATCCAAATACTCTCTCACATGAGATATCACAATGTTCCATCACTAGTCATCACAATCCTCCCTCACCCCTGTTATCACAATGTTCCATGACCCCTGTCATCACAATGCTACATCCCCTTATCAGCACAATGTTCCATGACCCCTGACATCACAATGTTCCATAACCCCTGTCATCAAAATGCTCCATGACCCTTTTCTTCCCAAAGCTCCATGACCCATGGCATCACAATGTTCTATAACCCCTGGCATCAAAATGTTCCATTACACTTTTCATCAAATTGCTGCATGACCCTGTCATCAAAATGCTCCCTGCCCTTCTCATCACAATGCACCACACACTTGTCATCAAAATGCTCCATGGCCTTTGTCATCACAAAGCTCCATGACCCTTGGCATCACAATGCTCCATGTCATTGTCATCACAATGCTCCATGAACCCTCTCATCACATTGCTCCATGTCCTTGTCATCACAAAGCTCCATGACACTTGTCATCACAATGCTCGATGCCATTCTCATCACAATGCTCCATGACCTTGTCATTACAATCCTCCATGACCCATGTATCACAGTGTACCGTGCCCTTGTCATGACAAACCGCCATGCCCACTCTCATCACAGTAATCCATGAAACATTTCAGATCAATGCTCAATGCCCTTCTCATCACAATGCTCCGTTACCTCTGTCGTAACAATGCTCCATGACACCTGCCATCATAATATTCCACGGCCTTGTCATCACAAGGCTCCATGACCCTTGTCATCACAATGCTCCAAGATCCATGTAATCACAATGCTCCATGCCCTTGTCATCACAAAGCTCCATGACGCATGTGATCAGAATGTTCCATGGTCTTCTCCTCACAATGCTCCATGCCCTTGTCATCACAATGCTCGAAGACTCCAGTAATCACAATGTTCCATTCCCTTTTTCATCAGAATGCTCCATTAGATTTGTCATCACAAGTCTCCATGGTCATCTCCTCACAATGCTCCAAGACCTTGTCATCACCATGCTCCATTCCCTTGTCATCACAATGCTCCATGACCCCTGTCATCACAATACTCCATGAACATTTTCAGCCCAATTCTCTATGACCTTCTCATCACAATGCTCCATGACCAATATCATCACAATGCTCCATGACCACTGTCATCACAACACTCCATGACACCTGACAACACAATGATCTGGGACTCTTGTCATCACAATGCTCCAAGACCCCTGTAATCACAATGCTCCATGACCCCTGTCATCACAATACTCCATGAACATTTTCAGCCCAATGCTCCATGACCATTGTCATCACAATGATCCATGCCCTTGTCATCCCAATGTTCCATGACACTTGTATTCACAAGGCTCTGTGACGCTTGTCACCACAGTGCTCCATGACACCTGTCTTCACAATGCTCCATTCCTTTGTCAGCAAAATGCTACATGGCCTTGTCATTACAATGCGCTAGGCGCTTGTCATCACAATACTCCATTACTATTGTCATCACAATTTCCCATGAACCTTGGGATCACATTGCTTCATGCCCTTGTCATCACAATGCTCCATGCTCCTTGAAATCAAAATTATCCATGACCTCTGTCATCACAATGCTCAAAACCCTTGTGATCACAATGTTCCATAACACTTGTCCTCACAACGCTCCATGATGCCTGTCATCACAATACTCCATGCCCTTTTCATCACAATGTTCCATGACCATTGTCATCACAATTCTCATACACTTGTCATCACAATGCTCCATGACACTTGTCGTCAGAATGCTCCTTGAACCCTGTCACGAAAAGGCTCCATGCCTTTTTCATCACAAAGCCCCATGCCCTTTTCATCCCAATGCTCCATGCCATTGTCATCAAAATACTCCACAAGCTCGTCATCAGAATGCTCCATGACCCTTGTCATCACAATTCTCCTTGCACTTGTCAGGACAATGGTCCTTGACCCTTGTCATCACAATGCTCCAAGCCATTGTCATCACAATGCTCCATTACCTTTGTCATCAGAATCCTCCCTGACACTTGGCATCACAATGCTCCATGCCATCCTCATCACAATGGGCCATTCCATATGTGATCACAATGCTCCCTGACACCTGTCTTCACAATACGGCATGACCTGGTCATCAAAATGCTCCATGCCCTTGTCATCACAGTGTGCCATTCCAACTCTCATCGCAATACTCCATGAAAGTTATTAGACCAATGTTCCATGCCCTTGTCATCACAATGCTCCATGCCTTGTTATCACAATGCTCCATGACCCCTGTCATCACAAGGCTCCGTGACTCCAGTCATCACAATGCTTCATGACCTTTGTCATCACAATGGTCCATGCCCTCGTCATCAACAGTCTCTGTGACCTTTTTAACCCCAATGATCCATGAACTTTTCATCACAATGCTCTTTGACCCTTGTCATCACAATGCTCTATGCCTTTCTCAGCACAATGCTCCATGACACATGTCATCACAATGCACCATGCGCTTGGCATCACAGTGCTCCACAACATTGTCATCACAATGCTCCATAAAATTTGTCATCACAATGCTCCATGCACTTCTCATCAAAATGCTCTCTCACCACTGATATCACAATGCTACATCACTATTTGTCACAATACTCCCTCACCCCTGTCATCACAATGTACCATGACTCCTGTCATCACAATGCTACATGCACTTATCATCACAATGTTCGATGATCCCTGAAATCACAATGTTCCATAACACCTGTCATCAAAATGTTCCATGACACTTTTCATCAAATTGCTCCATGACCCTGTCATCAGAATGATCCCTGCCCTTCTCATCACAATGCACAACGCCCTTGCCATCAAAATGCTCCATGACCTTTGTCATCACAAAGATCCATGGCACTTGGCATCACAATGCTCCATGTCATTGTCATCACAACGCTCCATGAACGCTCTCATCACATTGCTCCATGCCCTTGTCCTCACATAGCTCCATGACACATGTCATCAGAATGCTCCATGGCCTTCTCATCACAATGCTCCAAGCCCTGGCCATCACAATGCTCCATTACACCTGTCATAACAATGCTCCATGACCCCTGCCATCACGATGTTCCATGGCCTTGTCATCACAAGGCTCCATGACCCTTCTCATCACAATGCTCCAAGAACACTGTAATCACAATGCTCTATGCCCCTTTTCATCTCAATGATCCATGAACCCTGTCATCACAATGCACTATGCCCATCATCATAATGCTTCATGCTATTGTCATAACAACGAAATCAAAATGATCCATGACCTCTGTCATAACAATGCTCCAAACCCTTGTGATCACAATATTCCATAACACTTGTCATCACAATGCCCCAGGATGCTCGTCATCACAATTATCCATGGTCTTCTCATCACAATGATCCATGACCTTCGTCATCACAATGCTCAATACACTTGTCATCAACATGCTCCCTGACACTTGTTGTCTGTATGCTCCTTGAACCCTGTCATGACAAGGCTCCATGGCTTTTTCATCACAATGATCCATGCCCTTTTAATCACAATGCTCCAAGTCCCATGTAATCACAATGGTCCGTGCCATTGTCATCACAAAGCTCAATGATGCATGCCATCAGAATGCTCCTTGATCTTCTCCTCACAATGCTCCATGCCCTTGTCTTCACAGTGTTCTAAGACCCCTGTAATCACAATGCTCCATTCCCCTTTTAATCAGTATGCTCCATGAGACTTGTCATCACAAGGCTCCATGGTTTTGTCATCACAATGCTCCAGGACCTTGTCATCACAATGCTTCACGACCTTGTCATCAAAATTTTCAATGGCCCTTTTCATCATAATGCTCCAAACCCTAATCATCACAATGCTCCATTATATTTGTCATCACAATCCTCCATTACATTTGGTATCACAAAGCTCCATGCCATTGTCATCGCCATGGACCATGACATATGTCATCACAATGCTCCCTGACACCTGTCTTCACAATACTCCATGACCTTATCATCACAATGCTCCATGCCCTTGTCATCATAATGCACCATTCCCACTCTCATCACAATAATCTTTGAAACTTGTCAGACCAATGCTCCATGCCACTGTCATCACAATGCTCCATGCCCTTGTCATCACAAGGCTCCATGACCCCTGTCATCACAATGCTCCGTGACTCGAGCCATCACAATGCTTCATGACCTTTGTCATCACAATGGTCCATGCCCTCGTCATCAACAGTCTCTGTGACCTTTTTAACCACAATGCTCCATGAACTTTTCATCACAATGCTCTTTGACCCTTGTCATCACAATGCTCTATGCCTTTCTCAGCACAATGCTCCATGACCCTTGTCATCACAATGCTCCATGCGCTTGTCAGCACAATGCTCCATGACACATGTCATCACAATGCACCATGCGCTTGTCATCACAGTGCTCCACAACATTGTCATCACAATGCTCCATAAAATTTGGCATCACAGTGCTCCATGCATTTCTCATCAAAATGCTCTCTCACCACTGATATCACAATGCTACATCACTATTTGTCACAATACTCCCTCACCCCTGTCATCACAATGCTCCCTGACACTTGTCGTCAGAATGCTCCTTGAACCCTGTCACAAAAAGTCTCCATGCCTTTTTCATCACAAAGCCCAATGCCGTTTTCATCCCAATGCTCCATGCCATTGTCATCAAAATACTCCACAAGTTTGTCATCAGAATGCTCCCTGACCCTTGTCATCACAATTCTCCATGCACTTGTCAGCACAATGCTCCCTGACCTTTGTCATCACAATGCTCCAAGCCATTGTCATCACAATGCTCCATTACCTTTGTCATCAGTATCCTCCCTGACACTTGGCATCACAATGCTCCATGCCATTGTCATCACAATGGGCCATTACATATGTCATCACAATGCTTCCTGACACCTCTCTTCACAATACTGCATGACCTGGTCATCAAAATGCTCCATGCCCTTGTCATCACAATGCGCCATTCCAACTGTCATCACAATAATCCATGAAACTTATTAGACCAATGCTCCATGCGCTTGTCATCACAATGCTCCATGCCCTTGTTATCACAATGTTCCAAGACCACTGTAATCAGAATGCTCCATGCCCCTTTTCATCAGTATGCTCCATGAGACTTGTCATCACAAGGCTCCATGGTTTTCTCATCACAATGCTCCAGGACCTTGTCATCACAATGCTTCACGACATTGTCATGAAAATTCTCAATGGCCCTTGTCATCATAATGCTCCAAGACCTAGTCAACACAATGCTCCATTATATTTGTCATCACAATCCTCCATTACATTTGGCATCACAATGCTCCCTGCCATTGTCATCGCAATGGAACAGGACATATGTCATCACAATGCTCCCTGACACCTGTCTTCACAATGCTCCATGCCCTTTTCATCACAATGCTCCATGAACCCTTACATCACAATGCTCCTTGACTCCAGTCATCAAAATGCTTCATAACATTTGTCATCACAACGGTCCATTCCCGCCTCATCAGAAGGCTCTGTGACGTTTGTAACCACAATGCTCCATGAAATTTACATCACAATGCTCCGTGACCCTTGTCATCACAATGCTCCAAGATCCATGTAATCACAATGCTCCATGCCCTTGTCATCACAAAGCTCCATGACGCATGTCATCAGAATGTTCCATGGACTTCTCCTCACAATGCTCCATGCCCTTGTCATCACAATGCTCGAAGACTCCAGTAATCACAATGTTCCATTCCCATTTTCATCAGAATGCTCCATTAGATTTGTCATCACAAGTCTCCATGGTCATCTCCTCACAATGCTCCAAGACCTTGTCATCACCATGCACTATTCCCTTGTCATCACAATGCTCCATGACCCCTGTCATCACAATACTCCATGAACATTTTCAGCCCAATTCTCTATGACCTTCTCATCACAATGCTCCATGACCAATATCATCACAATGCTCCATGACCACTGTCATCACAACACTCCATGACACCTGACAACACAATGATCCGGGACTGTTGTCATCACAATGCTCCAAGACCCCTGTAATCACAATGCTCCATGACCCCTGTCATCACAATACTCCATGAACATTTTCAGCCCAATGCTCCATGACCCTTGTCATCACAATGATCCATGCCCATGTTATCCCAATGTTCCATGACCCATGTATTCACAATGCTCCATGACGCTTGTCATCACAGTGCTCCATGACACCTGTCATCACAATGCTCCATGCCTTTGTCAGCAAAATGCTACATGACCTTGTCATTACAATGCTCTATGCACTTGTCATCACAATACTCCATTTCCATTGTCATCACAATCCTCCATGAACTTTGGGATCACATTGCTTCATGCCCTTGTCATCACAATGCTCCATGCTCCTTGAAATCAAAATGATCCATGACCTCTGTCATCACAATGCTCAAAACCCTTGTGATCACAATGTTCCATAACACTTGTCCTCACAACGCTCCATGATGCCTGTCATCACAATACTCCATGCCCTTTTCATCACAATGCTCCATGACCTTTGTCATCACAATTCTCAATACACTTGTCATCACAATGCTCCCTGACACTTGTCGTCAGCATGCTCCTTGAACCCTGTCACGAAAAGGCTCCATGCCTTTTTCATCACAAAGCCCCATGCCCTTTTCATCCCATTGCTCCATGCCATTGTCATCAAAATACTCCACAAGCTTGTCATCAGAATGCTCCATGACCCTTGTCATCACAACTCTCCATGCACTTGTCAGCACAATGCTCCCTGACACTTGTCATCACAATGCTCAAAGCCATTGTCATCACAATGCTCCATTACCTTTGTGATCAGAATCCTCAATGGAAGTTTGCATCACAATGCTCCATGCCATTGTCATCACAATGGGCCATTACATATGTCATCACAATGCTCCCTGACACCTCTCTTTACAATACTGCATTACCTGGTCATCACAATGCTCCCTGCCGTTCTCATCACAATGCACCACACCCTTGTCATCAAAATGCTCCATGACCTTTGTCATCACAAAGCTCCATGACCCTTGGCATCACAATGCTCCATGTCATTGTCATCACAATGCTCCATGAACCCTCTCATCACATTGCTCCATGCCCTTGTCATCACAAAGCTCCATTGCACTTGTCATCACAATGCTCGATGCCCTTCTCATCACAATGCTCCATGCCCTTGTCATTACAATCCTCCATGACCCATGTATCACAGTGTACCGTGCCCTTGTCATCACAATGCGCCACGCCCACTCTCATGACAATAATCCATGAAATATTTCAGACCAATGCTCAATGCATTTCTCATCACAATGCTCCATTACCTCTGTCATAACAAGCTCCATGACCCCTGCCATCACAATGTTCCATGGCCTTGTCATCACAAGGCTCCAGGACCCTTGTCAGCACAATGCTCCAAGACCCATGTAATCACAATGCTCCATGCCCTTGTCATCACAAAGCTCCATGACGCATGTCATCACAATGTTCCATGGCCTTCGCCTCACAATGCTCCATGCCCTTGTCATCACAATGCTTCAAGACCCCCGTAATCACAATGCTCCATGCCCCTTTTCATAAGAATGCTCCATTAGACTTGTCATCACAAGTCTCCATGGTCATCTCATCACAATGCTCCAAGACCTTGTCAGCAACATGCTCCATTCCCTTGTCATCACAATGCTCCATGACCCCTGTCATCACAATACTCCATGCACATTTTCAGCCCAATGCTCCATGACCCTTGTCATCACAATGATCCATGCCCTTGTAATCACAATGCTCCATGCACTTGTCAGCACAATGCTCCCTGATCCTTGTCATCACAATGCTCCAAACCATTGTCACCACAATGCTCCATTACCTTTGTCATCAGAATCCTCCATGACACTTGGTATCACAATGCTCCATGCCATTGTCATCACAATGCTCCATGACCCCTGTTATCACAATGCTCCGTGACTACAGTCATCACAATGCTTCATAACGTTTGTCATCACAACAATCCATGCCCACGTCATCACAAGGCTCTGTGACCTTTGTAACCACAATGCTCCATGAACTTTTCATCACAATGCTCCGTGACCCTTGTCATCACAATGCTCCATGCCTTTGTCAGAACAATGCTCCATGACCCTTGTCATCAAATTGTGCCATGCGCTTTTCACCACAATGATCCACAACCTTGTCATCGCTATGCTCCATAAACCTTGTAATCACAATGCTCCATGCACTTCTCATCCAAATACTCTCTCACATGAGATATCACAATGTTCCATCACTAGTCATCACAATCCTCCCTCACCCCTGTTATCACAATGTTCCATGACCCCTGTCATCACAATGCTACATCCCCTTATCAGCACAATGTTCCATGACCCCTGACATCACAATGTTCCATAACCCCTGTCATCAAAATGCTCCATGACCCTTTTCTTCCCAAAGCTCCATGACCCATGGCATCACAATGTTCTATAACCCCTGGCATCAAAATGTTCCATTACACTTTTCATCAAATTGCTGCATGACCCTGTCATCAAAATGCTCCCTGCCCTTCTCATCACAATGCACCACACACTTGTCATCAAAATGCTCCATGGCCTTTGTCATCACAAAGCTCCATGACCCTTGGCATCACAATGCTCCATGTCATTGTCATCACAATGCTCCATGAACCCTCTCATCACATTGCTCCATGTCCTTGTCATCACAAAGCTCCATGACACTTGTCATCACAATGCTCGATGCCATTCTCATCACAATGCTCCATGACCTTGTCATTACAATCCTCCATGACCCATGTATCACAGTGTACCGTGCCCTTGTCATGACAAACCGCCATGCCCACTCTCATCACAGTAATCCATGAAACATTTCAGATCAATGCTCAATGCCCTTCTCATCACAATGCTCCGTTACCTCTGTCGTAACAATGCTCCCTGACACCTGCCATCATAATATTCCACGGCCTTGTCATCACAAGGCTCCATGACCCTTGTCATCACAATGCTCCAAGATCCATGTAATCACAATGCTCCATGCCCTTGTCATCACAAAGCTCCATGACGCATGTGATCAGAATGTTCCATGGTCTTCTCCTCACAATGCTCCATGCCCTTGTCATCACAATGCTCGAAGACTCCAGTAATCACAATGTTCCATTCCCTTTTTCATCAGAATGCTCCATTAGATTTGTCATCACAAGTCTCCATGGTCATCTCCTCACAATGCTCCAAGACCTTGTCATCACCATGCTCCATTCCCTTGTCATCACAATGCTCCATGACCCCTGTCATCACAATACTCCATGAACATTTTCAGCCCAATTCTCTATGACCTTCTCATCACAATGCTCCATGACCAATATCATCACAATGCTCCATGACCACTGTCATCACAACACTCCATGACACCTGACAACACAATGATCTGGGACTCTTGTCATCACAATGCTCCAAGACCCCTGTAATCACAATGCTCCATGACCCCTGTCATCACAATACTCCATGAACATTTTCAGCCCAATGCTCCATGACCATTGTCATCACAATGATCCATGCCCTTGTCATCCCAATGTTCCATGACACTTGTATTCACAAGGCTCTGTGACGCTTGTCACCACAGTGCTCCATGACACCTGTCTTCACAATGCTCCATTCCTTTGTCAGCAAAATGCTACATGGCCTTGTCATTACAATGCGCTAGGCGCTTGTCATCACAATACTCCATTACTATTGTCATCACAATTTCCCATGAACCTTGGGATCACATTGCTTCATGCCCTTGTCATCACAATGCTCCATGCTCCTTGAAATCAAAATTATCCATGACCTCTGTCATCACAATGCTCAAAACCCTTGTGATCACAATGTTCCATAACACTTGTCCTCACAACGCTCCATGATGCCTGTCATCACAATACTCCATGCCCTTTTCATCACAATGTTCCATGACCATTGTCATCACAATTCTCATACACTTGTCATCACAATGCTCCATGACACTTGTCGTCAGAATGCTCCTTGAACCCTGTCACGAAAAGGCTCCATGCCTTTTTCATCACAAAACCCCATTCCGTTTTCATCACAATGCTCCATGCCATTGTCATCAATGTACTCCACAAGCTTGTCATCAGAATGCTCCATGACCCTTGTCATCACAATTCTCCTTGCACTTGTCAGCACAATGCTCCCTGACCGTTGTCATCACAGTTCTCCAAGCCATTGTCATCACAATGCTCCATTACCTTTGTCATCAGAATCCTCCATGACACTTGGAAACACAATGCTCCATGCCATCCTCATCACAATGGGCCATTACATATGTCATCACAATGCTCCCTGACACCTGTCTTCACAATACTGCATGACCTGGTCATCACAATGTTCCATGCCCTTGTCATCACAATGCGCCATTCCAACTGTCATCGCAATACTCCATGAAACTTATTAGACCAATGTTCCATGCCCTTGTCATCACAATGCTCCATGCCCTTGTTATCACAATTCTCCATGACCCCTGTCATCACAGTGCACCGTGACTCCAGTCATCACAATTCTTCATGACCTTTGTCATCACAATGGTTCATGCCCTCGTCATCAACAGGCTCTGTGACCTTTTTAACCACAATGCTCCATGAACTTTTCATCACAATGCTCTTTGACTCTTGTCATCACAATGCTCTATGCCTTTCTCAGCACAATGCTCCATGACCCTTGTCATCACAATGCTCCTTGCGCTTGTCAGCACAATGCTCCATGACACATGTCATCACAATGCACCATGCGTTTGTCATCACATTGCTCCACAACTTTGTCACCACAATGCTCCATAATATTTGTCATCACAATGCTCCATGCACTTCTCATGAAAATGCTCTCTCACCACTGATATCACAATGCTACATCACTATTTGTCACTATACTCCCTCACCATTGTCATCACAATGTTTCATGACTCCTGTCATCACAATGCTACATGCAATTATCATCACAATGTTCGATGACCCCTGAAATCACAATGATCCATAACACCTGTCATCAAAATGTTCAATGCCACTTTTCATCAAATTGCTCCATGACCCTGTCATCAGAATGCTCCCTGCCCTTCTCATCACAATGCACAACGCCCTTGCCATCAAAATGCTCCATGACATTTGTCATCACAATGATCCATGACCCTTGGCATCACAATGCTCCATGTCATTGTCATCACAATGCTCCATGAACGATCTCATCACATTGCTCCATGCCCTTGTCTTCACATAACTCCAGGACACATGTCATCAGAATGTTCCACGGCGTTCTCATCACAATGCTCTATGCCCTTGCCATCACAATGATCCATTACCCCAGTCATAACAATGCTCCATGACCCCTGCCATCACGATGTTCCATGGCCTTTTCATCACAAGGCTCCATGACCCTTCTCATCACCATGCTCCAATAACACTGTAATCACAATGTTCTATGCCCCTTTTCATCTCAATGATCCATGAACCCTGTCATCACAATGCACCATGCCCATCATCATAATGCTTCATGCTATTGTCATAACAATGAAATCAAAATGTTCCATGACCTCTGTCATAACAGTGCTCCAAAACCTTGTGATCACAATGTTCCATAACACTTGTCATCACAACGCTCCATGATGCCGGTCATCACAATAATCCATGCCCTTTTCATCACAGTGCTCCATGACCTTTGTCACCACAATTCTCAATACACTTGTCATCACAATATTCCATTTCCATTGTCATCACAATCCTCCATGAACTTTGGGATCACATTGCTTCAGGCCCTTGTCATCAAAATGCTCCATGCTCCTTGAAATCAAATTGATCCATCACCTCTGTCATCACAATGCTCCAAACACTTGTGATCAATATGTTCAATAACACTTGTCCTCACAACGCTCCATGATGCCTGTCATCACAACACTCCATGCCATTTTCATCACAATGCTCCATGAACTTTGTCATCACAATTCTCCATACACTTGTCATCAAAATGCTCCCTGACACTTGTCGTCAGAATGCTCCTTGAACTGCGTCACGAAAAGGCTCCATGCCATTTTCATCACAAATCCACATGCCATTTTCATCCCAGTTCTCCATGCCATTGTCATCAAAATACTACACAAGCTTGTCATCAGAATGCTCCATGACGCTTGTCATCACAATTCTCCGTGCACTTGTCAGCAAAATGCTCCCTGACCCTTATCATCACAATGTTCCAAGCCATTGTCATCACAATGCTCCATTACCTTTGTCCTCAGAATCCTCCATGACACTTGGCATCGAAATGCTCCATGCCATTGTCATCACAATGGGCCATTACATATGTCATCACAATGCTCCCTGACACCTCTCTTCACAATACTGCATAACCTGGTCATCACAATGCTCCATGTCCTTGTCATCACAATGTGCCATTCCAACTCTCATCACAATAATCCATGAAACTTATTAGACCAATGCTCCTTGCCCTTGTTATCACAATGTTCCAAGACCCCTGTAATCAGAATGCTCCATGCCCCTTTTCATCAGAATGCTCCATATGACATGTCATCAGAAGGCTCCATGGATTTCTCATCACAATGCTCCATGACCTTTGTCATCACAATGCTCCAAGACCCATGTAATCACAATGCTACATGCCCCTGTCATCGCAATGGACCATGACATTTGGCATCACAATACTCCATGCCATTGTCTTTGAAATTGACCATGACATATGTCATCACAATGCCCCCTTACACCTGTTTTCACAATACTCCATGCCCTTGTCATCACAATGCTCCATGCCCTTGTCATCACAATGCACCATGTCCAATGTCATCACAATAATCTATTAAACTTGTCAGACCAATGCTCCATGCCCCTGTCATCACAATGTTCCATGCCCTTGTCATCACAATGCTCCATGACCCTTGTCATCACAATGCTCCGTGACTCCAGTCATCACAATGCTTCATAACGTTTGTCATCACAACGGTCCATGCCTGCGTCATCGCAAGGCTCTGTGACCTTTGTAACCACAATGCTCCATGAACTTTTCATCACAATTCACCGTGGCCCTTGTCATCACAATGCTCCATGCCTTTTTCAGAACAATGCTCCATGACCCTTGTCATCACAATGTGCCATGTGCTTTTCATCACAGTGATCCACAACCTTGTCATCGCTATGCTCCATAAACCTTGTAATCACAATTCTCCATGCACTTCTCATCCAAATGCTCTCTCACATGAGATATCACAATGTTCCATCACTTGTCATCACAATCCTCCCTCACCCCTGTTATCACAAAGTTCCATGACCCCTGTCATCACAATGCTACATCCCCTTATCAGCACAATTTTCCATGATCCTGACATCACAATGTTCCATAACCCCTGTCATCAAAATGCTCCATGACCATTTTCATCCCAAAGCTCTATGACCCCTGGCATCACAATGTTCTATAACCACTGTCATCAAAATATTACATTACACTTTTCATCAAATTGCTGCATGACCCTGTCATCAAAATGCTCCCTGCCCTTCTCATCACAATGCACCACACACTTGTCATCAAAATGCTCCATGACCATGGTCATCACTAAGCTCCATGACCCTTGGCATCACAATGATCCATGCCATGGACATCACAATGTTCCATGAACCCTCTCATCACATTGCTCCATGCACTTGTCATCACAAAGCTCCATGACGCATGTCATCACAATGTTCCATGGCCTTCGCCTCACAATGCTCCATGCCCTTGTCATCACAATGCTTCAAGACCCCCGTAATCACAATGCTCCATGCCCCTTTTCATAAGAATGCTCCATTAGACTTGTCATCACAAGTCTCCATGGTCATCTCATCACAATGCTCCAAGACCTTGTCAGCAACATGCTCCATTCCCTTGTCATCACAATGCTCCATGACCCCTGTCATCACAATACTCCATGCACATTTTCAGCCCAATGCTCCATGACCCTTGTCATCACAATGATCCATGCCCTTGTAATCACAATGCTCCATGCACTTGTCAGCACAATGCTCCCTGATCCTTGTCATCACAATGCTCCAAACCATTGTCACCACAATGCTCCATTACCTTTGTCATCAGAATCCTCCATGACACTTGGTATCACAATGCTCCATGCCATTGTCATCACAATGCTCCATGACCCCTGTTATCACAATGCTCCGTGACTACAGTCATCACAATGCTTCATAACGTTTGTCATCACAACAATCCATGCCCACGTCATCACAAGGCTCTGTGACCTTTGTAACCACAATGCTCCATGAACTTTTCATCACAATGCTCCGTGACCCTTGTCATCACAATGCTCCATGCCTTTGTCAGAACAATGCTCCATGACCCTTGTCATCAAATTGTGCCATGCGCTTTTCACCACAATGATCCACAACCTTGTCATCGCTATGCTCCATAAACCTTGTAATCACAATGCTCCATGCACTTCTCATCCAAATACTCTCTCACATGAGATATCACAATGTTCCATCACTAGTCATCACAATCCTCCCTCACCCCTGTTATCACAATGTTCCATGACCCCTGTCATCACAATGCTACATCCCCTTATCAGCACAATGTTCCATGACCCCTGACATCACAATGTTCCATAACCCCTGTCATCAAAATGCTCCATGACCCTTTTCTTCCCAAAGCTCCATGACCCATGGCATCACAATGTTCTATAACCCCTGGCATCAAAATGTTCCATTACACTTTTCATCAAATTGCTGCATGACCCTGTCATCAAAATGCTCCCTGCCCTTCTCATCACAATGCACCACACACTTGTCATCAAAATGCTCCATGGCCTTTGTCATCACAAAGCTCCATGACCCTTGGCATCACAATGCTCCATGTCATTGTCATCACAATGCTCCATGAACCCTCTCATCACATTGCTCCATGTCCTTGTCATCACAAAGCTCCATGACACTTGTCATCACAATGCTCGATGCCATTCTCATCACAATGCTCCATGACCTTGTCATTACAATCCTCCATGACCCATGTATCACAGTGTACCGTGCCCTTGTCATGACAAACCGCCATGCCCACTCTCATCACAGTAATCCATGAAACATTTCAGATCAATGCTCAATGCCCTTCTCATCACAATGCTCCGTTACCTCTGTCGTAACAATGCTCCCTGACACCTGCCATCATAATATTCCACGGCCTTGTCATCACAAGGCTCCATGACCCTTGTCATCACAATGCTCCAAGATCCATGTAATCACAATGCTCCATGCCCTTGTCATCACAAAGCTCCATGACGCATGTGATCAGAATGTTCCATGGTCTTCTCCTCACAATGCTCCATGCCCTTGTCATCACAATGCTCGAAGACTCCAGTAATCACAATGTTCCATTCCCTTTTTCATCAGAATGCTCCATTAGATTTGTCATCACAAGTCTCCATGGTCATCTCCTCACAATGCTCCAAGACCTTGTCATCACCATGCTCCATTCCCTTGTCATCACAATGCTCCATGACCCCTGTCATCACAATACTCCATGAACATTTTCAGCCCAATTCTCTATGACCTTCTCATCACAATGCTCCATGACCAATATCATCACAATGCTCCATGACCACTGTCATCACAACACTCCATGACACCTGACAACACAATGATCTGGGACTCTTGTCATCACAATGCTCCAAGACCCCTGTAATCACAATGCTCCATGACCCCTGTCATCACAATACTCCATGAACATTTTCAGCCCAATGCTCCATGACCATTGTCATCACAATGATCCATGCCCTTGTCATCCCAATGTTCCATGACACTTGTATTCACAAGGCTCTGTGACGCTTGTCACCACAGTGCTCCATGACACCTGTCTTCACAATGCTCCATTCCTTTGTCAGCAAAATGCTACATGGCCTTGTCATTACAATGCGCTAGGCGCTTGTCATCACAATACTCCATTACTATTGTCATCACAATTTCCCATGAACCTTGGGATCACATTGCTTCATGCCCTTGTCATCACAATGCTCCATGCTCCTTGAAATCAAAATTATCCATGACCTCTGTCATCACAATACTCAAAACCCTTGTGATCACAATGTTCCATAACACTTGTCCTCACAACGCTCCATGATGCCTGTCATCACAATACTCCATGCCCTTTTCATCACAATGTTCCATGACCATTGTCATCACAATTCTCATACACTTGTCATCACAATGCTCCATGACACTTGTCGTCAGAATGCTCCTTGAACCCTGTCACGAAAAGGCTCCATGCCTTTTTCATCACAAAACCCCATTCCGTTTTCATCACAATGCTCCATGCCATTGTCATCAATGTACTCCACAAGCTTGTCATCAGAATGCTCCATGACCCTTGTCATCACAATTCTCCTTGCACTTGTCAGCACAATGCTCCCTGACCGTTGTCATCACAGTTCTCCAAGCCATTGTCATCACAATGCTCCATTACCTTTGTCATCAGAATCCTCCATGACACTTGGAAACACAATGCTCCATGCCATCCTCATCACAATGGGCCATTACATATGTCATCACAATGCTCCCTGACACCTGTCTTCACAATACTGCATGACCTGGTCATCACAATGTTCCATGCCCTTGTCATCACAATGCGCCATTCCAACTGTCATCGCAATACTCCATGAAACTTATTAGACCAATGTTCCATGCCCTTGTCATCACAATGCTCCATGCCCTTGTTATCACAATTCTCCATGACCCCTGTCATCACAGTGCACCGTGACTCCAGTCATCACAATTCTTCATGACCTTTGTCATCACAATGGTTCATGCCCTCGTCATCAACAGGCTCTGTGACCTTTTTAACCACAATGCTCCATGAACTTTTCATCACAATGCTCTTTGACTCTTGTCATCACAATGCTCTATGCCTTTCTCAGCACAATGCTCCATGACCCTTGTCATCACAATGCTCCTTGCGCTTGTCAGCACAATGCTCCATGACACATGTCATCACAATGCACCATGCGTTTGTCATCACATTGCTCCACAACTTTGTCACCACAATGCTCCATAATATTTGTCATCACAATGCTCCATGCACTTCTCATGAAAATGCTCTCTCACCACTGATATCACAATGCTACATCACTATTTGTCACTATACTCCCTCACCATTGTCATCACAATGTTTCATGACTCCTGTCATCACAATGCTACATGCAATTATCATCACAATGTTCGATGACCCCTGAAATCACAATGATCCATAACACCTGTCATCAAAATGTTCAATGCCACTTTTCATCAAATTGCTCCATGACCCTGTCATCAGAATGCTCCCTGCCCTTCTCATCACAATGCACAACGCCCTTGCCATCAAAATGCTCCATGACATTTGTCATCACAATGATCCATGACCCTTGGCATCACAATGCTCCATGTCATTGTCATCACAATGCTCCATGAACGATCTCATCACATTGCTCCATGCCCTTGTCTTCACATAACTCCAGGACACATGTCATCAGAATGTTCCACGGCGTTCTCATCACAATGCTCTATGCCCTTGCCATCACAATGATCCATTACCCCAGTCATAACAATGCTCCATGACCCCTGCCATCACGATGTTCCATGGCCTTTTCATCACAAGGCTCCATGACCCTTCTCATCACCATGCTCCAATAACACTGTAATCACAATGTTCTATGCCCCTTTTCATCTCAATGATCCATGAACCCTGTCATCACAATGCACCATGCCCATCATCATAATGCTTCATGCTATTGTCATAACAATGAAATCAAAATGTTCCATGACCTCTGTCATAACAGTGCTCCAAAACCTTGTGATCACAATGTTCCATAACACTTGTCATCACAACGCTCCATGATGCCGGTCATCACAATAATCCATGCCCTTTTCATCACAGTGCTCCATGACCTTTGTCACCACAATTCTCAATACACTTGTCATCACAATATTCCATTTCCATTGTCATCACAATCCTCCATGAACTTTGGGATCACATTGCTTCAGGCCCTTGTCATCAAAATGCTCCATGCTCCTTGAAATCAAATTGATCCATCACCTCTGTCATCACAATGCTCCAAACACTTGTGATCAATATGTTCAATAACACTTGTCCTCACAACGCTCCATGATGCCTGTCATCACAACACTCCATGCCATTTTCATCACAATGCTCCATGAACTTTGTCATCACAATTCTCCATACACTTGTCATCAAAATGCTCCCTGACACTTGTCGTCAGAATGCTCCTTGAACTGCGTCACGAAAAGGCTCCATGCCATTTTCATCACAAATCCACATGCCGTTTTCATCCCAGTTCTCCATGCCATTGTCATCAAAATACTACACAAGCTTGTCATCAGAATGCTCCATGACGCTTGTCATCACAATTCTCCGTGCACTTGTCAGCAAAATGCTCCCTGACCCTTATCATCACAATGTTCCAAGCCATTGTCATCACAATGCTCCATTACCTTTGTCCTCAGAATCCTCCATGACACTTGGCATCGAAATGCTCCATGCCATTGTCATCACAATGGGCCATTACATATGTCATCACAATGCTCCCTGACACCTCTCTTCACAATACTGCATAACCTGGTCATCACAATGCTCCATGTCCTTGTCATCACAATGTGCCATTCCAACTCTCATCACAATAATCCATGAAACTTATTAGACCAATGCTCCTTGCCCTTGTTATCACAATGTTCCAAGACCCCTGTAATCAGAATGCTCCATGCCCCTTTTCATCAGAATGCTCCATATGACATGTCATCAGAAGGCTCCATGGATTTCTCATCACAATGCTCCATGACCTTTGTCATCACAATGCTCCAAGACCCATGTAATCACAATGCTACATGCCCCTGTCATCGCAATGGACCATGACATTTGGCATCACAATACTCCATGCCATTGTCTTTGAAATTGACCATGACATATGTCATCACAATGCCCCCTTACACCTGTTTTCACAATACTCCATGCCCTTGTCATCACAATGCTCCATGCCCTTGTCATCACAATGCACCATGTCCAATGTCATCACAATAATCTATTAAACTTGTCAGACCAATGCTCCATGCCCCTGTCATCACAATGTTCCATGCCCTTGTCATCACAATGCTCCATGACCCTTGTCATCACAATGCTCCGTGACTCCAGTCATCACAATGCTTCATAACGTTTGTCATCACAACGGTCCATGCCTGCGTCATCGCAAGGCTCTGTGACCTTTGTAACCACAATGCTCCATGAACTTTTCATCACAATTCACCGTGGCCCTTGTCATCACAATGCTCCATGCCTTTTTCAGAACAATGCTCCATGACCCTTGTCATCACAATGTGCCATGTGCTTTTCATCACAGTGATCCACAACCTTGTCATCGCTATGCTCCATAAACCTTGTAATCACAATTCTCCATGCACTTCTCATCCAAATGCTCTCTCACATGAGATATCACAATGTTCCATCACTTGTCATCACAATCCTCCCTCACCCCTGTTATCACAAAGTTCCATGACCCCTGTCATCACAATGCTACATCCCCTTATCAGCACAATTTTCCATGATCCTGACATCACAATGTTCCATAACCCCTGTCATCAAAATGCTCCATGACCATTTTCATCCCAAAGCTCTATGACCCCTGGCATCACAATGTTCTATAACCCCTGTCATCAAAATATTACATTACACTTTTCATCAAATTGCTGCATGACCCTGTCATCAAAATGCTCCCTGCCCTTCTCATCACAATGCACCACACACTTGTCATCAAAATGCTCCATGACCATGGTCATCACTAAGCTCCATGACCCTTGGCATCACAATGATCCATGCCATGGACATCACAATGTTCCATGAACCCTCTCATCACATTGCTCCATGCACTTGTCATCACAAAGCTCCATGACACTTGTCATCACAATGCTCGATGCCCTTCTCATCACAATGCTCCATGTCCTTGTCATTACATTCCTCCATCACCCATGTATCACAGTGTACCGTGCCCTTGTCATCACAATGCCCCATGCCCACTGTCATCACAATAATCCATGAAACATTTCAGACCAATGCTCAATGCACTTCTCATCACAATGCTCCATTAGACTGTCAACAATGCTCCATGACCCCTGCCATCACAATGTTCCACGGCCTTGTGATCACAAGACTAAATGACCATTGTCATCACAATGCTCCAAGACCCATGTAATCACAATGCTCCATGCCCTTGTCATCACAGAGCTCCATGACGCATGTCATCAGAATGTTCCATGGCCTTCTCCTCACAATGCTCCATGCCCTTGTCATCACAATGCTCCAAGACACTCGTAATCACAATGCTCCATGCCCCTTTTCATCAGAAGGCTCCATGATATTTGTCATCACAAGTCTCCATGGTCAACTCATCACAATGCTCCAAGACCTTGTCATCACCATGCTCCATTCCCTTGTCATCACAATGCTCCATGACACCTGTCATCACAATACTCCATGAACATTTTCAGCCCAATGCTCCATGACCTTCTCATCACAATGCTCCATGACCAATATCATCACAATGCTCCATGACAACTGTCATCACAACACTCCATGACACCTGACAACACAATGATCCGGGACTCTTGTCATGACAATGCTCCAAGACCCCTGTAATCACAATGCTCCATGACCCCTGTCATCACAATACTCCATGAACATTTTCAGCCCAATGTTCCATGACCCTGGTCATCACAATGATCCATGCCCTTGTCATCCCAATGTTCCATGACCCCTGTATTCACAGTGATCCGTGACGCTCGTCATCACAGTACTCCATGACACCTGTCATCACAATGCTCCATGCCTTTGTCAGCAAAATGCTACATGACCTTGTCATTACAATGCTCTATGCGATTGTCATCACAATACTCGATTACCATTGTCATCTCAATCCTCCATGAACCTTGGGATCACATTGCTTCATGCCCTTGTCATCACAATGCTACATGCTCCTTGAAATCAAAATGATCCATGACCTCTGTCATCACAATGCTCCAAACCCTTGTGATCACAATGTTCCATAACATTTGTCCTCACAATGCTCCATGATGCCTGTCATCACAATACTCCATACACTTTTCATCACAATTCTCCATGACTTTGTCATCACAATTCTCAATACACTTTTCATCACAGTGCTCCCTGACACTTGTCGTCAGTATGCTCCATGAACCCTGTCATGACAAGGCTCCATGCCTTTTTCATCACAATGTTCCATGCCCTTTTCATCACAATGCTCCAAGACCCGTGTAATCACAATGCTCCATGCCCTTGCCATCCAAAGCTCCATGACGCATGTCATCAGAATGTTCCCTGGACTTCTCATCACAATGCTCCCTGCTCTTGTCATCACAAAGCACTAAGACCCCTGTAATCACAATGCTCCATGCCCATTTTCATCTCAATGCTCCTATGAACCCTGTCAGCACAATGAACAATGCCCATCATCATAATGCTTCAGGCAATTGTCATCACAATCAAATCAAAATGCTCCATGACCTCTGTCATCACAATGCTCAAAATCCTGGTGATCACAATGTTGCATAACTCTTATCATCACAACACCCCATGACGCTCATCATCACAATGATCCATGGTCGTCTCATCACAAGGCTCCATGACCTTTGTCATCAAAATTCTCAATAAACTTGTCATCACAATGCTCGCTGACACTTGTCGTCAGAATGCTCCTTGAACCCTGTCACAAAAAGGCTCCATGTCTTTTTCATCACAAAGCCACATGCCATTTTCATCCCAATGCTGCATGCCATTGTCATCAAAATACACCACAGGCTTGTCATCAGAATGCTCCATGACCCTTGTCATCACAATTCTCCATGCACTTGTCAGCACAATGCTCCCTGACCCTTGTCATCACAATGCTCCAAGCCATTGTCATCACAATGCTCCATTACCATTGTCATCAGAATCCTCCATGACACTTGGCATCACAATGCTCCATGCCATTGTCATCACAATGCTCCATGTCTTTGTCAGCAAAATGCTAAATGACATTGTCATTACAATCCTCTATGCGCTTGTTATCACAATACTCCATTTCAATTGTCATCACAATCCTCCATCAACCTTGGGATCACATTGCTTCATGCCCTTGTCATCACAATGCTCCATGCTCCTTGAAATCAAAATGATCCATGACCTCTGTCATCACAATGCTCCAAACCCTTGTGATCACATTGTTCCATAACACTTGTCATCACAACGCTCCATGATGCCTGTCATCACAATACTCCATGCCCTTTTCATCACAATGCTCCATGACCTTTGTCATCACAATTCTCAATACACTTGTGATCACAATGCTCCCTGACACTTGTCATCAGAATGCTCCTTGAAACCCATCACGAAAAGGCTCCATGCTTTTTTCATCACAATGCCCCATGCCATTTTCATCACAATGTTCCATACCATTGTCATCAAAATACTCCACAAGCTTGTCATCAGAATGCTCCCGGACCCTTGTCATCACAATGCTCCATTACCTTTCTCATCAGAATCCTCCATGACACTTGGCATCACAGTGCTACATGCCATTGTCATCACAATGGGCCATTACATATGTCAACACAATGCTCCCTGACACTTATCTTCACAATACTGCATGACCTGGTCATCACAATGCTCCATGCCCTTGTCATCACTGTAGGCCATTCCAACTGTCATCGCAACAAACCATGAAAGTTATTAGACCAATGTTCCATGCCCTTGTCATCACAATTCTCCATGCCCTTGTTATCACAATGCTCCATGACCCCTGTCATCACAATGCTCCGTTACTCCAGTCATCACAATGCTTCATCAACTTTGTCATCACAATGGTCCATGCCCTCACCATCAACAGTCTCTGTGACCTTTTTAACCCCTATGCTCCATGAACTTTTCATCACAATGCTCTTTGACCCTTGTCATGACAATGCTCTATGCCTTTCTCAGCACAATGCTCCATGACCCTGGTCATCACAATGCTCCATGCCCCTTTTCATCTCAATGCTCCCTGAACCCTGTCATCACAGTGCACGATGCCCATCATCATAATACTTCAGTCTATTGTCATCACAATGAAATTAATATTCTCCATGACCTCTGACATCATAATGCTACAAACCCTTGTGATCACAATGTTCCATAAAACTTATCATCACAGCACCCCATGACGCTCAGCATCACAATTATCCATGGTCTTATCATCACAATGCTCCATGATCTTTGTCATCACGATGCTCAATACACTTTTCATCACAATGCTCCCTGACACTTGTCGTCAGTATGCTCCATGAACCCTGTCATGACAAGGCTCCATGCCTTTATCATCACAATGATCCATGCCTTTTCATCGGAATGCTCCAAGACCCCTGCAATCACAATGCTCCATGCACTTCTCATCCAAATGCTCTCTCACATTAGATATCACAATGTTCCATCACTAGTCATCACATTCCTCCCTCAACCCTGTTATCACAATGTTCCATGACCCCTGTTATCACAATGCTACATCCCCTTATCAGCACAATGTTCCATGACCCCTGACATCACAATGTTCCATAACCCCTGTCATCAAAATGCTCCATGACCCTTTTCATCCCAAAGCTCCATGACCCCTGGAATCACAGTGTTCTATAACCCCTGTCATCAAAATGTTCCATTACACTTTTCATCAAATTGCTGCGTGACCCTGTCATCAAAATGCTCCCTGCCCTACTCATAACAATGCACCACACGCTGGTCATCAAAATGCTCCATGACATTTGTCATCACAAAGCTCCATGACCCTTGGCATCACAATGCTCCATGTCATTGTCATCACAATGCTCCATGAAACCTCTCTTCACATTGCTCCATGCCCTTGTCATCACAAATCTCCATGACACTTGTCATCACAATGCTCGATGCCCTTCTCATCATAATGCTCCATGTCCTTGTCATTACAATCCTCCATGACCCATGTATCACAGTGTACCGTGCCCTTGTCATCACAATGCTCCATGCCCACTCTCATCACAATAATCCATGAAACATTTCAGACCAATGCTCAATGCCCTTCTCATCACAATGCTCCATTACCTCTATCAACAATGCTCCATGACCCCTGCCATCACAATGTTCCACGGCCTTGTGATCACAAGGTTCCATGACCATTGTCATCACAATGCTCCAAGACCCATGTAATCACAATGCTCCATGCCCTTGTCATCACAAAGCTCCATGACACATGTCATCTGAATGTTCCATGGCCATCTCCTCACAATGCTCCATGCCCTTGTCATCACAATGCTCCAAGACACTCGTAATCACAATGCTCCATGCCCCTTTTCATCAGAAGGCTCCATGATATTTTTCATCACAAGTCTCCATGGTCAACTCATCACAATGCTCCAAGACCTTGTCATCACCATGCTCCATTCCCTTGTCATCACAATGCTCCCTGACACTTGTCGTCAGTATGCTCCATGAACTCTGTCATGACAAGGCTCCATGCCTTTTTCATCACAATGATCCATGCCCTTTTCATCACAGTGCTCCAAGACCACTGTAATCATAATGCTCCTTGCCCTTGTCATCACAAAGCTCCATGATGCATATCATCAGAATGTTCCATGCACTTCTCATCACAATGCTCCATGCCCTTGTCATCACAATGCTCCAAGACCCCTGTAATCACAATGCTCCATGCCCCTTTTCATCTCAATGCTCCATGAACACTGTCATAACAATGCACCATGCCCATCATCATAATGCTTCAGGCTATTGTCATCACAGTGAAATCAAAATGCTCCATGACCTTTGTCATCACAAAGCTCCATGACCCTTGGCATCACAATGCTCCATGTCATTGTCATCACAATGCTCCATGAAACCTCTCTTCACATTGCTCCATGCCCTTGTCATCACAAATCTCCATGACACTTGTCATCACAATGCTCGATGCCCTTCTCATCATAATGCTCCATGTCCTTGTCATTACAATCCTCCATCACCCATGTATCACAGTGTACCGTGCCCTTGTCATCACAATGCTCCATGCCCACTCTCATCACAATAATCCATGAAACATTTCAGACCAATGCTCAATGCCCTTCTCATCTCAATGCTCCATTACCTCTATCAACAATGCTCCATGACCCATGCCATCACAATGTTCCATGGCCTTGTGATCACAAGGCTCCATGACCATTGTCATCACAATGCTCCAAGAGCCATGTAATCGCAATGCTCCATGCCCTTGTCATCACAAAGCTCCATGACACATGTCATCAGAATGTTCCATGGCCTTCTCCTCACAATGCTCCATGCCCTTGTCATCACAATGCTCCATACCCTCGTAATCACAATGCTCCATGCCGCTTTTCATCAGAATGCTCCATGAGACTTTTCATCACAAGTCTCCATGGTCATCTCATCACAATGCTCCAAGACATTGTCATCACCATGCTCCATTCCCTGGTCATCACAATGCTCCATGACCCCTGTCATCACAAGGCTCCATGACCCTTCTCATCACAATGCTCCAAACTCCTGTAATCACAATGCTCCATGCCCCTTTTCATCACAATGCTCCATGAACCCTGTCATCACAATGAACCATGCCCATCATCATAATGCTTCAGGCTATTGTCATCACAATGAAATCAAAATGCTCCATGACCTCTGTCATCACAATGCTCCAAACCCTGGTGATCACAATGTTGCATAACACTTATCATCACAAAACCCCATGACGCTAATCATCACTATTATCCATGGTCTTCTCATCACAAGGCTCCATGACCTTTGTCATCACAATTCTCAATACTCTTTTCATCACAATGCTCCCTGACACTTGTCGTCAGTATGCTCCATGAACTCTGTCATGACAAGGCTCCATGCCTTTTTCATCACAATGATCCATGCCCTTTTCATCACAGTGCTCCAAGACCACTGTAATCATAATGCTCCTTGCCCTTGTCATCACAAAGCTCCATGATGCATATCATCAGAATGTTCCATGCACTTCTCATCACAATGCTCCATGCCCTTGTCATCACAATGCTCCAAGACCCCTGTAATCACAATGCTCCATGCCCCTTTTCATCTCAATGCTCCATGAACACTGTCATAACAATGCACCATGCCCATCATCATAATGCTTCAGGCTATTGTCATCACAGTGAAATCAAAATGCTCCATGACCTCTGTCATCACAATGCTCCAAACCCTGGTGATCACAGTGTTGCAAAACACTTATCATCACAACACCCCATGACGCTCATCATCACAATTATCCATGGTCTTCTCATCACAATGCTCCATGAACTTTGTCATCACAATTTTCAATACACTTGTCATCACAATGCTCCCTGACACTTGTCGTCAGAATGCACCTTGAACCCTGTGACGAAAAGGTTCCATGCCTTTTTCATCACAAAGCCCCATGCTGTTTTCATCCCAAAGCTCCATGCCATTGTCATCAAAATACTACACAAGCTTGTCATCAGAATGCTCCATGACCCTTGTCATCACAATTCTCCATGCACTTGTCAGCACAATGCTCCCTGACCCTTGTCATCACAATGATCCAAGCCATTGTCATCACAATGCTCCATTACCTTTGTCATTAGAATCCTCCATGACACTTGGAATCACAATGCTCCAAGCCATTGTCATCACAATGGGCCATTACATATGTAATCACAATGCTCCCTGACACCTCTCTTTACAATACTGCATGATCTCTTCATCACAATGCTCCATGCTCTTGTCTTCATAATGCGCCATTCCAACTGTCATCACAATAATCCATGAAACTTATTAGACGAATGCTCCATGCCCTTGTAATCACATTGCTCCATGCTCTTGTTATCACAATGTTTAAGACCCCTGTAATCAGAATGCCCCATGCCCCTTTTCATCAGTATGCTCCATGAGACTTGTCATCGCAAGGCTCCATGATTTTCTCATCACAATGCTCCAGCACCTTGTCATCACAATGGTTCACGACATTGTCATGAAAATTCTCAATGGCCATTGTCTTCATAATGCTCCAAGCCCTAGTCATCACAGTGCTCCATTATATTTGTCATCACAATCCTCCCTTGCATTTGGCATCACTATGCTCCATGCTATTGTCATCGCAATGGACCATGACATATTTCATCACAGTGCCCCCTGACACCTGTCTTCACAATACTCCATGCCCTTGTCATCACAATGCTCCATGCCCTGGTCATCACAATGCACCATGTCCACTGTCATCACAATAATCTATGAAATTTGTAAGACCAATGCTCCATGCCCCTGTCATAACAATGCTCCATGACCTTGTCATCACAATGCTCCATGAACCCTGTCATCACAATACTCCATGTACATTTTCAGCCCAGTGCTCCATGACCCTTGTCATCACAATGATCCATGCACTTGTCATCCCAATGTTCCATGACGCCTGTAATCACAGTGCTCCATGTCATCTGTCATCACAGTGCTCCATGCCTTTGTCAGCAAAATGCTACATGACCTTGTCATTACAATGCTCTATGCGATTGTCATCACAATACTCCATTACCATTGTCATCACAATCCTCCAGGAACCTTGGGATCACATTGCTTCAGGCCCTTGTCATCAAAATGCTCCATGCTCCTTGAAATCAAATTGATCCATGACCTCTGTCATCACAATGCTCCAAACCCTTGTGATCAAAATGTTCAATAACACTTGTCCTCACAACGCTCCATGATGCCTGTCATCACAATACTCCATGCCCTTTTCATCACAATGCTCCATGAACTTTGTCATCACAATTCTCCATACACTTGTCATCAAAATGCTCCCTGACACTTGTCGTCAGAATGCTCCTTGAACTGTGTCACGAAAAGGCTCCATGCCATTTTCATCACAAATCCACATGCCGTTTTCATCCTAGTGCTCCATTCCATTGTCATCAAAATACTCCACAATCTTGTCATCAGAATGCTCCATGACGCTTGTCATCACAATTCTCCGTGCACTTGTCAGCAAAATGCTCCCTGACCCTTATCATCACAATGCTCCAAGCCATTGTCATCACAATGCTCCATTACCTTTGTCATCAGAATCCACCATGACACTTGGCATCACAATGCTCCATGCCATTATCATCACAATGGGCCATTACATATGTCATCACAATGCTCCCTGACACCTCTCTTCACAATACTGCATAACCTGGTCATCACAATACTCTATGCCCTTGTCATCACAATGTGCCATTCCAACTCTCATCACAATAATCCGTGAAAATTATTAGATCAATGCTCCTTGCCCTTGTTATCACAATGTTCCAAAACCCCTGTAATCAGAATGCTCCATGCCCCTTTTCATCAGAATGCTCCATATGACATGTCATCAGAAGGCTCCATGGATTTCTCATCACAATGCTCCATGACCTTTGTCATCACAATGCTCCAAGACCCATGTACTCACAATGCTTCATGCCCCTGTCATCGCAATCGACCATGACATTTGGCATCACAATGCTCCATGCCATTGTCTTTGAAATTGACCATGACATATGTCATCACAATGCCCCCTTACACCTGTTTTCACAATACTCCATGCCCTTGTCATCACAATGCTCCATGCCCTTGTCATCACAATGCACCATGTCCAATGTCATCACAATAATCTATTAAACTTGTCAGACCAATGCTCCATTCCCCTGTCATCACAATGTTCCATGCCCTTGTCATCACAATGCTTCATGACCCTTGTCACCACAATGCTCCGTGACTCCAGTCATCACAATGCTTCATAACGTTTGTCATCACAACGGTCCATGCCTGCGTCATCGCAAGGCTCTGTGACCTTTGTAACCACAATGCTCCATGAACATTTCATCACAATTCTCCGTGACCCTTGTCATCACAATGCTCCATGCCTTTTTCAGAACAGTGCTCCATGACCCTTGTCATCACAATGTGCCATGTGCTTTTCATCACAATAATCCACAACCTTGTCATCGCTATGCTCCATAAACCTTGTAATCACAATGCTCCATGCACTTCTCATCCAAATGCTCTCTCACATGAGATATCACAATGTTCCATCACTAGTCATCACAATCCTCCCTCACCCCTGTTATCACAATGTTCCATGACCCCTGTCATCACAATGCTACATCCCCTTATCAGCACAATTTTCCATAAACCCTGACGTCACAATGTTCCATAACCCCTGTCATCACAATGCTCCATGACCATTTTCATCCCAAAGCTCTATGACCTCTGGCATCACAATGTTCTATAACCCCTGTCATCAAAATATTACATTACACTTTTCATCAAATTGCTGCATGACCCTGTCATCAAAATGCTCCCTGCCCTTCTCATCACAATGCACCACACACTTGTCATCAAAATGCTCCATGACCATGGTCATCACTAAGCTCCATGAACCTTGGCATCACAATGCTCCATGCCATGGACATCACAATGCTCCATGAACCCTCTCATCACATTGCTCCATGCACTTGTCATCACAAAGCAACATGACACTTGTCATCACAAAGCAACATGACACTTGTCATCACAATGCTCGATGCCCTTCTCATCACAATGCTCCATGTCCTTGTCATTACAATCCTCCATCACCCATGTATCACAGTGTACCGTGCCCTTGTCATCACAATGCGCCATGCCCACTGTCATCACAATAATCCATGAAACATTTCAGACCAATGCTCATTGCACTTCTCATCACAATGCTCCATTACCACTGTCAACAATGCTCCATGACCCCTGCCATCACAATGTTCCACGGCCTTGTGATCACAAGACTCCATGACCATTGTCATCACAATGCTCCAAGACCCATGTAATCACAATGCTCCATGCCCTTGTCATCACAGAGCTCCATGACGCATGTCATCAGAATTTTCCATGGCCTTCACCTCACAATGCTCCATGCACTTGTCATCACAATGCTCCAAGACACTCGTAATCACAATGCTCCATGCCCCTTTTCATCAGAAGGCTCCATGATATTTGTCATCTCAAGTCTCCATGGTCAACTCATCACAATGCTCCAAGACCTTGTCATCACCATGCTCCATTCCCTTGTCATCACAATGCTCCATGACTCCTGTCATCACAATACTCCATGAATATTTTCAGCCCAATGCTCCATGACCTTTTCATCACAATGCTCCATGACCAATATCATCACAATGCTCCATGACCACTGTCATCACAACACTCCATGACACCTGACAACACAATGATCCGGGACTCTTGTCATCACAATGCTCCAAGATCCCTGTAATCACAATGCTCCATGACCCCTGTCATCAAAATATTCCATGAATATTTTCAGCCCAATGCTCCATGACCCTTGTCATCACAATGATCCATGCCCTTGTCATCCCAATGTTCCATGACGCCTGTATTCACAGTGCTCCGTGACGCTTGTCATCACAGTGCTCCATGACACCTGTCATCACAATGCTCCATGCCTTTGTCAGCAAAATGCTACATGACATTGTCATTACAATGCTCTATGAGATTGTCATCACAATACTCGATTACCATTGTCATCACAATCCTCCATGAACCTTGGGATCACATTGCTTCATGCCCTTGTCATCACAATGCTACATGCTCCTTGAAATCAAAATGATCCATGACCTCTGTCATCACAATGCTCCAAACCCTTGTGATCACAATGTTCCATAACACTTGTCCTCACAACGCTCCATGATGCCTGTCATCACAATAATCCATACACTTTTCATCACAATTCTCCATGACCTTTGTCATCACAATTCTCAATACACTTTTCATCACAGTGCTCCCTGACACTTGTCGTCAGTATGTTCCATGAACCCTGTCATGACAAGGCTCCATGCCTTTTTCATCACAATGTTCCATGCCCTTTTCATCTCAATGCTCCAAGACCCCTGTAATCACAATGCTCCATGCCCTTGCCATCCAAAGCTCCATGACACATGTCATCAGAATGTTCCATGGACTTCTCATCACAATGCTCCCTGCTCTTGTCATCACAAAGCACTAAGACCCCTGTAATCACAATGCTCCATGCCCCTTTTCATCTCAATGCTCCTATGAACCCTGTCAGCACAATGAACAATGCCCATCATCATAATGCTTCAGGCAATTGTCATCACAATCAAATCAAAATGCTCCATGACCTCTGTCATCACAATGCTCAAAATCCTGGTGATCACAATGTTGCATAACTCTTATCATCACAACACCCCATGACGCTCATCATCACAATGATCCATGGTCGTCTCATCACAAGGCTCCATGACCTTTGTCATCAAAATTATCAATAAACTTGTCATCACAATGCTCGCTGACACTTGTCGTCAGAATGCTCCTTGAACCCTGTCACAAAAAGGCTCCGTGTCTTTTTC
This sequence comes from Mesoplodon densirostris, assembly GCF_025265405.1. Taxonomy (NCBI): domain Eukaryota; kingdom Metazoa; phylum Chordata; class Mammalia; order Artiodactyla; family Ziphiidae; genus Mesoplodon; species Mesoplodon densirostris. The sequence continues at coordinate 5,649,524 of NW_026778197.1, read as the reverse complement.
ATCACAGAGCCACATGCCGTTTTCATCCCAATGCTGCATGCCATTGTCATCAAAATACACCACAGGCTTGTCATCAGAATGCTCCATGACCCTTGTCATCACAATTCTCCATGCACTTGTCAGCACAATGCTCCCTGACCCTTGTCATCACAATGCTCCAAGCCATTGTCATCACAATGCTCCATTACCATTGTCATCAGAATCCTCCATGACACTTGGCATCACAATGCTCCATGCCATTGTCATCACAATGCTCCATGTCTTTGTCAGCAAAATGCTAAATGACCTTGTCATTACAATCCTCTATGCGCTTGTCATCACAATACTCCATTTCCATTGTCATCACAATCCTCCATCAACCTTGGGATCACATTGCTTCATGCCCTTGTCATCACAATGCTCCATGCTCCTTGAAATCAAAATGATCCATGACCTCTGTCATCACAATGCTCCAAGACCCTTGTAACCACAATGCTCCATGCCCCTTTTCATCTCAATGCTCCCTGAACCCTGTCATCACAGTGCACGATGCCCATCATCATAATACTTTAGTCTATTGTCATCACAATGAAATTAATATTCTCCATGACCTCTGACATCATAATGCTACAAAGCCTTGTGATCACAATGTTCCATAAAACTTATCATCACAGCACCCCATGACGCTCATCATCACAGTTATCCATGGTCTTATCATCACAATGCTCCATGATCTTTGTCATCACGATGCTCAATACACTTTTCATCACAATGCTCCCTGACACTTGTCGTCAGTATGCTCCATGAACCCTGTCATGACAAGGCTCCATGCCTTTATCATCACAATGATCCATGCCTTTTCATCGCAATGCTCCAAGACCACTGCAATCACAATGCTCCATGCACTTGTCATCCAAATGCTCTCTCACATGAGATATCACAATGTTCCATCACTAGTCATCACATTCCTCCCTCAACCCTGTTATCACAATGTTCCATGACCCCTGTTATCACAATGCTACATCCCCTTATCAGCACAATGTTCCATGACCCCTGACATCACAATGTTCCATAACCACTGTCATCAAAATGCTCCATGACCCTTTTCATCCCAAAGCTCCATGACCCCTGGAATCACAGTGTTCTATAACCCCTGTCATCAAAATGTTCCATTGCACTTTTCATCAAATTGCTGCATGACCCTGTCATCAAAATGCTCCCTGCCCTACTCATAACAATGCACCACATGCTGGTTATCAAAATGCTCCATGACATTTGTCATCACAAAGATCCATGACCCTTGGCATCACAATGCTCCATGTCATTGTCATCACAATGCTCCATGAAACCTCTCTTCACATTGCTCCATGCCCTTGTCATCACAAATCTCCATGACACTTGTCATCACAATGCTCGATGCCCTTCTCATCATAATGCTCCATGTCCTTGTCATTACAATCCTCCATGACCCATGTATCACAGTGTACCGTGCCCTGGTCATCACAATGCGCCATGCCCACTCTCATCACAATAATCCATGAAATATTTCAGACCAATGCTCAATGCCCTTCTCATCACAATGCTCCATTACCTCTATCACCAATGCTCCATGACCCCTGCGATCACAATGTTCCACGGTCTTGTGATCACAAGGCTCCATGACCATTGTCATAACAATGCTCCAAGACCCATGTAATCACAATGCTCCATGCCCTTGTCATCACAAAGCTCCATGACACATGTCATCTGAATGTTCCATGGCCATCTCCTCACAATGCTCCTTGCCCTTGTCATCACAATGCTTCAAGACACTCGTAATCACAATGCTCCATGCCCCTTTTCATCAGAAGGCTCCATGATATTTGTCATCACAAGTCTCCATGGTCAACTCATCACAATGCTCCAAGACCTTGTCATCAGCATGCACCATTCCCTTGTCATCACAATGCTCCCTGACACTTGTCGTCAGTATGCTCCATGAACTCTGTCATGACAAGGCTCCATGCCTTTTTCATCACAATGATCCATGCCCTTTTCATCACAGTTCTCCAAGACCACTGTAATCATAATGCTCCTTGCCCTTGTCATCACAAAGCTCCATGATGCATATCATCAGAATGTTCCATGCACTTCTCATCACAATGCTCCATGCCCTTGTCATCACAATGCTCCAAGACCCCTGTAATCACAATGCTCCATGCCACTTTTCATCTCAATTCTCCATGAACACTGTCATAACAATGCACCATGCCCATCATCATAATGCTTCAGGCTATTGTCATCACAGTGAAATCAATATGCTCCATGATCTTTGTCATCACAAAGCTCCATGACCCTTGGCATCACAATGCTCCATGTCATTGTCATCACAATGCTCCATGAAACCTCTCTTCACATTGCTCCATGCCCTTGTCATCACAAATCTCCATGACACTTGTCATCACAATGCTCGATGCCCTTCTCATCATAATGCTCCATATCCTTTTCATTACAATCCTCCATGACCCATGTATCACAGTGTACCGTGCCCTTGTCATCACAATGCTCCATGCCCACTCTCATCACAATAATCCATGAAACATTTCAGACCAATGCTCAATGCCCTTCTCATCACAATGCTCCATTACCTCTATCAACAATGCTCCATGACCCCTGCCATCACAATGTTCTACGGCCTTGTGATCACAAGGCTCCATGACCATTGTCATCACAATGCTGCAAGACCCATGTAATCACAATGCTCCATGCCCTTGTCATCACAAAGCTCCACGACACATGTCATCAGATTGTTCCATGGCCTTCTCCTCACAATGCTCCATGCCCTTGTCATCACAATGCTCCATAGCCTCGTAATCACAATGCTCCATGCCGCTTTTCATCAGAATGCTCCATGAGACTTGTCATCACAAGTCTCCATGGTCATCTCATCACAATGCTCCAAGACCTTGTCATCACCATGCTCCATTCCCTGGTCATCACAATGCTCCATACCCTCGTAATCACAATGCTCCATGCCCCTTTTCATCAGAATGCTCCATGAGACTTGTCATCACAAGTCTCCATGGTCATCTCATCACAATGCTCCAAGACCTTGTCATCACCATGCTCCATTCCCTGGTCATCACAATGCTCCATGACCCCTGTCATCACAAGGCTCCATGACCCTTCTCATCACAATGCTCCAAACCCCTGTAATCACAATGCTCCATGCCCCTTTTCATCACAATGCTCCATGAACCCTGTCATCACAATGAACCATGCCCATCATCATAATGCTTCAGGCTATTGTCATCACAATGAAATCAAAATGCTCCATGACCTCTGTCATCACAATGCTCCAAACCCTGGTGATCACAATGTTGCATAACACTTATCATCACAAAACCCCATGACGCTAATCATCACTATTATCCATGGTTTTCTCATCACAAGGCTCCATGACCTTTGTCATCACAATTCTCAATACTCTTTTCATCACAATGCTCCCTGACACTTGTCATCAGTATGCTCCATGAACTCTGTCATGACAAGGCTCCATGCCTTTTTCATTACAATGATCCATGCCCTTTTCATCACAGTGCTCCAAGACCACTGTAATCATAATGCTCCTTGCCCTTGTCATCACAAAGCTCCATGATGCATATCATCAGAATGTTCCATGCACTTCTCATCACAAAGCTCCAGGCCCTTGTCATCACAATGCTCCAAGACACCTGTAATCACAATGCTCCATGCCCCTTTTCATCTCAGTGCTCCATGAACACTGTCATAACAATGCACCATGCCCATCATCATAATGCTTCAGGCTATTGTCATCACAGTGAAATCAAAATGCTCCATGACCTCTGTCATCACAATGCTCCAAACCCTGGTGATCACAATGTTGCAAAACACTTATCATCACAACACCCCATGACGCTCATCATCACAATTATCCATTGTCTTCTCATCACAATGCTCCATAACCTTTGTCATCACAATTCTCAATACACTTGTCATCACAATGCTCCCTGACACTTGTCGTCAGAATGCACCTTGAACCCTGTGACGAAAAGGCTCCATGCCTTTTTCATCACAAAGCCCCATGCTGTTTTCATCCCAAAGCTCGATGCCATTGTCATCAAAATACTACACAAGCTTGTCATCAGAATGCTCCATGACCCTTGTCATCACAATTCTCCATGCACTTGTCAGCACAATGCTCCCTGACCCTTGTCATCACAATGATCCAAGCCATTGTCATCAAAATGCTCCATTACCTTTGTCATTAGAATCCTCCATGACACTTGGAATCACAATGCTCCAAGCCATTGTCATCACAATGGGCCATTACATATGTAATCACAATGCTCCCTGACACCTCTCTTCACAATACTGCATGATCTCTTCATCACAATGCTCCATGCTCTTGTCTTCATAATGCGCCATTCCAACTGTCATCACAATAATCCATGAAACTTTTTAGACGAATGCTCCATGCCCTTGTAATCACATTGCTCCATGCTCTTGTTATCACTATGTTCCAAGACCCCTGTAATCAGAATGCCCCATGCCCCTTTTCATCAGTATGCTCCATGAGACTTGTCATCGCAAGGCTCCATGATTTTCTCATCACAATGTTCCAGGACCTTGTCATCACAATGGTTCACGACATTCTCATGAAAATTCTCAATGGCCCTTGTCTTCATAATGCTCCAAGCCCTAGTCATCACAGTGCTCCACTATATTTGTCATCACAATCCTCCCTTGCATTTGGCATCACTATGCTCCATGCTATTGTCATCGCAATGGACCATGACATATTTCATCACAATGCCCCCTGACACCTGTCTTCACAATACTCCATGCCCTTGTCATCACAATGTTCCATGCCCTTGTCTTCACAATGCACCATGTCCACTGTCATCACAATAATCTATGAAACTTGTCAGACCAATGCTCCATGCCCCTGTCATAACAATGTTCCATGACCTTGTCATCACAATGCTCAATGTCCCTTGTCATCACAATATTCCATGAATATTTTCAGCCCAGTGCTCCATGACCCTTGTCATCACAATGATCCATGCACTTGTCATCCCAATGTTCCATGACGATTGTAATCACAGTGCTCCATGACATCTGTCATCACAATGCTCCATGCCTTTGTCAGCAAAATGCTACATGACCTTGTCATTACAATGCTCTATGTGCATGTCATCACAATACTCCATTACCATTGTCATCACAATCCTCCAGGAACCTTGGGATCACATTGCTTCAGGCCCTTGTCATCAAAATGCTCCATGCTCCTTGAAATCTAAATGATCCATGACCTCTGTCATCACAATGCTCCAAACACTTGTGATCAAAATGTTCAATAACTCTTGTCCTCACAACGCTCCATGATGCATATCATCACAATACTCCATGCCCTTTTCATCACAATGCTCCATGAACTTTGTCATCACAATTCTCCATACACTTGTCATCAAAATGCTCCCTGACACTTGTCGTCAGAATGCTCCTTGAACTGTGTCACGAAAAGGCTCCATGCCATTTTCATCACAAATCCACATGCCGTTTTCATCCCAGTGCTCCATTCCATTGTCATCAAAATACTCCACAAGCTTGTCATCAGAATGCTCCATGACGCTTGTCATCACAATTCTCCGTGCACTTGTCAGCAAAATGCTCCCTGACCCTTATCATCACAATGCTCCAAGCCATTGTCATCACAATGCTCCATTACCTTTGTCATCAGAATCCTCCATGACACTTGGCATCACAATGCTCCATGCCATTGTCATCACAATGGGCCATTACATATGTCATCACAATGCTCCCTGACACCTCTCTTCACAGTACTGCATAACCTGGTCATCACAATGCTCCATGCCCTTGTCATCACAATGTGCCATTCCAACTCTCATTGCAATACTCCATGAAAGTTATTAGACCAATGTTCCATGCCCTTGTCATCACAATGCTCCATCCCCTTGTTATCACAATGCTGCATGACCCTGTCATCACAATGCTCAAAGACCCATGTAATCACAATGCTTCATGCCCCTGTCATTGCAATGGACCATGACATTTGGCATCACAATGCTCCATGCCATTGTCTTTGAAATTGACCATGACATATGTCATCACAATGCCCCCTTTCACCTGTTTTAACAATACTCCATGCCCTTGTCATCACAATGCCCCATGCCCTTGTCATCACAATGCACCATGTCCAATGTCATCACAATAATCTATTAAACTTTCAGACCAATGCTCCATGCCCCTGTCATCACAATGTTCCATGCCCTTGTCATCACAATGCTCCATGACCCTTGTCATCACAATGCTCCGTGACTCCAGTCATCACAATGCTTCATAACGTTTGTCATCACAAGGGTCCATGCCTGCGTCATCGCAAGGCTCTGTGACCTTTGTGACCACAATGCTCCATGAACTTTTCATCACAATTCTCCGTGACCCTTGTCATCACAATGCTCCATGCCTTTTTCAGAACAATGCTCCATGACCTTTGTCATCACAATGTGCCATGTGCTTTTCACCACAATGATCCTCAACCTTGTCATCGCTATGCTCCATAAACCTTGTAATCACAATGCTCCATGCACTTCTCATCCAAATGCTCTCTCACATGAGATATCACAATGTTCCATCACTAGTCATCACAATCCTCCCTCACCCCTGTTATCACAATGTTCCATGACCCCTGTCATCACAATGCTACATCCCCTTATCAGCACAATTTTCCATGACCCCTGACATCACAATGTTCCATAACCCCTGTCATCAAAATGCTCCATGACCATTTTCATCCCAAAGCTCTATGACCCCTGGCATCACAATGTTCTATAACCCCTGTCATCAAAATATTACATTACACTTTTCATCAAATTGCTGCATGACCCTGTCATCAAAATGCTCCCTGCCCTTCTCATCACAATGCACCACACACTTGTCATCAAAATGCTCCATGACCATGGTCATCACTAAGCTCCATGAACTTTGGAATCACAATGCTCCATGCCATGGACATCACAATGCTCCATGAACCCTCTCATCACATTGCTCCATGCACTTGTCATCACAAAGCAACATGACACATGTCATCACAATGCTCGATGCCCTTCTCATCACAATGCTCCATGTCCTTGTCATTACAATCCTCCATCACCCATGTATCACATTGTACCGTGCCCTTGTCATCACAATGCGCCATGCCCACTCTCATCACAATAATCCATGAAACATTTCAGACCAATGCTCAATGCACTTCTCATCACAATGCTCCATTACCACTGTCAACAATGCTCCATGACCCCTGCCATCACAATGTTCCACGGCCTTGTGATCACAAGACTAAATGACCATTGTCATCACAATGCTCCAAAACCCATGTAATCACAATGCTCCATGCCCTTGTCATCACAGAGCTCCATGACGCATGTCATCAGAATGTTCCATGGCCTTCTCCTCACAATGCTCCATGCCCTTGTCATCACAATGCTCCAAGACACTCGTAATCACAATGCTCCATGCCCCTTTTCATCAGAAGGCTCCATGATATTTGTCATCACAAGTCTCCATGGTCAACTCATAACAATGCTCCAAGACCTTGTCATCACCATGCTCCATTCCCTTGTCATCACAATGCTCCATGACTCCTGTCATCACAATACTCCATGAACATTTTCAGCCCAATGCTCCATGACCTTCTCATCACAATGCTCCATGACCAATATCATCACAATGCTCCATGACCACTGTCATCACAACACTCCATGACACCTGACAACACAATGATCCGGGACTCTTGTCATCACAATGCTCCAAGACCCCTGTAATCACAATGCTCCATGACCCCTGTCATCATAATACTCCATGAACATTTTCAGCCCAATGCTCCATGACCCTTGTCATCACAATGATCCATGCCCTTGTCATCCCAATGTTCCATGACCCCTGTATTCACAGTGCTCCGTGACGCTTGTCATCACAGTGCTCCATGACACCTGTCATCACAATGCTCCATGCCTTTGTCAGCAAAATGCTACATGGCCTTGTCATTACAATGCTCTATGCGCTTGTCATCACAATACTCAATTACCATTGTCATCACAATCCTCCATGAACCTTGGGATCACATTGCTTCATGCCCTTGTCATCACAATGCTACATACTCCTTGAAATCAAAATGATCCATGACCTCTGTCATCACAATGCTCCAAAGCCTTGTGATCACAATGTTCCATAACAATTGTCCTCACAACGCTCCAAGATGCCTGTCATCACAATACTCCATACACTTTTCATCACAATTCTCCATGACCTTTGTCATCACAATTCTCAATACACTTTTCATCACAGTGCTCCCTGACAATTGTCGTCAGTATGCTCCATGAACCCTATCATGACACGGCTCCATGCCTTTTTCATCACAATGATCCATGCCCTTTTCATCAAAATGCTCCAAGATCCCTGTAATCACAATGCTCCATGCCCTTGCCATCCAAAGCTCCATGACGCATGTCATCAGAATGTTCCATGGACTTCTCATCACAATGCTCCCTGCTCTTGTCATCACAAAGCACTAAGACCCCTGTAATCAAAATGCTCCATGCCCCTTTTCATCTCAATGCTCCTAGGAACCCTGTCAGCACAATGAACAATGCCCATCATCATAATGCTTCAGGCAATTGTCATCACAATCAAATCAAAATGCTCCATGACCTCTGTCATCACAATGCTCAAAATCCTGGTGATCACAATGTTGCATAACTCTTATCATCACAACACCCCATGATGCTCATCATCACAATGATCCATGGTCGTCTCATCACAAGGCTCCATGACTTTTGTCATCAAAATTCTCAATAAACTTGTCATCACAATGCTCGCTGACACTTGTCCTCAGAATGCTCCTTGAACCCTGTCACAAAAAGGCTCCATGTATTTTTCAACACAAAGCCACATGCCGTTTTCATCCCAATGCCGCATGCCATTGTCATCAAAATACACGACAGGCTTGTCATCAGAATGCTCCATGACCCTTGTCATCACAATTCTCCATGCACTTGTCAGCACAATGCTCCCTGACCCTTGTCATCACAATGCTCCAAGCCATTGTCATCACAATGCTCCATTACCATTGTCATCAGAATCCTCCATGACACTTGGCATCACAATGCTCCATGCCATTGTCATCACAATGCTCCATGTCTTTGTCAGCAAAATGCTAAATGACCTTGTCTTTACAATCCTCTATGCGCTTGTCATCACAATACTCCATTTCCATTGTCATCACAATCCTCCATCAACCTTGGAATCACATTGCTTCATGCCCTTGTCATCACAATGCTCCATGCTCCTTGAAATCAAAATTATCCATGACCTCTGTCATCACAATGCTCCAAACCCTTGTGATCACATTGTTCCATAACACTTGTCATCACAACACTCCATGATGCCTGTCATCACAATACTCCATGCCCTTTTCATCACAATGCTCCATGACCTTTGTCATCACAATTCTCAATACACTTGTGATCACAATGCTCCCTGACACTTGTCATCAGAATGCTCCTTGAAACCCATCACGAAAAGGCTCCATGCTTTTTTCATCACAATGCCCCATGCCATTTTCATCACAATGTTCCATACCATTGTCATCAAAATACTCCACAAGCTTGTCATCAGAATGCTCCCGGACCCTTGTCATCACAATGCTCCATTACCTTTCTCATCAGAATCCTCCATGACACTTGGCATCACAGTGCTACATGCCATTGTCATCACAATGGGCCATTACATATGTCAACACAATGCTCCCTGACACTTATCTTCACAATACTGCATGACCTGGTCATCACAATGCTCCATGCCCTTGTCATCACAGTAGGCCATTCCAACTGTCATCGCAACAAACCATGAAAGTTATTAGACCAATGTTCCATGCCCTTGTCATCACAATTCTCCATGCCCTTGTTATCACAATGCTCCATGACCCCTGTCATCACAATGCTCCGTTACTCCAGTCATCACAATGCTTCATGAACTTTGTCATCACAATGGTCCATGCCCTCACCATCAACAGTCTCTGTGACATTTTTAACCCCTATGCTCCATGAACTTTTCATCACAATGCTCTTTGACCCTTGTCATCACAATGCTCTATGCCTTTCTCAGCACAATGCTCCATGACCCTGGTCATCACAATGCTCCATGCCCCTTTTCATCTCAATGCTCCCTGAACCCTGTCATCACAGTGCACGATGCCCATCATCATAATACTTCAGTCTATTGTCATCACAATGAAATTAATATTCTCCATGACCTCTGACATCATAATGCTACAAACCCTTGTGATCACAATGTTCCATAAAACTTATCATCACAGCACCCCATGACGCTCAGCATCACAATTATCCATGGTCTTATCATCACAATGCTCCATGATCTTTGTCATCACGATGCTCAATACACTTTTCATCACAATGCTCCCTGACACTTGTCGTCAGTATGCTCCATGAACCCTGTCATGACAAGGCTCCATGCCTTTATCATCACAATGATCCATGCCTTTTCATCGCAATGTTCCAAGACCACTGCAATCACAATGCTCCATGCACTTCTCATCCAAATGCTCTCTCACATGAGATATCACAATGTTCCATCACTAGTCATCACATTCCTCCCTCAACCCTGTTATCACAATGTTCCATGACTCCTGTTATCACAATGCTACATCCCCTTATCAGCACAATGTTCCATGACCCCTGACATCACAATGTTCCATAACCACTGTCATCAAAATGCTCCATGACCCTTTTCATCCCAAAGCTCCATGACCCCTGGAATCACAGTGTTCTATAACCACTGTCATCAAAATGTTCCATTGCACTTTTCATCAAATTGCTGCATGACCCTGCCATCAAAATGCTCCCTGCCCTACTCATAACAATGCACCACACGCTGGTCATCAAAATGCTCCATGACCTTTGTCATCACAAAGCTCCATGACCCTTGGCATCACAATGCTCCATGTCATTGTCATCACAATGCTCCATGAAAACTCTCTTCACATTGCTCCATGCCCTTGTCATCACAAATCTCCATGACACTTGTCATCACAATGCTCGATGCCCTTCTCATCATAATGCTCCATGTCCTTGTCATTACAATCCTCCATGACCCATGTATCACAGTGTACCGTGCCCTTGTCATCACCATGCTCCATTCCCTGGTCATCACAATGCTCCATGACCCCTGTCATCACAAGGCTCCATGACCCTTCTCATCACAATGCTCCAAACTCCTGTAATCACAATGCTCCATGCCCCTTTTCATCACAATGCTCCATGAACCCTGTCATCACAATGAACCATGCCCATCATCATAATGCTTCAGGCTATTGTCATCACAATGAAATCAAAATGCTCCATGACCTCTGTCATCACAATGCTCCAAACCCTGGTGATCACAAGGTTGCATAACACTTATCATCACAAAACCCCATGACGCTAATCATCACTATTATCCATGGTCTTCTCATCACAAGGCTCCATGACCTTTGTCATCACAATTCTCAATACTCTTTTCATCACAATGCTCCCTGACACTTGTCGTCAGTATGCTCCATGAACTCTGTCATGACACGGCTCCATGCCTTTTTCATCACAATGATCCATGCCCTTTTCATCACAGTGCTCCAAGACCACTGTAATCATAATGCTCCTTGCCCTTGTCATCACAAAGCTCCATGATGCATATCATCAGAATGTTCCATGCACTTCTCATCACAATGCTCCATGCCTTTTTCAGAACAATGCTCCATGACCCTTGTCATCACAATGTGCCATGTGCTCTTCATCACAATGATCCACAACCTTGTCATCGCTATGCTCCATAAACCTTGTAATCACAATTCTCCATGCACTTCTCATCCAAATGCTCTCTCACATGAGATATCACAATGTTCCATCACTTATCATCACAATCCTCCCTCACCCCTGTTATCACAATGTTCCATGACCCCTGTCATCACAATGCTACATCCCCTTATCAGCACAATTTTCCATGACCCCTGACATCACAATGTTCCATAACCCCTGTCATCAAAATGCTCCATGACCATTTTCATCCCAAAGCTCTATGACCCCTGGCATCACAATGTTCTATAACCCCTGTCATCAAAATATTACATTACACTTTTCATCAAATTGCTGCATGACCCTGTCATCAAAATGCTCCCTGCCCTTCTCATCACAATGCACCACACACTTGTCATCAAAATGCTCCATGACCATGGTCATCACTAAGCTCCATGACCCTTGGCATCACAATGCTCCATGCCATGGACATCAAAATGCTCCATGAACCCACTCATCACATTGCTCCATGCACTTGTCATCACAAAGCTCCATGACACTTGTCATCACAATGCTCGATGCCCTTCTCATCACAATGCTCCATGTCCTTGTCATTATATTCCTCCATCACCCATGTATCACAGTGTACCGTGCCCTTGTCATCACAATGCGCCATGCCCACTGTCATCACAATAATCCATGAAACATTTCAGACCAATGCTCAATGCACTTCTCATCACAATGCTCCATTAGACTGTCAACAATGCTCCATGACCTCTGCCATCACAATGTTCCACGGCCTTGTGATCACAAGACTAAATGACCATTGTCATCACAATGCTCCAAGACCCATGTAATCACAATGCTCCGTGCCCTTGTCATCACAGAGCTCCATGACACATGTCATCAGAATGTTCCATGGCCTTCTCCTCACAATGCTCCATGCCCTTATCATCACAATGCTTCAAGACACTCGTAATCACAATGCTCCATGCCCCTTTTCATCAGAAGGCTCCATGATATTTGTCATCACAAGTCTCCATGGTCAACTCATCACAATGCTCCAAGACCTTGTCATCACCATGCTCCATTCCCTTGTCATCACAATGCTCCATGACTCCTGTCATCACAATACTCCATGAACATTTTCAGCCCAATGCTCCATGACCTTCTCATCACAATGCTCCATGACCAATATCATCACAATGCTCCATGACCACTGTCATCACAACACTCCATGACACCTGACAACACAATGATCTGGGACTCTTGTCATCACAATGCTCCAAGACCCCTGTAATCACAATGCTCCATGACCCCTGTCATCAAAATACTCCATGAACATTTTCAGCCCAATGCTCCATGACCCTTGTCATCACAATGATCCATGCCCTTGTCATCCCAATGTTCCATGACCCCTGTATTCACAGTGATCCATGACGCTCGTCATCACAGTGCTCCATGACACCTGTCATCACAATGCTCCATGCCTTTGTCAGCAAAATGCTACATGACCTTGTCATTACAATGCTCTATGCGATTGTCATCACAATACTCGATTACCATTGTCATCTCAATCCTCCATGAACCTTGGGATCACATTGCTTCATGCCCTTGTCATCACAATGCTACATGCTCCTTGAAATCAAAATGATCCATGACCTCTGTCATCACAATGCTCCAAACTCTTGTGATCACAATGTTCCATAACATTTGTCCTCACAACGCTCCATGATGCCTGTCATCACAATACTCCATACACTTTTCATCACAATTCTCCATGACTTTGTCATCACAATTCTCAATACACTTTTCATCACAGTGCTCCCTGACACTTGTCGTCAGTATGCTCCATGAACCCTGTCATGACAAGGCTCCATGCCTTTTTCATCACAATGTTCCATGCCCTTTTCATCACAATGCTCAAAGACCCCTGTAATCACAATGCTCCATGCCCTTGCCATCCAAATCTCCATGACGCATGTCATCAGAATGTTCCATGGACTTCTCATAACAATGCTCCCTGCTCTTGTCATCACAAAGCACTAAGACCCCTGTAATCACAATGCTCCATGCCCCTTTTCATCTCAATGCTCCTATGAACCCTGTCAGCACAATGAACAATGCCCATCATCATAATGCTTCAGGCAATTGTCATCACAATCAAATCAAAATGCTCCATGACCTCTGTCATCACAATGCTCAAAATCCTGGTGATCACAATGTTGCATAACTCTTATCATCACAACACCCCATGACGCTCATCATCACAATGATCCATGGTCGTCTCATCACAAGGCTCCATGACCTTTGTCATCAAAATTCTCAATAAAATTGTCATCACAATGCTCGCTGACACTTGTCGTCAGAATGCTCCTTGAACCCTGTCACAAAAAGGCACCATGTCTTTTTCAACACAAAGCCACATGCCGTTTTCATCCCAATGCTGCATGCCATTGTCATCAAAATACACCACAGGCTTGTCATCAGAATGCTCCATGACCCTTGTCATCACAATGCTCCAAGCCATTGTCATCACAATGCTCCATTACCATTGTCATCAGAATCCTCCATGACACTTGGCATCACAATGCTCCATGCCATTGTCATCACAATGCTCCATGTCTTTGTCAGCAAAATGCTAAATGACCTTGTCATTACAATCCTCTATGCGCTTGTCATCACAATACTCCATTTCCATTGTCATCACAATCCTCCATCAACATTGGGATCACATTGCTTCATGCCCTTGTCATCACAATGCTCCATGCTCCTTGAAATCAAAATTATCCATGACCTCTGTCATCACAATGCTCCAAACCCTTGTGATCACATTGTTCCATAACACTTGTCATCACAACACTCCATGATGCCTGTCATCACAATACTCCATGCCCTTTTCATCACAATGCTCCATGACCTTTGTCATCACAATTCTCAATACACTGGTGATCACAATGCTCCCTGACACTTGTCATCAGAATGCTCCTTGAAACCCATCACGAAAAGGCTCCATGCTTTTTTCATCACAATGCCCCATGCCATTTTCATCACAATGTTCCATACCATTGTCATCAAAATACTCCACAAGCTTGTCATCAGAATGCTCCCGGACCCTTGTCATCACAATGCTCCATTACCTTTCTCATCAGAATCCTCCATGACACTTGGCATCACAATGCTCCATGCCATTGTCATCACAATGCTCCATGTCTTTGTCAGCAAAATGCTAAATGACCTTGTCATTACAATCCTCTATGCGCTTGTCATCACAATACTCCATTTCCATTGTCATCACAATCCTCCATCAACCTTGGGATCACATTGCTTCATGCCCTTGTCATCACAATGCTCCATGCTCCTTGAAATCAAAATGATCCATGACCTCTGTCATCACAATGCTCCAAACCCTTGTGATCACATTGTTCCATAACACTTGTCATCACAACGCTCAATGATGCCTGTCATCACAATACTCCATGCCCTTTTCATCACAATGCTCCATGACCTTTGTCATCACAATTCTCAATACACTTGTGATCACAATGCTCCCTGACACTTGTCATCAGAAGGCTCCTTTAAACCCGTCACGAAAAGGCTCCATGCCTTTTTCTTCACAATGCCCCATGCCATTTTCATCACAATGTTCCATACCATTGTCATCAAAATACTCCACAAGCTTGTCATCAGAATGATCCCGGACCCTTGTCATCACAATGCTCCATTACCTTTCTCATCAGAATCCTCCATGACACTTGGCATCACAGTGCTACATGCCATTGTCATCACAATGGGCCATTACATATGTCATCACAATGCTCCCTGACACTTATCTTCACAATACTGCATGACCTGGTCATCACAATGCTTCATGCCCTTGTCATCACAATAGGCCATTCCAACTGTCATCGCAACAAACCATGAAAGTGATTAGACCAATGTTCCATGCCCTTGTCATCACAATGCTCCATGCCCTTGTTATCACAATGCTCCATGACCCCTGGCATCACAATGCTCCGTTACTCCATTCATCACAATGCTTCATGACTTTGTCATCACAGTGGTCCATGCCCTCACCATCAACAGTCTCTGTGACATTTTTAACACCAACGCTCCATGAACTTTTCATCACAATGCTCCGTGACCCTTGTCAACACAATGCTACATGCCTTTGTCAGAACAATGCTCCATGACACTTGTCATCACAATGTGCCATGCGCTTTTCATCACAATGATCCACAACCTTGTCATCGCTATGCTCCATAAAACTTGTAATCACAATGCTCCATGCACTTCTCATCCAAATGCTCTCTCACATGATATATCACAATGTTCCATCACTAGTCATCAAAATCCTCCCTCACCCCTGTTATCACAATGTTCCATAACCCTTGTCATCACCATGCTACATCCCCTTATCAGCACAATGTTCCATGACCCCTGACATCACAATGTTCTATAACCCCTGTCATCAAAATGCTCCATGACCCATTTCATCACAAAGCTCCATGACCGCTGGCATCACAATGTTCTATAAGGCCTGTCATCAAAATGTTCCATTACACTTTTCATCAAATTGCTGCATGAACATGTCATCAAAATGCTCCCTGCCCTTCTCATCACAATGCACCACACCCTTGTCACCAAAAAGCTCCATGACCATTGCCCTCACTAAGCTCCATGACCCTTCGCATCACAATGCTCCATGTCATTGTCATCACAATGCTCCATGAAACTTCTCATCACATTGCTCCATGCCCTTGTCATCACAAAGCTCCATGACTCTTGTCATCACAATGCTCGATGCCCTTTTCATCACAATGCTCCATGCCCTTGTCATTACAATCCTCCATCACCCATGTATCACAGTGTACCGTGCCCTTGTCATCACAATGCTCCATGCCCACTCTCATCACAATAATCCATGAAACATTTCAGACTAATGCTCAATGCCCTTCTCATCCCAATGCTCCATTACCTCTGTCATAACAATGCTCCATGACACCTGCCATGACAATGCTCCATGCCCTTGTCATCACAATGCTCCAAGACCCTCGTAATCACAAGTTTCCATGCCCCTTTTCATCAGAATGCTCCATTATTCCTGTCATCACAATTCTCCATGGTCATCTCATCAGAATGCTCCAGGACCTTGTCATCTCCATTCTCCATTCCCTTGTCATCACAATGCTTCATGACCCCTGTCATCACAATACTCCATGAAAATTTTCAGCCCAATGCTCCATTACCTTCTCATCACAATGCTCCATGACCAATATCATCACAATGCTCCATGACCACTGTCATCACAACACTCC
The DNA here is from genome assembly GCF_025265405.1 of Mesoplodon densirostris. Classification (NCBI taxonomy): domain Eukaryota; kingdom Metazoa; phylum Chordata; class Mammalia; order Artiodactyla; family Ziphiidae; genus Mesoplodon; species Mesoplodon densirostris. The sequence continues at coordinate 5,632,357 of NW_026778197.1, read as the reverse complement.
ATGACACCTGACAACACAATGATCAGGGACTCCTGTCATCACAATGCTCCAAGAACCCTGTAATCACAATTCTCCATGACCCCTGTCATCACAATACTCCATGAATATTTTCAGCCGAATGCTCCATGACCCTTGTCATCAAATTGATCCATGCCCTTGTCATCCCAATGTTCCATAACCACTGTATTCACAATGCTCCTTGACGCTTGTCATCACAGTGCTCCATGACACCTGTCATTACAATGCTCCATGAATTTGTCAGCATAATGCTACATGACCTTTTCATTACAATGCTCTATGCACTTGTCATCACAATACTCCATTACCATTGTCATCACTATCCGCCATGAACATTGGGATCACATTGCTTCATGCCCTTGTCATCACAATGCTCCATGCTCCTTGAAATCAACATGATCCATAACCTCTGTCATCACAATGCTCCAAACCCTTGTGATCACAATGTTCCATAACACTTGTCCTCACAATGCTCCATGATGCCTGTCATCACAATACTCCATGCCCTTTTCATCACAATGCTCCATGACCTTTGTCATCACAATTATCAATACACTTGTCATCACAATGCTCCCTGACTCTTGTCGTCAGAATGCTCCTTGAACCGTGTCATGAAAAGGCTCCATGCCTTTTTCATCACAAAGCCCCATGCCATTTTCATCCCAATGCTCCATGCCATTGTCATCAAAATACTCCACAAGCTTGTCATCAGAATGCTCCATGACCCTTGTCATCACAATTCTCCATGCACTTGTCAGCACAATGCACCCTGACCCTTGTCATCACAATGCTCCAAGCCATTGTCATCACAATGCTCCATTACCTTTGTCATTAGAATCCTCCATGACACTTGGCATCACAATGCTCCATGCCACTGTCATCACAATGGGCCATTACATATGTCATCACAATGCTCCCTGACACATCTCTTCACCATACTTCATGCCCTTGTCTTAACAATGCGCCATTCCAACTGTCATCACAATAATCCATGAAACATATTAGACCAATGCTCCATGCCCTTGTCATCACAATGCTCCATGACCTTGTTATCACAATGTTCCAAGACCCCTGTAATCAGAATGCTCCATGCCCCTTTTCATCAGTATGCTCCATGAGACTTTTCATCACATGGCTCCATGGTTTTCTCATCATAATGCTCCAGGACCTTGTCATCAGAATGCTTCACAACATTGTCATGAAAATTCTCAATGGCACTTGTCATCATAATGCTCCAAGCCCTAGTCATCACAATGCTCCATGATATTGGTCATCACAATCATCCCTTACATTTGGCATCACAATGCTCCATGCCATTGTCATCGCAATGGACCATGATATATGTCATCACAATACCCTGACACCTCTCTTCACAATACTCCATGCACTTATCATCACAAAGCTCCATGCCCTTGTCATCACAATGCACCATGTCCACTGTCATCACAATAATCTATGAAAATTGTCATACCAAAGCTCCATGACCCTGTCATCACAATTCTCCATGCCCTTGTCATCACAATGCTCCATGTCCCCTCTCATCACAATGCTCGGTGACTCCAGTCATCACAATGCTTCATAAAGTTTGTCATCACAGCGGTCCATGCCCACGTCATCACAAGGCTCTGTGACCTTTGTTACCACAATGCTCCATGAACTTTTCATCACAATGCTCCATGACCCTTGTCCTCACAATGCTCCATGCCTTTGTCAGAACAATTCTCCATGACCCTTGTCATCACAATGTGCCATGCGCTTTTCATCACAATGATCCACAACCTTGTCATCACTATGCTCCATAAACCTTGTAATCACAATGCTCCATGCACTTTTCCTCCAAATGCTCTCTCACATGAGATATCACAATGTTCCATCACTAGTCATCACAATCCTCCCTCACCCGAGTTATCACAATGTACCATGACCCCTGTCATCACAATGCTACATCTCCTTATCAACACAATATTCCATGACACCTGACATCACAATGTTCCATAACCACTGTCATCAAAATGCTCCATGACCCTTTTCATCCCAAAGCTCCATGATCCCTGGCCACACAATGTTCAATAACCCCTGTCATCAAAATATTCCATTACACTTTTCATCAAATTGCTGCATGACCCTGTCATCAAAATGCTGCCTGCCTTTCTCATCACAATGCACCACACCCTTGTCATCAAAATGCTCCATGACCTTTGTCATCCCAAAGCTCCATGACACTTGGCATCACAATGCTCCATGTCTTTGTCATCACAATGCTCCATGAACCCAGTCATCACATTGCTCCTTGCCCTTGTCATCACAAAGCTCAATGACACTTGTCATCACAATGCTCGATGCCTTTCTCATCACAATGCTCCATGCCCTTGTCATTACAATCCTCCATGACCCATGTATCACAGTGTTCCGTGCCCTTGTCATCACAATGGTCCATGCCCCATCTCATCACTATAATCCATGAAACATTTCAGACCAATGCTCAATGCCCTTCTCATCACAATGCTCCATTTCCTCTGTCATAACAATGCTCCATGACCCCTGCCATCACAATGTTCCACGGCATTGTCATCACAAGGCTCCAGGACCCTTGTCATCAAAATAGCCCAAGACCCCTGTAATCACAATGCTCAATGCCCTAGTCATAACAAAGCTCGATGACGCATGTCATCAGAAAGTTCCATGGCCTTCTCCTCAAAATGCTCCATGCCCTTGTCATCACAATGCTCGAAGACCCCAGTAATCACAATGCTCCATGCCCCTTTTCATCAGAATGCTCCATGAGATTTGTCATCACAAGTCTCCTTGGTCATCTCATAACAATGCTCCAGGACCTTGTCATCACCATGCTCCATTCCCTTGTCATCACAATGCTCCATGACCCCTGTCATCACAATACTCCATGAAAATTTTCAGCCCAATGCTCCATGACATTCTCATCACAATGCTCCATGACCAATATCATCACAATGCTCCAAGACCACTGTCATCACAACACTCCATCACACCAGACAACACAATGATCCGGGACTCTTGTCATCACAATGCTCCAAGACCGCTGTAATCACAATGCTCCATGACCCCTGTCATCACAACTCTTCATGAACATTTTCAGCCCAATGCTCCATGACCCTTGTCATCACAATTATCTATGCCCTTCTCATCCCAATGCTCCATGACCCCTGTATTCACAATGCTCCATGACGCTTGTCATCACAGTGCTCCATGACACCTGTCATCACAATGCTCCATGCCTTTGTCAGCAAAATGCTACATGACCTTGTCATTACAATGCTCTATGTGCTTATCATCACAATACTCCATTACCATTGTCATCACAATCCTCAATGAATCTCGGGGTCACATTGCTTCATGCCCTTGTCATCACAATGCTCCATGCTCCTTGAAATGAAAATGATCCATGACCTCTGTCATCACAATGCTCCAAACCCTTGTGATCACAATGTTCCATAACACTTGTCATCACTATGATCCATGATGTCTGTCATCACAATACTCCATGCCCTTTTCATCACAGTGCTCCATGAAATTTGTCATCACAATTCTCAATACACTTGTCATCACAATGCTCCCTGACACTTGTCAACATAATGCTCCTTGAACCCTGTCACGAAAAGGCTCCATGCCTTTTTCTTCTCATTGCCCCATGCCGTTTTCCTCCTAATGCTCCATGCCATTGTCATAAAAATACTCCACAAGCTTGTCATCAGAATGCTCCATGACACTTGTCATCACAATTCTCCATGCACTTGTCAGCACAATGCTCCCTGACCCTTGTCATCACAATGTTCCAAGCCATTGTCACCAAAATGCTCCATTACCTTTGTCATCAGAATCCTCCTTGACACTTGGCATCACAATGCTCCATGCCATTTTCATCACAATGGGCCATTACATATGTCATCACAATGCTCCCTGACACCTCTCTTGACAATACTGCATGACCTGGTCATCACAATCCTCCATGCCCTTGTCATCACAATGTGCCATTCCAACTGTCATCACAATAATCCATGAAACTTATTAGACCAATGCTCCATGCCCTTGTCGTCACATTTCTCCATGCCCTTGTTATCACCATGTTCCAAGACCCCTGTAATCAGAATCCTCCATGCCCCTTTTCATCAGGGTGCTCCATGAGACTTGTCATCACAAGTCTCCATGGTTTTCTCATCACAATGCTCCAGGACCTGGTCATCACAATGCTTCACGACATTGTCATGAAAATTTTCAATGGCCCTTGTCATCATAATGCTCCATGCCCTATTCATCACAATGCTCCATTATATTTGTCTTCACAATCCTCCCTTACATTTGGCATCACAATGCTCCATGCTATTGTCATCGCAATGGACCATGACATATGTCATCACAATGCCCTGACACCTCTCTTCACAATACTCCATATCCTTGTCATCACAATGTTCCATGCCCTTGTCATCACAATGAACCATGTCCACTGTCATCACAATAATCTATGAAATTGTCAGACCAAAGCTCCATGACCCTGTCATCACAATGCTCCATGCCTTTGTCATCACAATGCTCCATGTCCCCTGTCATTAGAATGCTCCGTGACTCCAGTCATCACAATGATTCATAAAGTTTGTCATCACAACGGTCCATGCCCACGTCATCACAAGGCTCTGTGACGTTTGTAACCACAATGCTCCATAAACTTTTCCTCACAATCCTCAGTGACCCTTGTCCTCACAATACTCCATGTCTTTGTAAGAACAATGCTCCATGACCCTTGTCATCACAATGTGCCATGCGCTTTTCATCACAATGATCCACAACTTTGTCATCACTATGCTCCATAAACCTTGTAATCACAATGCTCCATTCACTTCTCATCCAAATGCTCTCTCACATGAGATATCACAATGTTCCATCACTAGTCATCACAATCCTCCCTCACCCCTGTTATCACAATGTTCCATGACCCCTGACATCACAATATTCCATAACCCTGTCATCAAAATGTTCCATTACACTTTTCTTCAAATTGCTGCATGACCCGGTCATCAAAATGCTCCCTGCCCTTCTCATCACAATGTACCACACACTTGTCATCAAAATGCTCCATGACCATTGTCATCACTAAGATCCATGACCCTTGGCATTACAATGCTCCATTTCATTGTCATCACAATGCTCCATGAACCCTCTCATCACATTGCTCCATGCCCTTGTCATCACAAAGCTCCATGACACTTGTCATCACAATGCTCGATGCCCTTCTCATCAGAATGCTCCATGCCCTTGTCATTACAATCCTCCATGACCCATGTATCACAGTGTACCGTGCCCTTGACATCACAAAGCGCCACGCCGACTCTCATCACAATATTCCATGAAACATTTCCCACCAATGCTCCATGTCCTTCTCATCACAATGCTGCATTACCTCTGTCATAACAATGCTCCATAACCCCTGCCATCACAATGATCCATGGCCTTGTCATCACAAGGTCCCATGACCCTTGTCATCACAATGATCCAAGACCCATGTAATCACAATGGTCCATGCACTTGTCATTACAAAGCTCCATGACGCATGTCATCAGAATGTTCCATGGGCTTCTCCTCAAAAAGCTCCATGCCCTTGTCATCACAATGTTGCAAGACACCCGTAATCACAATGCTCCATGCACATTTTCATCAGAATGCTCCATTAGACTTGTCATCACAAGTCTCCATGGTCATCTCATCACAATGCTTCAAGACCTTGTCATCACCATGCTCCATTCCCTTGTCATCACAAGGCTCCATTACCTCAGTCATCACAATACTCCATGAACATTTTAGCCCAATGCTCCATGACCTTCTCATCACAATGGTCAATGACCAATATCATCACAATGCTCCATGACCCTTCTCATCACAATGCTCCAAGAACACTGTAATCACAATGCTCTATGCCCCTTTTCATCTCAATGATCCATGAACCCTGTCATCACAATGCACTATGCCCATCATCATAATTCTTCATGCTATTCTCATCACAACGAAATCAAATTGTTCCATGACCTCTGCCATAACAATGCTCCAAACCCTTGTGATCACAATATTTCATAACACTTGTCATCACAATGCCCCAGGATGCTCGTCATCACAATTATCCATGGTCTTCTCATGACAATGCTCCATGACTTCGTCATCACAATGCTCAATACACTTGTCATCAACATGCTCCCTGACACTTGTTGTCTGTATGCTCCTTGAACCCTGTCATGACAAGGCTCCATGCCTTTTTCATCACAATGATCCATGCCTTTTTCATCACAATGCTCCAAGTCCCATCTAATCACAATGGTCCATGCCATTGTCATCACAAAGTGCAATGACGCACGCCATCAGAATGCTCCTTGGCCTTCTCCTCACAGTGCTCCATGCCCTTGTCTTCACAATGTTCCAAGACCCCTGTAATCACAATGCTCCATTCCCCTTTTAATCAGTATGCTCCATGAGACTTGTCATCACAAGGCTCCATGGTTTTGTCATCACAACGCTCCAGGACCTTGTCATCACAATGCTTCACGACCTTGTCATCAAAATTTTCAATGGCCCTTGTCATCATAATGCTCCAAACCCTAATCATCACAATGCTCCATTATATTTGTCATCACAATCCTCCATTACATTTGGTATCAAAAAGCTCCATGCCATTGTCATCGCCATGGACCATGACATATGTCATCACAATGCTCCCTGACACCTGTTTTCACAATACTCCATGACCTTATCATCACAATGCACCATGCCCACTCTCATCACAATAATCAATGAATCTTGTCAGACCAATGCTCCATGCCTCTGTCATCTCAATGCTCCATGCCCTTGTCATCACAATGCTCCATGACCCCTGTCATCACAATGCTCCGTTACTCCAGTCATCACAGTGCTTCATAACGTTTGTCATCACAGTGGTCCATGCCCGCGTCATCACAAGGCTCTGTGACCGTTGTAACCACAATGCTCCATGGACATTACATCACAGTTCTCTGAGAAAATTGTCATCACAATGCTCCATGTATTTGTCAGAACAATGCTCCATGACCATTGTTATCACAATGTTCCACGCGCATTTCATCACAATGTTCCAAACCTTGTCATTACAATGCTCCATAAACCTTGAAATCACGGTGGTTCATGCATTTCTCATCAAAATGCTCTCTCACCAGAGATATCACAATGTTCCATCACTAGTCATCACAATACACCCTCGTCCTTGTAATCACATTGTTCCATGACACTGTCATCACAATGATACATCCCCTTATCATCACAATGTTCCATGTCCCTTGCCATCGCAATGTTCCATAAGCCCTGTCATCCAAATGCTCCATGACCCTTTCCATCCCAAAGCTCCAAGACCCCTGACATCACAATGTTCTATAACCCCTGCGATCAAAATGTTCTATTACACTTTTTATCAAATTGCTGCATGACACGTTCATTAAATGCTCACTGCCCTTCTCATCAAAATGCTCCATGACTTGTCATCACAAAGCTCCAAGACCCTTGGCATCACAATGCTCCATGTCATTGTCATCACAATGCTCCATGAACCCTCTCATCACATTGCTCCATGCCCTTGTCATCACACAGCTCCATGACACTTGTCATCACAGTGCTCGATGCCCTTCTCATCACAATACTCCATGCCCTTGTCATTACATTCCTGCATGACCCATGTATCACAGTGTTCCGTGCCCTTGTCTTCAAAATGCTCCATGCCCACTCTCATCACAATAATCCATGAAACATTTCAGACCAAAGTTCCATACCCTTCTCATCACAATGCTCCATTACCCCTGTCATAAAAATGCACCATGACACCTGCCAGCACAATGATCCACGACATAGTCATCACAAGGTTCCATGATAATTCTCATCACAATGTTCAAGACCCCTGATATCACAATGCTCCATGCCCTTGTCATCACAAAGCTCCATGACGCATGTCAACAGAATGTTCCATGGCCTTCTCAGCACAATGCTCCAAGACCCTTGTAATCACAATGCTCCATGCCCCTTTTCATCTCAATGCTCCACGACCCTTTTCACCACAATGCTCCATGCGCTTGTCAGCACAATGCCCCATGACACATGTCATCACAATGCACCATGCGCTTGTCATCACAGTGCTCCACAACATTGTCATCACAATGCTCCATAAAATTTGTCATCACTATGCTCCATTCACTTCTCATCAAAATGCTCTCTCACCACTGATATCACAATGCTACATCACTATTTGTCACAATACTCCCTCACCCCTGTCATCACAATGTTCCATGACTCCTGTCATCACAATGCTACATGCACTTATCATCACAATGTTCGATGACCCCTTACATCACAATGTTCCATAACACCTGTCATCATAATGTTCCATGACACTTTTCATCAAATTGCTCCATGCCCTTGCCATCACAATGCTGCATTACCCCTGTCATAACAATGCTCCATAACCCCTGCCATCAAAATGTTCTATGGCCTTGTCATCACAAGGCTCCATGACCCTTCTCATCACAATGCTCCAAGAACACTGTAATCACAATGCTCTATGCCCCTTTTCATCTCAATGATCCATGAACCCTGTCATCACAATGCACCATGCCCATCATCATAATGATTCATGCTATTGTCATCACAAAGAAATAAAAATGCTCCATGACCTCTGTCATAAAAATGCTCCAAACCCTTGTGATCACAATATTCCATAACACTTGTCATCACAAAGCCCCATGACGCTCTTCATCACAATTATTCATGGTCTTCTCACCACAATGCTCCATGACCTTCGTCATCACAATGCTCAATACACTTGTCATCAAAATGCTCCCTGACACTTGTTGTCTGTATGCTCCTTGAACTCTGTCATGACAAGGCTCCATGCCTTTTTCATCACAATGATCCATGCACTTTTCATCACAGTGCTCCAAGACCAATGTTATCACAATGCTCCATGCCCTTGTCATCACAAAGCTCAATGACGCATGCCATCAGAATGCTCCTTGGTCTTCTCCTCACCATGCTCCTTGCCCTTGTCATCAAAATGTTCCAATACCCCTGTAATCACAATGCTCCATGCCCCTTTTCATCAGTATGCTCCATGAGACTTGTCATCAAAAGGCTCCATGGTTTTGTCATCACAATGCTCCAGGAACTTGTCCTCACAATGCTTCATGACCTTGTCATGAAAATTTTCAATGGCCCTTGTCATCATAATGCTCCAAGCCCTAATCATCACAATGCTCCATTATATTTGTCATCACAAACCTCCATTATCTTTGGCATCACAATGCTCCATGCCATTGTCATCGCAATGTGCCATGACATATATCATCAAAATGCTCCCTGACACCTGTCTTCACAATACTCCATGACCTTATCATCACAATGCTCCATGCCCTTGTCATCACAATGCACCATGCCCACTCTCATCACAATAATCTATGAAACTTGTCAGACCAATGCACCATGCCCCTGTCATCACAATGCACCATGCCCTTGTCATCACAGTGCTCCATGACCCCTGTCATCACAATGCTCTGTGCCTCCAGTCATCACAATGCTTCATAAAGATTGTCATCACAATGGTCCATGCCCGCGTCATCACAAGGCTCTGTGACCTTTGTATCCACAATGCTCCATGAATTTTTCATCACAATTCTCTGTGACCCTTGTCATCACAATGCTCCCTGTCTTTGTCTGAACAATGCTCCATGACCATTGTCATCACAGTGTGCCACGTGCATTTCATCACAACTGTCCACAACCTTGTCATTGCAATGCTCCATAATCCTTGTAATCACAATGGTCCATGCACTTCTCATCAAAATGCTCTCTCACCAGAGATATCACAATGTTCCATCACTAGTCATCACAATACTCCCTCACCCCTGGAATCACAGTGATCCATGACCCTGTCATCACAATGCTACATCCACTTGTCATCACAATGTTCCATGACCCCTTCCATCACAATGTTCCATAAGCCCTGTCTTCAAAATGCTCCATGACCCTTTCCATCCCAAAGATCCAAGTCAACTGCCATCACAATGTTCTATAACACCTGCCATCTAAATGTTCCATTACACTTTTTATCAAATTGCTGCAGGACCCGGTTATCAAAATGCTCCCTGCCCTTCTCATCAAAATGCTCCATGACTTGTCATCACAAAGCCCGAAGACCCTTGGCATCACAATGCTCCATGTCATTGTCATCACAATGCTCCATGTACCCTCTCATCACATTGCTCCATGCCCTTGTCATCACACAGCTCCATGACATTTGTCATCACAATGCTCAATAGACTTGTCATCACAATGCTCCCTGACCCTTGTCATCAGTATGCTCCTTGAACACTGTCATAACAAGTTTCCATGCATTTTTCATCACAATGATCCATGACCATTTCATCACAATGCTCCAAGACCCCTGTAATCACAATGCTCCATGCCCCTATTCATCAGAATGCTCCATGAGACTTGCCAACACAAGTCTCCATGGTCTTCTAATCACAATGTTCCAGGACCTTGACATCACCATGATCCATTCCCTTGTCATCACAATGCTCCATGACCCCTGTCATCACAATAATCCATGAACATTTTCAGCCCAATGCTCCACGACCTTCTCATCACAATGCTCCATTGCCAATATCATCACAATGCTCCATGACCACTGTCATCACAACACTGCATGACACCTGACCACACAATGATCCAGGACTCTGGTCATCACAATGCTCCATTCCCTTGTCGTCACATTGCTACATGACACCTGTCATCACAACTCTCCATGAACATTTTCAGCCCAGTGCTCCATGACCCTTGTCATCAAAGTGATCCATGCCCTTGTCATCCCAATGCTCCATGACCCCTGTATTCACAATGCTCCTTGACGCTTGTCATCACAGTGCTCCATGACACATGTCATCACAATGCTCCATGCCTTTGTCAGCAAAATGCTACATGACCTTTTCATTACAATGCTCTATGCACTTGTCATCACAATGCTCCATTTCCATTGTCATCACAATCCTCCATGAACTTTGGGATCACATTGCTTCATGTCCTGGTCATCACAATGCTCCATGCTCCTTGAAATCAAAATGATCCATGACCTCTGTCATCAAAATGCTCCAAACCCTTGTGATCACAATGTTCCATAACACTTGTCATCACAACGCTCCATGATGCATGTCATCACAATACTCCATGCACTTTTCATCAAAATGCTCCATGACCTTTGTCACCACAATTCTCAATACACTTGTCATCACAATGCTCCCTGACACTTGTCATCAGAATGCTCCTTGAACCCTGTCATGAAAAGGCTCCATGCCTTTTTCATCACAATGCCCCATGCCATTTTCATCACAATGCTCCATGCCATTGTCATCAAAATACTCCACAAGCTTGTCATCAGAATGCTCCATGACCCTTGTCATCACAATTCTCCATGCACTTGTCAGCACAATGCTCCCTGACCCTTGTCATCACAATGCTCCAAGCCATTGTCATCACAATGCTCCATTACCTTTGTCATCAGAATCCTCCCTGACACTTGGCGTCACAATGCTCCATGCCATCCTCATCACAATGGGCCATTACATATGTGATCACAATGCTCCCTGACACCTGTCTTCACAATACGGCATGACATGGTCATCACAATGCTCCATGCCCTTGTCATCACAGTGTGCCATTCCAACTCTCATCGCAATACTCCATGAAAGTTATTAGACCAATGTTCCATGCCCTTGTCATCACAACGCTCCATGTCCTTGTTATCACAATGCTCCATGACCCCTGTCATCACAATGCTCCGTGACTCCAGTCATCACAATTCCTCATGACCTTTGTCATCACAATGGTCCATGCCCTCGTCATCAACAGTCTCTGTGACCTTTTTAACCACAATGCTCCATGAACTTTTCATCACAATGCTCTTTGACCCTTGTTATCACAATGCTCTATGCCTTTCTCAGCACAATGCTCCATGACCCTTGTCATCACAATGCTCCATGCGCTTGTCAGCACAATGCTCCATGACACATGTCATCACAATGCACCATGCGCTTGTCATCACAGTGCTCCACAACATTGTCATCACAATGCTCCATAAAATTTGTCATCACAGTGCTCCATGCACTTCTCATCAAAATGCTCTCTCACCACTGATATCACAGTGCTACATCACTATTTGTCACAATACTCCCTCACCCCTGTCATCACAATGTTCCATGACTCCTGTCATCACAATGCTACATGCACTTATCATCACAATGTTCGATGATCCCTGAAATCACAATGTTCCATAACAAATGTCATCAAAATGTTCCATGACACTTTTCATCAAATTGCTCCATGACCCTGTCATCAGAATGCTCCCTGCCCTTCTCATCACAATGCACAACGCACTTGTCATCAAAATGCTCCATGACCTTTGTCATCACAAAGATCCATGACCCTTGGCATCACAATGCTCCATGTCATGGTCATCACAGTGCTCCAAGAACGCTCTCATCACATTGCTCCATGCCCTTGTCTTCACATAGCTCCATGACACATGTCATCAGAATGCTCAATGGTCTTCTCATCACAATGCTCCAAGCCCTTGCCATCACTATGCTCCATTACCACTCTAATAACAATGCTCCATGACACCTGCCATCACGATGTTCCATGGCCTTGTCATCACAATGCTCCATGACCCCTGTCATCACAATGCTCCGTGACTCCAGTCATCACAGTGCTTCATAACATTTGTCATCACAATGGTCCATGCCCGCGTCATCACAAGGCTCTGTGACCGTTGTAACCACAATGCTCCATGAACTTTTCATCACAATTCTCTGAGAAAATTGTCATCACAATGCTCCATGTATTTGTCAGAACAATGCTCCATGACCATTGTCATCACAATGTGCCACGCGCATTTCATCACAACGTTCCAAACCTTGTCATTGCAATGCTCCATAAACCTTGTAATCACAGTGGTCCATGCACTTCTCATCAAAATGCTCTCTCACCAGAGATATCACAATGTTCCATCACTAGTCATCACAATACACCCTCATCCTTGTAATCACATTGTTCCATGACACTGTCATCACAATGCTACATCCCCTTATCATCACAATGTTCCATGACACTTGCCATCACAATGTTCCATAAGCCCTGTCATCAAAATGCTCCATGACCCTTTCCATCCCAAAGCTCCAAGACCCCTGACATCACAAAGTTCTATAACCCCTTTCATCAAAATGTTCCATTACACTTTTTATCAAATTGCTGCATGACCCGGTCATCAAAATGCTCACTGCCCTTCTCATCAAAATGCTCCATGACTTGTCATCACAAAGCTCCAAGACCCTTGGCATCACAATGCTCCATGTCATTGTCATCACAATGCTCCATGAACCCTCTCATCACATTGCTCCATGCCCTTGTCATCACAAAGCTCCATGACACTTGTCTTCACAATGCTCGATGCCCTTCTCATCACAATGCTCCATGCCCTTGTCATTACATTCCTGCATGACCCATGTATCACAGTGTTCCGTGCCCTTGTCTTCAAAATGCTCCATGCCCACTCTCATCACAATAATCCATGAAACATTTCAGACCAATGTTCCATACCCTTCTCATCACAATGCTCCATTACCCCTGTCATAACAATGCACCAGGACACCTGCCATCACAATGATCCACGGCCTAGTCATCACAAGGTTCCATGATAATTCTCATCACAATGCTCATGACCCCTGATATCACAATGCTCCATGCCCTTGTCATCACAAAGCTCCATGACGCATGTCATCAGAATGTTCCATGGTCTTCTCATCACAATGCTCCATGCACTTGTCATCACAATGCTCCAAGACCCTTGTCATCACAATGCTCCATGCCCATTTTCATCTCAATGCTCCAGGAACCCTGTCATCACAGTGCACCATGCCCATCATCATAATGCTTCAGGCTATTGTCATCACAATGAAATCAATATTCTGCATGAACTCTGTCATCATAATGCTCCAAACCCTTGTGATCACAATGTTGCATAACACGTATCATCACAACACCCCATGACGCTCATCATCACAATTATCCATCGTCTTCTCATCACAATGCTCCATGATCTTTGTCATCACAATGCTCAATACACTTGTCATCACAATGCTCCCTGACCCTTGTCGTTAGTATGCTCCTTGAACCCTGTCATGACATGTTTCCATGCATTTTTCATCACAATGATCCATGACCATTTCATCACAATGCTCCAAGGTCCCTGTAATCACAATGCTCCATGCCCTTGTCATCACAAAACTCCATGACGCATGTCATCAGAATGCTCCATGGCCTTCTCATCACAATGCTCTATGCCCTAGTCATAACAATGCTCCAAGACCCCTGTAATCACAATGCTCCATGCCCCTTTTCATCAGAATGCTCCATGAGACTTGCCATCACATGTCTCCATGGTCTTCTCATCACAATGTTCCAGGACCTTGACATCACCATGATCCATTCCCTTGTCATCACAATGCTCCATGACCCCTGTCATCACAAAAATCCATGAACATTTTCAGCCCAATGCTCCACGACCTTCTCATCACAATGCTCCATTGCCAATATCATCACAATGCTCCATGACCACTGTCATCACAACACTCCATGACACCTGACAACACAAGGATCCAGGACTCTTGTCATCTCAATGCTCCATTCCCTTGTCTTCACAATGCTACATGACACCTGTCATCACAACTCTCCATGAATATTTTCAGCCCAGTGCTCCATGACCCTTGTCATCACAATGATCCATGCCCTTGTCATCCCAATGCTCCATGACCCCTGTATTCACAATGCTCCTTGACGCTTGTCATCACAGTGCTCCAAGACACATGTCATCACAATGCTCCATGCCTTTGTCAGCAAAATGCTACATGACCTTGTCATTACAATGCTCTATGCACTTGTCATCACAATACTCCATTTCCATTGTCATCACAATCCTCCATGAACTTTGGGATCACATTGCTTCATGCCCTTGTCATCACAATGCTCCATGCTCCTTGAAATCAAAATGATCCATCACCTCTGTCATCACAATGCTCCAAACCCCTGTGATCACAATGTTCTATAACACTTGTCATCACAACGCTCCATGATGCCTGTCATCACAATACTCCATGCACTTTTCATCACAATGCTCCATGACCTTTGTCACCACAATTCTCAATACACTTGTCATCACAATGCTCCCTGACACTTGTCATCAGAATGCTCCTTGAAACCTGTCACGAAAAGGCTCCATGCCTTTTTCATCACAATGCCCCATGCCATTTTCTTCACAATGCTCCATGCCATTGTCATCAAAATACTCCACAAGCTTGTCATCAGAATGCTCCATGACCCTTGTCATCACAATTCTCCATGCACTTGTCAGCACAATGCTCCCTGACCCTTGTCATCACAATGCTCCAAGCCATTGTCATCACAATGTTCCATTACCTTTGTCATCAGAATCCTCCCTGACACTTGGCATCACAATGCTCCATGCCATCCTCATCACAATGGGCCATTACATATGTGATTACAATGCTCCCTGACACCTGTCTTCACAATACGGCATGACCTGGTCATCACAATGCTCCATGCCCTTGTCATCACAATGTGCCATTCCAACTGTCATTGCAGTACGCCATGAAACTTATTAGACCAATGTTCCATGCCCTTGTCATCACAATGCTCCATGCCCCTTTTCATCAGAATGCTCCATGAGACTTGTCATCACAAGTCTCCATGGTCATCTCATCACAATGCTCCAAGACCTTGTCATCACCATGCTCCATTCCCTGGTCATCACAATGCTCCATGACCCTTGTCATCACAAGGCTCAATGACCCTTCTCATCACAATGCTCCAAACCCCTGTAATCACAATGCTCCATGCCCCTTTTCATCACAATGCTCCATGAACCCTGTCATCACAATGAACCATGCCCATCATCATAATGCTTCAGGCTATTGTCATCACAATGAAATCAAAATGCTCCATGACCTCTGTCATCACAATGCTCCAAACCCTGGTGATCACAATGTTGCATAACACTTATCATCACAAAACCCCATGACGCTAATCATCACTATTATCCATGGTCTTCTCATCACAAGGCTCCATGACCTTTGTCATCACAATTCTCAATACTCTTTTCATCACAATGCTCCCTGACACTTGTCGTCAGTATGCTCCATGAACTCTGTCATGACAAGGCTCCATGCCTTTTTCATCACAATGATCCATGCCCTTTTCATCACAGTGCTCCAAGACCACTGTAATCATAATGCTCCTTGCCCTTGTCATCACAAAGCTCCATGATGCATATCATCAGAATGTTCCATGCACTTCTCATCACAATGCTCCATGCCCTTGTCATCACAATGCTCCAAGACCCCTGTAATCACAATGCTCCATGCCCCTTTTCATCTCAATGCTCCATGAACACTGTCATAACAATGCACCATGCCCATCATCATAATGCTTCAGGCTATTGTCATCACAGTGAAATCAAAATGCTCCATGACATCTGTCATCACAATGCTCCAAACCCTGGTGATCACAATGTTGCAAAACACTTATCATCACAACACCCCATGACGCTCATCATCACAATTATCCATGGTCTTCTCATCACAATGCTCCATGACCTTTGTCATCACAATTCTCAATACACTTGTCATCACAATGCTCCCTGACACTTGTCGTCAGAATGCACCTTGAACCCTGTGACGAAAAGGCTCCATGCCTTTTTCATCACAAAGCCCCATGCTGTTTTCATCCCAAAGATCCTTGCCATTGTCATCAAAATACTACACAAGCTTGTCATCAGAATGCTCCATGACCCTTGTCATCACAATTCTCCATGCACTTGTCAGCACAAAGCTCCCTGACCCTTGTCATCACAATGCTCCAAGCCATTGTCATCACAATGCTCCATTACCATTGTCATCAGAATCCTCCATGACACTTGGCATCACAATGCTCCATGCCATTGTCATCACAATGCTCCATGTCTTTGTCAGCAAAATGCTAAATGACCTTGTCATTACAATCCTCTATGCGCTTGTCATCACAATACTCCATTTCCATTGTCATCACAATCCTCCATCAACCTTGGATCACATTCCTTCATGCCCTTGTCATCACAATGCTCCATGCTCCTTGAAATCAAAATGATCCATGACCTCTGTCATCACAATGCTCCAATCCCTTGTGATCACATTGTTCC
This sequence comes from Mesoplodon densirostris, assembly GCF_025265405.1. NCBI lineage: Eukaryota > Metazoa > Chordata > Mammalia > Artiodactyla > Ziphiidae > Mesoplodon > Mesoplodon densirostris. The sequence continues at coordinate 5,615,004 of NW_026778197.1, read as the reverse complement.
ATAACACTAGTCATCACAATGCTCCATGATGCCTGTCATCACAATACTCCATGCCCTTTTCATCACAATGCTCCATGACCTTTCTCATCACAATTCTCAATACACTTGTGATCACAATGCTCCCTGACACTTGTCATCAGAATGCTCCTTGAAACCCATCACGAAAAGGCTCCATGCTTTTTTCATCACAATGCCCCATGCCATTTTCATCACAATGTTCCATACCATTGTCATCAAAATACTCCACAAGCTTGTCATCAGAATGCTCCGGGACCCTTGTCATCACAATGCTCCATTACCTTTCTCATCAGAATCCTCCATGACACTTGGCATCACAGTGCTACATGCCATCCTCATCACAATGGGCCATTACATATGTGATTACAATGCTCCCTGACACCTGTCTTCACAATACGGCATGACCTGGTCATCACAATGCTCCATGCCCTTGTCATCACAGTGTGCCATTCCAACTCTCATCGCAATACTCCATGAAAGTTATTAGACCAATGTTCCATGCCCTTGCCATCACAATGCTCCATGCCCTTGTTATCACAATGCTCCATGACCCTGTCATCACAATGCTCCGTGACTCCAGTGATCACAATGCTTCATGACCTTTGTCATCCCAATGGTCCATGCCCTTGTCATCAACAGTCTCTGTGACCTTTTTAACCACAATGCTCCAAGAACTTTTCATCACAATGCTCTTTGATCCTTGTCATCACAATGCTCTATGCCTTACTCAGCACAGTGCTCCATGACGCTTGTCACCACAATGCTCCTTGCGCTTGTCAGCCCAATGCTCCATGACACATGTCATCACAATGCACCATGCGCTTGTCATCACAGTGCTCCACAACATTGTCATCACAATGCTCCATAAAATTTGTCATCACAGTGCTCCATGCACTTCTCATCAAAATGCTCTCTCACCACTGATATCACAATGCTACATCACTATTTGTCACAATACTCCCTCACCCCTGTCATCACAATGTTCCATGACTCCTGTCATCACAATGCTACATGCACTTATCATCACAATGTTCGATGACCCCTGACATCACAATGTTCCTTAACACCTGTCATCAAAATATTCCATGACACTTTTCATCAAATTGCTCCATGACCCTGTCATCAGAATGCTCCCTGCCCTACTCATCACAATGCACAACGCCCTTGCCATCAAAATGCTCCATGACCTTTGTCATCACAAAGATCCATGACACTTGGCATCACAATGCTCCATGTCATTGTCATCACAATGCTCCATGAACGCTCTCATCACATTGCTCCATGCCCTTGTCTTCACATAGCTCCATGACACATGTCATCAGAATGCTCCATGGCCTTCTCATCACAATGCTCCATGCGCTTGCCATCACAATGATCCATTACCCCTGTCATAACAATGCACCATACCATTGTCATAACAATGCACCATGACCCCTGCCATCACGATGTTCCATGGCCTTGTCATCACAAGGCTCTATGACCCTTCTTATCACAATGCTCCAGTAACACTGTAATCACAATGCTCTATGCCCCTTTTCCTCTCAATGATCCATGAACCCTGTCATCAAAATGCACCATGCCCATCATCATAATGCTTCATGCTATTGTTATAACAACGAAATCAAATTGTTCCATGACCTCTGTCATAACAATGCTTCAAACCCTTGTGATCACAATATTCCATAACACTTGTCATCACAATGCCCCATGAGGCTCGTCATCACAATTATCTATGGTCTTCTCATCACAATGCTCCATGACCTTCGTCATCCCAATGCTCAATACACATATCTTCAACATGCTCCCTGACACTTGTTGTCTGTAAGCTCTTTGAACCCTGTCATGACAAGGCTGCATGCCTTTTTCATCACAGTGATCCATGCCCTTTTCATCACAGTGCTCCAAGTCCCATGTAATCACAGTGGTCCATGACATTGTCATCACAAAGCTCAATGACGCATGCCATCAGAATGCTACTTCGTCTTCTCCTGACAATGCTCCATGCCCTTGTCTTCACAATGTTCCAAGACCCCAGTAATCACAATGCTCCATTCCCATTTTAATCAGTATGCTCCATGAGACTTGTCATCTCAAGGCTCCATGGTTTTGTCATCACAATGCTCCAGGACCTTGTCATCACAATGCTTCACGACATTGTCATCAAAATTTTCAATGGCCCTTGTCATCATAATGCTCCAAACCTTAATCATCACAATGCTCCATTATATTTGTCATCACAATCCTCCATTACATTTGGTATCACAAAGATCCATGCCATTGTCATCGCCATGGATCATGACATAAATCATCACAATGCTCCCTGAAACCTGTCTTCACAATACTCCATGACCTTATCATCACAATGCTCCATGCCCTTGTCATCACAATGCACCATGCCCACTCTCATCACAATAATCTATGAAACTTGTCAGACCAATGCTCCATGCCACTGTCATCACAATGCTCCATGCCCTTGTCATCACAATGCTCCATGACCCCTGTCATCACAATGCTCCGTGACTCCAGTCATCACAATGCTTCATAACGTTTGTCATCACAATGGTCCATGCCCGCGTCATCACAAGGCTCTGTGACCTTTGTAACCACAATGCTCCATGAACTTTTCATCACAATTCTCTCAGAAACTTGTCATCACAATGCTCCATGTCTTTGTCAGAACAATGTTCCATGACCATTGTCATCACAATGTGCCATGCACATTTCATCACAACCTTCCAAACCTTGTCATTGCAATGCTCCATAAACCTTGTAATCACAATGGTCCATGCACTTCTCATCAAAATGCTCTCTCACCAGAGATGTCACAATGTTCCATCACTAGTCATCACAATACACCCTCATCCTTGTAATCACGATGTTCCATGACCCTGTCATCACAATGCTACATCCCCTTATCATCACAATGTTCCATGACCCCTGCCAGCACAATGTTCCATATGCCCTGTCATCAAAATGCTCCATGACCCTTTCCATCCCAAAGCTCCAAGACCCCTGAAATCACGATGTTCTATAACCCCTGCCATCAAAATGTTCCATTACACTTTTTATCAAATTGCTGCATGACCCGGTCATCAAAATGCCCCCTGCCCTTCTCATCAAAATGCTGCAGGACTTGTCATCACAAAGCTCCAAGACCCTTGGCACCACAATGCTCCATGTCATTGTCATCACAATGCTCCATGAACCCTCTCATCACATTGCTCCATGCCCTCGTCATCACACAGCTCCATGACACTTGTCATCACAATGCTCGATGCTCTTCTCATCACAATGCTCCATGCCCTTGTCATTACAGTCCTGCATGACACATGTATCACAGTGTTCCGTGCCCTTGTCATCACAATGCTCCATGCCCACTCTCATCACAATAATCCATGAAACATTTCAGACCAAAGTTCCATACCCTTCTCATCACAATGCTCCATTACCCCTGTCATAACAATGCACCATGACACCTGCTATCACAATGATCCACGGCCTAGTCATCACAAGGTTCCATGATAATTCTCATCACAATGCTCAAGACCCCTGATATCACAATGCTCCATGCCCTTGTCATCACAAAGCTCCATGACGCATGTCATCAGAATGTTCCATGGCCTTCTCATCACAATGCTCCATGCCCTTGTCATCACAATGCTCCAACACCCTTGTCATCACAATGCTCCATGCCCCTTTTCATCTCAATGCTCCATGAACCCTGTCATCACAATGCACCATGCCCATCATCATAATGCTTCAGGCTATTGTCATCACAATGAAATCAATATTCTGCATGACCTCTGTCATCATAATGCTCCAAAACCTTGTGATCACAATGCTGCATAACACTTATCATCACAACACCCCATGACGCTCATCATCACAATTATCCATCGTCTTCTCATCACAATGCTCCATGATCTTTGTCATCATAATGCTCAATACACTTGCCATCACAATGCTCCCTGACCCTTGTCGTCAGTATGCTCCTTGAACCCTGTCATGACAAGTTTCCATGCATTTTTCATCACAATGATCCATGACCATTTCATCACAATGCTCCAAGGTCCCTGTAATCACAATGCTGCATGCCCTTTTCATCACAAAACTCCATGACGCATGTCATCAGAATGCTCCATGGCCTTCTCATCACAATGCTCTATGCCCTAGTCATAACAATGCTCCAAGACCCCTGTAATCACAATGCTCCATGCCCCTTTTCATCAGAATGCTCCATGAGACTTGCCATCACAAGTCTCCATGGTCTTCTCATCACAATGTTCCAGGACCTTGACATCACCATGATCCATTCCCTTGTCATCACAATGCTCCATGACCCCTGTCATCACAATAATCCATGAACATTTTCAACCCAATGCTCCACGACCTTCTCATCACAATGCTCCATTGCCAATATCATCACAATGCTCCATGACCACTGTCATCACAACAATCCATGACACCTGACCACACAATGATCCAGGACTCTTGTCATCACAATGCTCCATTAACTTGTCGTCACAATGCTACATGACACCTGTCATCACAACTCTCCATGAACATTTTCAGCCCAGTGCTCCATGACCCTTGTCATCACAATGATCAATGCCCTTGTCATCCCAATGCTCCATGACCCCTGTATTCACAATGCTCCTTGACGCTAGTCATCATATTGCTCCATGACACATGTCATCACAATGCTCCATGCCTTTGTCAGCAAAATGCTACATGACATTGTCATTACAATGCTCTATGCACTTGTCATCACAATACTCCATTTCCATTGTCATCACAATCCTCCATGAACTATGGGATCACATTGCTTCATGCCCTTTTGATCACAATGCTCCATTCTCCTTGAAATCCAAATGATCCATGACCTCTGTCATTACAATGCTCCAAACCATTGTGATCACAATGTTCCATAACACTTGTCATCACAACGCTCCATGATGCCTGTCATCACAATACTCCATGCCTTTTTCATCACAATGCTCCATGACCTTTGTCACCACAATTCTCAATACACTTGTCATCACAATGCTCCCTGACACTTGTCATCAGAATGCTCCTTGAACCCTGTCACGAAAAGGCTCCATGCCTTTTTCATCACAATGCCCCATGCCATTTTCATCACAATGCTCCATGCCATTGTCATCAAAATACTCCACAAGCTTGTCATCAGAATGCTCCATGACCCTTGTCATCATAATTCTCCATGCACTTGTCAGCACAATGCTCCCTGACCTTTGTCATCATAATGCTGCAAGCCATTGTCATCACAATGCTCCAATACCTTTGTCATCAGAATCCTCCCTGACACTTGGCATCACAATGCTCCATGCCATCCTCATCACAATGGGCCTTTACATATGTGATCACAATGCTCCCTGACACCTGTCTTCACAATACAGCATGACCTGGTCATCACAATGCTCCATGCCCTTGTCATCACAGTGTGCCATGCCAACTCTCATCGCAATACTCCATGAAAGTTATTAGACCAATGTTCCATGCACTTGTCATCACAATGCTCCATGCCCTTCTTATCACAATGCTCCATGACCCCTATCATCACAATGATCCGTGACTCCAGTCATCACAATGCTTCATGACCTTTGTCATCACAATGGTCCATGCCCTCATCATCAACAGTCTCTGTGACCTTTTTAACCACAATGCTCCATGAACTTTTCATCACAATGCTCTTTGACCCTTGTCATCACAATTCTCTATGCCTTTCTCAGCACAATGCTCCATGACCCTTGTCATCACAATGCTCCATGCGCTTGTCAGCACAATGCTCCATGACACATGTCATCACAATGCACCATGCGCTTGTCATCACAGTGCTCCACAACATTGTCATCACAATGCTCCATAAAATTTGTCATCACAGTGCTCCATGCACTTCTCATCAAAATGCTCTCTCACCACTGATATCACAATGCTACATCACTATTTGTCACAATACTCCCTCACCCCTGTCATCACAATGTTCCATGACTCCTGTCATCACAATGCTACATGCACTTATCATCACAATGTTCGATGACCCCTGACATCACAATGTTCCATAACACCTGTCATCAAAATATTCCATGACACTTTTCATCAAATTGCTCCATGACCCTGTCATCAGAATGCTCCCTGCCCTACTCATCACAATGCACAACGCCCTTGCCATCAAAATGCTCCATGACCTTTGTCATCACAAAGATCCATGACCCTTGGCATCACAATGCTCCATGTCATTGTCATCATAATGCTCCATGAACGCTCTCATCACATTGCTCCATGCCCTTGTCTTCACATAGCTCCATGACACATGTCATCAGAATGCTCCATGGCCTTCTCATCACAATGCTCCATGCGCTTGCCATCACAATGATCCATTACCCCTGTCATAACAATGCACCATACCATTGTCATAACAATGCACCATGACCCCTGCCATCACGATGTTCCATGGCCTTGTCATCACAAGGCTCTATGACCCTTCTTATCACAATGCTCCAGTAACACTGTAATCACAATGCTCTATGCCCCTTTTCCTCTCAATGATCCATGAACCCTGTCATCAAAATGCACCATGCCCATCATCATAATGCTTCATGCTATTGTTATAACAACGAAATCAAATTGTTCCATGACCTCTGTCATAACAATGCTTCAAACCCTTGTGATCACAATATTCCATAACACTTGTCATCACAATGCCCCATGAGGCTCGTCATCACAATTATCTATGGTCTTCTCATCACAATGCTCCATGACCTTCGTCATCCCAATGCTCAATACACATATCTTCAACATGCTCCCTGACACTTGTTGTCTGTAAGCTCTTTGAACCCTGTCATGACAAGGCTGCATGCCTTTTTCATCACAGTGATCCATGCCCTTTTCATCACAGTGCTCCAAGTCCCATGTAATCACAGTGGTCCATGCCATTGTCATCACAAAGCTCAATGACGCATGCCATCAGAATGCTACTTGGTCTTCTCCTCACAATGCTCCATGCCCTTGTCTTCACAATGTTCCAAGACCCCAGTAATCACAATGCTCCATTCCCCTTTTAATCAGTATGCTCCATGAGACTTGTCATCTCAAGGCTCCATGGTTTTGTCATCACAATGCTCCAGGACCTTGTCATCACAATGCTTCACGACATTGTCATCAAAATTTTCAATGGCCCTTGTCATCATAATGCTCCAAACCTTAATCATCACAATGCTCCATTATATTTGTCATCACAATCCTCCATTACATTTGGTATCACAAAGATCCATGCCATTGTCATCGCCATGGATCATGACATAAATCATCACAATGCTCCCTGAAACCTGTCTTCACAATACTCCATGACCTTATCATCACAATGCTCCATGCCCTTGTCATCACAATGCACCATGCCCACTCTCATCACAATAATCTATGAAACTTGTCAGACCAATGCTCCATGCCACTGTCATCACAATGCTCCATGCCCTTGTCATCACAATGCTCCATGACCCCTGTCATCACAATGCTCCGTGACTCCAGTCATCACAATGCTTCATAACGTTTGTCATCACAATGGTCCATGCCCGCGTCATCACAAGGCTCTGTGACCTTTGTAACCACAATGCTCCATGAACTTTTCATCACAATTCTCTCAGAAACTTGTCATCACAATGCTCCATGTCTTTGTCAGAACAATGTTCCATGACCATTGTCATCACAATGTGCCATGCACATTTCATCACAACCTTCCAAACCTTGTCATTGCAATGCTCCATAAACCTTGTAATCACAATGGTCCATGCACTTCTCATCAAAATGCTCTCTCACCAGAGATGTCACAATGTTCCATCACTAGTCATCACAATACACCCTCATCCTTGTAATCACGATGTTCCATGACCCTGTCATCACAATGCTACATCCCCTTATCATCACAATGTTCCATGACCCCTGCCAGCACAATGTTCCATATGCCCTGTCATCAAAATGCTCCATGACCCTTTCCATCCCAAAGCTCCAAGACCCCTGAAATCACGATGTTCTATAACCCCTGCCATCAAAATGTTCCATTACACTTTTTATCAAATTGCTGCATGACCCGGTCATCAAAATGCCCCCTGCCCTTCTCATCAAAATGCTGCAGGACTTGTCATCACAAAGCTCCAAGACCCTTGGCACCACAATGCTCCATGTCATTGTCATCACAATGCTCCATGAACCCTCTCATCACATTGCTCCATGCCCTTGTCATCACACAGCTCCATGACACTTGTCATCACAATGCTCGATGCTCTTCTCATCACAATGCTCCATGCCCTTGTCATTACAGTCCTGCATGACACATGTATCACAGTGTTCCGTGCCCTTGTCATCACAATGCTCCATGCCCACTCTCATCACAATAATCCATGAAACATTTCAGACCAAAGTTCCATACCCTTCTCATCACAATGCTCCATTACCCCTGTCATAACAATGCACCATGACACCTGCTATCACAATGATCCACGGCCTAGTCATCACAAGGTTCCATGATAATTCTCATCACAATGCTCAAGACCCCTGATATCACAATGCTCCATGCCCTTGTCATCACAAAGCTCCATGACGCATGTCATCAGAATGTTCCATGGCCTTCTCATCACAATGCTCCATGCCCTTGTCATCACAATGCTCCAACACCCTTGTCATCACAATGCTCCATGCCCCTTTTCATCTCAATGCTCCAGGAACCCTGTCATCACAATGCACCATGCCCATCATCATAATGCTTCAGGCTATTGTCATCACAATGAAATCAATATTCTGCATGACCTCTGTCATCATAATGCTCCAAACCCTTGTGATCACAATGCTGCATAACACTTATCATCACAACACCCCATGACGCTCATCATCACAATTATCCATCGTCTTCTCATCACAATGCTCCATGATCTTTGTCATCATAATGCTCAATACACTTGCCATCACAATGCTCCCTGACCCTTGTCGTCAGTATGCTCCTTGAACCCTGTCATGACAAGTTTCCATGCATTTTTCATCACAATGATCCATGACCATTTCATCACAATGCTCCAAGGTCCCTGTAATCACAATGCTGCATGCCCTTTTCATCACAAAACTCCATGACGCATGTCATCAGAATGCTCCATGGCCTTCTCATCACAATGCTCTATGCCCTAGTCATAACAATGCTCCAAGACCCCTGTAATCACAATGCTCCATGCCCCTTTTCATCAGAATGCTCCATGAGACTTGCCATCACAAGTCTCCATGGTCTTCTCATCACAATGTTCCAGGACCTTGACATCACCATGATCCATTCCCTTGTCATCACAATGCTCCATGACCCCTGTCATCACAATAATCCATGAACATTTTCAACCCAATGCTCCACGACCTTCTCATCACAATGCTCCATTGCCAATATCATCACAATGCTCCATGACCACTGTCATCACAACAATCCATGACACCTGACCACACAATGATCCAGGACTCTTGTCATCACAATGCTCCATTAACTTGTCGTCACAATGCTACATGACACCTGTCATCACAACTCTCCATGAACATTTTCAGCCCAGTGCTCCATGACCCTTGTCATCACAATGATCAATGCCCTTGTCATCCCAATGCTCCATGACCCCTGTATTCACAATGCTCCTTGACGCTAGTCATCATATTGCTCCATGACACATGTCATCACAATGCTCCATGCCTTTGTCAGCAAAATGCTACATGACATTGTCATTACAATGCTCTATGCACTTGTCATCACAATACTCCATTTCCATTGTCATCACAATCCTCCATGAACTATGGGATCACATTGCTTCATGCCCTTTTGATCACAATGCTCCATTCTCCTTGAAATCCAAATGATCCATGACCTCTGTCATTACAATGCTCCAAACCATTGTGATCACAATGTTCCATAACACTTGTCATCACAACGCTCCATGATGCCTGTCATCACAATACTCCATGCCTTTTTCATCACAATGCTCCATGACCTTTGTCACCACAATTCTCAATACACTTGTCATCACAATGCTCCCTGACACTTGTCATCAGAATGCTCCTTGAACCCTGTCACGAAAAGGCTCCATGCCTTTTTCATCACAATGCCCCATGCCATTTTCATCACAATGCTCCATGCCATTGTCATCAAAATACTCCACAAGCTTGTCATCAGAATGCTCCATGACCCTTGTCATCATAATTCTCCATGCACTTGTCAGCACAATGCTCCCTGACCTTTGTCATCATAATGCTGCAAGCCATTGTCATCACAATGCTCCAATACCTTTGTCATCAGAATCCTCCCTGACACTTGGCATCACAATGCTCCATGCCATCCTCATCACAATGGGCCTTTACATATGTGATCACAATGCTCCCTGACACCTGTCTTCACAATACAGCATGACCTGGTCATCACAATGCTCCATGCCCTTGTCATCACAGTGTGCCATGCCAACTCTCATCGCAATACTCCATGAAAGTTATTAGACCAATGTTCCATGCACTTGTCATCACAATGCTCCATGCCCTTCTAATCACAATGCTCCATGACACCTATCAACACAATGATCCGTGACTCCAGTCATCACAATGCTTCATGACCTTTGTCATCACAATGGTCCATGCCCTCGTCATCAACAGTCTCTGTGACCTTTTTAACCACAATGCTCCATGAACTTTTCATCACAATGCTCTTTGACCCTTGTCATCACAATTCTCTATGCCTTTCTCAGCACAATGCTCCATGACCCTTGTCATCACAATGCTCCATGCGCTTGTCAGCACAATGCTCCATGACACATGTCATCACAATGCACCATGCGCTTGTCATCACAGTGCTCCACAACATTGTCATCACAATGCTCCATAAAATTTGTCATCACAGTGCTCCATGCACTTCTCAACAAAATGCTCTCTCACCACTGATATCACAATGCTACATCACTATTTGTCACAATACTCCCTCACACCTGTCATCACAATGTTCCATGACTCCTGTCATCACAATGCTACATGCACTTATCATCACAATGTTCGATGATCCCTGAAATCACAATGTTCCATAACACCTGTCATCAAAATGTTCCATGACACTTTTCATCAAATTGCTCCATGACCCTGTCATCAGAATGCTCCCTGCCCTTCTCATCACAATGCACAAAGCCCTTGCCATCACAATGCTCCATGACCTTTGTCATCACAAAGATCCATGACCCTTGGCATCACAATGCTCCATGTCATTGTCATCACAATGCTCCTTGAACGCTCTCATCACATTGCTCCATGCCCTTGTCTTCACATAGCTCCATGACACGTGTCATCAGAATGCTCCATGGCCTTCTCATCACAATGCTCCAAGAACACTGTAATCACAATGCTCTATGCCCCTTTTCATCTCAATGATCCATGAACCCTGTCATAACTATGCACTATGCCCATCATCATTAATGCTTCATGCTATTGTCATAACAACGAAATCAAAATGTTCCATGACCTCTGTCATAACAATGCTCCAAACCCTTGTGATCACAATATTCCATAACACTTGTCAGCACAATGCCCCAGGATGCTCGTCATCACAATTATCCATGGTCTTCTCATCACAATGCTCCATGACCTTCGTCATCACAATGCTCAATACACTTGTCATCAACATGCTCCCTGACACTTGTTTTCTGTATGCTCCTTGAACCCTGTCATGACAAGGCTCCATGCCTTTTTCATCACAATAATCCATGCCCTTTTCATCACAATTATCAAAGTCCCATGTAATCACAATGGTCCATGCCATTGTCATCACAAAGCTCAATGACGCATGCCATCAGAATGCTCCTTGGTCTTCTCCTCACAATGCTCCCGGCCCTTGTCTTCACAATGTTCCAAGACCCCTGTAATCACAATGCTCCATTCCCCTTTTAATCAGTATGCTCCATGAGACTTGTCATCACAAGGCTCCATGGTTTTGTCATCACAATGCTCCAGGACCTTGTCATCACAATGCTTCACGACCTTGTCATCAAAATTTTCAATGGCCCTTGTCATCATAATGCTCCAAACCCTAATCATCACAATGCTCCATTATATTTGTCATCACAATCCTCCATTACATTTGGTATCACAAAGCTCCATGCCATTGTCATCGCCATGGACCATGACATAAGTCATCACAATGCTCCCTGACACCTGTCTTCACAATACTCCATGACCTTATCATCACAATGCTCCATGCCCTTGTCATCACAATGCACCATGCCCACTCTCATCACAATAATCTATGAAATTGTCAGACCAATGCTCCATGCCACTGTCATCACAATGCTCCATGCCCTTGTCATCACAATGCTCCATGACCCCTGTCATCACAATGCTCCGTGACTCCAGTCATCACAATGCTTCATAACGTTTGTCATCACAATGGTCCATGCCCGCATCATCACAAGGCTCTGTGACCTTTGTAACCACAATGCTCCGTGAACTTATCATCACAATTCTCTGAGAAACTTGTCATCACAATGCTCCATGTCTTTGTCAGAACAATGCTCCATGACCATTGTCATCACAATGTGCCATGCACATTTCATCACAACGTTCCGAACCTTGTCATTGCAATGCTCCATAAACCTTGTAATCACAATGGTCCATGCACTTCTCATCAAAATGCTCTCTCACCAGAGATGTCACAATGTTCCATCACTAGTCATCACAATACACCCTCATCCTTGTAATCACAATGTTCCATGACCCTGTCATCACAATACTACATCCCCTTATCATCACAATGTTCCATGACCCCTGCCAGCACAATGTTCCATAAGCCCTGTCATCAAAATGCTCCATGACCCTTTCCATCCCAAAGCTCCAAGACCCCTGACATCACAATGTTCTATAACCCCTGCCATCAAAATGTTCCATTACACTTTTTATCAAATTGCTGCATGACCCGGTCATCAAAATGCTCCCTGCCCTTCTCATCAAAATGCTGCATGACTTGTCATCACAAAGCTCCAAGACCCTTGGCACCACAATGCTCCATGTCATTGTCATCACAATGCTCCATGAACCCTCTCATCACATTGCTCCATGCCCTTGTCATCACAGAGCTCCATGACACTTGTCAACACAATGCTCGATGCCCTTCTCATCACAATGCTCCATGCCTTTGTCATTACAGTCCTGCATGACACATGTATCACAGTGTTCCGTGCCCTTGTCATCACAATGCTCCATGCCCACTCTCATCACAATAATCCATGAAACATTTCAGACCAAAGTTCCATACCCTTCTCATCACAATGCTCCATTACCCCTGTCATAACAATGCACCATGACACCTGCTATCACAATGATCCACGGCCTAGTCATTACAAGGTTCCATGATAATTCTAATCACAATGCTCATGACCCCTGATATCACAATGCTCCATGCCCTTGTCATCACAAAGCTCCATGACGCATGTCATCAGAATGTTCCATGGCCTTCTCATCACAATGCTCCATGCCCTTGTCATCACAATGCTCCAACACCCTTGTCATCACAATGCTCCATGCCCCTTTTCATCTCAATGCTCCATGAACCCTGTCATCACAATGCACCATGCCCATCATCATAATGCTTCAGGCTATTGTCATCACAATGAAATCAATATTCTGCATGACCTCTGTCATCATAATGCTCCAAACCCTTGTGATCACAATGCTGCATAACACGTATCATCACAACACCCCATGACGCTCATCATCACAATTATCCATCGTCTTCTCATCACAATGCTCCATGATCTTTGTCATCATAATGCTCAATACACTTGCCATCACAATGCTCCCTGACCCTTGTCGTCAGTATGCTCCTTGAACCCTGTCATGACAAGTTTCCATGCATTTTTCATCACAATGATCCATGACCATTTCATCACAATGCTCCAAGGTCCCTGTAATCACAATGCTGCATGCCCTTTTCATCACAAAACTCCATGACGCATGTCATCAGAATGCTCCATGGCCTTCTCATCACAATGCTCTATGCCCTAGTCATAACAATGCTCCAAGACCCCTGTAATCACAATGCTCCATGCCCCTTTTCATCAGAATGCTCCATGAGACTTGCCATCACAAGTCTCCATGGTCTTCTCATCACAATGTTCCAGGACCTTGACATCACCATGATCCATTCCCTTGTCATCACAATGCTCCATGACCCCTGTCATCACAATAATCCATGAACATTTTCAACCCAATGCTCCACGACCTTCTCATCACAATGCTCCATTGCCAATATCATCACAATGCTCCATGACCACTGTCATCACAACAATCCATGACACCTGACCACACAATGATCCAGGACTCTTGTCATCACAATGCTCCATTAACTTGTCGTCACAATGCTACATGACACCTGTCATCACAACTCTCCATGAACATTTTCAGCCCAGTGCTCCATGACCCTTGTCATCACAATGATCAATGCCCTTGTCATCCCAATGCTCCATGACCCCTGTATTCACAATGCTCCTTGACGCTTGTCATCACAGTGCTCCATGACACATGTCATCACAATGCTCCATGCCTTTGTCAGCAAAATGCTACATGACCTTGTCATTATAATGCTCTATGCACTTGTCATCACAATACTCCATTTCCATTGTCATCACAATCCTCCATGAACTTTGGGATCACATTGCTTCATGCCCTTGTCATCACAATGCTCCATTCTCCTTGAAATCCAAATGATCCATGACCTCTGTCATCACAATGCTCCAAACCCTTGTGATCACAATGTTCCATAACACTTGTCATCACAACGCTCCATGATGCCTGTCATCACAATACTCCATGCCCTTTTCGTCACAATGCTCCATGACCTTTGTCACCACAATTCTCAATACACTTGTCATCACAATGCTCCCTGACTATTGTCATCAGAATGCTCCTTGAACCCTGTCACGAAAAGGCTCCATGCCTTTTTCATCACAATGCCCCATGCCATTTTCATCACAATGCTCCATGCCATTGTCATCAAAATACTCCACAAGCTTGTCATCAGAATGCTCCATGACCCTTGTCATCACAATTCTTCACGCACTTGTCAGCACAATGCTCCCTGACCCTTGTCATCACAATGCTCCAAGCCATTGTCATCACAATGCTCCATTAACTTTGTCATCAGAATCCTCCCTGACACTTGGCATCACAATGCTCCATGCCATCCTCATCACAATGGGCCATTACATATGTGATCACAATGCTCCCTGACACCTGTCTTCACAATACGGCATGAGCTGGTCATCACAATGCTCCATGCCCTTGTCATCACAGTGTGCTATTCCAACTGTCATCGAAATACTCCATGAAAGTTATTAGTCCAATGTTCCATGCCCTTGTCATCACAATGCTCCATGCCCGCATCATCACAAGGCTCTGTGACCTTTGTAACCACAATGCTCCATGAACATTTCATCACAATTCTCTGAGAAACTTGTCATCACAATGCTCCATGTCTTTGTCAGAACAATGCTCCATGACCATTGTCATCACAATGTGCCATGCACATTTCATCACAACGTTCCGAACCTTGTCATTGCAATGCTCCATAAACCTTCTAATCACAATGGTCCATGCACTTCTCATCAAAATGCTCTCTCACCAGAGATGTCACAATGTTCCATCACTAGTCATCACAATACACCCTCATCCTTGTAATCACAATGTTCCATGACCCTGTCATCGCAATGCTACATCCCCTTATCATCACAATGTTCCATGACCGCTGCCAGCACAATGTTCCATAAGCCCTGTCATCAAAATGCTCCATGACCCTTTCCATCCCAAAGCTCCAAGACCCCTGACATCACAATGTTCTATAACCCCTGCCATCAAAATGTTCCATTACAATTTTTATCAAATTGCTGCATGACCCGGTCATCAAAATGCTCCCTGCCCTTCTCATCAAAATGCTGCATGACTTGTCATCACAAAGCTCCAAGACCCTTGGCACCACAATGCTCCATGTCATTGTCATCACAATGCTCCATGAACCCTCTCATCACATTGCTCCATGCCCTTGTCATCACAGAGCTCCATGACACTTGTCATCACAATGCTCGATGCCCTTCTCATCACAATGCTCCATGCCTTTGACATTACAGTCCTGCATGACACATGTATCACAGTGTTCCGTGCCCTTGTCATCACAATGCTCCATGCCCACTCTCATCACAATAATCCATGAAACATTTCAGACCAAAGTTCCATACCCTTCTCATCACAATGCTCCATTACCCCTGTCATAACAATGCACCATGACACCTGCTATCACAATGATCCATGGCCTAGTCATCACAAGGTTCCATGATAATTCTTATCACAATGCTCAAGACCCCTGATATCACAATGCTCCATGCCCTTGTCATCACAAAGCTCCATGACGCATGTCATCAGAATGTTCCATGGCCTTCTCATCACAATGCTCCATGCCCTTGTCATCACAATGCTCCAACACCCTTGTCATCACAATGCTCCATGCCCCTTTTCATCTCAATGCTCCATGAACCCTGTCATCACAATGCACCATGCCCATCATCATAATGCTTCAGGCTATTGTCATCACAATGAAATCAATATTCTGCATGACCTCTGTCATCATAATGCTCCAAACCCTTGTGATCACAATGCTGCATAACACGTATCATCACAACACCCCATGACGCTCATCATCACAATTATCCATGGTCTTCTCATCACAATGCTTCCTGATCTTTGTCATCATAATGCTCAATACACTTGTCATCACAATGCTCCCTGACCCTTGTCGTCAGTATGCTCCTTGAACCCTGTCATGACAAGTTTCCATGCATTTTTCATCACAATGATCCATGACCATTTCATCACAATGCTCCAAGGTCCCTGTAATCACAATGCTGCATGCCCTTTTCATCACAAAACTCCATGACGCATGTCATCAGAATGCTCCATGGCCTTCTCATCACAATGCTCTATGCCCTAGTCATAACAATGCTCCAAGACCCCTGTAATCACAATGCTCCATGCCCCTTTTCATCAGAATGCTCCATGAGACTTGCCATCACAAGTCTCCATGGTCTTCTCATCACAATGTTCCAGGACCTTGACATCACCATGATCCATTCCCATGTCATCACAATGCTCCATGACCCCTGTCATCACAATAATCCATGAACATTTTCAGCCCAATGCTCCACGACCTTCTCATCACAATGCTCCATTGCCAATATCATCACAATGCTCCATGACCACTGTTATCACAACAATCCATGACAGCTGACCACACAATGATCCAGGACTCTTGTCATCACAATGCTCCATTTACTTGTCATCACAATGCTCCTTTGCCAATATCATCACAATGCTCCATGACCACTGTCATCACAACAATCCATGACACCTGACCACACAATGATCCAGGACTCTTGTCATCACAATGCTCCATTAACTTGTCGTCACAATGCTACATGACACCTGTCATCACAACTCTCCATGAACATTTTCAGCCCAGTGCTCCATGACCCTTGTCATCACAATGATCAATGCCCTTGTCATCCCAATGCTCCATGACCCCTGTATTCACAATGCTCCTTGACGCTTGTCATCACATTGCTCCATGACACATGTCATCACAATGCTCCATGCCTTTGTCAGCAAAATGCTACATGACCTTGTCATTACAATGCTCTATGCACTTGTCATCACAATACTCCATTTCCATTGTCATCACAATCCTCCATGAACTTTGGGATCACATTGCTTCATGCCCTTGTCATCACAATGCTCCATGCCCCTTTTCTTCAGTATGCTCCATGAGAATTGTCATCAAAAGGCTCCATGGTTTTGTCATCACAATGATCCAGGACCTTGTCATCACAATGCTTCATGACCTTGTCATGAAAATTTTCAATGGCCCTTGTCATCATAATGCTCCAAGCCATAATCATCACAATGCTCCATTATATTTGTCATCACAATCCTCCATTACATTTGGCATCACAATGCTCCATGCCATTGTTATCGCAATGGACCATGACATATGTCATCACAATGCTCCCTGACACCTCTCTTCACAATACTCCATGACCTTATCATCACAATGCTCCATGCCCTTGTCATCACAATGCACCATGCCCACTCTCATCACAATAATCTATGAAACTTGTCAGACCAATGCACCATGCCCCTGTCATCACAATGCACCATGCCCTTGTCATCACAAAGCTCCATGCTCCTTGAAATCAAAATGATCCATGACCTCTGTCATCACAATGCTCCAAACCCTTGTGATCACAATGTTCCATAACACTTGTCATCACAACGCTCCATGATGCCTGTCATCACAATACTCCATGCCCTTTTCATCACAATGCTCCATAACCTTTGTCACCACAATTCTCAATACACTTGTCATCACAATGCTCCCTGACACTTGTCATCAGAATGCTCCTTGAAACCTGTCACGAAAAGGCTCCCTGCCTTTTTCATCACCATGCCCCATGCCATTTTCATCACAATGCTCCATGCCATTGTCATCAAAATACTCCACAAGCTTGTCATCAGAATGCTCCATGACCCTTGTCATCACAATTCTCCATGCACTTGTCAGCACAATGCTCCCTGACCCTTGTCATCACAATGCTCCAAGCCATTGTCATCACAATGTTCCATTACCTTTGTCATCAGAATCCTCCCTGACACTTGGCATCACAATGCTCCATGCCATCCTCATCACAATGGGCCATTACATATGTGATCACAATGCTCCCTGACACCTGTCTTCACAATACGGCATGACCTGGTCATCACAATGCTCCATGCCCTTGTCATCACAGTGTGCTATTCCAACTGTCATCGCAATACTCCATGAAAGTTATTAGTCCAATGTTCCATGCCCTTGTCATCACAATGCTCCATGCCCTTGTTATCACAATGCTCCATGACCCCTGTCATCACAGTGCTCCATGACTCCAGTCATCACAATGATTCATAACGTTTATTATCACAATGGTCCATGCCCGCGTCATCACAAGGCTCTGTGACCTTTGTAACCACAATGCTCCATAAACTTTTCATCACAATTCTCTGAGAAACTTGTCATCACAATGCTCCATGTCTTTGTCAGAACAATGCTCCATGACCATTGTCATCACAATGTGCCACGCACATTTCATCACAACGTTCCAAACCTTGTCATTGCAATGCTCCATAAACCTTGTAATCACAATGGTCCATGCACTTCTCATCAAAATGCTCTCTCACCAGAGATGTCACAATGTTCCATCACTAGTCATCACAATACACCCACATCCTTGTAATCACAATGTTCCATGACCCTGTCATCACAATGCTACATCCCCTTATCATCACAGTGTTCCATGACCCCTGCCAGCACAATGTTCCATAAGACATGTCATCAAAATGCTCCATGACCCTTTCCATCCCAAAGCTCCAAGACCCCTGACATCACAATGTTCTATAACACCTGCCATCAAAATGTTCCATTACACTTTTTATCAAATTGCTGCATGACGCGGTCATCAAAATGCTCCCTGCCCTTCTCATCAAAATGCTCCATGACTTGTCATCACAAAGCTCCAAGACCCTTGGCATCACAATGCTCCATGTCATTGGCATCACAATGCTCCATATCATTGTCATCACAATGCTCCATGAACCCTCTCATCACATTGCTCCATGCCCTTGTCATCACACAGCTCCATGACACTTGTCATCACAATGCTCGATGCCCTTCTCATCACAATGCTCCATGCCCTTGTCATTACAGTCCTGCATGACACATGTATCACAGTGTTCCGTGCCCTTGTCATCACAATGCTCCATGCCCACTCTCATCACAATAATCCATGAAACATTTCAGACCAAAGTTCCATACCCTTCTCATCACAATGCTCCATTACCCCTGTCATAACAATGCACCATGACACCTGCTATCACAATGATCCACGGCCTAGTCATTACAAGGTTCCATGATAATTCTCATCACAATGCTCAAGAACCTGATATCACAATGTTCCATGCCCTTGTCATCACAAAGCTCCATGACGCATGTCATCATAATGTTCCATGGCCTTCTCATCACAATGCTCCATGCCCTTGTCATCACAATGCTCCAAGACCCTTGTCATCACAATGCTCCATGCCCCTTTTCATCTCAATGCTCCATGAACCCTGTCATCACAATGCACCATGCCCATCATCATAATGCTTCAGGCTATTGTCATCACAATGAAATCAATATTCTGCATGACCTCTGTCATCATAATGCTCCAAACCCTTGTGATCACAATGCTGCATAACACGTATCATCACAACACCCTATGACGCTCATCATCACAAATATCCATGGTCTTCTCATCACAATGCTCCATGATCTTTGTCATCACAATGCTCAATAAACTTTGCATCACAATGCTCCCTGACCCTTGTCATCTGTATGCTCCTTGAACCCTGTCATGACAAGTTTCCATGCATTTTTCATCACAATGATCCATGACCATTTCATCACAATGCTCCAAGGTCCCTGTAATCCCAATGCTCCAAGACCCCTGTAATCACAATGCTCCATGCCCCTTTTCATCAGAATGCTCCATGAGACTTGCCATCACAAGTCTCCATGGTCTTCTCATCACAATGTTCCAGGTCTTGACATCACCATGATACATTCCCTTGTCATCACAATGCTCCATGACCACTGTCATCACAATAATCCATGAACATTTTCAGCCCAATGCTCCACGACCTTCTCATCACAATGCTCCATGGCCAATATCATCACAATGCTCCATGACCACTGTCATCACAACACTCCATGACACCTGACAACACAATGATCCGGGACTCTTTTCATCACAGTGCTCCATTCCCTATTCATCACAATGCTCCATGACTCCTGTCATCACAACACTCCATGAACATTTTCAGCCCACTGCTCCATGACACTTGTCATCACAAAGATCCATGCCCTTGTCATCCCAATGTTCCATGACCCCTGTATTCACAATGGACGGTAAGGATTGTCATCACTGTGGCCATGACACATGTCATCACAATGCTGCATGCCTTTGTCATCAAAATGCTACATGACCTTGTCATGACAATGCTCTATGCGCTTGTCATCACAATACTCCACTTCCATTGTCATCACAATCCTCCATGAACTTTGGGATCACATTGCTTCATGCCCTTGTCATCATAATTCTCCATGCTCCTTGAAATCAAAATGATCCATGACCTCTGTCATCACAATGCTCCAAACACTTGTGATTACAATGTACCATAACACTTGTCATCACAACACTCCATGATGCCTGTCATCACAATACTCCATGCCCTTTTCATTACAAAGCTCCATGACCTTTCTCATCACAATTCTCAATACACTTGTCATCACAATGCTCCCTGACACTTGTCATCACAATGCTCCTTGAAACCTGTCACGAAAAGGCTACATGCTTTTTTCATCACAATGCCCCATGCCGTTTTCATCACAATGCTCCATGCCATTGTCATCAAAATACTTCATAAGCTTGTCATCAGAATGCTCCATGACCCTTGTCATCACAATTCTTCATGCACTTGTCAGCACAATGCTCCATTACATTTCTCATCAGAATCCTCCATGACACTTGGCATCACAATGCTCCAAGCCATCGTCATCATAATGGGCCATTATATATGTAATCACAATGCTCCCTGACACCTGTCTTCACAATACTGCATGACCTTGTCTTCGGGATGCTCCATGCCCTTGAAATGACAATGTGCCATTCCAACTGTCATCGCAATAATCCATGAAATTTATTAGACCAATGTTCCATGCCCTTGTCATCACAATGCTCCATGCCTTTGTTATCACAATGCTCCATGACCTCTGTCATCACAATGCTCTGTGACTCCAGTCATCACAATGCTTCATGACCTTTGTCATCACAATGATTCATGCCCTCGTCATCAACAGTATCTGTGACCTTTTTAACCACAATGCTCCATGAACTTTTCATCACAATGCTCTTTGACCCTTGTCATCACAATGCTCTATGCCTTTCTCAGCACAATGCTCCGTGACCCTTGTCATCACAATGCTCCATGCGCTTGTCAGCAAAATGCTCCATGAAACATGTCATCACAATGCACCATGCGCTTGTCATCAGAGTGCTCCACAATCTTCTCATCACAATGCTCCATAAATTTGTCATCACAATGCTCCATGCACTTCTCATCACAATGCCCTCTCACCACTGATATCACAATGCTATATCACTATTTGTCACAATACACCCTCACCCTTGTCGTCACAATGTTCCATGACTCCTGTCATCACAATGCTACATGCAATTATCATCACAAAGTTCGATGACCCCTGACATCACAATGTTCCATAACACCTGTCGTCAATATGTTCCATGATACTTTTCATCAAATTGCTCCATGACCCTGTCATCAGAATGCTCCCTGCCCTTCTCATCACAATGCACAACGCCCTTGCCATCAAAATGCTCCATGACCATTGTCATCACAAAGATCCATGACACTTGGCATCACAATGCTCCATGTCATTGTCATCACAATGCTCCATGAACGCTCTCATCACATTGCTCCATGCCGTTGTCATCAAAAAGCTCAATGACACATGTCATCAAAATGCTCCATGGCCTTCTCATCACAATGTTCCATGCCCTTGCCATCACAATGCTCCATTACCCCTGTCATAACAATGCTCCATGACCCCTGTCATCACGAATTTCCATGGCCTTGTCATCAAAGTCTCCATGACCCTTCTCATCACAATGCTCCAAGAACACTGTAATCACAATGCTCTATGCCCCTTTTCATCTCAATGATCCATGAACCCTGTCATCACAATGCACCATGCCCATCATCATAATGCTTCATGCTATTGTCATCACAATGAAATCAAAATGCTCCATGACCTCTGTCATAACAATGCTCCAAACCCTTGTGAACACAATATACCATAAAACTTGTCATCACAATGCCCCATGTGGCTCGTCATCACAATTATCAATGGACTTCTCATCACAATGCTCGTTGACCTTTGTCATCACAATGCTCAATACACTTGTCATCAAAATGCTCCCTGACACTTGTCGTCAGTATGCTCCTTGAACCCTGTCATGACAAGGATCCATGCCTTTTTCATCACAATGATCCATGACCTTTTCATCACAATTCTCAATATACATGTTATCACAATGCTCCCTGACACTTGTCATCAGAATGCTCCTTGAACCCTGTCACGAAAAGGCTCCATGCCTTTTTCATCACAATGCCCCATGCCGTTTTCATCACAATGCTCCATGCCACTGTCATCACAATACTCCACAAGCTCGTCATCAGAATGCTCCATGACCATTGTCATCACAATTCTCCATGCACTTGTCAGCACAATGCTCCCTGAACCTTGTCATCACAATTCTCCAAGCCATTGTCATCACAATGCTCCATTACTTTTGTCATCAGAATCCTCCATGACACTTGGCAACACAATGCTCCATTCCCTAGTCATCACAATGCTCCATGACACCTGTCATCACAACACTCCATTTATATTTTCAGCCCAGTGCTTCATGACACTTTTCATCACAATGATCCATGCCCTCGTCATCCCAATGCTCCTTGAACCCTGTATTCACAATGCTCCGTGACGCTTGTCAACACACTGCTCCATGACACATGTCATTACAATGCTCCATGCATTTGTCAGCAAAATGCTACATGACCTTGTCATTAAAATCCTCTATGCGCATGTCATCACAATATTCCATTTCATTGTCATCACAATCCTCCATGAAACTTGGGATCACTTTTCTTCATGCCATTGTCATCACAATGCTCCATGCTCCATGAAATCAAAATGATCCATGACATCTGTCATCACAATGCTCCAAAACCTTGTAATCACAATGTTCCATAACACTTGTCATCACAACGCTCCATGATGCCTGTCATCACAATAATCCATGCCCTTTTCATCACAGTGCTCCATGACCTTTGTCACCACAATTCTCAATACACTTGTCATCACAATGCTCCCTGACATTTGTCATCAGAATGCTCCTTGAACCCTGTCACGAAAAGGCTCCATGCCTTTTTCATCACAAAACCCCATTCCGTTTTCATCACAATGCTCCATGCCATTGTCATCAATGTACTCCACAAGCTTGTCATCAGAATGCTCAATGACCCTTGTCATCACAATTCTCCTTGCACTTGTCAGCACAATGCTCCCTGACCGTTGTCATCACAGTTCTCCAAGCCATTGTCATCACAATGCTCCATTACCTTTGTCATCAGAATCCTCCATGACACTTGGAAACACAATGCTCCATGCCATCCTCATCACAATGGGCCATTACATATGTCATCACAATGCTCCCTGACACCTGTCTTCACAATACTGCATGACCTGGTCATCACAATGTTCCATGCCCTTGTCATCACAATGCGCCATTCCAACTGTCATCGCAATACTCCATGAAACTTATTAGACCAATGTTCCATGCCCTTGTCATCACAATGCTCCATGCCCTTGTTATCACAATTCTCCATGACCCCTGTCATCACAGTGAACCGTGACTCCAGTCATCACAATTCTTCATGACCTTTGTCATCACAGTGGTTCATGCCCTCGTCATCAACAGGCTCTGTGACCTTTCTAACCACAATGCTCCATGAACTTTTCATCACAATGCTCTTTGACTCTTGTCATCACAATGCTCTATGCCTTTCTCAGCACAATGCTCCATGACCCTTGTCATCACAATGCTCCTTGCGCTTGTCAGCACAATGCTCCATGACACATGTCATCACAATGCACCATGCGTTTGTCATCACATTGCTCCACAACTTTGTCACCACAATGCTCCATAATATTTGTCATCACAATGCTCCATGCACTTCTCATGAAAATGCTCTCTCACCACTGATATCACAATGCTACATCACTATTTGTCACTATACTCCCTCACCATTGTCATCACAATGTTTCATGACTCCTGTCATCACAATGCTACATGCAATTATCATCACAATGTTCGATGACCCCTGAAATCACAATGATCCATAACACCTGTCATCAAAATGTTCAATGCCACTTTTCATCAAATTGCTCCATGACCCTGTCATCAGAATGCTCCCTGCCCTTCTCATCACAATGCACAACGCCCTTGCCATCAAAATGCTCCATGACATTTGTCATCACAATGATCCATGACCCTTGGCATCACAATGCTCCATGTCATTGTCATCACAATGCTCCATGAACGATCTCATCACATTGCTCCATGCCCTTGTCTTCACATAACTCCAGGACACATGTCATCAGAATGTTCCACGGCGTTCTCATCACAATGCTCTATGCCCTTGCCATCACAATGATCCATTACCCCAGTCATAACAATGCTCCATGACCCCTGCCATCACGATGTTCCATGGCCTTTTCATCACAAGGCTCCATGACCCTTCTCATCACCATGCTCCAATAACACTGTAATCACAATGTTCTATGCCCCTTTTCATCTCAATGATCCATGAACCCTGTCATCAAAATGCACCATGCCCATCATCATAATGCTTCATGCTATTGTTATAACAACGAAATCAAATTGTTCCATGACCTCTGTCATAACAATGCTTCAAACCCTTGTGATCACAATATTCCATAACACTTGTCATCACAATGCCCCATGAGGCTCGTCATCACAATTATCTATGGTCTTCTCATCACAATGCTCCATGACCTTCGTCATCCCAATGCTCAATACACATATCTTCAACATGCTCCCTGACACTTGTTGTCTGTAAGCTCTTTGAACCCTGTCATGACAAGGCTGCATGCCTTTTTCATCACAGTGATCCATGCCCTTTTCATCACAGTGCTCCAAGTCCCATGTAATCACAGTGGTCCATGCCATTGTCATCACAAAGCTCAATGACGCATGCCATCAGAATGCTACTTCGTCTTCTCCTGACAATGCTCCATGCCCTTGTCTTCACAATGTTCCAAGACCCCAGTAATCACAATGCTCCATTCCCATTTTAATCAGTATGCTCCATGAGACTTGTCATCTCAAGGCTCCATGGTTTTGTCATCACAATGCTCCAGGACCTTGTCATCACAATGCTTCACGACATTGTCATCAAAATTTTCAATGGCCCTTGTCATCATAATGCTCCAAACCTTAATCATCACAATGCTCCATTATATTTGTCATCACAATCCTCCATTACATTTGGTATCACAAAGATCCATGCCATTGTCATCGCCATGGATCATGACATAAATCATCACAATGCTCCCTGAAACCTGTCTTCACAATACTCCATGACCTTATCATCACAATGCTCCATGCCCTTGTCATCACAATGCACCATGCCCACTCTCATCACAATAATCTATGAAACTTGTCAGACCAATGCTCCATGCCACTGTCATCACAATGCTCCATGCCCTTGTCATCACAATGCTCCATGACCCCTGTCATCACAATGCTCCGTGACTCCAGTCATCACAATGCTTCATAACGTTTGTCATCACAATGGTCCATGCCCGCGTCATCACAAGGCTCTGTGACCTTTGTAACCACAATGCTCCATGAACTTTTCATCACAATTCTCTCAGAAACTTGTCATCACAATGCTCCATGTCTTTGTCAGAACAATGTTCCATGACCATTGTCATCACAATGTGCCATGCACATTTCATCACAACCTTCCAAACCTTGTCATTGCAATGCTCCATAAACCTTGTAATCACAATGGTCCATGCACTTCTCATCAAAATGCTCTCTCACCAGAGATGTCACAATGTTCCATCACTAGTCATCACAATACACCCTCATCCTTGTAATCACGATGTTCCATGACCCTGTCATCACAATGCTACATCCCCTTATCATCACAATGTTCCATGACCCCTGCCAGCACAATGTTCCATATGCCCTGTCATCAAAATGCTCCATGACCCTTTCCATCCCAAAGCTCCAAGACCCCTGAAATCACGATGTTCTATAACCCCTGCCATCAAAATGTTCCATTACACTTTTTATCAAATTGCTGCATGACCCGGTCATCAAAATGCCCCCTGCCCTTCTCATCAAAATGCTGCAGGACTTGTCATCACAAAGCTCCAAGACCCTTGGCACCACAATGCTCCATGTCATTGTCATCACAATGCTCCATGAACCCTCTCATCACATTGCTCCATGCCCTTGTCATCACACAGCTCCATGACACTTGTCATCACAATGCTCGATGCTCTTCTCATCACAATGCTCCATGCCCTTGTCATTACAGTCCTGCATGACCCATGTATCACAGTGTTCCGTGCCCTTGTCATCACAATGCTCCATGCCCACTCTCATCACAATAATCCATGAAACATTTCAGACCAAAGTTCCATACCCTTCTCATCACAATGCTCCATTACCCCTGTCATAACAATGCACCATGACACCTGCTATCACAATGATCCACGGCCTAGTCATCACAAGGTTCCATGATAATTCTCATCACAATGCTCAAGACCCCTGATATCACAATGCTCCATGCCCTTGTCATCACAAAGCTCCATGACGCATGTCATCAGAATGTTCCATGGCCTTCTCATCACAATGCTCCATGCCCTTGTCATCACAATGCTCCAACACCCTTGTCATCACAATGCTCCATGCCCCTTTTCATCTCAATGCTCCAGGAACCCTGTCATCACAATGCACCATGCCCATCATCATAATGCTTCAGGCTATTGTCATCACAATGAAATCAATATTCTGCATGACCTCTGTCATCATAATGCTCCAAAACCTTGTGATCACAATGCTGCATAACACTTATCATCACAACACCCCATGACGCTCATCATCACAATTATCCATCGTCTTCTCATCACAATGCTCCATGATCTTTGTCATCATAATGCTCAATACACTTGCCATCACAATGCTCCCTGACCCTTGTCGTCAGTATGCTCCTTGAACCCTGTCATGACAAGTTTCCATGCATTTTTCATCACAATGATCCATGACCATTTCATCACAATGCTCCAAGGTCCCTGTAATCACAATGCTGCATGCCCTTTTCATCACAAAACTCCATGACGCATGTCATCAGAATGCTCCATGGCCTTCTCATCACAATGCTCTATGCCCTAGTCATAACAATGCTCCAAGACCCCTGTAATCACAATGCTCCATGCCCCTTTTCATCAGAATGCTCCATGAGACTTGCCATCACAAGTCTCCATGGTCTTCTCATCACAATGTTCCAGGACCTTGACATCACCATGATCCATTCCCTTGTCATCACAATGCTCCATGACCCCTGTCATCACAATAATCCATGAACATTTTCAACCCAATGCTCCACGACCTTCTCATCACAATGCTCCATTGCCAATATCATCACAATGCTCCATGACCACTGTCATCACAACAATCCATGACACCTGACCACACAATGATCCAGGACTCTTGTCATCACAATGCTCCATTAACTTGTCGTCACAATGCTACATGACACCTGTCATCACAACTCTCCATGAACATTTTCAGCCCAGTGCTCCATGACCCTTGTCATCACAATGATCAATGCCCTTGTCATCCCAATGCTCCATGACCCCTGTATTCACAATGCTCCTTGACGCTAGTCATCATATTGCTCCATGACACATGTCATCACAATGCTCCATGCCTTTGTCAGCAAAATGCTACATGACATTGTCATTACAATGCTCTATGCACTTGTCATCACAATACTCCATTTCCATTGTCATCACAATCCTCCATGAACTATGGGATCACATTGCTTCATGCCCTTTTGATCACAATGCTCCATTCTCCTTGAAATCCAAATGATCCATGACCTCTGTCATTACAATGCTCCAAACCATTGTGATCACAATGTTCCATAACACTTGTCATCACAACGCTCCATGATGCCTGTCATCACAATACTCCATGCCTTTTTCATCACAATGCTCCATGACCTTTGTCACCACAATTCTCAATACACTTGTCATCACAATGCTCCCTGACACTTGTCATCAGAATGCTCCTTGAACCCTGTCACGAAAAGGCTCCATGCCTTTTACATCACAATGCCCCATGCCATTTTCATCACAATGCTCCATGCCATTGTCATCAAAATACTCCACAAGCTTGTCATCAGAATGCTCCATGACCCTTGTCATCATAATTCTCCATGCACTTGTCAGCACAATGCTCCCTGACCTTTGTCATCATAATGCTGCAAGCCATTGTCATCACAATGCTCCAATACCTTTGTCATCAGAATCCTCCCTGACACTTGGCATCACAATGCTCCATGCCATCCTCATCACAATGGGCCTTTACATATGTGATCACAATGCTCCCTGACACCTGTCTTCACAATACAGCATGACCTGGTCATCACAATGCTCCATGCCCTTGTCATCACAGTGTGCCATGCCAACTCTCATCGCAATACTCCATGAAAGTTATTAGACCAATGTTCCATGCACTTGTCATCACAATGCTCCATGCCCTTCTTATCACAATGCTCCATGACCCCTATCATCACAATGATCCGTGACTCCAGTCATCACAATGCTTCATGACCTTTGTCATCACAATGGTCCATGCCCTCATCATCAACAGTCTCTGTGACCTTTTTAACCACAATGCTCCATGAACTTTTCATCACAATGCTCTTTGACCCTTGTCATCACAATTCTCTATGCCTTTCTCAGCACAATGCTCCATGACCCTTGTCATCACAATGCTCCATGCGCTTGTCAGCACAATGCTCCATGACACATGTCATCACAATGCACCATGCGCTTGTCATCACAGTGCTCCACAACATTGTCATCACAATGCTCCATAAAATTTGTCATCACAGTGCTCCATGCACTTCTCATCAAAATGCTCTCTCACCACTGATATCACAATGCTACATCACTATTTGTCACAATACTCCCTCACCCCTGTCATCACAATGTTCCATGACTCCTGTCATCACAATGCTACATGCACTTATCATCACAATGTTCGATGACCCCTGACATCACAATGTTCCATAACACCTGTCATCAAAATATTCCATGACACTTTTCATCAAATTGCTCCATGACCCTGTCATCAGAATGCTCCCTGCCCTACTCATCACAATGCACAACGCCCTTGCCATCAAAATGCTCCATGACCTTTGTCATCACAAAGATCCATGACCCTTGGCATCACAATGCTCCATGTCATTGTCATCATAATGCTCCATGAACGCTCTCATCACATTGCTCCATGCCCTTGTCTTCACATAGCTCCATGACACATGTCATCAGAATGCTCCATGGCCTTCTCATCACAATGCTCCATGCGCTTGCCATCACAATGATCCATTACCCCTGTCATAACAATGCACCATACCATTGTCATAACAATGCACCATGACCCCTGCCATCACGATGTTCCATGGCCTTGTCATCACAAGGCTCTATGACCCTTCTTATCACAATGCTCCAGTAACACTGTAATCACAATGCTCTATGCCCCTTTTCCTCTCAATGATCCATGAACCCTGTCATCAAAATGCACCATGCCCATCATCATAATGCTTCATGCTATTGTTATAACAACGAAATCAAATTGTTCCATGACCTCTGTCATAACAATGCTTCAAACCCTTGTGATCACAATATTCCATAACACTTGTCATCACAATGCCCCATGAGGCTCGTCATCACAATTATCTATGGTCTTCTCATCACAATGCTCCATGACCTTCGTCATCCCAATGCTCAATACACATATCTTCAACATGCTCCCTGACACTTGTTGTCTGTAAGCTCTTTGAACCCTGTCATGACAAGGCTGCATGCCTTTTTCATCACAGTGATCCATGCCCTTTTCATCACAGTGCTCCAAGTCCCATGTAATCACAGTGGTCCATGCCATTGTCATCACAAAGCTCAATGACGCATGCCATCAGAATGCTACTTGGTCTTCTCCTCACAATGCTCCATGCCCTTGTCTTCACAATGTTCCAAGACCCCAGTAATCACAATGCTCCATTCCCCTTTTAATCAGTATGCTCCATGAGACTTGTCATCTCAAGGCTCCATGGTTTTGTCATCACAATGCTCCAGGACCTTGTCATCACAATGCTTCACGACATTGTCATCAAAATTTTCAATGGCCCTTGTCATCATAATGCTCCAAACCTTAATCATCACAATGCTCCATTATATTTGTCATCACAATCCTCCATTACATTTGGTATCACAAAGATCCATGCCATTGTCATCGCCATGGATCATGACATAAATCATCACAATGCTCCCTGAAACCTGTCTTCACAATACTCCATGACCTTATCATCACAATGCTCCATGCCCTTGTCATCACAATGCACCATGCCCACTCTCATCACAATAATCTATGAAACTTGTCAGACCAATGCTCCATGCCACTGTCATCACAATGCTCCATGCCCTTGTCATCACAATGCTCCATGACCCCTGTCATCACAATGCTCCGTGACTCCAGTCATCACAATGCTTCA
This sequence comes from Mesoplodon densirostris, assembly GCF_025265405.1. Lineage (NCBI taxonomy): Eukaryota > Metazoa > Chordata > Mammalia > Artiodactyla > Ziphiidae > Mesoplodon > Mesoplodon densirostris. The sequence goes on along the minus strand of NW_026778197.1, from coordinate 5,583,348 downwards.
TAACGTTTGTCATCACAATGGTCCATGCCCGCGTCATCACAAGGCTCTGTGACCTTTGTAACCACAATGCTCCATGAACTTTTCATCACAATTCTCTCAGAAACTTGTCATCACAATGCTCCATGTCTTTGTCAGAACAATGTTCCATGACCATTGTCATCACAATGTGCCATGCACATTTCATCACAACCTTCCAAACCTTGTCATTGCAATGCTCCATAAACCTTGTAATCACAATGGTCCATGCACTTCTCATCAAAATGCTCTCTCACCAGAGATGTCACAATGTTCCATCACTAGTCATCACAATACACCCTCATCCTTGTAATCACGATGTTCCATGACCCTGTCATCACAATGCTACATCCCCTTATCATCACAATGTTCCATGACCCCTGCCAGCACAATGTTCCATATGCCCTGTCATCAAAATGCTCCATGACCCTTTCCATCCCAAAGCTCCAAGACCCCTGAAATCACGATGTTCTATAACCCCTGCCATCAAAATGTTCCATTACACTTTTTATCAAATTGCTGCATGACCCGGTCATCAAAATGCCCCCTGCCCTTCTCATCAAAATGCTGCAGGACTTGTCATCACAAAGCTCCAAGACCCTTGGCACCACAATGCTCCATGTCATTGTCATCACAATGCTCCATGAACCCTCTCATCACATTGCTCCATGCCCTTGTCATCACACAGCTCCATGACACTTGTCATCACAATGCTCGATGCTCTTCTCATCACAATGCTCCATGCCCTTGTCATTACAGTCCTGCATGACACATGTATCACAGTGTTCCGTGCCCTTGTCATCACAATGCTCCATGCCCACTCTCATCACAATAATCCATGAAACATTTCAGACCAAAGTTCCATACCCTTCTCATCACAATGCTCCATTACCCCTGTCATAACAATGCACCATGACACCTGCTATCACAATGATCCACGGCCTAGTCATCACAAGGTTCCATGATAATTCTCATCACAATGCTCAAGACCCCTGATATCACAATGCTCCATGCCCTTGTCATCACAAAGCTCCATGACGCATGTCATCAGAATGTTCCATGGCCTTCTCATCACAATGCTCCATGCCCTTGTCATCACAATGCTCCAACACCCTTGTCATCACAATGCTCCATGCCCCTTTTCATCTCAATGCTCCAGGAACCCTGTCATCACAATGCACCATGCCCATCATCATAATGCTTCAGGCTATTGTCATCACAATGAAATCAATATTCTGCATGACCTCTGTCATCATAATGCTCCAAAACCTTGTGATCACAATGCTGCATAACACTTATCATCACAACACCCCATGACGCTCATCATCACAATTATCCATCGTCTTCTCATCACAATGCTCCATGATCTTTGTCATCATAATGCTCAATACACTTGCCATCACAATGCTCCCTGACCCTTGTCGTCAGTATGCTCCTTGAACCCTGTCATGACAAGTTTCCATGCATTTTTCATCACAATGATCCATGACCATTTCATCACAATGCTCCAAGGTCCCTGTAATCACAATGCTGCATGCCCTTTTCATCACAAAACTCCATGACGCATGTCATCAGAATGCTCCATGGCCTTCTCATCACAATGCTCTATGCCCTAGTCATAACAATGCTCCAAGACCCCTGTAATCACAATGCTCCATGCCCCTTTTCATCAGAATGCTCCATGAGACTTGCCATCACAAGTCTCCATGGTCTTCTCATCACAATGTTCCAGGACCTTGACATCACCATGATCCATTCCCTTGTCATCACAATGCTCCATGACCCCTGTCATCACAATAATCCATGAACATTTTCAACCCAATGCTCCACGACCTTCTCATCACAATGCTCCATTGCCAATATCATCACAATGCTCCATGACCACTGTCATCACAACAATCCATGACACCTGACCACACAATGATCCAGGACTCTTGTCATCACAATGCTCCATTAACTTGTCGTCACAATGCTACATGACACCTGTCATCACAACTCTCCATGAACATTTTCAGCCCAGTGCTCCATGACCCTTGTCATCACAATGATCAATGCCCTTGTCATCCCAATGCTCCATGACCCCTGTATTCACAATGCTCCTTGACGCTAGTCATCATATTGCTCCATGACACATGTCATCACAATGCTCCATGCCTTTGTCAGCAAAATGCTACATGACATTGTCATTACAATGCTCTATGCACTTGTCATCACAATACTCCATTTCCATTGTCATCACAATCCTCCATGAACTATGGGATCACATTGCTTCATGCCCTTTTGATCACAATGCTCCATTCTCCTTGAAATCCAAATGATCCATGACCTCTGTCATTACAATGCTCCAAACCATTGTGATCACAATGTTCCATAACACTTGTCATCACAACGCTCCATGATGCCTGTCATCACAATACTCCATGCCTTTTTCATCACAATGCTCCATGACCTTTGTCACCACAATTCTCAATACACTTGTCATCACAATGCTCCCTGACACTTGTCATCAGAATGCTCCTTGAACCCTGTCACGAAAAGGCTCCATGCCTTTTTCATCACAATGCCCCATGCCATTTTCATCACAATGCTCCATGCCATTGTCATCAAAATACTCCACAAGCTTGTCATCAGAATGCTCCATGACCCTTGTCATCATAATTCTCCATGCACTTGTCAGCACAATGCTCCCTGACCTTTGTCATCATAATGCTGCAAGCCATTGTCATCACAATGCTCCAATACCTTTGTCATCAGAATCCTCCCTGACACTTGGCATCACAATGCTCCATGCCATCCTCATCACAATGGGCCTTTACATATGTGATCACAATGCTCCCTGACACCTGTCTTCACAATACAGCATGACCTGGTCATCACAATGCTCCATGCCCTTGTCATCACAGTGTGCCATGCCAACTCTCATCGCAATACTCCATGAAAGTTATTAGACCAATGTTCCATGCACTTGTCATCACAATGCTCCATGCCCTTCTAATCACAATGCTCCATGACCCCTATCAACACAATGATCCGTGACTCCAGTCATCACAATGCTTCATGACCTTTGTCATCACAATGGTCCATGCCCTCGTCATCAACAGTCTCTGTGACCTTTTTAACCACAATGCTCCATGAACTTTTCATCACAATGCTCTTTGACCCTTGTCATCACAATTCTCTATGCCTTTCTCAGCACAATGCTCCATGACCCTTGTCATCACAATGCTCCATGCGCTTGTCAGCACAATGCTCCATGACACATGTCATCACAATGCACCATGCGCTTGTCATCACAGTGCTCCACAACATTGTCATCACAATGCTCCATAAAATTTGTCATCACAGTGCTCCATGCACTTCTCATCAAAATGCTCTCTCACCACTGATATCACAATGCTACATCACTATTTGTCACAATACTCCCTCACACCTGTCATCACAATGTTCCATGACTCCTGTCATCACAATGCTACATGCACTTATCATCACAATGTTCGATGATCCCTGAAATCACAATGTTCCATAACACCTGTCATCAAAATGTTCCATGACACTTTTCATCAAATTGCTCCATGACCCTGTCATCAGAATGCTCCCTGCCCTTCTCATCACAATGCACAAAGCCCTTGCCATCACAATGCTCCATGACCTTTGTCATCACAAAGATCCATGACCCTTGGCATCACAATGCTCCATGTCATTGTCATCACAATGCTCCTTGAACGCTCTCATCACATTGCTCCATGCCCTTGTCTTCACATAGCTCCATGACACGTGTCATCAGAATGCTCCATGGCCTTCTCATCACAATGCTCCAAGAACACTGTAATCACAATGCTCTATGCCCCTTTTCATCTCAATGATCCATGAACCCTGTCATAACTATGCACTATGCCCATCATCATTAATGCTTCATGCTATTGTCATAACAACGAAATCAAAATGTTCCATGACCTCTGTCATAACAATGCTCCAAACCCTTGTGATCACAATATTCCATAACACTTGTCAGCACAATGCCCCAGGATGCTCGTCATCACAATTATCCATGGTCTTCTCATCACAATGCTCCATGACCTTCGTCATCACAATGCTCAATACACTTGTCATCAACATGCTCCCTGACACTTGTTTTCTGTATGCTCCTTGAACCCTGTCATGACAAGGCTCCATGCCTTTTTCATCACAATAATCCATGCCCTTTTCATCACAATTATCAAAGTCCCATGTAATCACAATGGTCCATGCCATTGTCATCACAAAGCTCAATGACGCATGCCATCAGAATGCTCCTTGGTCTTCTCCTCACAATGCTCCCTGCCCTTGTCTTCACAATGTTCCAAGACCCCTGTAATCACAATGCTCCATTCCCCTTTTAATCAGTATGCTCCATGAGACTTGTCATCACAAGGCTCCATGGTTTTGTCATCACAATGCTCCAGGACCTTGTCATCACAATGCTTCACGACCTTGTCATCAAAATTTTCAATGGCCCTTGTCATCATAATGCTCCAAACCCTAATCATCACAATGCTCCATTATATTTGTCATCACAATCCTCCATTACATTTGGTATCACAAAGCTCCATGCCATTGTCATCGCCATGGACCATGACATAAGTCATCACAATGCTCCCTGACACCTGTCTTCACAATACTCCATGACCTTATCATCACAATGCTCCATGCCCTTGTCATCACAATGCACCATGCCCACTCTCATCACAATAATCTATGAAATTGTCAGACCAATGCTCCATGCCACTGTCATCACAATGCTCCATGCCCTTGTCATCACAATGCTCCATGACCCCTGTCATCACAATGCTCCGTGACTCCAGTCATCACAATGCTTCATAACGTTTGTCATCACAATGGTCCATGCCCGCATCATCACAAGGCTCTGTGACCTTTGTAACCACAATGCTCCGTGAACTTATCATCACAATTCTCTGAGAAACTTGTCATCACAATGCTCCATGTCTTTGTCAGAACAATGCTCCATGACCATTGTCATCACAATGTGCCATGCACATTTCATCACAACGTTCCGAACCTTGTCATTGCAATGCTCCATAAACCTTGTAATCACAATGGTCCATGCACTTCTCATCAAAATGCTCTCTCACCAGAGATGTCACAATGTTCCATCACTAGTCATCACAATACACCCTCATCCTTGTAATCACAATGTTCCATGACCCTGTCATCACAATACTACATCCCCTTATCATCACAATGTTCCATGACCCCTGCCAGCACAATGTTCCATAAGCCCTGTCATCAAAATGCTCCATGACCCTTTCCATCCCAAAGCTCCAAGACCCCTGACATCACAATGTTCTATAACCCCTGCCATCAAAATGTTCCATTACACTTTTTATCAAATTGCTGCATGACCCGGTCATCAAAATGCTCCCTGCCCTTCTCATCAAAATGCTGCATGACTTGTCATCACAAAGCTCCAAGACCCTTGGCACCACAATGCTCCATGTCATTGTCATCACAATGCTCCATGAACCCTCTCATCACATTGCTCCATGCCCTTGTCATCACAGAGCTCCATGACACTTGTCAACACAATGCTCGATGCCCTTCTCATCACAATGCTCCATGCCTTTGTCATTACAGTACTGCATGACACATGTATCACAGTGTTCCGTGCCCTTGTCATCACAATGCTCCATGCCCACTCTCATCACAATAATCCATGAAACATTTCAGACCAAAGTTCCATACCCTTCTCATCACAATGCTCCATTACCCCTGTCATAACAATGCACCATGACACCTGCTATCACAATGATCCACGGCCTAGTCATTACAAGGTTCCATGATAATTCTAATCACAATGCTCATGACCCCTGATATCACAATGCTCCATGCCCTTGTCATCACAAAGCTCCATGACGCATGTCATCAGAATGTTCCATGGCCTTCTCATCACAATGCTCCATGCCCTTGTCATCACAATGCTCCAACACCCTTGTCATCACAATGCTCCATGCCCCTTTTCATCTCAATGCTCCATGAACCCTGTCATCACAATGCACCATGCCCATCATCATAATGCTTCAGGCTATTGTCATCACAATGAAATCAATATTCTGCATGACCTCTGTCATCATAATGCTCCAAACCCTTGTGATCACAATGCTGCATAACACGTATCATCACAACACCCCATGACGCTCATCATCACAATTATCCATCGTCTTCTCATCACAATGCTCCATGATCTTTGTCATCATAATGCTCAATACACTTGCCATCACAATGCTCCCTGACCCTTGTCGTCAGTATGCTCCTTGAACCCTGTCATGACAAGTTTCCATGCATTTTTCATCACAATGATCCATGACCATTTCATCACAATGCTCCAAGGTCCCTGTAATCACAATGCTGCATGCCCTTTTCATCACAAAACTCCATGACGCATGTCATCAGAATGCTCCATGGCCTTCTCATCACAATGCTCTATGCCCTAGTCATAACAATGCTCCAAGACCCCTGTAATCACAATGCTCCATGCCCCTTTTCATCAGAATGCTCCATGAGACTTGCCATCACAAGTCTCCATGGTCTTCTCATCACAATGTTCCAGGACCTTGACATCACCATGATCCATTCCCTTGTCATCACAATGCTCCATGACCCCTGTCATCACAATAATCCATGAACATTTTCAACCCAATGCTCCACGACCTTCTCATCACAATGCTCCATTGCCAATATCATCACAATGCTCCATGACCACTGTCATCACAACAATCCATGACACCTGACCACACAATGATCCAGGACTCTTGTCATCACAATGCTCCATTAACTTGTCGTCACAATGCTACATGACACCTGTCATCACAACTCTCCATGAACATTTTCAGCCCAGTGCTCCATGACCCTTGTCATCACAATGATCAATGCCCTTGTCATCCCAATGCTCCATGACCCCTGTATTCACAATGCTCCTTGACGCTTGTCATCACAGTGCTCCATGACACATGTCATCACAATGCTCCATGCCTTTGTCAGCAAAATGCTACATGACCTTGTCATTATAATGCTCTATGCACTTGTCATCACAATACTCCATTTCCATTGTCATCACAATCCTCCATGAACTTTGGGATCACATTGCTTCATGCCCTTGTCATCACAATGCTCCATTCTCCTTGAAATCCAAATGATCCATGACCTCTGTCATCACAATGCTCCAAACCCTTGTGATCACAATGTTCCATAACACTTGTCATCACAACGCTCCATGATGCCTGTCATCACAATACTCCATGCCCTTTTCGTCACAATGCTCCATGACCTTTGTCACCACAATTCTCAATACACTTGTCATCACAATGCTCCCTGACTATTGTCATCAGAATGCTCCTTGAACCCTGTCACGAAAAGGCTCCATGCCTTTTTCATCACAATGCCCCATGCCATTTTCATCACAATGCTCCATGCCATTGTCATCAAAATACTCCACAAGCTTGTCATCAGAATGCTCCATGACCCTTGTCATCACAATTCTCCACGCACTTGTCAGCACAATGCTCCCTGACCCTTGTCATCACAATGCTCCAAGCCATTGTCATCACAATGCTCCATTAACTTTGTCATCAGAATCCTCCCTGACACTTGGCATCACAATGCTCCATGCCATCCTCATCACAATGGGCCATTACATATGTGATCACAATGCTCCCTGACACCTGTCTTCACAATACGGCATGAGCTGGTCATCACAATGCTCCATGCCCTTGTCATCACAGTGTGCTATTCCAACTGTCATCGAAATACTCCATGAAAGTTATTAGTCCAATGTTCCATGCCCTTGTCATCACAATGCTCCATGCCCGCATCATCACAAGGCTCTGTGACCTTTGTAACCACAATGCTCCATGAACTTTTCATCACAATTCTCTGAGAAACTTGTCATCACAATGCTCCATGTCTTTGTCAGAACAATGCTCCATGACCATTGTCATCACAATGTGCCATGCACATTTCATCACAACGTTCCGAACCTTGTCATTGCAATGCTCCATAAACCTTCTAATCACAATGGTCCATGCACTTCTCATCAAAATGCTCTCTCACCAGAGATGTCACAATGTTCCATCACTAGTCATCACAATACACCCTCATCCTTGTAATCACAATGTTCCATGACCCTGTCATCGCAATGCTACATCCCCTTATCATCACAATGTTCCATGACCCCTGCCAGCACAATGTTCCATAAGCCCTGTCATCAAAATGCTCCATGACCCTTTCCATCCCAAAGCTCCAAGACCCCTGACATCACAATGTTCTATAACCCCTGCCATCAAAATGTTCCATTACAATTTTTATCAAATTGCTGCATGACCCGGTCATCAAAATGCTCCCTGCCCTTCTCATCAAAATGCTGCATGACTTGTCATCACAAAGCTCCAAGACCCTTGGCACCACAATGCTCCATGTCATTGTCATCACAATGCTCCATGAACCCTCTCATCACATTGCTCCATGCCCTTGTCATCACAGAGCTCCATGACACTTGTCATCACAATGCTCGATGCCCTTCTCATCACAATGCTCCATGCCTTTGACATTACAGTCCTGCATGACACATGTATCACAGTGTTCCGTGCCCTTGTCATCACAATGCTCCATGCCCACTCTCATCACAATAATCCATGAAACATTTCAGACCAAAGTTCCATACCCTTCTCATCACAATGCTCCATTACCCCTGTCATAACAATGCACCATGACACCTGCTATCACAATGATCCATGGCCTAGTCATCACAAGGTTCCATGATAATTCTTATCACAATGCTCAAGACCCCTGATATCACAATGCTCCATGCCCTTGTCATCACAAAGCTCCATGACGCATGTCATCAGAATGTTCCATGGCCTTCTCATCACAATGCTCCATGCCCTTGTCATCACAATGCTCCAACACCCTTGTCATCACAATGCTCCATGCCCCTTTTCATCTCAATGCTCCATGAACCCTGTCATCACAATGCACCATGCCCATCATCATAATGCTTCAGGCTATTGTCATCACAATGAAATCAATATTCTGCATGACCTCTGTCATCATAATGCTCCAAACCCTTGTGATCACAATGCTGCATAACACGTATCATCACAACACCCCATGACGCTCATCATCACAATTATCCATGGTCTTCTCATCACAATGCTTCCTGATCTTTGTCATCATAATGCTCAATACACTTGTCATCACAATGCTCCCTGACCCTTGTCGTCAGTATGCTCCTTGAACCCTGTCATGACAAGTTTCCATGCATTTTTCATCACAATGATCCATGACCATTTCATCACAATGCTCCAAGGTCCCTGTAATCACAATGCTGCATGCCCTTTTCATCACAAAACTCCATGACGCATGTCATCAGAATGCTCCATGGCCTTCTCATCACAATGCTCTATGCCCTAGTCATAACAATGCTCCAAGACCCCTGTAATCACAATGCTCCATGCCCCTTTTCATCAGAATGCTCCATGAGACTTGCCATCACAAGTCTCCATGGTCTTCTCATCACAATGTTCCAGGACCTTGACATCACCATGATCCATTCCCATGTCATCACAATGCTCCATGACCCCTGTCATCACAATAATCCATGAACATTTTCAGCCCAATGCTCCACGACCTTCTCATCACAATGCTCCATTGCCAATATCATCACAATGCTCCATGACCACTGTTATCACAACAATCCATGACAGCTGACCACACAATGATCCAGGACTCTTGTCATCACAATGCTCCATTTACTTGTCATCACAATGCTCCTTTGCCAATATCATCACAATGCTCCATGACCACTGTCATCACAACAATCCATGACACCTGACCACACAATGATCCAGGACTCTTGTCATCACAATGCTCCATTAACTTGTCGTCACAATGCTACATGACACCTGTCATCACAACTCTCCATGAACATTTTCAGCCCAGTGCTCCATGACCCTTGTCATCACAATGATCAATGCCCTTGTCATCCCAATGCTCCATGACCCCTGTATTCACAATGCTCCTTGACGCTTGTCATCACATTGCTCCATGACACATGTCATCACAATGCTCCATGCCTTTGTCAGCAAAATGCTACATGACCTTGTCATTACAATGCTCTATGCACTTGTCATCACAATACTCCATTTCCATTGTCATCACAATCCTCCATGAACTTTGGGATCACATTGCTTCATGCCCTTGTCATCACAATGCTCCATGCCCCTTTTCTTCAGTATGCTCCATGAGAATTGTCATCAAAAGGCTCCATGGTTTTGTCATCACAATGATCCAGGACCTTGTCATCACAATGCTTCATGACCTTGTCATGAAAATTTTCAATGGCCCTTGTCATCATAATGCTCCAAGCCATAATCATCACAATGCTCCATTATATTTGTCATCACAATCCTCCATTACATTTGGCATCACAATGCTCCATGCCATTGTTATCGCAATGGACCATGACATATGTCATCACAATGCTCCCTGACACCTCTCTTCACAATACTCCATGACCTTATCATCACAATGCTCCATGCCCTTGTCATCACAATGCACCATGCCCACTCTCATCACAATAATCTATGAAATTTGTCAGACCAATGCACCATGCCCCTGTCATCACAATGCACCATGCCCTTGTCATCACAAAGCTCCATGCTCCTTGAAATCAAAATGATCCATGACCTCTGTCATCACAATGCTCCAAACCCTTGTGATCACAATGTTCCATAACACTTGTCATCACAACGCTCCATGATGCCTGTCATCACAATACTCCATGCCCTTTTCATCACAATGCTCCATAACCTTTGTCACCACAATTCTCAATACACTTGTCATCACAATGCTCCCTGACACTTGTCATCAGAATGCTCCTTGAAACCTGTCACGAAAAGGCTCCCTGCCTTTTTCATCACCATGCCCCATGCCATTTTCATCACAATGCTCCATGCCATTGTCATCAAAATACTCCACAAGCTTGTCATCAGAATGCTCCATGACCCTTGTCATCACAATTCTCCATGCACTTGTCAGCACAATGCTCCCTGACCCTTGTCATCACAATGCTCCAAGCCATTGTCATCACAATGTTCCATTACCTTTGTCATCAGAATCCTCCCTGACACTTGGCATCACAATGCTCCATGCCATCCTCATCACAATGGGCCATTACATATGTGATCACAATGCTCCCTGACACCTGTCTTCACAATACGGCATGACCTGGTCATCACAATGCTCCATGCCCTTGTCATCACAGTGTGCTATTCCAACTGTCATCGCAATACTCCATGAAAGTTATTAGTCCAATGTTCCATGCCCTTGTCATCACAATGCTCCATGCCCTTGTTATCACAATGCTCCATGACCCCTGTCATCACAGTGCTCCATGACTCCAGTCATCACAATGATTCATAACGTTTATTATCACAATGGTCCATGCCCGCGTCATCACAAGGCTCTGTGACCTTTGTAACCACAATGCTCCATAAACTTTTCATCACAATTCTCTGAGAAACTTGTCATCACAATGCTCCATGTCTTTGTCAGAACAATGCTCCATGACCATTGTCATCACAATGTGCCACGCACATTTCATCACAACGTTCCAAACCTTGTCATTGCAATGCTCCATAAACCTTGTAATCACAATGGTCCATGCACTTCTCATCAAAATGCTCTCTCACCAGAGATGTCACAATGTTCCATCACTAGTCATCACAATACACCCACATCCTTGTAATCACAATGTTCCATGACCCTGTCATCACAATGCTACATCCCCTTATCATCACAGTGTTCCATGACCCCTGCCAGCACAATGTTCCATAAGACATGTCATCAAAATGCTCCATGACCCTTTCCATCCCAAAGCTCCAAGACCCCTGACATCACAATGTTCTATAACACCTGCCATCAAAATGTTCCATTACACTTTTTATCAAATTGCTGCATGACGCGGTCATCAAAATGCTCCCTGCCCTTCTCATCAAAATGCTCCATGACTTGTCATCACAAAGCTCCAAGACCCTTGGCATCACAATGCTCCATGTCATTGGCATCACAATGCTCCATATCATTGTCATCACAATGCTCCATGAACCCTCTCATCACATTGCTCCATGCCCTTGTCATCACACAGCTCCATGACACTTGTCATCACAATGCTCGATGCCCTTCTCATCACAATGCTCCATGCCCTTGTCATTACAGTCCTGCATGACACATGTATCACAGTGTTCCGTGCCCTTGTCATCACAATGCTCCATGCCCACTCTCATCACAATAATCCATGAAACATTTCAGACCAAAGTTCCATACCCTTCTCATCACAATGCTCCATTACCCCTGTCATAACAATGCACCATGACACCTGCTATCACAATGATCCACGGCCTAGTCATTACAAGGTTCCATGATAATTCTCATCACAATGCTCAAGAACCTGATATCACAATGTTCCATGCCCTTGTCATCACAAAGCTCCATGACGCATGTCATCATAATGTTCCATGGCCTTCTCATCACAATGCTCCATGCCCTTGTCATCACAATGCTCCAAGACCCTTGTCATCACAATGCTCCATGCCCCTTTTCATCTCAATGCTCCATGAACCCTGTCATCACAATGCACCATGCCCATCATCATAATGCTTCAGGCTATTGTCATCACAATGAAATCAATATTCTGCATGACCTCTGTCATCATAATGCTCCAAACCCTTGTGATCACAATGCTGCATAACACGTATCATCACAACACCCTATGACGCTCATCATCACAAATATCCATGGTCTTCTCATCACAATGCTCCATGATCTTTGTCATCACAATGCTCAATAAACTTTGCATCACAATGCTCCCTGACCCTTGTCATCTGTATGCTCCTTGAACCCTGTCATGACAAGTTTCCATGCATTTTTCATCACAATGATCCATGACCATTTCATCACAATGCTCCAAGGTCCCTGTAATCCCAATGCTCCAAGACCCCTGTAATCACAATGCTCCATGCCCCTTTTCATCAGAATGCTCCATGAGACTTGCCATCACAAGTCTCCATGGTCTTCTCATCACAATGTTCCAGGTCTTGACATCACCATGATACATTCCCTTGTCATCACAATGCTCCATGACCACTGTCATCACAATAATCCATGAACATTTTCAGCCCAATGCTCCACGACCTTCTCATCACAATGCTCCATGGCCAATATCATCACAATGCTCCATGACCACTGTCATCACAACACTCCATGACACCTGACAACACAATGATCCGGGACTCTTTTCATCACAGTGCTCCATTCCCTATTCATCACAATGCTCCATGACTCCTGTCATCACAACACTCCATGAACATTTTCAGCCCACTGCTCCATGACACTTGTCATCACAAAGATCCATGCCCTTGTCATCCCAATGTTCCATGACCCCTGTATTCACAATGGACGGTAAGGATTGTCATCACTGTGGCCATGACACATGTCATCACAATGCTGCATGCCTTTGTCATCAAAATGCTACATGACCTTGTCATGACAATGCTCTATGCGCTTGTCATCACAATACTCCACTTCCATTGTCATCACAATCCTCCATGAACTTTGGGATCACATTGCTTCATGCCCTTGTCATCATAATTCTCCATGCTCCTTGAAATCAAAATGATCCATGACCTCTGTCATCACAATGCTCCAAACACTTGTGATTACAATGTACCATAACACTTGTCATCACAACACTCCATGATGCCTGTCATCACAATACTCCATGCCCTTTTCATTACAAAGCTCCATGACCTTTCTCATCACAATTCTCAATACACTTGTCATCACAATGCTCCCTGACACTTGTCATCACAATGCTCCTTGAAACCTGTCACGAAAAGGCTACATGCTTTTTTCATCACAATGCCCCATGCCGTTTTCATCACAATGCTCCATGCCATTGTCATCAAAATACTTCATAAGCTTGTCATCAGAATGCTCCATGACCCTTGTCATCACAATTCTTCATGCACTTGTCAGCACAATGCTCCATTACATTTCTCATCAGAATCCTCCATGACACTTGGCATCACAATGCTCCAAGCCATCGTCATCATAATGGGCCATTATATATGTAATCACAATGCTCCCTGACACCTGTCTTCACAATACTGCATGACCTTGTCTTCGGGATGCTCCATGCCCTTGAAATGACAATGTGCCATTCCAACTGTCATCGCAATAATCCATGAAATTTATTAGACCAATGTTCCATGCCCTTGTCATCACAATGCTCCATGCCTTTGTTATCACAATGCTCCATGACCTCTGTCATCACAATGCTCTGTGACTCCAGTCATCACAATGCTTCATGACCTTTGTCATCACAATGATTCATGCCCTCGTCATCAACAGTATCTGTGACCTTTTTAACCACAATGCTCCATGAACTTTTCATCACAATGCTCTTTGACCCTTGTCATCACAATGCTCTATGCCTTTCTCAGCACAATGCTCCGTGACCCTTGTCATCACAATGCTCCATGCGCTTGTCAGCAAAATGCTCCATGAAACATGTCATCACAATGCACCATGCGCTTGTCATCAGAGTGCTCCACAATCTTGTCATCACAATGCTCCATAAATTTGTCATCACAATGCTCCATGCACTTCTCATCACAATGCCCTCTCACCACTGATATCACAATGCTATATCACTATTTGTCACAATACACCCTCACCCTTGTCGTCACAATGTTCCATGACTCCTGTCATCACAATGCTACATGCAATTATCATCACAAAGTTCGATGACCCCTGACATCACAATGTTCCATAACACCTGTCGTCAATATGTTCCATGATACTTTTCATCAAATTGCTCCATGACCCTGTCATCAGAATGCTCCCTGCCCTTCTCATCACAATGCACAACGCCCTTGCCATCAAAATGCTCCATGACCATTGTCATCACAAAGATCCATGACACTTGGCATCACAATGCTCCATGTCATTGTCATCACAATGCTCCATGAACGCTCTCATCACATTGCTCCATGCCGTTGTCATCAAAAAGCTCAATGACACATGTCATCAAAATGCTCCATGGCCTTCTCATCACAATGTTCCATGCCCTTGCCATCACAATGCTCCATTACCCCTGTCATAACAATGCTCCATGACCCCTGTCATCACGAATTTCCATGGCCTTGTCATCAAAGTCTCCATGACCCTTCTCATCACAATGCTCCAAGAACACTGTAATCACAATGCTCTATGCCCCTTTTCATCTCAATGATCCATGAACCCTGTCATCACAATGCACCATGCCCATCATCATAATGCTTCATGCTATTGTCATCACAATGAAATCAAAATGCTCCATGACCTCTGTCATAACAATGCTCCAAACCCTTGTGAACACAATATTCCATAAAACTTGTCATCACAATGCCCCATGTGGCTCGTCATCACAATTATCAATGGACTTCTCATCACAATGCTCGTTGACCTTTGTCATCACAATGCTCAATACACTTGTCATCAAAATGCTCCCTGACACTTGTCGTCAGTATGCTCCTTGAACCCTGTCATGACAAGGATCCATGCCTTTTTCATCACAATGATCCATGACCTTTTCATCACAATTCTCAATATACATGTTATCACAATGCTCCCTGACACTTGTCATCAGAATGCTCCTTGAACCCTGTCACGAAAAGGCTCCATGCCTTTTTCATCACAATGCCCCATGCCGTTTTCATCACAATGCTCCATGCCACTGTCATCACAATACTCCACAAGCTCGTCATCAGAATGCTCCATGACCATTGTCATCACAATTCTCCATGCACTTGTCAGCACAATGCTCCCTGAACCTTGTCATCACAATTCTCCAAGCCATTGTCATCACAATGCTCCATTACTTTTGTCATCAGAATCCTCCATGACACTTGGCAACACAATGCTCCATTCCCTAGTCATCACAATGCTCCATGACACCTGTCATCACAACACTCCATTTATATTTTCAGCCCAGTGCTTCATGACACTTTTCATCACAATGATCCATGCCCTCGTCATCCCAATGCTCCTTGAACCCTGTATTCACAATGCTCCGTGACGCTTGTCAACACACTGCTCCATGACACATGTCATTACAATGCTCCATGCATTTGTCAGCAAAATGCTACATGACCTTGTCATTAAAATCCTCTATGCGCATGTCATCACAATATTCCATTTCATTGTCATCACAATCCTCCATGAAACTTGGGATCACTTTTCTTCATGCCATTGTCATCACAATGCTCCATGCTCCATGAAATCAAAATGATCCATGACATCTGTCATCACAATGCTCCAAAACCTTGTAATCACAATGTTCCATAACACTTGTCATCACAACGCTCCATGATGCCTGTCATCACAATAATCCATGCCCTTTTCATCACAGTGCTCCATGACCTTTGTCACCACAATTCTCAATACACTTGTCATCACAATGCTCCCTGACATTTGTCATCAGAATGCTCCTTGAACCCTGTCACGAAAAGGCTCCATGCCTTTTTCATCACAAAACCCCATTCCGTTTTCATCACAATGCTCCATGCCATTGTCATCAATGTACTCCACAAGCTTGTCATCAGAATGCTCAATGACCCTTGTCATCACAATTCTCCTTGCACTTGTCAGCACAATGCTCCCTGACCGTTGTCATCACAGTTCTCCAAGCCATTGTCATCACAATGCTCCATTACCTTTGTCATCAGAATCCTCCATGACACTTGGAAACACAATGCTCCATGCCATCCTCATCACAATGGGCCATTACATATGTCATCACAATGCTCCCTGACACCTGTCTTCACAATACTGCATGACCTGGTCATCACAATGTTCCATGCCCTTGTCATCACAATGCGCCATTCCAACTGTCATCGCAATACTCCATGAAACTTATTAGACCAATGTTCCATGCCCTTGTCATCACAATGCTCCATGCCCTTGTTATCACAATTCTCCATGACCCCTGTCATCACAGTGAACCGTGACTCCAGTCATCACAATTCTTCATGACCTTTGTCATCACAGTGGTTCATGCCCTCGTCATCAACAGGCTCTGTGACCTTTCTAACCACAATGCTCCATGAACTTTTCATCACAATGCTCTTTGACTCTTGTCATCACAATGCTCTATGCCTTTCTCAGCACAATGCTCCATGACCCTTGTCATCACAATGCTCCTTGCGCTTGTCAGCACAATGCTCCATGACACATGTCATCACAATGCACCATGCGTTTGTCATCACATTGCTCCACAACTTTGTCACCACAATGCTCCATAATATTTGTCATCACAATGCTCCATGCACTTCTCATGAAAATGCTCTCTCACCACTGATATCACAATGCTACATCACTATTTGTCACTATACTCCCTCACCATTGTCATCACAATGTTTCATGACTCCTGTCATCACAATGCTACATGCAATTATCATCACAATGTTCGATGACCCCTGAAATCACAATGATCCATAACACCTGTCATCAAAATGTTCAATGCCACTTTTCATCAAATTGCTCCATGACCCTGTCATCAGAATGCTCCCTGCCCTTCTCATCACAATGCACAACGCCCTTGCCATCAAAATGCTCCATGACATTTGTCATCACAATGATCCATGACCCTTGGCATCACAATGCTCCATGTCATTGTCATCACAATGCTCCATGAACGATCTCATCACATTGCTCCATGCCCTTGTCTTCACATAACTCCAGGACACATGTCATCAGAATGTTCCACGGCGTTCTCATCACAATGCTCTATGCCCTTGCCATCACAATGATCCATTACCCCAGTCATAACAATGCTCCATGACCCCTGCCATCACGATGTTCCATGGCCTTTTCATCACAAGGCTCCATGACCCTTCTCATCACCATGCTCCAATAACACTGTAATCACAATGTTCTATGCCCCTTTTCATCTCAATGATCCATGAACCCTGTCATCACAATGCACCATGCCCATCATCATAATGCTTCATGCTATTGTCATAACAATGAAATCAAAATGTTCCATGACCTCTGTCATAACAGTGCTCCAAAACCTTGTGATCACAATGTTCCATAACACTTGTCATCACAACGCTCCATGATGCCGGTCATCACAATAATCCATGCCCTTTTCATCACAGTGCTCCATGACCTTTGTCACCACAATTCTCAATACACTTGTCATCACAATATTCCATTTCCATTGTCATCACAATCCTCCATGAACTTTGGGATCACATTGCTTCAGGCCCTTGTCATCAAAATGCTCCATGCTCCTTGAAATCAAATTGATCCATCACCTCTGTCATCACAATGCTCCAAACACTTGTGATCAATATGTTCAATAACACTTGTCCTCACAACGCTCCATGATGCCTGTCATCACAACACTCCATGCCATTTTCATCACAATGCTCCATGAACTTTGTCATCACAATTCTCCATACACTTGTCATCAAAATGCTCCCTGACACTTGTCGTCAGAATGCTCCTTGAACTGCGTCACGAAAAGGCTCCATGCCATTTTCATCACAAATCCACATGCCGTTTTCATCCCAGTTCTCCATGCCATTGTCATCAAAATACTACACAAGCTTGTCATCAGAATGCTCCATGACGCTTGTCATCACAATTCTCCGTGCACTTGTCAGCAAAATGCTCCCTGACCCTTATCATCACAATGTTCCAAGCCATTGTCATCACAATGCTCCATTACCTTTGTCCTCAGAATCCTCCATGACACTTGGCATCGAAATGCTCCATGCCATTGTCATCACAATGGGCCATTACATATGTCATCACAATGCTCCCTGACACCTCTCTTCACAATACTGCATAACCTGGTCATCACAATGCTCCATGTCCTTGTCATCACAATGTGCCATTCCAACTCTCATCACAATAATCCATGAAACTTATTGGACCAATGCTCCTTGCCCTTGTTATCACAATGTTCCAAGACCCCTGTAATCAGAATGCTCCATGCCCCTTTTCATCAGAATGCTCCATATGACATGTCATCAGAAGGCTCCATGGATTTCTCATCACAATGCTCCATGACCTTTGTCATCACAATGCTCCAAGACCCATGTAATCACAATGCTACATGCCCCTGTCATCGCAATGGACCATGACATTTGGCATCACAATACTCCATGCCATTGTCTTTGAAATTGACCATGACATATGTCATCACAATGCCCCCTTACACCTGTTTTCACAATACTCCATGCCCTTGTCATCACAATGCTCCATGCCCTTGTCATCACAATGCACCATGTCCAATGTCATCACAATAATCTATTAAACTTGTCAGACCAATGCTCCATGCCCCTGTCATCACAATGTTCCATGCCCTTGTCATCACAATGCTCCATGACCCTTGTCATCACAATGCTCCGTGACTCCAGTCATCACAATGCTTCATAACGTTTGTCATCACAACGGTCCATGCCTGCGTCATCGCAAGGCTCTGTGACCTTTGTAACCACAATGCTCCATGAACTTTTCATCACAATTCACCGTGGCCCTTGTCATCACAATGCTCCATGCCTTTTTCAGAACAATGCTCCATGACCCTTGTCATCACAATGTGCCATGTGCTTTTCATCACAGTGATCCACAACCTTGTCATCGCTATGCTCCATAAACCTTGTAATCACAATTCTCCATGCACTTCTCATCCAAATGCTCTCTCACATGAGATATCACAATGTTCCATCACTTGTCATCACAATCCTCCCTCACCCCTGTTATCACAAAGTTCCATGACCCCTGTCATCACAATGCTACATCCCCTTATCAGCACAATTTTCCATGATCCTGACATCACAATGTTCCATAACCCCTGTCATCAAAATGCTCCATGACCATTTTCATCCCAAAGCTCTATGACCCCTGGCATCACAATGTTCTATAACCCCTGTCATCAAAATATTACATTACACTTTTCATCAAATTGCTGCATGACCCTGTCATCAAAATGCTCCCTGCCCTTCTCATCACAATGCACCACACAATTGTCATCAAAATGCTCCATGACCATGGTCATCACTAAGCTCCATGACCCTTGGCATCACAATGATCCATGCCATGGACATCACAATGTTCCATGAACCCTCTCATCACATTGCTCCATGCACTTGTCATCACAAAGCTCCATGACACTTGTCATCACAATGCTCGATGCCCTTCTCATCACAATGCTCCATGTCCTTGTCATTACATTCCTCCATCACCCATGTATCACAGTGTACCGTGCCCTTGTCATCACAATGCCCCATGCCCACTGTCATCACAATAATCCATGAAACATTTCAGACCAATGCTCAATGCACTTCTCATCACAATGCTCCATTAGACTGTCAACAATGCTCCATGACCCCTGCCATCACAATGTTCCACGGCCTTGTGATCACAAGACTAAATGACCATTGTCATCACAATGCTCCAAGACCCATGTAATCACAATGCTCCATGCCCTTGTCATCACAGAGCTCCATGACGCATGTCATCAGAATGTTCCATGGCCTTCTCCTCACAATGCTCCATGCCCTTGTCATCACAATGCTCCAAGACACTCGTAATCACAATGCTCCATGCCCCTTTTCATCAGAAGGCTCCATGATATTTGTCATCACAAGTCTCCATGGTCAACTCATCACAATGCTCCAAGACCTTGTCATCACCATGCTCCATTCCCTTGTCATCACAGTGCTCCATGACACCTGTCATCACAATACTCCATGAACATTTTCAGCCCAATGCTCCATGACCTTCTCATCACAATGCTCCATGACCAATATCATCACAATGCTCCATGACAACTGTCATCACAACACTCCATGACACCTGACAACACAATGATCCGGGACTCTTGTCATGACAATGCTCCAAGACCCCTGTAATCACAATGCTCCATGACCCCTGTCATCACAATACTCCATGAACATTTTCAGCCCAATGTTCCATGACCCTGGTCATCACAATGATCCATGCCCTTGTCATCCCAATGTTCCATGACCCCTGTATTCAAAGTGATCCGTGACGCTCGTCATCACAGTACTCCATGACACCTGTCATCACAATGCTCCATGCCTTTGTCAGCAAAATGCTACATGACCTTGTCATTACAATGCTCTATGCGATTGTCATCACAATACTCGATTACCATTGTCATCTCAATCCTCCATGAACCTTGGGATCACATTGCTTCATGCCCTTGTCATCACAATGCTACATGCTCCTTGAAATCAAAATGATCCATGACCTCTGTCATCACAATGCTCCAAACCCTTGTGATCACAATGTTCCATAACATTTGTCCTCACAACGCTCCATGATGCCTGTCATCACAATACTCCATACACTTTTCATCACAATTCTCCATGACTTTGTCATCACAATTCTCAATACACTTTTCATCACAGTGCTCCCTGACACTTGTCGTCAGTATGCTCCATGAACCCTGTCATGACAAGGCTCCATGCCTTTTTCATCACAATGTTCCATGCCCTTTTCATCACAATGCTCCAAGACCCGTGTAATCACAATGCTCCATGCCCTTGCCATCCAAAGCTCCATGACGCATGTCATCAGAATGTTCCCTGGACTTCTCATCACAATGCTCCCTGCTCTTGTCATCACAAAGCACTAAGACCCCTGTAATCACAATGCTCCATGCCCATTTTCATCTCAATGCTCCTATGAACCCTGTCAGCACAATGAACAATGCCCATCATCATAATGCTTCAGGCAATTGTCATCACAATCAAATCAAAATGCTCCATGACCTCTGTCATCACAATGCTCAAAATCCTGGTGATCACAATGTTGCATAACTCTTATCATCACAACACCCCATGACGCTCATCATCACAATGATCCATGGTCGTCTCATCACAAGGCTCCATGACCTTTGTCATCAAAATTCTCAATAAACTTGTCATCACAATGCTCGCTGACACTTGTCGTCAGAATGCTCCTTGAACCCTGTCACAAAAAGGCTCCATGTCTTTTTCATCACAAAGCCACATGCCGTTTTCATCCCAATGCTGCATGCCATTGTCATCAAAATACACCACAGGCTTGTCATCAGAATGCTCCATGACCCTTGTCATCACAATTCTCCATGCACTTGTCAGCACAATGCTCCCTGACCCTTGTCATCACAATGCTCCAAGCCATTGTCATCACAATGCTCCATTACCATTGTCATCAGAATCCTCCATGACACTTGGCATCACAATGCTCCATGCCATTGTCATCACAATGCTCCATGTCTTTGTCAGCAAAATGCTAAATGACATTGTCATTACAATCCTCTATGCGCTTGTTATCACAATACTCCATTTCAATTGTCATCACAATCCTCCATCAACCTTGGGATCACATTGCTTCATGCCCTTGTCATCACAATGCTCCATGCTCCTTGAAATCAAAATGATCCATGACCTCTGTCATCACAATGCTCCAAACCCTTGTGATCACATTGTTCCATAACACTTGTCATCACAACGCTCCATGATGCCTGTCATCACAATACTCCATGCCCTTTTCATCACAATGCTCCATGACCTTTGTCATCACAATTCTCAATACACTTGTGATCACAATGCTCCCTGACACTTGTCATCAGAATGTTCCTTGAAACCCATCACGAAAAGGCTCCATGCTTTATTCATCACAATGCCCCATGCCATTTTCATCACAATGTTCCATACCATTGTCATCAAAATACTCCACAAGCTTGTCATCAGAATGCTCCCGGACCCTTGTCATCACAATGCTCCATTACCTTTCTCATCAGAATCCTCCATGACACTTGGCATCACAGTGCTACATGCCATTGTCATCACAATGGGCCATTACATATGTCAACACAATGCTCCCTGACACTTATCTTCACAATACTGCATGACCTGGTCATCACAATGCTCCATGCCCTTGTCATCACTGTAGGCCATTCCAACTGTCATCGCAACAAACCATGAAAGTTATTAGACCAATGTTCCATGCCCTTGTCATCACAATTCTCCATGCCCTTGTTATCACAATGCTCCATGACCCCTGTCATCACAATGCTCCGTTACTCCAGTCATCACAATGCTTCATCAACTTTGTCATCACAATGGTCCATGCCCTCACCATCAACAGTCTCTGTGACCTTTTTAACCCCAATGCTCCATGAACTTTTCATCACAATGCTCTTTGACCCTTGTCATGACAATGCTCTATGCCTTTCTCAGCACAATGCTCCATGACCCTGGTCATCACAATGCTCCATGCCCCTTTTCATCTCAATGCTCCCTGAACCCTGTCATCACAGTGCACGATGCCCATCATCATAATACTTCAGTCTATTGTCATCACAATGAAATTAATATTCTCCATGACCTCTGACATCATAATGCTACAAACCCTTGTGATCACAATGTTCCATAAAACTTATCATCACAGCACCCCATGACGCTCAGCATCACAATTATTCATGGTCTTATCATCACAATGCTCCATGATCTTTGTCATCACGATGCTCAATACACTTTTCATCACAATGCTCCCTGACACTTGTCGTCAGTATGCTCCATGAACCCTGTCATGACAAGGCTCCATGCCTTTATCATCACAATGATCCATGCCTTTTCATCGGAATGCTCCAAGACCCCTGCAATCACAATGCTCCATGCACTTCTCATCCAAATGCTCTCTCACATTAGATATCACAATGTTCCATCACTAGTCATCACATTCCTCCCTCAACCCTGTTATCACAATGTTCCATGACCCCTGTTATCACAATGCTACATCCCCTTATCAGCACAATGTTCCATGACCCCTGACATCACAATGTTCCATAACCCCTGTCATCAAAATGCTCCATGACCCTTTTCATCCCAAAGCTCCATGACCCCTGGAATCACAGTGTTCTATAACCCCTGTCATCAAAATGTTCCATTACACTTTTCATCAAATTGCTGCGTGACCCTGTCATCAAAATGCTCCCTGCCCTACTCATAACAATGCACCACACGCTGGTCATCAAAATGCTCCATGACATTTGTCATCACAAAGCTCCATGACCCTTGGCATCACAATGCTCCATGTCATTGTCATCACAATGCTCCATGAAACCTCTCTTCACATTGCTCCATGCCCTTGTCATCACAAATCTCCATGACACTTGTCATCACAATGCTCGATGCCCTTCTCATCATAATGCTCCATGTCCTTGTCATTACAATCCTCCATGACCCATGTATCACAGTGTACCGTGCCCTTGTCATCACAATGCTCCATGCCCACTCTCATCACAATAATCCATGAAACATTTCAGACCAATGCTCAATGCCCTTCTCATCACAATGCTCCATTACCTCTATCAACAATGCTCCATGACCCCTGCCATCACAATGTTCCACGGCCTTGTGATCACAAGGTTCCATGACCATTGTCATCACAATGCTCCAAGACCCATGTAATCACAATGCTCCATGCCCTTGTCATCACAAAGCTCCATGACACATGTCATCTGAATGTTCCATGGCCATCTCCTCACAATGCTCCATGCCCTTGTCATCACAATGCTCCAAGACACTCGTAATCACAATGCTCCATGCCCCTTTTCATCAGAAGGCTCCATGATATTTTTCATCACAAGTCTCCATGGTCAACTCATCACAATGCTCCAAGACCTTGTCATCACCATGCTCCATTCCCTTGTCATCACAATGCTCCCTGACACTTGTCGTCAGTATGCTCCATGAACTCTGTCATGACAAGGCTCCATGCCTTTTTCATCACAATGATCCATGCCCTTTTCATCACAGTGCTCCAAGACCACTGTAATCATAATGCTCCTTGCCCTTGTCATCACAAAGCTCCATGATGCATATCATCAGAATGTTCCATGCACTTCTCATCACAATGCTCCATGCCCTTGTCATCACAATGCTCCAAGACCCCTGTAATCACAATGCTCCATGCCCCTTTTCATCTCAATGCTCCATGAACACTGTCATAACAATGCACCATGCCCATCATCATAATGCTTCAGGCTATTGTCATCACAGTGAAATCAAAATGCTCCATGACCTTTGTCATCACAAAGCTCCATGACCCTTGGCATCACAATGCTCCATGTCATTGTCATCACAATGCTCCATGAAACCTCTCTTCACATTGCTCCATGCCCTTGTCATCACAAATCTCCATGACACTTGTCATCACAATGCTCGATGCCCTTCTCATCATAATGCTCCATGTCCTTGTCATTACAATCCTCCATCACCCATGTATCACAGTGTACCGTGCCCTTGTCATCACAATGCTCCATGCCCACTCTCATCACAATAATCCATGAAACATTTCAGACCAATGCTCAATGCCCTTCTCATCTCAATGCTCCATTACCTCTATCAACAATGCTCCATGACCCCTGCCATCACAATGTTCCATGGCCTTGTGATCACAAGGCTCCATGACCATTGTCATCACAATGCTCCAAGAGCCATGTAATCGCAATGCTCCATGCCCTTGTCATCACAAAGCTCCATGACACATGTCATCAGAATGTTCCATGGCCTTCTCCTCACAATGCTCCATGCCCTTGTCATCACAATGCTCCATACCCTCGTAATCACAATGCTCCATGCCCCTTTTCATCAGAATGCTCCATGAGACTTTTCATCACAAGTCTCCATGGTCATCTCATCACAATGCTCCAAGACATTGTCATCACCATGCTCCATTCCCTGGTCATCACAATGCTCCATGACCCCTGTCATCACAAGGCTCCATGACCCTTCTCATCACAATGCTCCAAACTCCTGTAATCACAATGCTCCATGCCCCTTTTCATCACAATGCTCCATGAACCCTGTCATCACAATGAACCATGCCCATCATCATAATGCTTCAGGCTATTGTCATCACAATGAAATCAAAATGCTCCATGACCTCTGTCATCACAATGCTCCAAACCCTGGTGATCACAATGTTGCATAACACTTATCATCACAAAACCCCATGACGCTAATCATCACTATTATCCATGGTCTTCTCATCACAAGGCTCCATGACCTTTGTCATCACAATTCTCAATACTCTTTTCATCACAATGCTCCCTGACACTTGTCGTCAGTATGCTCCATGAACTCTGTCATGACAAGGCTCCATGCCTTTTTCATCACAATGATCCATGCCCTTTTCATCACAGTGCTCCAAGACCACTGTAATCATAATGCTCCTTGCCCTTGTCATCACAAAGCTCCATGATGCATATCATCAGAATGTTCCATGCACTTCTCATCACAATGCTCCATGCCCTTGTCATCACAATGCTCCAAGACCCCTGTAATCACAATGCTCCATGCCCCTTTTCATCTCAATGCTCCATGAACACTGTCATAACAATGCACCATGCCCATCATCATAATGCTTCAGGCTATTGTCATCACAGTGAAATCAAAATGCTCCATGACCTCTGTCATCACAATGCTCCAAACCCTGGTGATCACAGTGTTGCAAAACACTTATCATCACAACACCCCATGACGCTCATCATCACAATTATCCATGGTCTTCTCATCACAATGCTCCATGACCTTTGTCATCACAATTTTCAATACACTTGTCATCACAATGCTCCCTGACACTTGTCGTCAGAATGCACCTTGAACCCTGTGACGAAAAGGTTCCATGCCTTTTTCATCACAAAGCCCCATGCTGTTTTCATCCCAAAGCTCCATGCCATTGTCATCAAAATACTACACAAGCTTGTCATCAGAATGCTCCATGACCCTTGTCATCACAATTCTCCATGCACTTGTCAGCACAATGCTCCCTGACCCTTGTCATCACAATGATCCAAGCCATTGTCATCACAATGCTCCATTACCTTTGTCATTAGAATCCTCCATGACACTTGGAATCACAATGCTCCAAGCCATTGTCATCACAATGGGCCATTACATATGTAATCACAATGCTCCCTGACACCTCTCTTTACAATACTGCATGATCTCTTCATCACAATGCTCCATGCTCTTGTCTTCATAATGCGCCATTCCAACTGTCATCACAATAATCCATGAAACTTATTAGACGAATGCTCCATGCCCTTGTAATCACATTGCTCCATGCTCTTGTTATCACAATGTTTAAGACCCCTGTAATCAGAATGCCCCATGCCCCTTTTCATCAGTATGCTCCATGAGACTTGTCATCGCAAGGCTCCATGGTTTTCTCATCACAATGCTCCAGCACCTTGTCATCACAATGGTTCACGACATTGTCATGAAAATTCTCAATGGCCCTTGTCTTCATAATGCTCCAAGCCCTAGTCATCACAGTGCTCCATTATATTTGTCATCACAATCCTCCCTTGCATTTGGCATCACTATGCTCCATGCTATTGTCATCGCAATGGACCATGACATATTTCATCACAGTGCCCCCTGACACCTGTCTTCACAATACTCCATGCCCTTGTCATCACAATGCTCCATGCCCTGGTCATCACAATGCACCATGTCCACTGTCATCACAATAATCTATGAAATTTGTAAGACCAATGCTCCATGCCCCTGTCATAACAATGCTCCATGACCTTGTCATCACAATGCTCCATGAACCCTGTCATCACAATACTCCATGTACATTTTCAGCCCAGTGCTCCATGACCCTTGTCATCACAATGATCCATGCACTTGTCATCCCAATGTTCCATGACGCCTGTAATCACAGTGCTCCATGTCATCTGTCATCACAGTGCTCCATGCCTTTGTCAGCAAAATGCTACATGACCTTGTCATTACAATGCTCTATGCGATTGTCATCACAATACTCCATTACCATTGTCATCACAGTCCTCCAGGAACCTTGGGATCACATTGCTTCAGGCCCTTGTCATCAAAATGCTCCATGCTCCTTGAAATCAAATTGATCCATGACCTCTGTCATCACAATGCTCCAAACCCTTGTGATCAAAATGTTCAATAACACTTGTCCTCACAACGCTCCATGATGCCTGTCATCACAATACTCCATGCCTTTTCATCACAATGCTCCATGAACTTTGTCATCACAATTCTCCATACACTTGTCATCAAAATGCTCCCTGACACTTGTCGTCAGAATGCTCCTTGAACTGTGTCACGAAAAGGCTCCATGCCATTTTCATCACAAATCCACATGCCGTTTTCATCCTAGTGCTCCATTCCATTGTCATCAAAATACTCCACAATCTTGTCATCAGAATGCTCCATGACGCTTGTCATCACAATTCTCCGTGCACTTGTCAGCAAAATGCTCCCTGACCCTTATCATCACAATGCTCCAAGCCATTGTCATCACAATGCTCCATTACCTTTGTCATCAGAATCCACCATGACACTTGGCATCACAATGCTCCATGCCATTATCATCACAATGGGCCATTACATATGTCATCACAATGCTCCCTGACACCTCTCTTCACAATACTGCATAACCTGGTCATCACAATACTCTATGCCCTTGTCATCACAATGTGCCATTCCAACTCTCATCACAATAATCCGTGAAAATTATTAGATCAATGCTCCTTGCCCTTGTTATCACAATGTTCCAAAACCCCTGTAATCAGAATGCTCCATGCCCCTTTTCATCAGAATGCTCCATATGACATGTCATCAGAAGGCTCCATGGATTTCTCATCACAATGCTCCATGACCTTTGTCATCACAATGCTCCAAGACCCATGTACTCACAATGCTTCATGCCCCTGTCATCGCAATCGACCATGACATTTGGCATCACAATGCTCCATGCCATTGTCTTTGAAATTGACCATGACATATGTCATCACAATGCCCCCTTACACCTGTTTTCACAATACTCCATGCCCTTGTCATCACAATGCTCCATGCCCTTGTCATCACAATGCACCATGTCCAATGTCATCACAATAATCTATTAAACTTGTCAGACCAATGCTCCATTCCCCTGTCATCACAATGTTCCATGCCCTTGTCATCACAATGCTTCATGACCCTTGTCACCACAATGCTCCGTGACTCCAGTCATCACAATGCTTCATAACGTTTGTCATCACAACGGTCCATGCCTGCGTCATCGCAAGGCTCTGTGACCTTTGTAACCACAATGCTCCATGAACATTTCATCACAATTCTCCGTGACCCTTGTCATCACAATGCTCCATGCCTTTTTCAGAACAGTGCTCCATGACCCTTGTCATCACAATGTGCCATGTGCTTTTCATCACAATAATCCACAACCTTGTCATCGCTATGCTCCATAAACCTTGTAATCACAATGCTCCATGCACTTCTCATCCAAATGCTCTCTCACATGAGATATCACAATGTTCCATCACTAGTCATCACAATCCTCCCTCACCCCTGTTATCACAATGTTCCATGACCCCTGTCATCACAATGCTACATCCCCTTATCAGCACAATTTTCCATAAACCCTGACGTCACAATGTTCCATAACCCCTGTCATCACAATGCTCCATGACCATTTTCATCCCAAAGCTCTATGACCCCTGGCATCACAATGTTCTATAACCCCTGTCATCAAAATATTACATTACACTTTTCATCAAATTGCTGCATGACCCTGTCATCAAAATGCTCCCTGCCCTTCTCATCACAATGCACCACACACTTGTCATCAAAATGCTCCATGACCATGGTCATCACTAAGCTCCATGAACCTTGGCATCACAATGCTCCATGCCATGGACATCACAATGCTCCATGAACCCTCTCATCACATTGCTCCATGCACTTGTCATCACAAAGCAACATGACACTTGTCATCACAAAGCAACATGACACTTGTCATCACAATGCTCGATGCCCTTCTCATCACAATGCTCCATGTCCTTGTCATTACAATCCTCCATCACCCATGTATCACAGTGTACCGTGCCCTTGTCATCACAATGCGCCATGCCCACTGTCATCACAATAATCCATGAAACATTTCAGACCAATGCTCATTGCACTTCTCATCACAATGCTCCATTACCACTGTCAACAATGCTCCATGACCCCTGCCATCACAATGTTCCACGGCCTTGTGATCACAAGACTCCATGACCATTGTCATCACAATGCTCCAAGACCCATGTAATCACAATGCTCCATGCCCTTGTCATCACAGAGCTCCATGACGCATGTCATCAGAATTTTCCATGGCCTTCACCTCACAATGCTCCATGCACTTGTCATCACAATGCTCCAAGACACTCGTAATCACAATGCTCCATGCCCCTTTTCATCAGAAGGCTCCATGATATTTGTCATCTCAAGTCTCCATGGTCAACTCATCACAATGCTCCAAGACCTTGTCATCACCATGCTCCATTCCCTTGTCATCACAATGCTCCATGACTCCTGTCATCACAATACTCCATGAATATTTTCAGCCCAATGCTCCATGACCTTTTCATCACAATGCTCCATGACCAATATCATCACAATGCTCCATGACCACTGTCATCACAACACTCCATGACACCTGACAACACAATGATCCGGGACTCTTGTCATCACAATGCTCCAAGACCCCTGTAATCACAATGCTCCATGACCCCTGTCATCAAAATATTCCATGAATATTTTCAGCCCAATGCTCCATGACCCTTGTCATCACAATGATCCATGCCCTTGTCATCCCAATGTTCCATGACGCCTGTATTCACAGTGCTCCGTGACGCTTGTCATCACAGTGCTCCATGACACCTGTCATCACAATGCTCCATGCCTTTGTCAGCAAAATGCTACATGACATTGTCATTACAATGCTCTATGAGATTGTCATCACAATACTCGATTACCATTGTCATCACAATCCTCCATGAACCTTGGGATCACATTGCTTCATGCCCTTGTCATCACAATGCTACATGCTCCTTGAAATCAAAATGATCCATGACCTCTGTCATCACAATGCTCCAAACCCTTGTGATCACAATGTTCCATAACACTTGTCCTCACAACGCTCCATGATGCCTGTCATCACAATAATCCATACACTTTTCATCACAATTCTCCATGACCTTTGTCATCACAATTCTCAATACACTTTTCATCACAGTGCTCCCTGACACTTGTCGTCAGTATGTTCCATGAACCCTGTCATGACAAGGCTCCATGCCTTTTTCATCACAATGTTCCATGCCCTTTTCATCTCAATGCTCCAAGACCCCTGTAATCACAATGCTCCATGCCCTTGCCATCCAAAGCTCCATGACACATGTCATCAGAATGTTCCATGGACTTCTCATCACAATGCTCCCTGCTCTTGTCATCACAAAGCACTAAGACCCCTGTAATCACAATGCTCCATGCCCCTTTTCATCTCAATGCTCCTATGAACCCTGTCAGCACAATGAACAATGCCCATCATCATAATGCTTCAGGCAATTGTCATCACAATCAAATCAAAATGCTCCATGACCTCTGTCATCACAATGCTCAAAATCCTGGTGATCACAATGTTTCATAACTCTTATCATCACAACACCCCATGACGCTCATCATCACAATGATCCATGGTCGTCTCATCACAAGGCTCCATGACCTTTGTCATCAAAATTCTCAATAAACTTGTCATCACAATGCTCGCTGACACTTGTCGTCAGAATGCTCCTTGAACCCTGTCACAAAAAGGCTCCGTGTCTTTTTCATCACAGAGCCACATGCCGTTTTCATCCCAATGCTGCATGCCATTGTCATCAAAATACACCACAGGCTTGTCATCAGAATGCTCCATGACCCTTGTCATCACAATTCTCCATGCACTTGTCAGCACAATGCTCCCTGACCCTTGTCATCACAATGCTCCAAGCCATTGTCATCACAATGCTCCATTACCATTGTCATCAGAATCCTCCATGACACTTGGCATCACAATGCTCCATGCCATTGTCATCACAATGCTCCATGTCTTTGTCAGCAAAATGCTAAATGACCTTGTCATTACAATCCTCTATGCGCTTGTCATCACAATACTCCATTTCCATTGTCATCACAATCCTCCATCAAACTTGGGATCACATTGCTTCATGCCCTTGTCATCACAATGCTCCATGCTCCTTGAAATCAAAATGATCCATGACCTCTGTCATCACAATGCTCCAAGACCCTTGTAACCACAATGCTCCATGCCCCTTTTCATCTCAATGCTCCCTGAACCCTGTCATCACAGTGCACGATGCCCATCATCATAATACTTTAGTCTATTGTCATCACAATGAAATTAATATTCTCCATGACCTCTGACATCATAATGCTACAAAGCCTTGTGATCACAATGTTCCATAAAACTTATCATCACAGCACCCCATTACGCTCATCATCACAGTTATCCATGGTCTTATCATCACAATGCTCCATGATCTTTGTCATCACGATGCTCAATACACTTTTCATCACAATGCTCCCTGACACTTGTCGTCAGTATGCTCCATGAACCCTGTCATGACAAGGCTCCATGCCTTTATCATCACAATGATCCATGCCTTTTCATCGCAATGCTCCAAGACCACTGCAATCACAATGCTCCATGCACTTGTCATCCAAATGCTCTCTCACATGAGATATCACAATGTTCCATCACTAGTCATCACATTCCTCCCTCAACCCTGTTATCACAATGTTCCATGACCCCTGTTATCACAATGCTACATCCCCTTATCAGCACAATGTTCCATGACCCCTGACATCACAATGTTCCATAACCACTGTCATCAAAATGCTCCATGACCCTTTTCATCCCAAAGCTCCATGACCCCTGGAATCACAGTGTTCTATAACCCCTGTCATCAAAATGTTCCATTGCACTTTTCATCAAATTGCTGCATGACCCTGTCATCAAAATGCTCCCTGCCCTACTCATAACAATGCACCACACGCTGGTTATCAAAATGCTCCATGACATTTGTCATCACAAAGATCCATGACCCTTGGCATCACAATGCTCCATGTCATTGTCATCACAATGCTCCATGAAACCTCTCTTCACATTGCTCCATGCCCTTGTCATCACAAATCTCCATGACACTTGTCATCACAATGCTTGATGCCCTTCTCATCATAATGCTCCATGTCCTTGTCATTACAATCCTCCATGACCCATGTATCACAGTGTACCGTGCCCTGGTCATCACAATGCGCCATGCCCACTCTCATCACAATAATCCATGAAATATTTCAGACCAATGCTCAATGCCCTTCTCATCACAATGCTCCATTACCTCTATCACCAATGCTCCATGACCCCTGCGATCACAATGTTCCACGGTCTTGTGATCACAAGCCTCCATGACCATTGTCATAACAATGCTCCAAGACCCATGTAATCACAATGCTCCATGCCCTTGTCATCACAAAGCTCCATGACACATGTCATCAGAATGTTCCATGGCCATCTCCTCACAATGCTCCTTGCCCTTGTCATCACATTGCTTCAAGACACTCGTAATCACAATGCTCCATGCCCCTTTTCATCAGAAGGCTCCATGATATTTGTCATCACAAGTCTCCATGGTCAACTCATCACAATGCTCCAAGACCTTGTCATCAGCATGCACCATTCCCTTGTCATCACAATGCTCCCTGAAACTTGTCGTCAGTATGCTCCATGAACTCTGTCATGACAAGGCTCCATGCCTTTTTCATCACAATGATCCATGCCCTTTTCATCACAGTTCTCCAAGACCACTGTAATCATAATGCTCCTTGCCCTTGTCATCACAAAGCTCCATGATGCATATCATCAGAATGTTCCATGCACTTCTCATCACAATGCTCCATGCCCTTGTCATCACAATGCTCCAAGACCCCTGTAATCACAATGCTCCATGCCACTTTTCATCTCAATTCTCCATGAACACTGTCATAACAATGCACCATGCCCATCATCATAATGCTTCAGGCTATTGTCATCACAGTGAAATCAATATGCTCCATGATCTTTGTCATCACAAAGCTCCATGACCCTTGGCATCACAATGCTCCATGTCATTGTCATCACAATGCTCCATGAAACCTCTCTTCACATTGCTCCATGCCCTTGTCATCACAAATCTCCATGACACTTGTCATCACAATGCTCGATGCCCTTCTCATCATAATGCTCCATGTCCTTTTCATTACAATCCTCCATGACCCATGTATCACAGTGTACCGTGCCCTTGTCATCACAATGCTCCATGCCCACTCTCATCACAATAATCCATGAAACATTTCAGACCAATGCTCAATGCCCTTCTCATCACAATGCTCCATTACCTCTATCAACAATGCTCCATGACCCCTGCCATCACAATGTTCCACGGCCTTGTGATCACAAGGCTCCATGAACATTGTCATCACAATGCTGCAAGACCCATGTAATCACAATGCTCCATGCCCTTGTCATCACAAAGCTCCACGACACATGTCATCAGATTGTTCCATGGCCTTCTCCTCACAATGCTCCATGCCCTTGTCATCACAATGCTCCATAGCCTCGTAATCACAATGCTCCATGTCGCTTTTCATCAGAATGCTCCATGAGACTTGTCATCACAAGTCTCCATGGTCATCTCATCACAATGCTCCAAGACCTTGTCATCACCATGCTCCATTCCCTGGTCATCACAATGCTCCATACCCTCGTAATCACAATGCTCCATGCCCCTTTTCATCAGAATGCTCCATGAGACTTGTCATCACAAGTCTCCATGGTCATCTCATCACAATGCTCCAAGACCTTGTCATCACCATGCTCCATTCCCTGGTCATCACAATGCTCCATGACCCCTGTCATCACAAGGCTCCATGACCCTTCTCATCACAATGCTCCAAACCCCTGTAATCACAATGCTCCATGCCCCTTTTCATCACAATGCTCCATGAACCCTGTCATCACAATGAACCATGCCCATCATCATAATGCTTCAGGCTATTGTCATCACAATGAAATCAAAATGCTCCATGACCTCTGTCATCACAATGCTCCAAACCCTGGTGATCACAATGTTGCATAACACTTATCATCACAAAACCCCATGACGCTAATCATCACTATTATCCATGGTTTTCTCATCACAAGGCTCCATGACCTTTGTCATCACAATTCTCAATACTCTTTTCATCACAATGCTCCCTGACACTTGTCATCAGTATGCTCCATGAACTCTGTCATGACAAGGCTCCATGCCTTTTTCATTACAATGATCCATGCCCTTTTCATCACAGTGCTCCAAGACCACTGTAATCATAATGCTCCTTGCCCTTGTCATCACAAAGCTCCATGATGCATATCATCAGAATGTTCCATGCACTTCTCATCACAAAGCTCCAGGCCCTTGTCATCACAATGCTCCAAGACACCTGTAATCACAATGCTCCATGCCCCTTTTCATCTCAGTGCTCCATGAACACTGTCATAACAATGCACCATGCCCATCATCATAATGCTTCAGGCTATTGTCATCACAGTGAAATCAAAATGCTCCATGACCTCTGTCATCACAATGCTCCAAACCCTGGTGATCACAATGTTGCAAAACACTTATCATCACAACACCCCATGACGCTCATCATCACAATTATCCATTGTCTTCTCATCACAATGCTCCATAACCTTTGTCATCACAATTCTCAATACACTTGTCATCACAATGCTCCCTGACACTTGTCGTCAGAATGCACCTTGAACCCTGTGACGAAAAGGCTCCATGCCTTTTTCATCACAAAGCCCCATGCTGTTTTCATCCCAAAGCTCGATGCCATTGTCATCAAAATACTACACAAGCTTGTCATCAGAATGCTCCATGACCCTTGTCATCACAATTCTCCATGCACTTGTCAGCACAATGCTCCCTGACCCTTGTCATCACAATGATCCAAGCCATTGTCATCAAAATGCTCCATTACCTTTGTCATTAGAATCCTCCATGACACTTGGAATCACAATGCTCCAAGCCATTGTCATCACAATGGGCCATTACATATGTAATCACAATGCTCCCTGACACCTCTCTTCACAATACTGCATGATCTCTTCATCACAATGCTCCATGCTCTTGTCTTCATAATGCGCCATTCCAACTGTCATCACAATAATCCATGAAACTTATTAGACGAATGCTCCATGCCCTTGTAATCACATTGCTCCATGCTCTTGTTATCACTATGTTCCAAGACCCCTGTAATCAGAATGCCCCATGCCCCTTTTCATCAGTATGCTCCATGAGACTTGTCATCGCAAGGCTCCATGATTTTCTCATCACAATGCTCCAGGACCTTGTCATCACAATGGTTCACGACATTCTCATGAAAATTCTCAATGGCCCTTGTCTTCATAATGCTCCAAGCCCTAGTCATCACAGTGCTCCACTATATTTGTCATCACAATCCTCCCTTGCATTTGGCATCACTATGCTCCATGCTATTGTCATCGCAATGGACCATGACATATTTCATCACAATGCCCCCTGACACCTGTCTTCACAATACTCCATGCCCTTGTCATCACAATGTTCCATGCCCTTGTCTTCACAATGCACCATGTCCACTGTCATCACAATAATCTATGAAACTTGTCAGACCAATGCTCCATGCCCCTGTCATAACAATGTTCCATGACCTTGTCATCACAATGCTCAATGTCCCTTGTCATCACAATATTCCATGAATATTTTCAGCCCAGTGCTCCATGACCCTTGTCATCACAATGATCCATGCACTTGTCATCCCAATGTTCCATGACGATTGTAATCACAGTGCTCCATGACATCTGTCATCACAATGCTCCATGCCTTTGTCAGCAAAATGCTACATGACCTTGTCATTACAATGCTCTATGTGCATGTCATCACAATACTCCATTACCATTGTCATCACAATCCTCCAGGAACCTTGGGATCACATTGCTTCAGGCCCTTGTCATCAAAATGCTCCATGCTCCTTGAAATCTAAATGATCCATGACCTCTGTCATCACAATGCTCCAAACACTTGTGATCAAAATGTTCAATAACTCTTGTCCTCACAACGCTCCATGATGCATATCATCACAATACTCTATGCCCTTTTCATCACAATGCTCCATGAACTTTGTCATCACAATTCTCCATACACTTGTCATCAAAATGCTCCCTGACACTTGTCGTCAGAATGCTCCTTGAACTGTGTCAC
This sequence comes from Mesoplodon densirostris, assembly GCF_025265405.1. Taxonomy (NCBI): domain Eukaryota; kingdom Metazoa; phylum Chordata; class Mammalia; order Artiodactyla; family Ziphiidae; genus Mesoplodon; species Mesoplodon densirostris. Next base: position 5,546,024 of record NW_026778197.1, on the reverse strand, counting down.
GAAAAGGCTCCATGCCATTTTCATCACAAATCCACATGCCGTTTTCATCCCAGTGCTCCATGCCATTGTCATCAAAATACTCCACAAGCTTGTCATCAGAATGCTCCATGACGCTTGTCATCACAATTCTCCGTGCACTTGTCAGCAAAATGCTCCCTGACCCTTATCATCACAATGCTCCAAGCCATTGTCATCACAATGCTCCATTACCTTTGTCATCAGAATCCTCCATGACACTTGGCATCACAATGCTCCATGCCATTGTCATCACAATGGGCCATTACATATGTCATCACAATGCTCCCTGACACCTCTCTTCACAGTACTGCATAACCTGGTCATCACAATGCTCCATGCCCTTGTCATCACAATGTGCCATTCCAACTCTCATTGCAATACTCCATGAAAGTTATTAGACCAATGTTCCATGCCCTTGTCATCACAATGCTCCATCCCCTTGTTATCACAATGCTGCATGACCCTGTCATCACAATGCTCAAAGACCCATGTAATCACAATGCTTCATGCCCCTGTCATTGCAATGGACCATGACATTTGGCATCACAATGCTCCATGCCATTGTCTTTGAAATTGACCATGACATATGTCATCACAATGCCCACTTTCACCTGTTTTAACAATACTCCATGCCCTTGTCATCACAATGCCCCATGCCCTTGTCATCACAATGCACCATGTCCAATGTCATCACAATAATCTATTAAACTTTCAGACCAATGCTCCATGCCCCTGTCATCACAATGTTCCATGCCCTTGTCATCACAATGCTCCATGACCCTTGTCATCACAATGCTCCGTGACTCCAGTCATCACAATGCTTCATAACGTTTGTCATCACAAGGGTCCATGCCTGCGTCATCGCAAGGCTCTGTGACCTTTGTGACCACAATGCTCCATGAACTTTTCATCACAATTCTCCGTGACCCTTGTCATCACAATGCTCCATGCCTTTTTCAGAACAATGCTCCATGACCTTTGTCATCACAATGTGCCATGTGCTTTTCACCACAATGATCCTCAACCTTGTCATCGCTATGCTCCATAAACCTTGTAATCACAATGCTCCATGCACTTCTCATCCAAATGCTCTCTCACATGAGATATCACAATGTTCCATCACTAGTCATCACAATCCTCCCTCACCCCTGTTATCACAATGTTCCATGACCCCTGTCATCACAATGCTACATCCCCTTATCAGCACAATTTTCCATGACCCCTGACATCACAATGTTCCATAACCCCTGTCATCAAAATGCTCCATGACCATTTTCATCCCAAAGCTCTATGACCCCTGGCATCACAATGTTCTATAACCCCTGTCATCAAAATATTACATTACACTTTTCATCAAATTGCTGCATGACCCTGTCATCAAAATGCTCCCTGCCCTTCTCATCACAATGCACCACACACTTGTCATCAAAATGCTCCATGACCATGGTCATCACTAAGCTCCATGAACTTTGGCATCACAATGCTCCATGCCATGGACATCACAATGCTCCATGAACCCTCTCATCACATTGCTCCATGCACTTGTCATCACAAAGCAACATGACACTTGTCATCACAATGCTCGATGCCCTTCTCATCACAATGCTCCATGTCCTTGTCATTACAATCCTCCATCACCCATGTATCACATTGTACCGTGCCCTTGTCATCACAATGCGCCATGCCCACTCTCATCACAATAATCCATGAAACATTTCAGACCAATGCTCAATGCACTTCTCATCACAATGCTCCATTACCACTGTCAACAATGCTCCATGACCCCTGCCATTACAATGTTCCACGGCCTTGTGATCACAAGACTAAATGACCATTGTCATCACAATGCTCCAAAACCCATGTAATCACAATGCTCCATGCCCTTGTCATCACAGAGCTCCATGACGCATGTCATCAGAATGTTCCATGGCCTTCTCCTCACAATGCTCCATGCCCTTGTCATCACAATGCTCCAAGACACTCGTAATCACAATGCTCCATGCCCCTTTTCATCAGAAGGCTCCATGATATTTGTCATCACAAGTCTCCATGGTCAACTCATAACAATGCTCCAAGACCTTGTCATCACCATGCTCCATTCCCTTGTCATCACAATGCTCCATGACTCCTGTCATCACAATACTCCATGAACATTTTCAGCCCAATGCTCCATGACCTTCTCATCACAATGCTCCATGACCAATATCATCACAATGCTCCATGACCACTGTCATCACAACACTCCATGACACCTGACAACACAATGATCCGGGACTCTTGTCATCACAATGCTCCAAGACCCCTGTAATCACAATGCTCCATGACCCCTGTCATCATAATACTCCATGAACATTTTCAGCCCAATGCTCCATGACCCTTGTCATCACAATGATCCATGCCCTTGTCATCCCAATGTTCCATGACCCCTGTATTCACAGTGCTCCGTGACGCTTGTCATCACAGTGCTCCATGACACCTGTCATCACAATGCTCCATGCCTTTGTCAGCAAAATGCTACATGGCCTTGTCATTACAATGCTCTATGCGCTTGTCATCACAATACTCAATTACCATTGTCATCACAATCCTCCATGAACCTTGGGATCACATTGCTTCATGCCCTTGTCATCACAATGCTACATACTCCTTGAAATCAAAATGATCCATGACCTCTGTCATCACAATGCTCCAAAGCCTTGTGATCACAATGTTCCATAACAATTGTCCTCACAACGCTCCAAGATGCCTGTCATCACAATACTCCATACACTTTTCATCACAATTCTCCATGACCTTTGTCATCACAATTCTCAATACACTTTTCATCACAGTGCTCCCTGACAATTGTCGTCAGTATGCTCCATGAACCCTATCATGACACGGCTCCATGCCTTTTTCATCACAATGATCCATGCCCTTTTCATCAAAATGCTCCAAGATCCCTGTAATCACAATGCTCCATGCCCTTGCCATCCAAAGCTCCATGACGCATGTCATCAGAATGTTCCATGGACTTCTCATCACAATGCTCCCTGCTCTTGTCATCACAAAGCACTAAGACCCCTGTAATCAAAATGCTCCATGCCCCTTTTCATCTCAATGCTCCTAGGAACCCTGTCAGCACAATGAACAATGCCCATCATCATAATGCTTCAGGCAATTGTCATCACAATCAAATCAAAATGCTCCATGACCTCTGTCATCACAATGCTCAAAATCCTGGTGATCACAATGTTGCATAACTCTTATCATCACAACACCCCATGATGCTCATCATCACAATGATCCATGGTCGTCTCATCACAAGGCTCCATGACCTTTGTCATCAAAATTCTCAATAAACTTGTCATCACAATGCTCGCTGACACTTGTCCTCAGAATGCTCCTTGAACCCTGTCACAAAAAGGCTCCATGTCTTTTTCAACACAAAGCCACATGCCGTTTTCATCCCAATGCCGCATGCCATTGTCATCAAAATACACCACAGGCTTGTCATCAGAATGCTCCATGACACTTGTCATCACAATTCTCCATGCACTTGTCAGCACAATGCTCCCTGACCCTTGTCATCACAATGCTCCAAGCCATTGTCATCACAATGCTCCATTACCATTGTCATCAGAATCCTCCATGACACTTGGCATCACAATGCTCCATGCCATTGTCATCACAATGCTCCATGTCTTTGTCAGCAAAATGCTAAATGACCTTGTCATTACAATCCTCTATGCGCTTGTCATCACAATACTCCATTTCCATTGTCATCACAATCCTCCATCAACCTTGGAATCACATTGCTTCATGCCCTTGTCATCACAATGCTCCATGCTCCTTGAAATCAAAATTATCCATGACCTCTGTCATCACAATGCTCCAAACCCTTGTGATCACATTGTTCCATAACACTTGTCATCACAACACTCCATGATGCCTGTCATCACAATACTCCATGCCCTTTTCATCACAATGCTCCATGACCTTTGTCATCACAATTCTCAATACACTTGTGATCACAATGCTCCCTGACACTTGTCATCAGAATGCTCCTTGAAACCCATCACGAAAAGGCTCCATGCTTTTTTCATCACAATGCCCCATGCCATTTTCATCACAATGTTCCATACCATTGTCATCAAAATACTCCACAAGCTTGTCATCAGAATGCTCCCGGACCCTTGTCATCACAATGCTCCATTACCTTTCTCATCAGAATCCTCCATGACACTTGGCATCACAGTGCTACATGCCATTGTCATCACAATGGGCCATTACATATGTCAACACAATGCTCCCTGACACTTATCTTCACAATACTGCATGACCTGGTCATCACAATGCTCCATGCCCTTGTCATCACAGTAGGCCATTCCAACTGTCATCGCAAGAAACCATGAAAGTTATTAGACCAATGTTCCATGCCCTTGTCATCACAATTCTCCATGCCCTTGTTATCACAATGCTCCATGACCCCTGTCATCACAATGCTCCGTTACTCCAGTCATCACAATGCTTCATGAACTTTGTCATCACAATGGTCCATGCCCTCACCATCAACAGTCTCTGTGACATTTTTAACCCCTATGCTCCATGAACTTTTCATCACAATGCTCTTTGACCCTTGTCATCACAATGCTCTATGCCTTTCTCAGCACAATGCTCCATGACCCTGGTCATCACAATGCTCCATGCCCCTTTTCATCTCAATGCTCCCTGAACCCTGTCATCACAGTGCACGATGCCCATCATCATAATACTTCAGTCTATTGTCATCACAATGAAATTAATATTCTCCATGACCTCTGACATCATAATGCTACAAACCCTTGTGATCACAATGTTCCATAAAACTTATCATCACAGCACCCCATGACGCTCAGCATCACAATTATCCATGGTCTTATCATCACAATGCTCCATGATCTTTGTCATCACGATGCTCAATACACTTTTCATCACAATGCTCCCTGACACTTGTCGTCAGTATGCTCCATGAACCCTGTCATGACAAGGCTCCATGCCTTTATCATCACAATGATCCATGCCTTTTCATCGCAATGTTCCAAGACCACTGCAATCACAATGCTCCATGCACTTCTCATCCAAATGCTCTCTCACATGAGATATCACAATGTTCCATCACTAGTCATCACATTCCTCCCTCAACCCTGTTATCACAATGTTCCATGACCCCTGTTATCACAATGCTACATCCCCTTAGTAGCACAATGTTCCATGACCCCTGACATCACAATGTTCCATAACCACTGTCATCAAAATGCTCCATGACCCTTTTCATCCCAAAGCTCCATGACCCCTGGAATCACAGTGTTCTATAACCACTGTCATCAAAATGTTCCATTGCACTTTTCATCAAATTGCTGCATGACCCTGCCATCAAAATGCTCCCTGCCCTACTCATAACAATGCACCACACGCTGGTCATCAAAATGCTCCATGACCTTTGTCATCACAAAGCTCCATGACCCTTGGCATCACAATGCTCCATGTCATTGTCATCACAATGCTCCATGAAAACTCTCTTCACATTGCTCCATGCCCTTGTCATCACAAATCTCCATGACACTTGTCATCACAATGCTCGATGCCCTTCTCATCATAATGCTCCATGTCCTTGTCATTACAATCCTCCATGACCCATGTATCACAGTGTACCGTGCCCTTGTCATCACCATGCTCCATTCCCTTGTCATCACAATGCTCCATGACCCCTGTCATCACAAGGCTCCATGACCCTTCTCATCACAATGCTCCAAACTCCTGTAATCACAATGCTCCATGCCCCTTTTCATCACAATGCTCCATGAACCCTGTCATCACAATGAACCATGCCCATCATCATAATGCTTCAGGCTATTGTCATAACAATGAAATCAAAATGCTCCATGACCTCTGTCATCACAATGCTCCAAACCCTGGTGATCACAAGGTTGCATAACACTTATCATCACAAAACCCCATGACGCTAATCATCACTATTATCCATGGTCTTCTCATCACAAGGCTCCATGACCTTTGTCATCACAATTCTCAATACTCTTTTCATCACAATGCTCCCTGACACTTGTCGTCAGTATGCTCCATGAACTCTGTCATGACACGGCTCCATGCCTTTTTCATCACAATGATCCATGCCCTTTTCATCACAGTGCTCCAAGACCACTGTAATCATAATGCTCCTTGCCCTTGTCATCACAAAGCTCCATGATGCATATCATCAGAATGTTCCATGCACTTCTCATCACAATGCTCCATGCCTTTTTCAGAACAATGCTCCATGACCCTTGTCATCACAATGTGCCATGTGCTCTTCATCACAATGATCCACATCCTTGTCATCGCTATGCTCCATAAACCTTGTAATCACAATTCTCCATGCACTTCTCATCCAAATACTCTCTCACATGAGATATCACAATGTTCCATCACTTATCATCACAATCCTCCCTCACCCCTGTTATCACAATGTTCCATGACCCCTGTCATCACAATGCTACATCCCCTTATCAGCACAATTTTCCATGACCCCTGACATCACAATGTTCCATAACCCCTGTCATCAAAATGCTCCATGACCATTTTCATCCCAAAGCTCTATGACCCCTGGCATCACAATGTTCTATAACCCCTGTCATCAAAATATTACATTACACTTTTCATCAAATTGCTGCATGACCCTGTCATCAAAATGCTCCCTGCCCTTCTCATCACAATGCACCACACACTTGTCATCAAAATGCTCCATGACCATGGTCATCACTAAGCTCCATGACCCTTGGCATCACAATGCTCCATGCCATGGACATCAAAATGCTCCATGAACCCACTCATCACATTGCTCCATGCACTTGTCATCACAAAGCTCCATGACACTTGTCATCACAATGCTCGATGCCCTTCTCATCACAATGCTCCATGTCCTTGTCATTATATTCCTCCATCACCCATGTATCACAGTGTACCGTGCCCTTGTCATCACAATGCGCCATGACCACTGTCATCACAATAATCCATGAAACATTTCAGACCAATGCTCAATGCACTTCTCATCACAATGCTCCATTAGACTGTCAACAATGCTCCATGACCCCTGCCATCACAATGTTCCACGGCCTTGTGATCACAAGACTAAATGACCATTGTCATCACAATGCTCCAAGACCCATGTAATCACAATGCTCCGTGCCCTTGTCATCACAGAGCTCCATGACACATGTCATCAGAATGTTCCATGGCCTTCTCCTCACAATGCTCCATGCCCTTATCATCACAATGCTTCAAGACACTCGTAATCACAATGCTCCATGCCCCTTTTCATCAGAAGGCTCCATGATATTTGTCATCACAAGTCTCCATGGTCAACTCATCACAATGCTCCAAGACCTTGTCATCACCATGCTCCATTCCCTTGTCATCACAATGCTCCATGACTCCTGTCATCACAATACTCCATGAACATTTTCAGCCCAATGCTCCATGACCTTCTCATCACAATGCTCCATGACCAATATCATCACAATGCTCCATGACCACTGTCATCACAACACTCCATGACACCTGACAACACAATGATCCTGGACTCTTGTCATCACAATGCTCCAAGACCCCTGTAATCACAATGCTCCATGACCCCTGTCATCAAAATACTCCATGAACATTTTCAGCCCAATGCTCCATGACCCTTGTCATCACAATGATCCATGCCCTTGTCATCCCAATGTTCCATGACCCCTGTATTCACAGTGATCCATGACGCTCGTCATCACAGTGCTCCATGACACCTGTCATCACAATGCTCCATGCCTTTGTCAGCAAAATGCTACATGACCTTGTCATTACAATGCTCTATGCGATTGTCATCACAATACTCGATTACCATTGTCATCTCAATCCTCCATGAACCTTGGGATCACATTGCTTAATGCCCTTGTCATCACAATGCTACATGCTCCTTGAAATCAAAATGATCCATGACCTCTGTCATCACAATGCTCCAAACTCTTGTGATCACAATGTTCCATAACATTTGTCCTCACAACGCTCCATGATGCCTGTCATCACAATACTCCATACACTTTTCATCACAATTCTCTATGACTTTGTCATCACAATTCTCAATACACTTTTCATCACAGTGCTCCCTGACACTTGTCGTCAGTATGCTCCATGAACCCTGTCATGACAAGGCTCCATGCCTTTTTCATCACAATGTTCCATGCCCTTTTCATCACAATGCTCAAAGACCCCTGTAATCACAATGCTCCATGCCCTTGCCATCCAAATCTCCATGACGCATGTCATCAGAATGTTCCATGGACTTCTCATCACAATGCTCCCTGCTCTTGTCATCACAAAGCACTAAGACCCCTGTAATCACAATGCTCCATGCCCCTTTTCATCTCAATGCTCCTATGAACCCTGTCAGCACAATGAACAATGCCCATCATCATAATGCTTCAGGCAATTGTCATCACAATCAAATCAAAATGCTCCATGACCTCTGTCATCACAATGCTCAAAATCCTGGTGATCACAATGTTGCATAACTCTTATCATCACAACACCCCATGACGCTCATCATCACAATGATCCATGGTCGTCTCATCACAAGGCTCCATGACCTTTGTCATCAAAATTCTCAATAAAATTGTCATCACAATGCTCGCTGACACTTGTCGTCAGAATGCTCCTTGAACCCTGTCACAAAAAGGCTCCATGTCTTTTTCAACACAAAGCCACATGCGGTTTTCATCCCAATGCTGCATGCCATTGTCATCAAAATACACCACAGGCTTGTCATCAGAATGCTCCATGACCCTTGTCATCACAATGCTCCAAGCCATTGTCATCACAATGCTCCATTACCATTGTCATCAGAATCCTCCATGACACTTGGCATCACAATGCTCCATGCCATTGTCATCACAATGCTCCATGTCTTTGTCAGCAAAATGCTAAATGACCTTGTCATTACAATCCTCTATGCGCTTGTCATCACAATACTCCATTTCCATTGTCATCACAATCCTCCATCAACCTTGGGATCACATTGCTTCATGCCCTTGTCATCACAATGCTCCATGCTCCTTGAAATCAAAATTATCCATGACCTCTGTCCTCACAATGCTCCAAACCCTTGTGATCACATTGTTCCATAACACTTGTCATCACAACACTCCATGATGCCTGTCATCACAATACTCCATGCCCTTTTCATCACAATGCTCCATGACCTTTGTCATCACAATTCTCAATACACTGGTGATCACAATGCTCCCTGACACTTGTCATCAGAATGCTCCTTGAAACCCATCACGAAAAGGCTCCATGCTTTTTTCATCACAATGCCCCATGCCATTTTCATCACAATGTTCCATACCATTGTCATCAAAATACTCCACAAGCTTGTCATCAGAATGCTCCCGGACCCTTGTCATCACAATGCTCCATTACCTTTCTCATCAGAATCCTCCATGACACTTGGCATCACAATGCTCCATGCCATTGTCATCACAATGCTCCATGTCTTTGTCAGCAAAATGCTAAATGACCTTGTCATTACAATCCTCTATGTGCTTGTCATCACAATACTCCATTTCCATTGTCATCACAATCCTCCATCAACCTTGGGATCACATTGCTTCATGCCCTTGTCATCACAATGCTCCATGCTCCTTGAAATCAAAATGATCCATGACCTCTGTCATCACAATGCTCCAAACCCTTGTGATCACATTGTTCCATAACACTTGTCATCACAACGCTCAATGATGCCTGTCATCACAATACTCCATGCCCTTTTCATCACAATGCTCCATGACCTTTGTCATCACAATTCTCAATACACTTGTGATCACAATGCTCCCTGACACTTGTCATCAGAATGCTCCTTGAAACCCGTCACGAAAAGGCTCCATGCCTTTTTCTTCACAATGCCCCATGCCATTTTCATCACAATGTTCCATACCATTGTCATCAAAATACTCCACAAGCTTGTCATCAGAATGATCCCGGACCCTTGTCATCACAATGCTCCATTACCTTTCTCATCAGAATCCTCCATGACACTTGGCATCACAGTGCTACATGCCATTGTCATCACAATGGGCCATTACATATGTCATCACAATGCTCCCTGACACTTATCTTCACAATACTGCATGACCTGGTCATCACAATGCTTCATGCCCTTGTCATCACAATAGGCCATTCCAACTGTCATCGCAACAAACCATGAAAGTGATTAGACCAATGTTCCATGCCCTTGTCATCACAATGCTCCATGCCCTTGTTATCACAATGCTCCATGACCCCTGTCATCACAATGCTCCGTTACTCCATTCATCACAATGCTTCATGACTTTGTCATCACAGTGGTCCATGCCCTCACCATCAACAGTCTCTGTGACATTTTTAACACCAACGCTCCATGAACTTTTCATCACAATGCTCCGTGACCCTTGTCAACACAATGCTACATGCCTTTGTCAGAACAATGCTCCATGACACTTGTCATCACAATGTGCCATGCGCTTTTCATCACAATGATCCACAACCTTGTCATCGCTATGCTCCATAAAACTTGTAATCACAATGCTCCATGCACTTCTCATCCAAATGCTCTCTCACATGATATATCACAATGTTCCATCACTAGTCATCAAAATCCTCCCTCACCCCTGTTATCACAATGTTCCATAACCCTTGTCATCACCATGCTACATCCCCTTATCAGCACAATGTTCCATGACCCCTGACATCACAATGTTCTATAACCCCTGTCATCAAAATGCTCCATGACCCATTTCATCACAAAGCTCCATGACCGCTGGCATCACAATGTTCTATAAGGCCTGTCATCAAAATGTTCCATTACACTTTTCATCAAATTGCTGCATGAACATGTCATCAAAATGCTCCCTGCCCTTCTCATCACAATGCACCACACCCTTGTCACCAAAAAGCTCCATGACCATTGCCCTCACTAAGCTCCATGACCCTTGGCATCACAATGCTCCATGTCATTGTCATCACAATGCTCCATGAACCTTCTCATCACATTGCTCCATGCCCTTGTCATCACAAAGCTCCATGACTCTTGTCATCACAATGCTCGATGCCCTTTTCATCACAATGCTCCATGCCCTTGTCATTACAATCCTCCATCACCCATGTATCACAGTGTACCGTGCCCTTGTCATCACAATGCTCCATGCCCACTCTCATCACAATAATCCATGAAACATTTCAGACTAATGCTCAATGCCCTTCTCATCCCAATGCTCCATTACCTCTGTCATAACAATGCTCCATGACACCTGCCATGACAATGCTCCATGCCCTTGTCATCACAATGCTCCAAGACCCTCGTAATCACAAGTTTCCATGCCCCTTTTCATCAGAATGCTCCATTATTCCTGTCATCACAATTCTCCATGGTCATCTCATCAGAATGCTCCAGGACCTTGTCATCTCCATTCTCCATTCCCTTGTCATCACAATTCTTCATGACCCCTGTCATCACAATACTCCATGAAAATTTTCAGCCCAATGCTCCATTACCTTCTCATCACAATGCTCCATGACCAATATCATCACAATGCTCCATGACCACTGTCATCACAACACTCCATGACACCTGACAACACAATGATCAGGGACTCCTGTCATCACAATGCTCCAAGAACCCTGTAATCACAATTCTCCATGACCCCTGTCATCACAATACTCCATGAATATTTTCAGCCGAATGCTCCATGACCCTTGTCATCAAATTGATCCATGCCCTTGTCATCCCAATGTTCCATAACCACTGTATTCACAATGCTCCTTGACGCTTGTCATCACAGTGCTCCATGACACCTGTCATTACAATGCTCCATGAATTTGTCAGCATAATGCTACATGACCTTTTCATTACAATGCTCTATGCACTTGTCATCACAATACTCCATTACCATTGTCATCACTATCCGCCATGAACATTGGGATCACATTGCTTCATGCCCTTGTCATCACAATGCTCCATGCTCCTTGAAATCAACATGATCCATAACCTCTGTCATCACAATGCTCCAAACCCTTGTGATCACAATGTTCCATAACACTTGTCCTCACAATGCTCCATGATGCCTGTCATCACAATACTCCATGCCCTTTTCATCACAATGCTCCATGACCTTTGTCATCACAATTATCAATACACTTGTCATCACAATGCTCCCTGACTCTTGTCGTCAGAATGCTCCTTGAACCGTGTCATGAAAAGGCTCCATGCCTTTTTCATCACAAAGCCCCATGCCATTTTCATCCCAATGCTCCATGCCATTGTCATCAAAATACTCCACAAGCTTGTCATCAGAATGCTCCGTGACCCTTGTCATCACAATTCTCCATGCACTTGTCAGCACAATGCACCCTGACCCTTGTCATCACAATGCTCCAAGCCATTGTCATCACAATGCTCCATTACCTTTGTCATTAGAATCCTCCATGACACTTGGCATCACAATGCTCCATGCCACTGTCATCACAATGGGCCATTACATATGTCATCACAATGCTCCCTGACACATCTCTTCACCATACTTCATGCCCTTGTCTTAACAATGCGCCATTCCAACTGTCATCACAATAATCCATGAAACATATTAGACCAATGCTCCATGCCCTTGTCATCACAATGCTCCATTACCTTGTTATCACAATGTTCCAAGACCCCTGTAATCAGAATGCTCCATGCCCCTTTTCATCAGTATGCTCCATGAGACTTTTCATCACATGGCTCCATGGTTTTCTCATCATAATGCTCCAGGACCTTGTCATCAGAATGCTTCACAACATTGTCATGAAAATTCTCAATGGCACTTGTCATCATAATGCTCCAAGCCCTAGTCATCACAATGCTCCATGATATTGGTCATCACAATCATCCCTTACATTTGGCATCACAATGCTCCATGCCATTGTCATCGCAATGGACCATGATATATGTCATCACAATACCCTGACACCTCTCTTCACAATACTCCATGCACTTATCATCACAAAGCTCCATGCCCTTGTCATCAAAATGCACCATGTCCACTGTCATCACAATAATCTATGAAAATTGTCATACCAAAGCTCCATGACCCTGTCATCACAATTCTCCATGCCCTTGTCATCACAATGCTCCATGTCCCCTCTCATCACAATGCTCGGTGACTCCAGTCATCACAATGCTTCATAAAGTTTGTCATCACAGCGGTCCATGCCCACGTCATCACAAGGCTCTGTGACCTTTGTTACCACAATGCTCCATGAACTTTTCATCACAATGCTCCATGACCCTTGTCCTCACAATGCTCCATGCCTTTGTCAGAACAATTCTCCATGACCCTTGTCATCACAATGTACCATGCGCTTTTCATCACAATGATCCACAACCTTGTCATCACTATGCTCCATAAACCTTGTAATCACAATGCTCCATGCACTTTTCCTCCAAATGCTCTCTCACATGAGATATCACAATGTTCCATCACTAGTCATCACAATCCTCCCTCACCCGAGTTATCACAATGTACCATGACCCCTGTCATCACAATGCTACATCTCCTTATCAACACAATATTCCATGACACCTGACATCACAATGTTCCATAACCACTGTCATCAAAATGCTCCATGACCCTTTTCATCCCAAAGCTCCATGATCCCTGGCCACACAATGTTCAATAACCCCTGTCATCAAAATATTCCATTACACTTTTCATCAAATTGCTGCATGACCCTGTCATCAAAATGCTGCCTGCCTTTCTCATCACAATGCACCACACCCTTGTCATCAAAATGCTCCATGACCTTTGTCATCCCAAAGCTCCATGACACTTGGCATCACAATGCTCCATGTCTTTGTCATCACAATGCTCCATGAACCCAGTCATCACATTGCTCCTTGCCCTTGTCATCACAAAGCTCAATGACACTTGTCATCACAATGCTCGATGCCTTTCTCATCACAATGCTCCATGCCCTTGTCATTACAATCCTCCATGACCCATGTATCACAGTGTTCCGTGCCCTTGTCATCACAATGGTCCATGCCCCATCTCATCACTATAATCCATGAAACATTTCAGACCAATGCTCAATGCCCTTCTCATCACAATGCTCCATTTCCTCTGTCATAACAATGCTCCATGACCCCTGCCATCACAATGTTCCACGGCCTTGTCATCACAAGGCTCCAGGACCCTTGTCATCAAAATAGCCCAAGACCCCTGTAATCACAATGCTCAATGCCCTAGTCATAACAAAGCTCGATGACGCATGTCATCAGAAAGTTCCATGGCCTTCTCCTCAAAATGCTCCATGCCCTTGTCATCACAATGCTCGAAGACCCCAGTAATCACAATGCTCCATGCCCCTTTTCATCAGAATGCTCCATGAGATTTGTCATCACAAGTCTCCTTGGTCATCTCATAACAATGCTCCAGGACCTTGTCATCACCATGCTCCATTCCCTTGTCATCACAATGCTCCATGACCCCTGTCATCACAATACTCCATGAAAATTTTCAGCCCAATGCTCCATGACATTCTCATCACAATGCTCCATGACCAATATCATCACAATGCTCCAAGACCACTGTCATCACAACACTCCATCACACCAGACAACACAATGATCCGGGACTCTTGTCATCACAATGCTCCAAGACCGCTGTAATCACAATGCTCCATGACCCCTGTCATCACAACTCTTCATGAACATTTTCAGCCCAATGCTCCATGACCCTTGTCATCACAATTATCTATGCCCTTCTCATCCCAATGCTCCATGACCCCTGTATTCACAATGCTCCATGACGCTTGTCATCACAGTGCTCCATGACACCTGTCATCACAATGCTCCATGCCTTTGTCAGCAAAATGCTACATGACCTTGTCATTACAATGCTCTATGTGCTTATCATCACAATACTCCATTACCATTGTCATCACAATCCTCAATGAATCTCGGGGTCACATTGCTTCATGCCCTTGTCATCACAATGCTCCATGCTCCTTGAAATGAAAATGATCCATGACCTCTGTCATCACAATGCTCCAAACCCTTGTGATCACAATGTTCCATAACACTTGTCATCACTATGATCCATGATGTCTGTCATCACAATACTCCATGCCCTTTTCATCACAGTGCTCCATGAAATTTGTCATCACAATTCTCAATACACTTGTCATCACAATGCTCCCTGACACTTGTCAACATAATGCTCCTTGAACCCTGTCACGAAAAGGCTCCATGCCTTTTTCTTCACATTGCCCCATGCCGTTTTCCTCCTAATGCTCCATGCCATTGTCATAAAAATACTCCACAAGCTTGTCATCAGAATGCTCCATGACACTTGTCATCACAATTCTCCATGCACTTGTCAGCACAATGCTCCCTGACCCTTGTCATCACAATGTTCCAAGCCATTGTCACCAAAATGCTCCATTACCTTTGTCATCAGAATCCTCCTTGACACTTGGCATCACAATGCTCCATGCCATTTTCATCACAATGGGCCATTACATATGTCATCACAATGCTCCCTGACACCTCTCTTGACAATACTGCATGACCTGGTCATCACAATCCTCCATGCCCTTGTCATCACAATGTGCCATTCCAACTGTCATCACAATAATCCATGAAACTTATTAGACCAATGCTCCATGCCCTTGTCGTCACATTTCTCCATGCCCTTGTTATCACCATGTTCCAAGACCCCTGTAATGAGAATCCTCCATGCCCCTTTTCATCAGGGTGCTCCATGAGACTTGTCATCACAAGTCTCCATGGTTTTCTCATCACAATGCTCCAGGACCTTGTCATCACAATGCTTCACGACATTGTCATGAAAATTTCAATGGCCCTTGTCATCATAATGCTCCATGCCCTATTCATCACAATGCTCCATTATATTTGTCTTCACAATCCTCCCTTACATTTGGCATCACAATGCTCCATGCTATTGTCATCGCAATGGACCATGACATATGTCATCACAATGCCCTGACACCTCTCTTCACAATACTCCATGTCCTTGTCATCACAATGTTCCATGCCCTTGTCATCACAATGAACCATGTCCACTGTCATCACAATAATCTATGAAATTGTCAGACCAAAGCTCCATGACCCTGTCATCACAATGCTCCATGCCTTTGTCATCACAATGCTCCATGTCCCCTGTCATTAGAATGCTCCGTGACTCCAGTCATCACAATGATTCATAAAGTTTGTCATCACAACGGTCCATGCCCACGTCATCACAAGGCTCTGTGACGTTTGTAACCACAATGCTCCATAAACTTTTCCTCACAATCCTCAGTGACCCTTGTCCTCACAATACTCCATGTCTTTGTAAGAACAATGCTCCATGACCCTTGTCATCACAATGTGCCATGCGCTTTTCATCACAATGATCCACAACTTTGTCATCACTATGCTCCATCAACCTTGTAATCACAATGCTCCATTCACTTCTCATCCAAATGCTCTCTCACATGAGATATCACAATGTTCCATCACTAGTCATCACAATCCTCCCTCACCCCTGTTATCACAATGTTCCATGACCCCTGACATCACAATATTCCATAACCCTGTCATCAAAATGTTCCATTACACTTTTCTTCAAATTGCTGCATGACCCGGTCATCAAAATGCTCCCTGCCCTTCTCATCACAATGTACCACACACTTGTCATCAAAATGCTCCATGACCATTGTCATCACTAAGATCCATGACCCTTGGCATTACAATGCTCCATTTCATTGTCATCACAATGCTCCATGAACCCTCTCATCACATTGCTCCATGCCCTTGTCATCACAAAGCTCCATGACACTTGTCATCACAATGCTCGATGCCCTTCTCATCAGAATGCTCCATGCCCTTGTCATTACAATCCTCCATGACCCATGTATCACAGTGTACCGTGCCCTTGACATCACAAAGCGCCACGCCGACTCTCATCACAATATTCCATGAAACATTTCCGACCAATGCTCCATGTCCTTCTCATCACAATGCTGCATTACCTCTGTCATAACAATGCTCCATAACCCCTGCCATCACAATGATCCATGGCCTTGTCATCACAAGGCCCCATGACCCTTGTCATCACAATGATCCAAGACCCATGTAATCACAATGGTCCATGCACTTGTCATTACAAAGCTCCATGACGCATGTCATCAGAATGTTCCATGGGCTTCTCCTCAAAAAGCTCCATGCCCTTGTCATCACAATGTTGCAAGACACCCGTAATCACAATGCTCCATGCACATTTTCATCAGAATGCTCCATTAGACTTGTCATCACAAGTCTCCATGGTCATCTCATCACAATGCTTCAAGACCTTGTCATCACCATGCTCCATTCCCTTGTCATCACAAGGCTCCATTACCTCAGTCATCACAATACTCCATGAACATTTTCAGCCCAATGCTCCATGACCTTCTCATCACAATGGTTAATGACCAATATCATCACAATGCTCCATGACCCTTCTCATCACAATGCTCCAAGAACACTGTAATCACAATGCTCTATGCCCCTTTTCATCTCAATGATCCATGAACCCTGTCATCACAATGCACTATGCCCATCATCATAATTCTTCATGCTATTCTCATCACAACGAAATCAAATTGTTCCATGACCTCTGCCATAACAATGCTCCAAACCCTTGTGATCACAATATTTCATAACACTTGTCATCACAATGCCCCAGGATGCTCGTCATCACAATTATCCATGGTCTTCTCATGACAATGCTCCATGACTTCGTCATCACAATGCTCAATACACTTGTCATCAACATGCTCCCTGACACTTGTTGTCTGTATGCTCCTTGAACCCTGTCATGACAAGGCTCCATGCCTTTTTCATCACAATGATCCATGCATTTTTCATCACAATGCTCCAAGTCCCATGTAATCACAATGGTCCATGCCATTGTCATCACAAAGTGCAATGACGCACGCCATCAGAATGCTCCTTGGCCTTCTCCTCACAGTGCTCCATGCCCTTGTCTTCACAATGTTCCAAGACCCCTGTAATCACAATGCTCCATTCCCCTTTTAATCAGTATGCTCCATGAGACTTGTCATCACAAGGCTCCATGGTTTTGTCATCACAACGCTCCAGGACCTTGTCATCACAATGCTTCACGACCTTGTCATCAAAATTTTCAATGGCCCTTGTCATCATAATGCTCCAAACCCTAATCATCACAATGCTCCATTATATTTGTCATCACAATCCTCCATTACATTTGGTATCAAAAAGCTCCATGCCATTGTCATCGCCATGGACCATGACATATGTCATCACAATGCTCCCTGACACCTGTTTTCACAATACTCCATGACCTTATCATCACAATGCACCATGCCCACTCTCATCACAATAATCAATGAATCTTGTCAGACCAATGCTCCATGCCTCTGTCATCACAATGCTCCATGCCCTTGTCATCACAATGCTCCATGACCCCTGTCATAACAATGCTCCGTTACTCCAGTCATCACAGTGCTTCATAACGTTTGTCATCACAGTGGTCCATGCCCGCGTCATCACAAGGCTCTGTGACCGTTGTAACCACAATGCTCCATGGACATTTCATCACAATTCACTGAGAAAATTGTCATCACAATGTTCCATGTATTTGTCAGAACAATGCTCCATGACCATTGTTATCACAATGTTCCACGCGCATTTCATCACAATGTTCCAAACCTTGTCATTACAATGCTCCATAAACCTTGAAATCACGGTGGTTCATGCATTTCTCATCAAAATGCTCTCTCACCAGAGATATCACAATGTTCCATCACTAGTTATCACAATACACCCTCGTCCTTGTAATCACATTGTTCCATGACACTGTCATCACAATGATACATCCCCTTATCATCACAATGTTCCATGTCCCTTGCCATCGCAATGTTCCATAAGCCCTGTCATCCAAATGCTCCATGACCCTTTCCATCCCAAAGCTCCAAGACCCCTGACATCACAATGTTCTATAACCCCTGCGATCAAAATGTTCTATTACACTTTTTATCAAATTGCTGCATGACACGTTCATTAAATGCTCACTGCCCTTCTCATCAAAATGCTCCATGACTTGTCATCACAAAGCTCCAAGACCCTTGGCATCACAATGCTCCATGTCATTGTCATCACAATGCTCCATGAACCCTCTCATCACATTGCTCCATGCCCTTGTCATCACACAGCTCCATGACACTTGTCATCACAGTGCTCGATGCCCTTCTCATCACAATGCTCCATGCCCTTGTCATTACATTCCTGCATGACCCATGTATCACAGTGTTCCGTGCCCTTGTCTTCAAAATGCTCCATGCCCACTCTCATCACAATAATCCATGAAACATTTCAGACCAAAGTTCCATACCCTTCTCATCACAATGCTCCATTACCCCTGTCATAAAAATGCACCATGACACCTGCCAGCACAATGATCCACGACATAGTCATCACAAGGTTCCATGATAATTCTCATCACAATGTTCAAGACCCCTGATATCACAATGCTCCATGCCCTTGTCATCACAAAGCTCCATGACGCATGTCAACAGATTGTTCCATGGCCTTCTCATCACAATGCTCCATGCCCTTGTCATCACAATGCTCCAAGACCCTTGTAATCACAATGCTCCATGCCCCTTTTCATCTCAATGCTCCACGACCCTTTTCACCACAATGCTCCATGCGCTTGTCAGCACAATGCCCCATGACACATGTCATCACAATGCACCATGCGCTTGTCATCACAGTGCTCCACAACATTGTCATCACAATGCTCCATAAAATTTGTCATCACTATGCTCCATTCACTTCTCATCAAAATGCTCTCTCACCACTGATATCACAATGCTACATCACTATTTGTCACAATACTCCCTCACCCCTGTCATCACAATGTTCCATGACTCCTGTCATCACAATGCTACATGCACTTATCATCACAATGTTCGATGACCCCTTACATCACAATGTTCCATAACACCTGTCATCATAATGTTCCATGACACTTTTCATCAAATTGCTCCATGCCCTTGCCATCACAATGCTGCATTACCCCTGTCATAACAATGCTCCATAACCCCTGCCATCAAAATGTTCTATGGCCTTGTCATCACAAGGCTCCATGACCCTTCTCATCACAATGCTCCAAGAACACTGTAATCACAATGCTCTATGCCCCTTTTCATCTCAATGATCCATGAACCCTGTCATCACAATGCACCATGCCCATCATCATAATGATTCATGCTATTGTCATCACAAAGAAATAAAAATGCTCCATGACCTCTGTCATAAAAATGCTCCAAACCCTTGTGATCACAATATTCCATAACACTTGTCATCACAAAGCCCCATGACGCTCTTCATCACAATTATCCATGGTCTTCTCACCACAATGCTCCATGACCTTCGTCATCACAATGCTCAATACACTTGTCATCAAAATGCTCCCTGACACTTGTTGTCTGTATGCTCCTTGAACTCTGTCATGACAAGGCTCCATGCCTTTTTCATCACAATGATCCATGCACTTTTCATCACAGTGCTCCAAGACCAATGTTATCACAATGCTCCATGCCCTTTTCATCACAAAGCTCAATGACGCATGCCATCAGAATGCTCCTTGGTCTTCTCCTCACCATGCTCCTTGCCCTTGTCATCAAAATGTTCCAATACCCCTGTAATCACAATGCTCCATGCCCCTTTTCATCAGTATGCTCCATGAGACTTGTCATCAAAAGGCTCCATGGTTTTGTCATCACAATGCTCCAGGACCTTGTCCTCACAATGCTTCATGACTTGTCATGAAAATTTTCAATGGCCCTTGTCATCATAATGCTCCAAGCCCTAATCATCACAATGCTCCATTATATTTGTCATCACAAACCTCCATTATCTTTGGCATCACAATGCTCCATGCCATTGTCATCGCAATGTGCCATGACATATATCATCAAAATGCTCCCTGACACCTGTCTTCACAATACTCCATGACCTTATCATCACAATGCTCCATGCCCTTGTCATCACAATGCACCATGCCCACTCTCATCACAATAATCTATGAAACTTGTCAGACCAATGCACCATGCCCCTGTCATCACAATGCACCATGCCCTTGTCATCACAGTGCTCCATGACCCCTGTCATCACAATGCTCTGTGCCTCCAGTCATCACAATGCTTCATAAAGATTGTCATCACAATGGTCCATGCCCGCGTCATCACAAGGCTCTGTGACCTTTGTATCCACAATGCTCCATGAATTTTTCATCACAATTCTCTGTGACCCTTGTCATCACAATGCTCCCTGTCTTTGTCTGAACAATGCTCCATGACCATTGTCATCACAGTGTGCCACGTGCATTTCATCACAACTGTCCACAACTTTGTCATTGCAATGCTCCATAATCCTTGTAATCACAATGGTCCATGCACTTCTCATCAAAATGCTCTCTCACCAGAGATATCACAATGTTCCATCACTAGTCATCACAATACTCCCTCACCCCTGGAATCACAGTGATCCATGACCCTGTCATCACAATGCTACATCCACTTGTCATCACAATGTTCCATGACCCCTTCCATCACAATGTTCCATAAGCCCTGTCTTCAAAATGCTCCATGACCCTTTCCATCCCAAAGCTCCAAGTCAACTGCCATCACAATGTTCTATAACACCTGCCATCTAAATGTTCCATTACACTTTTTATCAAATTGCTGCAGGACCCGGTTATCAAAATGCTCCCTGCCCTTCTCATCAAAATGCTCCATGACTTGTCATCACAAAGCCCGAAGACCCTTGGCATCACAATGCTCCATGTCATTGTCATCACAATGCTCCATGTACCCTCTCATCACATTGCTCCATGCCCTTGTCATCACACAGCTCCATGACATTTGTCATCACAATGCTCAATAGACTTGTCATCACAATGCTCCCTGACCCTTGTCATCAGTATGCTCCTTGAACACTGTCATAACAAGTTTCCATGCATTTTTCATCACAATGATCCATGACCATTTCATCACAATGCTCCAAGACCCCTGTAATCACAATGCTCCATGCCCCTATTCATCAGAATGCTCCATGAGACTTGCCAACACAAGTCTCCATGGTCTTCTAATCACAATGTTCCAGGACCTTGACATCACCATGATCCATTCCCTTGTCATCACAATGCTCCATGACCCCTGTCATCACAATAATCCATGAACATTTTCAGCCCAATGCTCCACGACCTTCTCATCACAATGCTCCATTGCCAATATCATCACAATGCTCCATGACCACTGTCATCACAACACTGCATGACACCTGACCACACAATGATCCAGGACTCTGGTCATCACAATGCTCCATTCCCTTGTCGTCTCATTGCTACATGACACCTGTCATCACAACTCTCCATGAACATTTTCAGCCCAGTGCTCCATGAACCTTGTCATCAAAGTGATCCATGCCCTTGTCATCCCAATGCTCCATGACCCCTGTATTCACAATGCTCCTTGACGCTTGTCATCACAGTGCTCCATGACACATGTCATCACAATGCTCCATGCCTTTGTCAGCAAAATGCTACATGACCTTTTCATTACAATGCTCTATGCACTTGTCATCACAATGCTCCATTTCCATTGTCATCACAATCCTCCATGAACTTTCGGATCACATTGCTTCATGTCCTGGTCATCACAATGCTCCATGCTCCTTGAAATCAAAATGATCCATGACCTCTGTCATCAAAATGCTCCAAACCCTTGTGATCACAATGTTCCATAACACTTGTCATCACAACGCTCCATGATGCATGTCATCACAATACTCCATGCACTTTTCATCAAAATGCTCCATGACCTTTGTCACCACAATTCTCAATACACTTGTCATCACAATGCTCCCTGACACTTGTCATCAGAATGCTCCTTGAAATCTGTCATGAAAAGGCTCCATGCCTTTTTCATCACAATGCCCCATGCCATTTTCATCACAATGCTCCATGCCATTGTCATCAAAATACTCCACAAGCTTGTCATCAGAATGCTCCATGACCCTTGTCATCACAATTCTCCATGCACTTGTCAGCACAATGCTCCCTGACCCTTGTCATCACAATGCTCCAAGCCATTGTCATCACAATGCTCCATTACCTTTGTCATCAGAATCCTCCCTGACACATGGCGTCACAATGCTCCATGCCATCCTCATCACAATGGGCCATTACATATGTGATCACAATGCTCCCTGACACCTGTCTTCACAATACGGCATGACATGGTCATCACAATGCTCCATGCCCTTGTCATCACAGTGTGCCATTCCAACTCTCATCGCAATACTCCATGAAAGTTATTAGACCAATGTTCCATGCCCTTGTCATCACAACGCTCCATGTCCTTGTTATCACAATGCTCCATGACCCCTGTCATCACAATGCTCCGTGACTCCAGTCATCACAATTCCTCATGACCTTTGTCATCACAATGGTCCATGCCCTCGTCATCAACAGTCTCTGTGACCTTTTTAACCACAATGCTCCATGAAATTTTCATCACAATGCTCTTTGACCCTTGTCATCACAATGCTCTATGCCTTTCTCAGCACAATGCTCCATGACCCTTGTCATCACAATGCTCCATGCGCTTGTCAGCACAATGCTCCATGACACATGTCATCACAATGCACCATGCGCTTGTCATCACAGTGCTCCACAACATTGTCATCACAATGCTCCATAAAATTTGTCATCACAGTGCTCCATGCACTTCTCATCAAAACGCTCTCTCACCACTGATATCACAGTGCTACATCACTATTTGTCACAATACTCCCTCACCCCTGTCATCACAATGTTCCATGACTCCTGTCATCACAATGCTACATGCACTTATCATCACAATGTTCGATGATCCCTGAAATCACAATGTTCCATAACAAATGTCATCAAAATGTTCCATGACACTTTTCATCAAATTGCTCCATGACCCTGTCATCAGAATGCTCCCTGCCCTTCTCATCACAATGCACAACGCACTTGTCATCAAAATGCTCCATGACCTTTGTCATCACAAAGATCCATGACCCTTGGCATCACAATGCTCCATGTCATGGTCATCACAGTGCTCCAAGAACGCTCTCATCACATTGCTCCATGCCCTTGTCTTCACATAGCTCCATGACACATGTCATCAGAATGCTCCATGGTCTTCTCATCACAATGCTCCAAGCCCTTGCCATCACTATGCTCCATTACCACTCTAATAACAATGCTCCATGACACCTGCCATCACGATGTTCCATTGCCTTGTCATCACAATGCTCCATGACCCCTGTCATCACAATGCTCCGTGACTCCAGTCATCACAGTGCTTCATAACATTTGTCATCACAATGGTCCATGCCCGCGTCATCACAAGGCTCTGTGACCGTTGTAACCACAATGCTCCATGAACTTTTCATCACAATTCTCTGAGAAAATTGTCATCACAATGCTCCATGTATTTGTCAGAACAATGCTCCATGACCATTGTCATCACAATGTGCCACGCGCATTTCATCACAACGTTCCAAACCTTGTCATTGCAATGCTCCATAAACCTTGTAATCACAGTGGTCCATGCACTTCTCATCAAAATGCTCTCTCACCAGAGATATCACAATGTTCCATCACTAGTCATCACAATACACCCTCATCCTTGTAATCACATTGTTCCATGACACTGTCATCACAATGCTACATCCCCTTATCATCACAATGTTCCATGACACTTGCCATCACAATGTTCCATAAGCCCTGTCATCAAAATGCTCCATGACCCTTTCCATCCCAAAGCTCCAAGACCCCTGACATCACAAAGTTCTATAACCCCTGTCATCAAAATGTTCCATTACACTTTTTATCAAATTGCTGCATGACCCGGTCATCAAAATGCTCACTGCCCTTCTCATCAAAATGCTCCATGACTTGTCATCACAAAGCTCCAAGACCCTTGGCATCACAATGCTCCATGTCATTGTCATCACAATGCTCCATGAACCCTCTCATCACATTGCTCCATGCCCTTGTCATCACAAAGCTCCATGACACTTGTCTTCACAATGCTCGATGCCCTTCTCATCACAATGCTCCATGCCCTTGTCATTACATTCCTGCATGACCCATGTATCACAGTGTTCCGTGCCCTTGTCTTCAAAATGCTCCATGCCCACTCTCATCACAATAATCCATGAAACATTTCAGACCAATGTTCCATACCCTTCTCATCACAATGCTCCATTACCCCTGTCATAACAATGCACCATGACACCTGCCATCACAATGATCCACGGCCTAGTCATCACAAGGTTCCATGATAATTCTCATCACAATGCTCATGACCCCTGATATCACAATGCTCCATGCCCTTGTCATCACAAAGCTCCATGACGCATGTCATCAGAATGTTCCATGGTCTTCTCATCACAATGCTCCATGCACTTGTCATCACAATGCTCCAAGACCCTTGTCATCACAATGCTCCATGCCCATTTTCATCTCAATGCTCCAGGAACCCTGTCATCACAGTGCACCATGCCCATCATCATAATGCTTCAGGCTATTGTCATCACAATGAAATCAATATTCTGCATGAACTCTGTCATCATAATGCTCCAAACCCTTGTGATCACAATGTTGCATAACACGTATCATCACAACACCCCATGACGCTCATCATCACAATTATCCATCGTCTTCTCATCACAATGCTCCATGATCTTTGTCATCACAATGCTCAATACACTTGTCATCACAATGCTCCCTGACCCTTGTCGTTAGTATGCTCCTTGAACCCTGTCATGACATGTTTCCATGCATTTTTCATCACAATGATCCATGACCATTTCATCACAATGCTCCAAGGTCCCTGTAATCACAATGCTCCATGCCCTTGTCATCACAAAACTCCATGACGCATGTCATCAGAATGCTCCATGGCCTTCTCATCACAATGCTCTATGCCCTAGTCATAACAATGCTCCAAGACCCCTGTAATCACAATGCTCCATGCCCCTTTTCATCAGAATGCTCCATGAGACTTGCCATCACATGTCTCCATGGTCTTCTCATCACAATGTTCCAGGACCTTGACATCACCATGATCCATTCCCTTGTCATCACAATGCTCCATGACCCCTGTCATCACAAAAATCCATGAACATTTTCAGCCCAATGCTCCACGACCTTCTCATCACAATGCTCCATTGCCAATATCATCACAATGCTCCATGACCACTGTCATCACAACACTCCATGACACCTGACAACACAAGGATCCAGGACTCTTGTCATCTCAATGCTCCATTCCCTTGTCTTCACAATGCTACATGACACCTGTCATCACAACTCTCCATGAATATTTTCAGCCCAGTGCTCCATGACCCTTGTCATCACAATGATCCATGCCCTTGTCATCCCAATGCTCCATGACCCCTGTATTCACAATGCTCCTTGACGCTTGTCATCACAGTGCTCCAAGACACATGTCATCACAATGCTCCATGCCTTTGTCAGCAAAATGCTACATGACCTTGTCATTACAATGCTCTATGCACTTGTCATCACAATACTCCATTTCCATTGTCATCACAATCCTCCATGAACTTTGGGATCACATTGCTTCATGCCCTTGTCATCACAATGCTCCATGCTCCTTGAAATCAAAATGATCCATCACCTCTGTCATCACAATGCTCCAAACCCCTGTGATCACAATGTTCTATAACACTTGTCATCACAACGCTCCATGATGCCTGTCATCACAATACTCCATGCACTTTTCATCACAATGCTCCATGACCTTTGTCACCACAATTCTCAATACACTTGTCATCACAATGCTCCCTGACACTTGTCATCAGAATGCTCCTTGAACCCTGTCACGAAAAGGCTCCATGCCTTTTTCATCACAATGCCCCATGCCATTTTCTTCACAATGCTCCATGCCATTGTCATCAAAATACTCCACAAGCTTGTCATCAGAATGCTCCATGACCCTTGTCATCACAATTCTCCATGCACTTGTCAGCACAATGCTCCCTGACCCTTGTCATCACAATGCTCCAAGCCATTGTCATCACAATGCTCCATTACCTTTGTCATCAGAATCCTCCCTGACACTTGGCATCACAATGCTCCATGCCATCCTCATCACAATGGGCCATTACATATGTGATTACAATGCTCCCTGACACCTGTCTTCACAATACGGCATGACCTGGTCATCACAATGCTCCATGCCCTTGTCATCACAATGTGCCATTCCAACTGTCATTGCAGTACGCCATGAAACTTATTAGACCAATGTTCCATGCCCTTGTCATCACAATGCTCCATGCCCCTTTTCATCAGAATGCTCCATGAGACTTGTCATCACAAGTCTCCATGGTCATCTCATCACAATGCTCCAAGACCTTGTCATCACCATGCTCCATTCCCTGGTCATCACAATGCTCCATGACCCCTGTCATCACAAGGCTCAATGACCCTTCTCATCACAATGCTCCAAACCCCTGTAATCACAATGCTCCATGCCCCTTTTCATCACAATGCTCCATGACCCCTGTCATCACAATGAACCATGCCCATCATCATAATGCTTCAGGCTATTGTCATCACAATGAAATCAAAATGCTCCATGACCTCTGTCATCACAATTCTCCAAACCCTGGTGATCACAATGTTGCATAACACTTATCATCACAAAGCCCCATGACGCTAATCATCACTATTATCCATGGCCTTCTCATCACAAGGCTCCATGACCTTTGTCATCACAATTCTCAATACTCTTTTCATCACAATGCTCCCTGACACTTGTCGTCAGTATGCTCCATGAACTCTGTCATGACAAGGCTCCATGCCTTTTTCATCACAATGATCCATGCCCTTTTCATCACAGTGCTCCAAGACCACTGTAATCATAATGCTCCTTGCCCTTGTCATCACAAAGCTCCATGATGCATATCATCAGAATGTTCCATGCACTTCTCATCACAATGCTCCATGCCCTTGTCATCACAATGCTCCAAGACCCCTGTAATCACAATGCTCCATGCCCCTTTTCATCTCAATGCTCCATGAACACTGTCATAACAATGCACCATGCCCATCATCATAATGCTTCAGGCTATTGTCATCACAGTGAAATCAAAATGCTCCATGACCTCTGTCATCACAATGCTCCAAACCCTGGTGATCACAGTGTTGCAAAACACTTATCATCACAACACCCCATGACGCTCATCATCACAATTATCCATGGTCTTCTCATCACAATGCTCCATGACCTTTGTCATCACAATTCTCAATACACTTGTCATCACAATGCTCCCTGACACTTGTCGTCAGAATGCACCTTGAACCCTGTGACGAAAAGGCTCCATGCCTTTTTCATCACAAAGCCCCATGCTGTTTTCATCCCAAAGATCCTTGCCATTGTCATCAAAATACTACACAAGCTTGTCATCAGAATGCTCCATGACCCTTGTCATCACAATTCTCCATGCACTTGTCAGCACAATGCTCCCTGAACCTTGTCATCACAATGCTCCAAGCCATTGTCATCACAATGCTCCATTACCATTGTCATCAGAATCCTCCATGACACTTGGCATCACAATGCTCCATGCCATTGTCATCACAATGCTCCATGTCTTCGTCAGCAAAATGCTAAATGACCTTGTCATTACAATCCTCTATGCGCTTGTCATCACAATACTCCATTTCCATTGTCATCACAATCCTCCATCAACCTTGGATCACATTGCTTCATGCCCTTGTCATCACAATGCTCCATGCTCCTAGAAATCAAAATGATCCATGACCTCTGTCATCACAATGCTCCAATCCCTTGTGATCACATTGTTCCATAACACTAGTCATCACAATGCTCCATGATGCCTGTCATCACAATACTCCATGCCCTTTTCATCACAATGCTCCATGACCTTTCTCATCACAATTCTCAATACACTTGTGATCACAATGCTCCCTGACACTTGTCATCAGAATGCTCCTTGAAACCCATCACGAAAAGGCTCCATGCTTTTTTCATCACAATGCCCCATGCCATTTTCATCACAATGTTCCATACCATTGTCATCAAAATACTCCACAAGCTTGTCATCAGAATGCTCCGGGACCCTTGTCATCACAATGCTCCATTACCTTTCTCATCAGAATCCTCCATGACACTTGGCATCACAGTGCTACATGCCATCCTCATCACAATGGGCCATTACATATGTGATTACAATGCTCCCTGACACCTGTCTTCACAATACGGCATGACCTGGTCATCACAATGCTCCATGCCCTTGTCATCACAGTGTGCCATTCCAACTCTCATCGCAATACTCCATGAAAGTTATTAGACCAATGTTCCATGCCCTTGCCATCACAATGCTCCATGCCCTTGTTATCACAATGCTCCATGACCCTGTCATCACAATGCTCCGTGACTCCAGTGATCACAATGCTTCATGACCTTTGTCATCCCAATGGTCCATGCCCTTGTCATCAACAGTCTCTGTGACCTTTTTAACCAAAATGCTCCAAGAACTTTTCATCACAATGCTCTTTGATCCTTGTCATCACAATGCTCTATGCCTTACTCAGCACAGTGCTCCATGACGCTTGTCACCACAATGCTCCTTGCGCTTGTCAGCCCAATGCTCCATGACACATGTCATCACAATGCACCATGCGCTTGTCATCACAGTGCTCCACAACATTGTCATCACAATGCTCCATAAAATTTGTCATCACAGTGCTCCATGCACTTCTCATCAAAATGCTCTCTCACCACTGATATCACAATGCTACATCACTATTTGTCACAATACTCCCTCACCCCTGTCATCACAATGTTCCATGACTCCTGTCATCACAATGCTACATGCACTTATCATCACAATGTTCGATGACCCCTGACATCACAATGTTCCTTAACACCTGTCATCAAAATATTCCATGACACTTTTCATCAAATTGCTCCATGACCCTGTCATCAGAATGCTCCCTGCCCTACTCATCACAATGCACAACGCCCTTGCCATCAAAATGCTCCATGACCTTTGTCATCACAAAGATCCATGACACTTGGCATCACAATGCTCCATGTCATTGTCATCACAATGCTCCATGAACGCTCTCATCACATTGCTCCATGCCCTTGTCTTCACATAGCTCCATGACACATGTCATCAGAATGCTCCATGGCCTTCTCATCACAATGCTCCATGCGCTTGCCATCACAATGATCCATTACCCCTGTCATAACAATGCACCATACCATTGTCATAACAATGCACCATGACCCCTGCCATCACGATGTTCCATGGCCTTGTCATCACAAGGCTCTATGACCCTTCTTATCACAATGCTCCAGTAACACTGTAATCACAATGCTCTATGCCCCTTTTCCTCTCAATGATCCATGAACCCTGTCATCAAAATGCACCATGCCCATCATCATAATGCTTCATGCTATTGTTATAACAACGAAATCAAATTGTTCCATGACCTCTGTCATAACAATGCTTCAAACCCTTGTGATCACAATATTCCATAACACTTGTCATCACAATGCCCCATGAGGCTCGTCATCACAATTATCTATGGTCTTCTCATCACAATGCTCCATGACCTTCGTCATCCCAATGCTCAATACACATATCTTCAACATGCTCCCTGACACTTGTTGTCTGTAAGCTCTTTGAACCCTGTCATGACAAGGCTGCATGCCTTTTTCATCACAGTGATCCATGCCCTTTTCATCACAGTGCTCCAAGTCCCATGTAATCACAGTGGTCCATGCCATTGTCATCACAAAGCTCAATGACGCATGCCATCAGAATGCTACTTGGTCTTCTCCTCACAATGCTCCATGCCCTTGTCTTCACAATGTTCCAAGACCCCAGTAATCACAATGCTCCATTCCCCTTTTAATCAGTATGCTCCATGAGACTTGTCATCTCAAGGCTCCATGGTTTTGTCATCACAATGCTCCAGGACCTTGTCATCACAATGCTTCACGACATTGTCATCAAAATTTTCAATGGCCCTTGTCATCATAATGCTCCAAACCTTAATCATCACAATGCTCCATTATATTTGTCATCACAATCCTCCATTACATTTGGTATCACAAAGATCCATGCCATTGTCATCGCCATGGATCATGACATAAATCATCACAATGCTCCCTGAAACCTGTCTTCACAATACTCCATGACCTTATCATCACAATGCTCCATGCCCTTGTCATCACAATGCACCATGCCCACTCTCATCACAATAATCTATGAAACTTGTCAGACCAATGCTCCATGCCACTGTCATCACAATGCTCCATGCCCTTGTCATCACAATGCTCCATGACCCCTGTCATCACAATGCTCCGTGACTCCAGTCATCACAATGCTTCATAACGTTTGTCATCACAATGGTCCATGCCCGCGTCATCACAAGGCTCTGTGACCTTTGTAACCACAATGCTCCATGAACTTTTCATCACAATTCTCTCAGAAACTTGTCATCACAATGCTCCATGTCTTTGTCAGAACAATGTTCCATGACCATTGTCATCACAATGTGCCATGCACATTTCATCACAACCTTCCAAACCTTGTCATTGCAATGCTCCATAAACCTTGTAATCACAATGGTCCATGCACTTCTCATCAAAATGCTCTCTCACCAGAGATGTCACAATGTTCCATCACTAGTCATCACAATACACCCTCATCCTTGTAATCACGATGTTCCATGACCCTGTCATCACAATGCTACATCCCCTTATCATCACAATGTTCCATGACCCCTGCCAGCACAATGTTCCATATGCCCTGTCATCAAAATGCTCCATGACCCTTTCCATCCCAAAGCTCCAAGACCCCTGAAATCACGATGTTCTATAACCCCTGCCATCAAAATGTTCCATTACACTTTTTATCAAATTGCTGCATGACCCGGTCATCAAAATGCCCCCTGCCCTTCTCATCAAAATGCTGCAGGACTTGTCATCACAAAGCTCCAAGACCCTTGGCACCACAATGCTCCATGTCATTTTCATCACAATGCTCCATGAACCCTCTCATCACATTGCTCCATGCCCTTGTCATCACACAGCTCCATGACACTTGTCATCACAATGCTCGATGCTCTTCTCATCACAATGCTCCATGCCCTTGTCATTACAGTCCTGCATGACACATGTATCACAGTGTTCCGTGCCCTTGTCATCACAATGCTCCATGCCCACTCTCATCACAATAATCCATGAAACATTTCAGACCAAAGTTCCATACCCTTCTCATCACAATGCTCCATTACCCCTGTCATAACAATGCACCATGACACCTGCTATCACAATGATCCACGGCCTAGTCATCACAAGGTTCCATGATAATTCTCATCACAATGCTCAAGACCCCTGATATCACAATGCTCCATGCCCTTGTCATCACAAAGCTCCATGACGCATGTCATCAGAATGTTCCATGGCCTTCTCATCACAATGCTCCATGCCCTTGTCATCACAATGCTCCAACACCCTTGTCATCACAATGCTCCATGCCCCTTTTCATCTCAATGCTCCATGAACCCTGTCATCACAATGCACCATGCCCATCATCATAATGCTTCAGGCTATTGTCATCACAATGAAATCAATATTCTGCATGACCTCTGTCATCATAATGCTCCAAAACCTTGTGATCACAATGCTGCATAACACTTATCATCACAACACCCCATGACGCTCATCATCACAATTATCCATCGTCTTCTCATCACAATGCTCCATGATCTTTGTCATCATAATGCTCAATACACTTGCCATCACAATGCTCCCTGACCCTTGTCGTCAGTATGCTCCTTGAACCATGTCATGACAAGTTTCCATGCATTTTTCATCACAATGATCCATGACCATTTCATCACAATGCTCCAAGGTCCCTGTAATCACAATGCTGCATGCCCTTTTCATCACAAAACTCCATGACGCATGTCATCAGAATGCTCCATGGCCTACTCATCACAATGCTCTATGCCCTAGTCATAACAATGCTCCAAGACCCCTGTAATCACAATGCTCCATGCCCCTTTTCATCAGAATGCTCCATGAGACTTGCCATCACAAGTCTCCATGGTCTTCTCATCACAATGTTCCAGGACCTTGACATCACCATGATCCATTCCCTTGTCATCACAATGCTCCATGACCCCTGTCATCACAATAATCCATGAACATTTTCAACCCAATGCTCCACGACCTTCTCATCACAATGCTCCATTGCCAATATCATCACAATGCTCCATGACCACTGTCATCACAACAATCCATGACACCTGACCACACAATGATCCAGGACTCTTGTCATCACAATGCTCCATTAACTTGTCATCACAATGCTACATGACACCTGTCATCACAACTCTCCATGAACATTTTCAGCCCAGTGCTCCATGACCCTTGTCATCACAATGATCAATGCCCTTGTCATCCCAATGCTCCATGACCCCTGTATTCACAATGCTCCTTGACGCTAGTCATCATATTGCTCCATGACACATGTCATCACAATGCTCCATGCCTTTGTCAGCAAAATGCTACATGACATTGTCATTACAATGCTCTATGCACTTGTCATCACAATACTCCATTTCCATTGTCATCACAATCCTCCATGAACTATGGGATCACATTGCTTCATGCCCTTTTGATCACAATGCTCCATTCTCCTTGAAATCCAAATGATCCATGACCTCTGTCATTACAATGCTCCAAACCATTGTGATCACAATGTTCCATAACACTTGTCATCACAACGCTCCATGATGCCTGTCATCACAATACTCCATGCCTTTTTCATCACAATGCTCCATGACCTTTGTCACCACAATTCTCAATACACTTGTCATCACAATGCTCCCTGACACTTGTCATCAGAATGCTCCTTGAACCCTGTCACGAAAAGGCTCCATGCCTTTTTCATCACAATGCCCCATGCCATTTTCATCACAATGCTCCATGCCATTGTCATCAAAATACTCCACAAGCTTGTCATCAGAATGCTCCATGACCCTTGTCATCATAATTCTCCATGCACTTGTCAGCACAATGCTCCCTGACCTTTGTCATCATAATGCTGCAAGCCATTGTCATCACAATGCTCCAATACCTTTGTCATCAGAATCCTCCCTGACACTTGGCATCACAATGCTCCATGCCATCCTCATCACAATGGGCCTTTACATATGTGATCACAATGCTCCCTGACACCTGTCTTCACAATACAGCATGACCTGGTCATCACAATGCTCCATGCCCTTGTCATCACAGTGTGCCATGCCAACTCTCATCGCAATATTCCATGAAAGTTATTAGACCAATGTTCCATGCACTTGTCATCACAATGCTCCATGCCCTTCTTATCACAATGCTCCATGACCCCTATCATCACAATGATCCGTGACTCCAGTCATCACAATGCTTCATGACCTTTGTCATCACAATGGTCCATGCCCTCGTCATCAACAGTCTCTGTGACCTTTTTAACCACAATGCTCCATGAACTTTTCATCACAATGCTCTTTGACCCTTGTCATCAGAATTCTCTATGCCTTTCT
Source organism: Mesoplodon densirostris (assembly GCF_025265405.1). NCBI lineage: Eukaryota > Metazoa > Chordata > Mammalia > Artiodactyla > Ziphiidae > Mesoplodon > Mesoplodon densirostris. The sequence goes on along the minus strand of NW_026778197.1, from coordinate 5,511,216 downwards.
CAGCACAATGCTCCATGACCCTTGTCATCACAATGCTCCATGCGCTTGTCAGCACAATGCTCCATGACACATGTCATCACAATGCACCATGCGCTTGTCATCACAGTGCTCCACAACATTGTCATCACAATGCTCCATAAAATTTGTCATCACAGTGCTCCATGCACTTCTCATCAAAATGCTCTCTCACCACTGATATCACAATGCTACATCACTATTTGTCACAATACTCCCTCACCCCTGTCATCACAATGTTCCATGACTCCTGTCATCACAATGCTACATGCACTTATCATCACAATGTTCGATGACCCCTGACATCACAATGTTCCATAACACCTGTCATCAAAATATTCCATGACACTTTTCATCAAATTGCTCCATGACACTGTCATCAGAATGCTCCCTGCCCTACTCATCACAATGCACAACGCCCTTGCCATCAAAATGCTCCATGACCTTTGTCATCACAAAGATCCATGACCCTTGGCATCACAATGCTCCATGTCATTGTCATCACAATGCTCCATGAACGCTCTCATCACATTGCTCCATGCCCTTGTCTTCACATAGCTCCATGACACATGTCATCAGAATGCTCCATGGCCTTCTCATCACAATGCTCCATGCGCTTGCCATCACAATGATCCATTACCCCTGTCATAACAATGCACCATACCATTGTCATAACAATGCACCATGACCCCTGCCATCACGATGTTCCATGGCCTTGTCATCACAAGGCTCTATGACCCTTCTTATCACAATGCTCCAGTAACACTGTAATCACAATGCTCTATGCCCCTTTTCCTCTCAATGATCCATGAACCCTGTCATCAAAATGCACCATGCCCATCATCATAATGCTTCATGCTATTGTTATAACAACGAAATCAAATTGTTCCATGACCTCTGTCATAACAATGCTTCAAACCCTTGTGATCACAATATTCCATAACACTTGTCATCACAATGCCCCATGAGGCTCGTCATCACAATTATCTATGGTCTTCTCATCACAATGCTCCATGACCTTCGTCATCCCAATGCTCAATACACATATCTTCAACATGCTCCCTGACACTTGTTGTCTGTAAGCTCTTTGAACCCTGTCATGACAAGGCTGCATGCCTTTTTCATCACAGTGATCCATGCCCTTTTCATCACAGTGCTCCAAGTCCCATGTAATCACAGTGGTCCATGCCATTGTCATCACAAAGCTCAATGACGCATGCCATCAGAATGCTACTTGGTCTTCTCCTCACAATGCTCCATGCCCTTGTCTTCACAATGTTCCAAGACCCCAGTAATCACAATGCTCCATTCCCCTTTTAATCAGTATGCTCCATGAGACTTGTCATCTCAAGGCTCCATGGTTTTGTCATCACAATGCTCCAGGACCTTGTCATCACAATGCTTCACGACATTGTCATCAAAATTTTCAATGGCCCTTGTCATCATAATGCTCCAAACCTTAATCATCACAATGCTCCATTATATTTGTCATCACAATCCTCCATTACATTTGGTATCACAAAGATCCATGCCATTGTCATCGCCATGGATCATGACATAAATCATCACAATGCTCCCTGAAACCTGTCTTCACAATACTCCATGACCTTATCATCACAATGCTCCATGCCCTTGTCATCACAATGCACCATGCCCACTCTCATCACAATAATCTATGAAACTTGTCAGACCAATGCTCCATGCCACTGTCATCACAATGCTCCATGCCCTTGTCATCACAATGCTCCATGACCCCTGTCATCACAATGCTCCGTGACTCCAGTCATCACAATGCTTCATAACGTTTGTCATCACAATGGTCCATGCCCGCGTCATCACAAGGCTCTGTGACCTTTGTAACCACAATGCTCCATGAACTTTTCATCACAATTCTCTCAGAAACTTGTCATCACAATGCTCCATGTCTTTGTCAGAACAATGTTCCATGACCATTGTCATCACAATGTGCCATGCACATTTCATCACAACCTTCCAAACCTTGTCATTGCAATGCTCCATAAACCTTGTAATCACAATGGTCCATGCACTTCTCATCAAAATGCTCTCTCACCAGAGATGTCACAATGTTCCATCACTAGTCATCACAATACACCCTCATCCTTGTAATCACGATGTTCCATGACCCTGTCATCACAATGCTACATCCCCTTATCATCACAATGTTCCATGACCCCTGCCAGCACAATGTTCCATATGCCCTGTCATCAAAATGCTCCATGACCCTTTCCATCCCAAAGCTCCAAGACCCCTGAAATCACGATGTTCTATAACCCCTGCCATCAAAATGTTCCATTACACTTTTTATCAAATTGCTGCATGACCCGGTCATCAAAATGCCCCCTGCCCTTCTCATCAAAATGCTGCAGGACTTGTCATCACAAAGCTCCAAGACCCTTGGCACCACAATGCTCCATGTCATTTTCATCACAATGCTCCATGAACCCTCTCATCACATTGCTCCATGCCCTTGTCATCACACAGCTCCATGACACTTGTCATCACAATGCTCGATGCTCTTCTCATCACAATGCTCCATGCCCTTGTCATTACAGTCCTGCATGACACATGTATCACAGTGTTCCGTGCCCTTGTCATCACAATGCTCCATGCCCACTCTCATCACAATAATCCATGAAACATTTCAGACCAAAGTTCCATACCCTTCTCATCACAATGCTCCATTACCCCTGTCATAACAATGCACCATGACACCTGCTATCACAATGATCCACGGCCTAGTCATCACAAGGTTCCATGATAATTCTCATCACAATGCTCAAGACCCCTGATATCACAATGCTCCATGCCCTTGTCATCACAAAGCTCCATGACGCATGTCATCAGAATGTTCCATGGCCTTCTCATCACAATGCTCCATGCCCTTGTCATCACAATGCTCCAACACCCTTGTCATCACAATGCTCCATGCCCCTTTTCATCTCAATGCTCCATGAACCCTGTCATCACAATGCACCATGCCCATCATCATAATGCTTCAGGCTATTGTCATCACAATGAAATCAATATTCTGCATGACCTCTGTCATCATAATGCTCCAAAACCTTGTGATCACAATGCTGCATAACACTTATCATCACAACACCCCATGACGCTCATCATCACAATTATCCATCGTCTTCTCATCACAATGCTCCATGATCTTTGTCATCATAATGCTCAATACACTTGCCATCACAATGCTCCCTGACCCTTGTCGTCAGTATGCTCCTTGAACCATGTCATGACAAGTTTCCATGCATTTTTCATCACAATGATCCATGACCATTTCATCACAATGCTCCAAGGTCCCTGTAATCACAATGCTGCATGCCCTTTTCATCACAAAACTCCATGACGCATGTCATCAGAATGCTCCATGGCCTTCTCATCACAATGCTCTATGCCCTAGTCATAACAATGCTCCAAGACCCCTGTAATCACAATGCTCCATGCCCCTTTTCATCAGAATGCTCCATGAGACTTGCCATCACAAGTCTCCATGGTCTTCTCATCACAATGTTCCAGGACCTTGACATCACCATGATCCATTCCCTTGTCATCACAATGCTCCATGACCCCTGTCATCACAATAATCCATGAACATTTTCAACCCAATGCTCCACGACCTTCTCATCACAATGCTCCATTGCCAATATCATCACAATGCTCCATGACCACTGTCATCACAACAATCCATGACACCTGACCACACAATGATCCAGGACTCTTGTCATCACAATGCTCCATTAACTTGTCATCACAATGCTACATGACACCTGTCATCACAACTCTCCATGAACATTTTCAGCCCAGTGCTCCATGACCCTTGTCATCACAATGATCAATGCCCTTGTCATCCCAATGCTCCATGACCCCTGTATTCACAATGCTCCTTGACGCTAGTCATCATATTGCTCCATGACACATGTCATCACAATGCTCCATGCCTTTGTCAGCAAAATGCTACATGACATTGTCATTACAATGCTCTATGCACTTGTCATCACAATACTCCATTTCCATTGTCATCACAATCCTCCATGAACTATGGGATCACATTGCTTCATGCCCTTTTGATCACAATGCTCCATTCTCCTTGAAATCCAAATGATCCATGACCTCTGTCATTACAATGCTCCAAACCATTGTGATCACAATGTTCCATAACACTTGTCATCACAACGCTCCATGATGCCTGTCATCACAATACTCCATGCCTTTTTCATCACAATGCTCCATGACCTTTGTCACCACAATTCTCAATACACTTGTCATCACAATGCTCCCTGACACTTGTCATCAGAATGCTCCTTGAACCCTGTCACGAAAAGGCTCCATGCCTTTTTCATCACAATGCCCCATGCCATTTTCATCACAATGCTCCATGCCATTGTCATCAAAATACTCCACAAGCTTGTCATCAGAATGCTCCATGACCCTTGTCATCATAATTCTCCATGCACTTGTCAGCACAATGCTCCCTGACCTTTGTCATCATAATGCTGCAAGCCATTGTCATCACAATGCTCCAATACCTTTGTCATCAGAATCCTCCCTGACACTTGGCATCACAATGCTCCATGCCATCCTCATCACAATGGGCCTTTACATATGTGATCACAATGCTCCCTGACACCTGTCTTCACAATACAGCATGACCTGGTCATCACAATGCTCCATGCCCTTGTCATCACAGTGTGCCATGCCAACTCTCATCGCAATATTCCATGAAAGTTATTAGACCAATGTCCATGCACTTGTCATCACAATGCTCCATGCCCTTCTTATCACAATGCTCCATGACCCCTATCATCACAATGATCCGTGACTCCAGTCATCACAATGCTTCATGACCTTTGTCATCACAATGGTCCATGCCCTCGTCATCAACAGTCTCTGTGACCTTTTTAACCACAATGCTCCATGAACTTTTCATCACAATGCTCTTTGACCCTTGTCATCACAATTCTCTATGCCTTTCTCAGCACAATGCTCCATGACCCTTGTCATCACAATGCTCCATGCGCTTGTCAGCACAATGCTCCATGACACATGTCATCACAATGCACCATGCGCTTGTCATCACAGTGCTCCACAACATTGTCATCACAATGCTCCATAAAATTTGTCATCACAGTGCTCCATGCACTTCTCATCAAAATGCTCTCTCACCACTGATATCACAATGCTACATCACTATTTGTCACAATACTCCCTCACCCCTGTCATCACAATGTTCCATGACTCCTGTCATCACAATGCTACATGCACTTATCATCACAATGTTCGATGACCCCTGACATCACAATGTTCCATAACACCTGTCATCAAAATATTCCATGACACTTTTCATCAAATTGCTCCATGACACTGTCATCAGAATGCTCCCTGCCCTACTCATCACAATGCACAACGCCCTTGCCATCAAAATGCTCCATGACCTTTGTCATCACAAAGATCCATGACCCTTGGCATCACAATGCTCCATGTCATTGTCATCACAATGCTCCATGAACGCTCTCATCACATTGCTCCATGCCCTTGTCTTCACATAGCTCCATGACACATGTCATCAGAATGCTCCATGGCCTTCTCATCACAATGCTCCATGCGCTTGCCATCACAATGATCCATTACCCCTGTCATAACAATGCACCATACCATTGTCATAACAATGCACCATGACCCCTGCCATCACGATGTTCCATGGCCTTGTCATCACAAGGCTCTATGACCCTTCTTATCACAATGCTCCAGTAACACTGTAATCACAATGCTCTATGCCCCTTTTCCTCTCAATGATCCATGAACCCTGTCATCAAAATGCACCATGCCCATCATCATAATGCTTCATGCTATTGTTATAACAACGAAATCAAATTGTTCCATGACCTCTGTCATAACAATGCTTCAAACCCTTGTGATCACAATATTCCATAACACTTGTCATCACAATGCCCCATGAGGCTCGTCATCACAATTATCTATGGTCTTCTCATCACAATGCTCCATGACCTTCGTCATCCCAATGCTCAATACACATATCTTCAACATGCTCCCTGACACTTGTTGTCTGTAAGCTCTTTGAACCCTGTCATGACAAGGATGCATGCCTTTTTCATCACAGTGATCCATGCCCTTTTCATCACAGTGCTCCAAGTCCCATGTAATCACAGTGGTCCATGCCATTGTCATCACAAAGCTCAATGACGCATGCCATCAGAATGCTACTTGGTCTTCTCCTCACAATGCTCCATGCCCTTGTCTTCACAATGTTCCAAGACCCCAGTAATCACAATGCTCCATTCCCCTTTTAATCAGTATGCTCCATGAGACTTGTCATCTCAAGGCTCCATGGTTTTGTCATCACAATGCTCCAGGACCTTGTCATCACAATGCTTCACGACATTGTCATCAAAATTTTCAATGGCCCTTGTCATCATAATGCTCCAAACCTTAATCATCACAATGCTCCATTATATTTGTCATCACAATCCTCCATTACATTTGGTATCACAAAGATCCATGCCATTGTCATCGCCATGGATCATGACATAAATCATCACAATGCTCCCTGAAACCTGTCTTCACAATACTCCATGACCTTATCATCACAATGCTCCATGCCCTTGTCATCACAATGCACCATGCCCACTCTCATCACAATAATCTATGAAACTTGTCAGACCAATGCTCCATGCCACTGTCATCACAATGCTCCATGCCCTTGTCATCACAATGCTCCATGACCCCTGTCATCACAATGCTCCGTGACTCCAGTCATCACAATGCTTCATAACGTTTGTCATCACAATGGTCCATGCCCGCGTCATCACAAGGCTCTGTGACCTTTGTAACCACAATGCTCCATGAACTTTTCATCACAATTCTCTCAGAAACTTGTCATCACAATGCTCCATGTCTTTGTCAGAACAATGTTCCATGACCATTGTCATCACAATGTGCCATGCACATTTCATCACAACCTTCCAAACCTTGTCATTGCAATGCTCCATAAACCTTGTAATCACAATGGTCCATGCACTTCTCATCAAAATGCTCTCTCACCAGAGATGTCACAATGTTCCATCACTAGTCATCACAATACACCCTCATCCTTGTAATCACGATGTTCCATGACCCTGTCATCACAATGCTACATCCCCTTATCATCACAATGTTCCATGACCCCTGCCAGCACAATGTTCCATATGCCCTGTCATCAAAATGCTCCATGACCCTTTCCATCCCAAAGCTCCAAGACCCCTGAAATCACGATGTTCTATAACCCATGCCATCAAAATGTTCCATTACACTTTTTATCAAATTGCTGCATGACCCGGTCATCAAAATGCCCCCTGCCCTTCTCATCAAAATGCTGCAGGACTTGTCATCACAAAGCTCCAAGACCCTTGGCACCACAATGCTCCATGTCATTGTCATCACAATGCTCCATGAACCCTCTCATCACATTGCTCCATGCCCTTGTCATCACACAGCTCCATGACACTTGTCATCACAATGCTCGATGCTCTTCTCATCACAATGCTCCATGCCCTTGTCATTACAGTCCTGCATGACACATGTATCACAGTGTTCCGTGCCCTTGTCATCACAATGCTCCATGCCCACTCTCATCACAATAATCCATGAAACATTTCAGACCAAAGTTCCATACCCTTCTCATCACAATGCTCCATTACCCCTGTCATAACAATGCACCATGACACCTGCTATCACAATGATCCACGGCCTAGTCATCACAAGGTTCCATGATAATTCTCATCACAATGCTCAAGACCCCTGATATCACAATGCTCCATGCCCTTGTCATCACAAAGCTCCATGACGCATGTCATCAGAATGTTCCATGGCCTTCTCATCACAATGCTCCATGCCCTTGTCATCACAATGCTCCAACACCCTTGTCATCACAATGCTCCATGCCCCTTTTCATCTCAATGCTCCATGAACCCTGTCATCACAATGCACCATGCCCATCATCATAATGCTTCAGGCTATTGTCATCACAATGAAATCAATATTCTGCATGACCTCTGTCATCATAATGCTCCAAAACCTTGTGATCACAATGCTGCATAACACTTATCATCACAACACCCCATGACGCTCATCATCACAATTATCCATGGTCTTCTCATCACAATGCTCCATGATCTTTGTCATCATAATGCTCAATACACTTGCCATCACAATGCTCCCTGACCCTTGTCGTCAGTATGCTCCTTGAACCCTGTCATGACAAGTTTCCATGCATTTTTCATCACAATGATCCATGACCATTTCATCACAATGCTCCAAGGTCCCTGTAATCACAATGCTGCATGCCCTTTTCATCACAAAACTCCATGACGCATGTCATCAGAATGCTCCATGGCCTTCTCATCACAATGCTCTATGCCCTAGTCATAACAATGCTCCAAGACCCCTGTAATCACAATGCTCCATGCCCCTTTTCATCAGAATGCTCCATGAGACTTGCCATCACAAGTCTCCATGGTCTTCTCATCACAATGTTCCAGGACCTTGACATCACCATGATCCATTCCCTTGTCATCACAATGCTCCATGACCCCTGTCATCACAATAATCCATGAACATTTTCAACCCAATGCTCCACGACCTTCTCATCACAATGCTCCATTGCCAATATCATCACAATGCTCCATGACCACTGTCATCACAACAATCCATGACACCTGACCACACAATGATCCAGGACTCTTGTCATCACAATGCTCCATTAACTTGTCGTCACAATGCTACATGACACCTGTCATCACAACTCTCCATGAACATTTTCAGCCCAGTGCTCCATGACCCTTGTCATCACAATGATCAATGCCCTTGTCATCCCAATGCTCCATGACCCCTGTATTCACAATGCTCCTTGACGCTAGTCATCATATTGCTCCATGACACATGTCATCACAATGCTCCATGCCTTTGTCAGCAAAATGCTACATGACATTGTCATTACAATGCTCTATGCACTTGTCATCACAATACTCCATTTCCATTGTCATCACAATCCTCCATGAACTATGGGATCACATTGCTTCATGCCCTTTTGATCACAATGCTCCATTCTCCTTGAAATCCAAATGATCCATGACCTCTGTCATTACAATGCTCCAAACCATTGTGATCACAATGTTCCATAACACTTGTCATCACAACGCTCCATGATGCCTGTCATCACAATACTCCATGCCTTTTTCATCACAATGCTCCATGACCTTTGTCACCACAATTCTCAATACACTTGTCATCACAATGCTCCCTGACACTTGTCATCAGAATGCTCCTTGAACCCTGTCACGAAAAGGCTCCATGCCTTTTTCATCACAATGCCCCATGCCATTTTCATCACAATGCTCCATGCCATTGTCATCAAAATACTCCACAAGCTTGTCATCAGAATGCTCCATGACCCTTGTCATCATAATTCTCCATGCACTTGTCAGCACAATGCTCCCTGACCTTTGTCATCATAATGCTGCAAGCCATTGTCATCACAATGCTCCAATACCTTTGTCATCAGAATCCTCCCTGACACTTGGCATCACAATGCTCCATGCCATCCTCATCACAATGGGCCTTTACATATGTGATCACAATGCTCCCTGACACCTGTCTTCACAATACAGCATGACCTGGTCATCACAATGCTCCATGCCCTTGTCATCACAGTGTGCCATTCCAACTCTCATCGCAATACTCCATGAAAGTTATTAGACCAATGTTCCATGCACTTGTCATCACAATGCTCCATGCCCTTCTTATCACAATGCTCCATGACCCCTATCAACACAATGATCCGTGACTCCAGTCATCACAATGCTTCATGACCTTTGTCATCACAATGGTCCATGCCCTCGTCATCAACAGTCTCTGTGACCTTTTTAACCACAATGCTCCATGAACTTTTCATCACAATGCTCTTTGACCCTTGTCATCACAATTCTCTATGCCTTTCTCAGCACAATGCTCCATGACCCTTGTCATCACAATGCTCCATGCGCTTGTCAGCACAATGCTCCATGACACATGTCATCACAATGCACCATGCGCTTGTCATCACAGTGCTCCACAACATTGTCATCACAATGCTCCATAAAATTTGTCATCACAATGCTCCATGCACTTCTCATCAAAATGCTCTCTCACCACTGATATCACAATGCTACATCACTATTTGTCACAATACTCCCTCACACCTGTCATCACAATGTTCCATGACTCCTGTCATCACAATGCTACATGCACTTATCATCACAATGTTCGATGATCCCTGAAATCACAATGTTCCATAACACCTGTCATCAAAATGTTCCATGACACTTTTCATCAAATTGCTCCATGACCCTGTCATCAGAATGCTCCCTGCCCTTCTCATCACAATGCACAAAGCCCTTGCCATCACAATGCTCCATGACCTTTGTCATCACAAAGATCCATGACCCTTGGCATCACAATGCTCCATGTCATTGTCATCACAATGCTCCTTGAACGCTCTCATCACATTGCTCCATGCCCTTGTCTTCACATAGCTCCATGACACGTGTCATCAGAATGCTCCATGGCCTTCTCATCACAATGCTCCAAGAAAACTGTAATCACAATGCTCTATGCCCCTTTTCATCTCAATGATCCATGAACCCTGTCATAACTATGCACTATGCCCATCATCATTAATGCTTCATGCTATTGTCATAACAACGAAATCAAAATGTTCCATGACCTCTGTCATAACAATGCTCCAAACCCTTGTGATCACAATATTCCATAACACTTGTCAGCACAATGCCCCAGGATGCTCGTCATCACAATTATCCATGGTCTTCTCATCACAATGCTCCATGACCTTCGTCATCACAATGCTCAATACACTTGTCATCAACATGCTCCCTGACACTTGTTTTCTGTATGCTCCTTGAACCCTGTCATGACAAGGCTCCATGCCTTTTTCATCACAATAATCCATGCCCTTTTCATCACAATTATCAAAGTCCCATGTAATCACAATGGTCCATGCCATTGTCATCACAAAGCTCAATGACGCATACCATCAGAATGCTCCTTGGTCTTCTCCTCACAATGCTCCCTGCCCTTGTCTTCACAATGTTCCAAGACCCCTGTAATCACAATGCTCCATTCCCCTTTTAATCAGTATGCTCCATGAGACTTGTCATCACAAGGATCCATGGTTTTGTCATCACAATGCTCCAGGACCTTGTCATCACAATGCTTCACGACCTTGTCATCAAAATTTTCAATGGCCCTTGTCATCATAATGCTCCAAACCCTAATCATCACAATGCTCCATTATATTTGTCATCACAATCCTCCATTACATTTGGTATCACAAAGCTCCATGCCATTGTCATCGCCATGGACCATGACATAAGTCATCACAATGCTCCCTGACACCTGTCTTCACAATACTCCATGACCTTATCATCACAATGCTCCATGCCCTTGTCATCACAATGCACCATGCCCACTCTCATCACAATAATCTATGAAATTGTCAGACCAATGCTCCATGCCACTGTCATCACAATGCTCCATGCCCTTGTCATCACAATGCTCCATGACCCCTGTCATCACAATGCTCCGTGACTCCAGTCATCACAATGCTTCATAACGTTTGTCATCACAATGGTCCATGCCCGCATCATCACAAGGCTCTGTGACCTTTGTAACCACAATGCTCCGTGAACTTATCATCACAATTCTCTGAGAAACTTTTCATCACAATGCTCCATGTCTTTGTCAGAACAATGCTCCATGACCATTGTCATCACAATGTGCCATGCACATTTCATCACAACGTTCCGAACCTTGTCATTGCAATGCTCCATAAACCTTGTAATCACAATGGTCCATGCACTTCTCATCAAAATGCTCTCTCACCAGAGATGTCACAATGTTTCATCACTAGTCATCACAACACACCCTCATCCTTGTAATCACAATGTTCCATGACCCTGTCATCACAATACTACATCCCCTTATCATCACAATGTTCCATGACCCCTGCCAGCACAATGTTCCATAAGCCCTGTCATCAAAATGCTCCATGACCCTTTCCATCCCAAAGCTCCAAGACCCCTGACATCACAATGTTCTATAACCCCTGCCATCAAAATGTTCCATTACACTTTTTATCAAATTGCTGCATGACCCGGTCATCAAAATGCTCCCTGCCCTTCTCATCAAAATGCTGCATGACTTGTCATCACAAAGCTCCAAGACCCTTGGCACCACAATGCTCCATGTCATTGTCATCACAATGCTCCATGAACCCTCTCATCACATTGCTCCATGCCCTTGTCATCACAGAGCTCCATGACACTTGTCATCACAATGCTCGATGCCCTTCTCATCACAATGCTCCATGCCTTTGTCATTACAGTCCTGCATGACACATGTATCACAGTGTTCCGTGCCCTTGTCATCACAATGCTCCATGCCCACTCTCATCACAATAATCCATGAAACATTTCAGACCAAAGTTCCATACCCTTCTCATCACAATGCTCCATTACCCCTGTCATAACAATGCACCATGACACCTGCTATCACAATGATCCACGGCCTAATCATTACAAGGTTCCATGATAATTCTAATCACAATGCTCATGACCCCTGATATCACAATGCTCCATGCCCTTGTCATCACAAAGCTCCATGACGCATGTCATCAGAATGTTCCATGGCCTTCTCATCACAATGCTCCATGCACTTGTCATCACAATGCTCCAACACCCTTGTCATCACAATGCTCCATGCCCCTTTTCATCTCAATGCTCCATGAACCCTGTCATCACAATGCACCATGCCCATCATCATAATGCTTCAGGCTATTGTCATCACAATGAAATCAATATTCTGCATGACCTCTGTCATCATAATGCTCCAAACCCTTGTGATCACAATGCTGCATAACACGTATCATCACAACACCCCATGACGCTCATCATCACAATTATCCATCGTCTTCTCATCACAATGCTCCATGATCTTTGTCATCATAATGCTCAATACACTTGCCATCACAATGCTCCCTGACCCTTGTCGTCAGTATGCTCCTTGAACCCTGTCATGACAAGTTTCCATGCATTTTTCATCACAATGATCCATGACCATTTCATCACAATGCTCCAAGGTCCCTGTAATCACAATGCTGCATGCCCTTTTCATCACAAAACTCCATGACGCATGTCATCAGAATGCTCCATGGCCTTCTCATCACAATGCTCTATGCCCTAGTCATAACAATGCTCCAAGACCCCTGTAATCACAATGCTCCATGCCCCTTTTCATCAGAATGCTCCATGAGACTTGCCATCACAAGTCTCCATGGTCTTCTCATCACAATGTTCCAGGACCTTGACATCACCATGATCCATTCCCTTGTCATCACAATGCTCCATGACCCCTGTCATCACAATAATCCATGAACATTTTCAACCCAATGCTCCACGACCTTCTCATCACAATGCTCCATTGCCAATATCATCACAATGCTCCATGACCACTGTCATCACAACAATCCATGACACCTGACCACACAATGATCCAGGACTCTTGTCATCACAATGCTCCATTAACTTGTCGTCACAATGCTACATGACACCTGTCATCACAACTCTCCATGAACATTTTCAGCCCAGTGCTCCATGACCCTTGTCATCACAATGATCAATGCCCTTGTCATCCCAATGCTCCATGACCCCTGTATTCACAATGCTCCTTGACGCTTGTCATCACAGTGCTCCATGACACATGTCATCACAATGCTCCATGCCTTTGTCAGCAAAATGCTACATGACCTTGTCATTATAATGCTCTATGCACTTGTCATCACAATACTCCATTTCCATTGTCATCACAATCCTCCATGAACTTTGGGATCACATTGCTTCATGCCCTTGTCATCACAATGCTCCATTCTCCTTGAAATCCAAATGATCCATGACCTCTGTCATCACAATGCTCCAAACCCTTGTGATCACAATGTTCCATAACACTTGTCATCACAACGCTCCATGATGCCTGTCATCACAATACTCCATGCCCTTTTCGTCACAATGCTCCATGACCTTTGTCACCACAATTCTCAATACACTTGTCATCACAATGCTCCCTGACTATTGTCATCAGAATGCTCCTTGAACCCTGTCACGAAAAGGCTCCATGCCTTTTTCATCACAATGCCCCATGCCATTTTCATCACAATGCTCCATGCCATTGTCATCAAAATACTCCACAAGCTTGTCATCAGAATGCTCCATGACCCTTGTCATCACAATTCTCCACGCACTTGTCAGCACAATGCTCCCTGACCCTTGTCATCACAATGCTCCAAGCCATTGTCATCACAATGCTCCATTAACTTTGTCATCAGAATCCTCCCTGACACTTGGCATCACAATGCTCCATGCCATCCTCATCACAATGGGCCATTACATATGTGATCACAATGCTCCCTGACACCTGTCTTCACAATACGGCATAAGCTGGTCATCACAATGCTCCATGCCCTTGTCATCACAGTGTGCTATTCCAACTGTCATCGAAATACTCCATGAAAGTTATTAGTCCAATGTTCCATGCCCTTGTCATCACAATGCTCCATGCCCGCATCATCACAAGGCTCTGTGACCTTTGTAACCACAATGCTCCATGAACTTTTCATCACAATTCTCTGAGAAACTTGTCATCACAATGCTCCATGTCTTTGTCAGAACAATGCTCCATGACCATTGTCATCACAATGTGCCATGCACATTTCATCACAACGTTCCGAACCTTGTCATTGCAATGCTCCATAAACCTTCTAATCACAATGGTCCATGCACTTCTCATCAAAATGCTCTCTCACCAGAGATGTCACAATGTTCCATCACTAGTCATCACAATACACCCTCATCCTTGTAATCACAATGTTCCATGACCCTGTCATCGCAATGCTACATCCCCTTATCATCACAATGTTCCATGACCCCTGCCAGCACAATGTTCCATAAGCCCTGTCATCAAAATGCTCCATGACCCTTTCCATCCCAAAGCTCCAAGACCCCTGACATCACAATGTTCTATAACCCCTGCCATCAAAATGTTCCATTACAATTTTTATCAAATTGCTGCATGACCCGGTCATCAAAATGCTCCCTGCCCTTCTCATCAAAATGCTGCATGACTTGTCATCACAAAGCTCCAAGACCCTTGGCACCACAATGCTCCATGTCATTGTCATCACAATGCTCCATAAACCCTCTCATCACATTGCTCCATGCCCTTGTCATCACAGAGCTCCATGACACTTGTCATCACAATGCTCGATGCCCTTCTCATCACAATGCTCCATGCCTTTGACATTACAGTCCTGCATGACACATGTATCACAGTGTTCCGTGCCCTTGTCATCACAATGCTCCATGCCCACTCTCATCACAATAATCCATGAAACATTTCAGACCAAAGTTCCATACCCTTCTCATCACAATGCTCCATTACCCCTGTCATAACAATGCACCATGACACCTGCTATCACAATGATCCATGGCCTAGTCATCACAAGGTTCCATGATAATTCTTATCACAATGCTCAAGACCCCTGATATCACAATGCTCCATGCCCTTGTCATCACAAAGCTCCATGACGCATGTCATCAGAATGTTCCATGGCCTTCTCATCACAATGCTCCATGCCCTTGTCATCACAATGCTCCAACACCCTTGTCATCACAATGCTCCAGGCCCCTTTTCATCTCAATGCTCCATGAACCCTGTCATCACAATGCACCATGCCCATCATCATAATGCTTCAGGCTATTGTCATCACAATGAAATCAATATTCTGCATGACCTCTGTCATCATAATGCTCCAAACCCTTGTGATCACAATGCTGCATAACACGTATCATCACAACACCCCATGACGCTCATCATCACAATTATCCATGGTCTTCTCATCACAATGCTCCATGATCTTTGTCATCATAATGCTCAATACACTTGTCATCACAATGCTCCCTGACCCTTGTCGTCAGTATGCTCCTTGAACCCTGTCATGACAAGTTTCCATGCATTTTTCATCACAATGATCCATGACCATTTCATCACAATGCTCCAAGGTCCCTGTAATCACAATGCTGCATGCCCTTTTCATCACAAAACTCCATGACGCATGTCATCAGAATGCTCCATGGCCTTCTCATCACAATGCTCTATGCCCTAGTCATAACAATGCTCCAAGACCCCTGTAATCACAATGCTCCATGCCCCTTTTCATCAGAATGCTCCATGAGACTTGCCATCACAAGTCTCCATGGTCTTCTCATCACAATGTTCCAGGACCTTGACATCACCATGATCCATTCCCATGTCATCACAATGCTCCATGACCCCTGTCATCACAATAATCCATGAACATTTTCAGCCCAATGCTCCACGACCTTCTCATCACAATGCTCCATTGCCAATATCATCACAATGCTCCATGACCACTGTTATCACAACAATCCATGACAGCTGACCACACAATGATCCAGGACTCTTGTCATCACAATGCTCCATTTACTTGTCATCACAATGCTCCTTTGCCAATATCATCACAATGCTCCATGACCACTGTCATCACAACAATCCATGACACCTGACCACACAATGATCCAGGACTCTTGTCATCACAATGCTCCATTAACTTGTCGTCACAATGCTACATGACACCTGTCATCACAACTCTCCATGAACATTTTCAGCCCAGTGCTCCATGACCCTTGTCATCACAATGATCAATGCCCTTGTCATCCCAATGCTCCATGACCCCTGTATTCACAATGCTCCTTGACGCTTGTCATCACATTGCTCCATGACACATGTCATCACAATGCTCCATGCCTTTGTCAGCAAAATGCTACATGACCTTGTCATTACAATGCTCTATGCACTTGTCATCACAATACTCCATTTCCATTGTCATCACAATCCTCCATGAACATTGGGATCACATTGCTTCATGCCCTTGTCATCACAATGCTCCATGCCCCTTTTCTTCAGTATGCTCCATGAGAATTGTCATCAAAAGGCTCCATAGTTTTGTCATCACAATGATCGAGGACCTTGTCATCACAATGCTTCATGACCTTGTCATGAAAATTTTCAATGGCCCTTGTCATCATAATGCTCCAAGCCATAATCATCACAATGCTCCATTATATTTGTCATCACAATCCTCCATTACATTTGGCATCACAATGCTCCATGCCATTGTTATCGCAATGGACCATGACATATGTCATCACAATGCTCCCTGACACCTCTCTTCACAATACTCCATGACCTTATCATCACAATGCTCCATGCCCTTGTCATCACAATGCACCATGCCCACTCTCATCACAATAATCTATGAAACTTGTCAGACCAATGCACCATGCCCCTGTCATCACAATGCACCATGCCCTTGTCATCACAAAGCTCCATGCTCCTTGAAATCAAAATGATCCATGACCTCTGTCATCACAATGCTCCAAACCATTGTGATCACAATGTTCCATAACACTTGTCATCACAACGCTCCATGATGCCTGTCATCACAATACTCCATGCCCTTTTCATCACAATGCTCCATAACCTTTGTCACCACAATTCTCAATACACTTGTCATCACAATGCTCCCTGACACTTGTCATCAGAATGCTCCTTGAAACCTGTCACGAAAAGGCTCCCTGCCTTTTTCATCACCATGCCCCATGCCATTTTCATCACAATGCTCCATGCCATTGTCATCAAAATACTCCACAAGCTTGTCATCAGAATGCTCCATGACCCTTGTCATCACAATTCTCCATGCACTTGTCAGCACAATGCTCCCTGACCCTTGTCATCACAATGCTCCAAGCCATTGTCATCACAATGTTCCATTACCTTTGTCATCAGAATCCTCCCTGACACTTGGCATCACAATGCTCCATGCCATCCTCATCACAATGGGCCATTACATATGTGATCACAATGCTCCCTGACACCTGTCTTCACAATACGGCATGACCTGGTCATCACAATGCTCCATGCCCTTGTCATCACAGTGTGCTATTCCAACTGTCATCGCAATACTCCATGAAAGTTATTAGTCCAATGTTCCATGCCCTTGTCATCACAATGCTCCATGCCCTTGTTATCACAATGCTCCATGACCCCTGTCATCACAGTGCTCCATGACTCCAGTCATCACAATGATTCATAACGTTTGTTATCACAATGGTCCATGCCCGCGTCATCAGAAGGCTCTGTGACCTTTGTAACCACAATGCTCCATAAACTTTTCATCACAATTCTCTGAGAAACTTGTCATCACAATGCACCATGTCTTTGTCAGAACAATGCTCCATGACCATTGTCATCACAATGTGCCACGCACATTTCATCACAACGTTCCAAACCTTGTCATTGCAATGCTCCATAAACCTTGTAATCACAATGGTCCATGCACTTCTCATCAAAATGCTCTCTCACCAGAGATGTCACAATGTTCCATCACTAGTCATCACAATACACCCACATCCTTGTAATCACAATGTTCCATGACCCTGTCATCACAATGCTACATCCCCTTATCATCACAGTGTTCCATGACCCCTGCCAGCACAATGTTCCATAAGACATGTCATCAAAATGCTCCATGACCCTTTCCATCCCAAAGCTCCAAGACCCCTGACATCACAATGTTCTATAACACCTGCCATCAAAATGTTCCATTACACTTTTTATCAAATTGCTGCATGACGCGGTCATCAAAATGCTCCCTGCCCTTCTCATCAAAATGCTCCATGACTTGTCATCACAAAGCTCCAAGACCCTTGGCATCACAATGCTCCATGTCATTGGCATCACAATGCTCCATATCATTGTCATCACAATGCTCCATGAACCCTCTCATCACATTGCTCCATGCCCTTGTCATCACACAGCTCCATGACACTTGTCATCACAATGCTCGATGCCCTTCTCATCACAATGCTCCATGCCCTTGTCATTACAGTCCTGCATGACACATGTATCACAGTGTTCCGTGCCCTTGTCATCACAATGCTCCATGCCCACTCTCATCACAATAATCCATGAAACATTTCAGACCAAAGTTCCATACCCTTCTCATCACAATGCTCCATTACCCCTGTCATAACAATGCACCATGGCACCTGCTATCACAATGATCCACGGCATAGTCATCACAAGGTTCCATGATAATTCTCATCACAATGCTCAAGAACCTGATATCACAATGTTCCATGCCCTTGTCATCACAAAGCTCCATGACGCATGTCATCAGAATGTTCCATGGCCTTCTCATCACAATGCTCCATGCCCTTGTCATCACAATGCTCCAAGACCCTTGTCATCACAATGCTCCATGCCCCTTTTCATCTCAATGCTCCATGAACCCTGTCATCACAATGCACCATGCCCATCATCATAATGCTTCAGGCTATTGTCATCAAAATGAAATCAATATTCTGCATGACCTCTGTCATCATAATGCTCCAAACCCTTGTGATCACAATGCTGCATAACACGTATCATCACAACACCCTATGACGCTCATCATCACAAATATCCATGGTCTTCTCATCACAATGCTCCATGATCTTTGTCATCACAATGCTCAATAAACTTTGCATCACAATGCTCCCTGACCCTTGTCATCTGTATGCTCCTTGAACCCTGTCATGACAAGTTTCCATGCATTTTTCATCACAATGATCCATGACCATTTCATCACAATGCTCCAAGGTCCCTGTAATCCCAATGCTCCAAGACCCCTGTAATCACAATGCTCCATGCCCCTTTTCATCAGAATGCTCCATGAGACTTGCCATCACAAGTCTCCATGGTCTTCTCATCACAATGTTCCAGGTCTTGACATCACCATGATCCATTCCCTTGTCATCACAATGCTCCATGACCCCTGTCATCACAATAATCCATGAACATTTTCAGCCCAATGCTCCACGACCTTCTCATCACAATGCTCCATGGCCAATATCATCACAATGCTCCATGACCACTGTCATCACAACACTCCATGACACCTGACAACACAATGATCCGGGACTCTTGTCATCACAGTGCTCCATTCCCTATTCATCACAATGCTCCATGACTCCTGTCATCACAACACTCCATGAACATTTTCAGCCCACTGCTCCATGACACTTGTCATCACAAAGATCCATGCCCTTGTCATCCCAATGTTCCATGACCCCTGTATTCACAATGGACGGTAACGATTGTCATCACTGTGGCCATGACACATGTCATCACAATGCTGCATGCCTTTGTCATCAAAATGCTACATGACCTTGTCATGACAATGCTCTATGCGCTTGTCATCACAATACTCCACTTCCATTGTCATCACAATCCTCCATGAACCTTGGGATCACATTGCTTCATGCCCGTGTCATCATAATTCTCCATGCTCCTTGAAATCAAAATGATCCATGACCTCTGTCATCACAATGCTCCAAACACTTGTGATTACAATGTACCATAACACTTGTCATCACAACACTCCATGATGCCTGTCATCACAATACTCCATGCCCTTTTCATTACAAAGCTCCATGACCTTTCTCATCACAATTCTCAATACACTTGTCATCACAATGCTCCCTGACACTTGTCATCACAATGCTCCTTGAAACCTGTCACGAAAAGGCTACATGCTTTTTTCATCACAATGCCCCATGCCGTTTTCATCACAATGCTCCATGCCATTGTCATCAAAATACTTCATAAGCTTGTCATCAGAATGCTCCATGACCCTTGTCATCACAATTCTTCATGCACTTGTCAGCACAATGCTCCATTACATTTCTCATCAGAATCCTCCATGACACTTGGCATCACAATGCTCCAAGCCATCGTCATCATAATGGGCCATTATATATGTAATCACAATGCTCCCTGACACCTGTCTTCACAATAATGCATGACCTTGTCTTCGGGATGCTCCATGCCCTTGAAATGACAATGTGCCATTCCAACTGTCATCGCAATAATCCATGAAATTTATTAGACCAATGTTCCATGCCCTTGTCATCACAATGCTCCATGCCTTTGTTATCACAATGCTCCATGACCTCTGTCATCACAATGCTCTGTGACTCCAGTCATCACAATGCTTCATGACCTTTGTCATCACAATGATTCATGCCCTCGTCATCAACAGTATCTGTGACCTTTTTAACCACAATGCTCCATGAACTTTTCATCACAATGCTCTTTGACCCTTGTCATCACAATGCTCTATGCCTTTCTCAGCACAATGCTCCGTGACCCTTGTCATCACAATGCTCCATGCGCTTGTCAGCAAAATGCTCCATGAAACATGTCATCACAATGCACCATGCGCTTGTCATCAGAGTGCTCCACAATCTTGTCATCACAATGCTCCATAAATTTGTCATCACAATGCTCCATGCACTTCTCATCACAATGCCCTCTCACCACTGATATCACAATGCTATATCACTATTTGTCACAATACACCCTCACCCTTGTCGTCACAATGTTCCATGACTCCTGTCATCACAATGCTACATGCAATTATCATCACAAAGTTCGATGACCCCTGACATCACAATGTTCCATAACACCTGTCGTCAATATGTTCCATGATACTTTTCATCAAATTGCTCCATGACCCTGTCATCAGAATGCTCCCTGCCCTTCTCATCACAATGCACAACGCCCTTGCCATCAAAATGCTCCATGACCATTGTCATCACAAAGATCCATGACACTTGGCATCACAATGCTCCATGTCATTGTCATCACAATGCTCCATGAACGCTCTCATCACATTGCTCCATGCCGTTGTCATCAAAAAGCTCAATGACACATGTCATCAAAATGCTCCATGGCCTTCTCATCACAATGTTCCATGCCCTTGCCATCACAATGCTCCATTACCCCTGTCATAACAATGCTCCATGACCCCTGTCATCACGAATTTCCATGGCCTTGTCATCAAAGTCTCCATGACCCTTCTCATCACAATGCTCCAAGAACACTGTAATCACAATGCTCTATGCCCCTTTTCATCTCAATGATCCATGAACCCTGTCATCACAATGCACCATGCCCATCATCATAATGCTTCATGCTATTGTCATCACAATGAAATCAAAATGCTCCATGACCTCTGTCATAACAATGCTCCAAACCCTTGTGAACACAATATTCCATAAAACTTGTCATCACAATGCCCCATGTGGCTCGTCATCACAATTATCAATGGACTTCTCATCACAATGCTCGTTGACCTTTGTCATCACAATGCTCAATACACTTGTCATCAAAATGCTCCCTGACACTTGTCGTCAGTATGCTCCTTGAACCCTGTCATGACAAGGATCCATGCCTTTTTCATCACAATGATCCATGACCTTTTCATCACAATTCTCAATATACATGTTATCACAATGCTCCCTGACACTTGTCATCAGAATGCTCCTTGAACCCTGTCACGAAAAGGCTCCATGCCTTTTTCATCACAATGCCCCATGCCGTTTTCATCACAATGCTCCATGCCACTGTCATCACAATACTCCACAAGCTCGTCATCAGAATGCTCCATGACCATAGTCATCACAATTCTCCATGCACTTGTCAGCACAATGCTCCCTGAACCTTGTCATCACAATTCTCCAAGCCATTGTCATCACAATGCTCCATTACTTTTGTCATCAGAATCCTCCATGACACTTGGCAACACAATGCTCCATTCCCTAGTCATCACAATGCTCCATGACACCTGTCATCACAACACTCCATTTATATTTTCAGCCCAGTGCTTCATGACACTTTTCATCACAATGATCCATGCCCTCGTCATCCCAATGCTCCTTGAACCCTGTATTCACAATGCTCCGTGACGCTTGTCAACACACTGCTCCATGACACATGTCATTACAATGCTCCATGCATTTGTCAGCAAAATGCTACATGACCTTGTCATTAAAATCCTCTATGCGCTTGTCATCACAATATTCCATTTCATTGTCATCACAATCCTCCATGAAACTTGGGATCACTTTTCTTCATGCCATTGTCATCACAATGCTCCATGCTCCATGAAATCAAAATGATCCATGACATCTGTCATCACAATGCTCCAAAACCTTGTAATCACAATGTTCCATAACACTTGTCATCACAACGCTCCATGATGCCTGTCATCACAATAATCCATGCCCTTTTCATCACAGTGCTCCATGACCTTTGTCACCACAATTCTCAATACACTTGTCATCACAATGCTCCCTGACATTTGTCATCAGAATGCTCCTTGAACCCTGTCACGAAAAGGCTCCATGCCTTTTTCATCACAAAACCCCATTCCGTTTTCATCACAATGCTCCATGCCATTGTCATCAATGTACTCCACAAGCTTGTCATCAGAATGCTCCATGACCCTTGTCATCACAATTCTCCTTGCACTTGTCAGCACAATGCTCCCTGACCGTTGTCATCACAGTTCTCCAAGCCATTGTCATCACAATGCTCCATTACCTTTGTCATCAGAATCCTCCATGACACTTGGAAACACAATGCTCCATGCCATCCTCATCACAATGGGCCATTACATATGTCATCACAATGCTCCCTGACACCTGTCTTCACAATACTGCATGACCTGGTCATCACAATGTTCCATGCCCTTGTCATCACAATGCGCCATTCCAACTGTCATCGCAATACTCCATGAAACTTATTAGACCAATGTTCCATGCCCTTGTCATCACAATGCTCCATGCCCTTGTTATCACAATTCTCCATGACCCCTGTCATCACAGTGCACCGTGACTCCAGTCATCACAATTCTTCATGACCTTTGTCATCACAATGGTTCATGCCCTCGTCATCAACAGGCTCTGTGACCTTTTTAACCACAATGCTCCATGAACTTTTCATCACAATGCTCTTTGACTCTTGTCATCACAATGCTCTATGCCTTTCTCAGCACAATGCTCCATGACCCTTGTCATCACAATGCTCCTTGCGCTTGTCAGCACAATGCTCCATGACACATGTCATCACAATGCACCATGCGTTTGTCATCACATTGCTCCACAACTTTGTCACCACAATGCTCCATAATATTTGTCATCACAATGCTCCATGCACTTCTCATGAAAATGCTCTCTCACCACTGATATCACAATGCTACATCACTATTTGTCACTATACTCCCTCACGATTGTCATCACAATGTTTCATGACTCCTGTCATCACAATGCTACATGCAATTATCATCACAATGTTCGATGACCCCTGAAATCACAATGATCCATAACACCTGTCATCAAAATGTTCAATGCCACTTTTCATCAAATTGCTCCATGACCCTGTCATCAGAATGCTCCCTGCCCTTCTCATCACAATGCACAACGCCCTTGCCATCAAAATGCTCCATGACATTTGTCATCACAATGATCCATGACCCTTGGCATCACAATGCTCCATGTCATTGTCATCACAATGCTCCATGAACGATCTCATCACATTGCTCCATGCCCTTGTCTTCACATAACTCCAGGACACATGTCATCAGAATGTTCCACGGCGTTCTCATCACAATGCTCTATGCCCTTGCCATCACAATGATCCATTACCCCAGTCATAACA
This sequence comes from Mesoplodon densirostris, assembly GCF_025265405.1. Lineage (NCBI taxonomy): Eukaryota > Metazoa > Chordata > Mammalia > Artiodactyla > Ziphiidae > Mesoplodon > Mesoplodon densirostris. The sequence goes on along the minus strand of NW_026778197.1, from coordinate 5,486,448 downwards.
ATGCTCCATGACCCCTGCCATCACGATGTTCCATGGCCTTTTAATCACAAGGCTCCATGACCCTTCTCATCACCATGCTCCAATAACACTGTAATCACAATGTTCTATGCCCCTTTTCATCTCAATGATCCATGAACCCTGTCATCACAATGCACCATGCCCATCATCATAATGCTTCATGCTATTGTCATAACAATGAAATCAAAATGTTCCATGACCTCTGTCATAACAGTGCTCCAAAACCTTGTGATCACAATGTTCCATAACACTTGTCATCACAACGCTCCATGATGCCGGTCATCACAATAATCCATGCCCTTTTCATCACAGTGCTCCATGACCTTTGTCACCACAATTCTCAATACACTTGTCATCACAATGCTCCCAGACATTTGTAATCAGAATGCTCCTTGAACCCTGTCACGAAAAGGCTCCATGCCTTTTTCATCACAAAGCCCCATTCCGTTTTCATCACAATGCTCCATGCCATTGTCATCAAAGTACTCCACAAGCTTGTCATCAGAATGCTCCATGACCCTTGTCATCACAATTCACCTTGCACTTGTCAGCACAATGCTCCCTGACCCTTGTCATCACAATTCTCCAAGCCATTGTCATCACAATGCTCCATTACCTTTGTCATCAGAATCCTCCATGACACTTGGCAACACAATGCTCCATGCCATCCTCATCACAATGGGCCATTACATATGTCATCACAATGCTCCCTGACACCTGTCTTCACAATACTGCATGACCTGGTCATCACAATGCTCCATGCCCTTGTCATCACAATGTGCCATTCCAACTGTCATTGCAGTACGCCATGAAACTTATTAGACCAATGTTCCATGCCCTTGTCATCACAATGCTCCATGCCCTTGTTATCACAATGCTCCATGACCCCTGTCATCACAGTGCACCGTGACTCCAGTCATCACAATTCTTCATGACCTTTGTCATCACAATGGTTCATGCCCTCGTCATCAACAGTCTCTGTGACCTTTTTAACCACAATGCTCCATGAAATATTCATCACAATGCTCTTTGACTCTTGTCATCACAATGCTCTATGCCTTTCTCAGCACAATGCTCCATGACCATTGTCATCACAATGCTCCATGCGCTTGTCAGAACAATGCTCCATGACACATGTCATCACAATGCACCATGCGCTTGTCATCACATTACTCCACAACTTTGTCACCACAATGCTCCATAAAATTTGTCATCACAATGCTCCATGCACTTCTCATCAAAATGCTCTCTCACCACTGATATCACAATGCTACATCACTATTTGTCACAATACTCCCTCACCCATGTCATCACAATGTTCCATGACTCCTGTCATCACAATGCTACATGCACTTATCATCACAATGTTCGATGACCCCTGAAATCACAATGATCCATAACACCTGTCATCACAATGTTCAATGCCACTTTTCATCATATTGCTCCATGACCCTGTCATCAGAATGTTCCCTGCCCTTCTCATCACAATGCACAACGCCCTTGCCATCAAAATGCTCCATGACCTTTGTCATCACAAAGATCCATGACCCTTGGCATCACAATGCTCCATGTCATTGTCATCACAATTCTCCATGAACGATCTCATCACATTGCTCCATGCCCTTGTCTTCACATAACTCCAGGACACATGTCATCAGAATGTTCCACGGCGTTCTCATCACAATGCTCTATGCCCCTGCCATCACAATGCTCCATTACCCCTGTCATAACAATGCTCCATGACTCCTGCCATCACGATGTTCCATGGCCTTTTCATCACAAGGCTCCATGACCCTTCTCATCACCATGCTCCAATAACACTGTAATCACAATGTTCTATGCCCCTTTTCATCTCAATGATCCATGAATCCTGTCATCACAATGCACCATGCCCATCATCATAATGCTTCATGCTATTGTCATAACAATGAAATCAAAATGTTCCATGACCTCTGTCATAACAATGCTCCAAAACCTTGTGATCACAATATTCCATAACACTTGTCAACACAATGCCCCTTGACGGTCGTCATCACAATTATCCATGGTCTTCTCATCACAATGCTACCTGACCTTCGTCATCACAATGCTCAATACACTTGTCATCAACATGCTCCCTGACACTTGTTGTCTGTATGCTCCTTGAACCCTGTCATGACCAGGCTCCATGCCTTTTTCATCATAATGATCCATGCCCTTTTCATCACAATGCTCCACGTCCCATGTAATCACAATGGTCCATGCCATTGTCATCACAAAGCTCAATGACGCATGTCATAAGAATGCTCCTTGGTCTTCTCCTCACAATGCTCCATGCCCTTGTCTTCAAAATGTTTCAAGACACCTGTAATCAAAATGCTCCTTTCCCCTTTTAATCAGTATGCTCCATGAGACTTGTCATCACAGGGCTCCATGGTTTTGTCATCACAATGCTCCAGGACCTTGTCATCACAATGCTTCACGACGTTGTCATCAAAATTTTCAATGGCCCTTGTCATCATAATGTTTCAAGCCCTAATCATCACAATGCTCCATTATATTTGTCATCACAATCCACCATTACATTTGGTATCACAAAGCTCCATGCCATTGTCATCGCCATGGACCATGACATATATCTCACAATGCTCCCTGACAATTGTCTTCACAATACTCCATGACCTTATCATCACAATGCTGCATGCCCTTGTCATCACAATTCACCATGCCCACTCTCATCACAATAATCTATGAAACTTGTCAGACCAATGCTCCATGACACTGTCATCACAATGCTCCATGCCCCTGTCATCACAATGCTCCATGACTCCAGTCATCACAATGCTTCATAACGTTTGTCATCACAATGGTCCATGCCCGCGTCATCACAAGGCTCTGTGACCTTTGTAACCATAATGCTCCATGAACTTTTCATCACAATTCTCTGAGAAACTTGTCATCACAATGCTCCATGTATTTGTCAGAACAATGCTTCATGACCATTGTCATCACAATGTGCCACGCGCATGTCATCACAATGTTCCAAACCTTGTCATTGCAATGCTCCATAAACCTTGTAATCACAATGCTCCATGCACTTCTCATCAAAATGCTCTCTCACCAGAGATATCACAATATTCAATCACGAGTCATCACAATAAACCCTCATCCTTGTAATCACATTGTTCCATGACCCTGTCATCACCATGCTACATCCCCCTTATCATCGCAATGTTCCATGACCCCTGCCATCACAATGTTCCATAAGACCTGTCATCAAAATGCTCCATGACCCTTTCCATCCCAAAGCTCCAAGACCCCTGACATCACGATGTTCTATAACCACTGCCATCAAAATGTTCCATTACACATTTTATCATATGCAATGCTCCATAAAATTTGTCATCACAATGCTCCATGCATTTCTCATCAAAATGCTCTCTCACCACTGATATCACAATGCTACATCACTATTTGTCACAATACTCCCTCACCCCTGTCATCACAATGTTTCATGTCTCCTGTCATCACAATGCTATATGCACCTATCATCACAATGTTCGATGACCCCTGACATCACAATGTTCTATAACACCTGTCATCAAAATGTTCCATGACACTTTTCATCAAATTGCTCCATGACCCTGTCATCAGAATGCTCCCTTCCCTTCTATCACAATGCATAACGCTCTTGCCATCAAAATGCTCCATGACCTTTGTCATCACAAATATCCATGACCCTTGGCATCACAATGCTCCATGTCATTGTCATCACAATGCTCCATGAACGCTCTCATCACGTTGCTCCATGCCCTTGTGTTCACATAGCTCCATGACACTTGTCATCAGAATGCTCCATGGCCTTCTCATCACAATGCTCCATGCCCTTGCCATCACAATGCTCTATTACACCTTTCATAACAATGCTCCATGACCCCGGCCATCACGATATTCCATGGCCTTGTCATCACAAGGCTCCATGACCCTTCTCATCACAATGCTCCAAGAAAACTGTAATCACAATGCTCTATGCCCCTTTTCATCTCAATGATCCATGAACCCTGTCATCACAATGCACCCTGCTCATCATCATAATGCTTCATGCTATTGTCATAACAATGAAATCAATATGTTCCATGACCTCTGTCATAACAATGTTCCATACCCTTGTGATCACAATATTCCATAACACTTGTCATCACAATGCCCCATGACACTCTTCATCACAATTATGCATGGACTTCTCATCACAATGCTCTATGCCCTTGTCATCAAAATTCTCCACATGCTTGTCATCAGAATGCTCCATGACCCTTGTCATCAGAATGCTCCATTACATTTGTCATCAGAATCCTCCATGACACTTGGCATCAAAATGCTTCATGTCATCGTCATCACAATGAGCCATTACATATGTCATCACAATGCTCCCTTACAAGTGTCTTCACAATACTGCATGACCTGGTCATCACATTGCTCCATGCCCTTGTCATCACAATGCACTATTACAACTCTCATCGCAATAATCCATGAAACTTATTAGACCAATGTTCCATGCCCTTGTCATCACAATGCTCCATGCCCTGGTTATCACAATGCTCCATGACCCCTGTCATCACAATGCTCCGTGATTCCACTCATCACAATGCGTCATGACCTTTGTCATCACAGTGGTCCATGCCCACGTCATCAACAGTCTCTTTGACATATTTAAGCACAATGCTTCATGAACTTTTCATCAAAATGCTCTTTGACCCTTGTCATCACAATGCTCTATTCCTTTCTCAGCACACTGCTCCATGACCCTTGTCATCACAATGCTCCATGCGCTTGTCAGCACAATGCTCCATGCCCAATGTCATCACAATTCTCCATGCGCTTGTCATCACAGTGCTCCACAATCTTGTCATCACAATGCTCCATTAACCTTGCCATCACAGTGCTCCATGCACTTCTCATCAAAATGCTCTCTCACCACTGATAACACAATGTTACATCACTAATCATCACAATACTCCCTCACCCCTGTCATCACAATGTTCCATGACTCCTTTCATCACAATGCAACGTGCACTTATCATCACAATGTTCGATGACCCCTGACATCACAATGTTCCATAACCCTTGTCATCAAAATGCTCCATGTCTTTTGTCATCACAAAGCTCCATGACACTTGCCATTACAATGCTCCATGTCATTGTCATCACAATGTTCCATGCACTTTTCATCACAATGCTCCATTCTATTGTCATCACAATACTCCACAAGCTTGTCATCAGAATGCTCCATGACCCTTGTCATCACAGTGCTCCATGGCCACTGTCACCACAATGCTCCATACCCCTTGTCATTACAGTGCTCCATGACGCTCGACATCACAATTATCCATGGTCTTCTCATCACAATGTTCCGTGACCCCTGTCATCACAGTGCTCCATGACCACTGTCATCACAACGTTCCATGAACCCTGACAACACAATGATCCGGGACACTTGTCATCAAAATGCTCCATGCCCTTGTCATACCAATGCTCCATGACCGGTGTAATCACCATACTTCATGACGCTTGTAATCACAGTGCTCCATGAACCTTGTAATCACAAAGCCTTTGTCAGCATGATACATAATCTTGTCATCACTATGCTCCATTCTCTTGTCATCAAAATACTCCACAAGCTTGTCATCAGAATGCTCCATGCCCATGTCATCACAATGCGACATTCCAACTGTCATCGCAATAATCCATGAAAAATATTAGACCGATGCTCCATGCCCTTATCATCACAATGCTCCATGCCCACGTTATCACAATGCTCCATGACCGCTGTCATCACAATGTTCCGTGACTCCAGTCATCACAATACTTCATGACCTTTGTCATCACTATGGTCCATGCCCTCGTCATCAACAGTCTCTGTGATATTTTAAACACAATGCTCCATGAACATTTCATCACAATGCTCTTTGACCCTTGTCATCACAATGCTCTATGACTTTCTCAGCACAATTCTCCATGACCCTTGTCATCACAATGCTCCATGCGCATGTCAGCACAATGCTGCATGACACATGTCATCAGAATGCACCATGCGCTTGTCATCACAGTGCTCCACCATCTTGTCATCTCAATGCTCCATAAAACTTGTCATCAAGATGCTCCATGCACTTCTCATCAAAATGCTCTCTCACCATTGATGTCACAATGTTACCTAACTATTCCTCACTATACTCCCTCACCTCTGTCATCACAGTGTTCCATGACGCCTGTCATCACAATGCTACATGCACTTGTCATCACCTTGTTTGATGACCCCTGACATCACAATGTTCCATAACGCCTGTCATCAAAATGCTCCATGACCTTTTTCATCAAAATGTCCATGACCCCTGACATCACAATGTTCCATAACCACAGTCATCAAAATATTCCATGACTCTTTCGTCACATTGCTCCATGACCCTGTCATCACAATGCTCCCTGCCCTTCTCATCACAATGCACAACACCCTTGTCATCAAAATGCTCCATTCCCTTGCCATCACAATGCTCCATTACACCTGTCATAACAATATACCATGACACCTGCCATCACGATGTTCCATGGCCTTTTCATCACAAGGCTCCATGACCCTTCTCATCACAATGCTCCAAGACCCCTGTAATCAAAATGCTCCATGCCCTTTTCATCACAATGATCCATGAACACTGTCATCACAATGCACCACGCCCATCATCATAATGCTTCATACTATTGTCATCACAATGAAATCAAAATGCTCCATGACCTCTGTCATAACAATGCTCGAAACCCTTGTGATCACAATATTCCATAACACCTGTCGTCACAATGCACCATGACGCTCGTCATCACAATTATCCATGGTCTTCCCATCACAATGCTCCATGATCTTTGTCCTCACAATGCTCAATACACTTGTCATCAAAATGCTCCCTGACACTTGTTGTCTGTATGCTCCTTGAAACCTGTCATGACAAGGGCCCATGCCATTTTCATCACAATGATCCATGCCCTTTTCATCATGATGCTCCAAGACCCTTGTAATCACAATGCTCCATGCCCTTGTCATCACAAAGCTCAAAGACGCATGTCATCAGAATGCTCCTAGGCCTTCTCCTCACAATGCTCCATGCCCTTGTCATCACAATGTTCCAAGACCCCTATAATCTCAATGCTCCATGCCCCTTTTCATCAGTATGCTCCATGAGAATTTTCATCACAAGGCTCCATGGTTTTGTCATCACAATACTCCAGGAAATTGTAATCACAATGCTTCACGACCTTGTCATGAAAATTCTCAATGGCCCTTGTTATCAGAATGCTCCAATCCCTAGTCATCACAATGCTCCATTATATTAGTCATCACAATCCTCCATTAAATTTGGCATCACAATGCCCCATTCCATTGTCATCACAATGGAACATGATATATGTCCTCACAATTCTCCCTGACAACTGTCTTCACAATACTCCATGACCTTCTCATCACAATGCTGCATGCCCTTGTCATCACAATGCTCCATGACCCCTGTCATCACAATGCTCCGTGACTCCAGTCATCACAATGCCGCATAACGTTTGTCATCACAATGGTCCATGCCTGCGTCATCACAAGTTTCTGTGACATTTGTAACCACAATGCTCCTTGAAGTATTCATCACAATGCTCCGTGACCCTTGTCATCACAATGCTCCATGCCTTTGTCAGAACCGTGCATCATGACCCATGTCATCACAATGTGAAACGTTCTTTTCATCACAACAGTCCACAAATTTGTAATAGCAATGTTCCATAAAACTTTTAATTGAATGCTCCATGCCCTTCTGATCACAATGCTCCATTACCCCTGTCATAACAATGCTCCATGACCCATGTCATCAAAATTTTCCACGGCCTTGTCATCACAAGGCTCCATGACACTTGCCATCACAATGCTCCAAAACCCCTGTAATCACAATGCTCCATGCCCTTGTCATCACAAAGCTCCATGACGCATGTCATCAGAATGTTCCATGGCCTTCTCATCACAATGTTCCATGCCCTTGTCATCAAAATGCTCCAAGACCCCTGTAATCACAATGCTCCATGCCACTTTTCATCTCAATGCTCCATGAATCCTGTCATCACAATGCACCATGCCCATCATCATAATGCTTCAAGCTATTGTCATCACAATGAAATCAAAATGCTCCATGACCTCTGTCATCACAATGCTCCATGACCCCTGTCATCACAATACTCCATGAACATTTTCAGCCCAATGCTCCATGACCCTTGTCATTACAATCATCCATGCCCTTGTCATTCCAATGCTCCATGACCCCTGTATTCACAATGCTCCGTGACGCTTGTCATCACAGTGCTCCATGACACATGTCATCACAATGCTCCATGCCTTTGTCAGCAAAATGCTACATGACCTTGTCATTACAATGCTCTATGCGCTTGTCATCACAGTACTCCATTACCATTTTCATCACAATCCTCCATGAACCTTGGGATCACATTGCTTCATGCCCTTGTCATCACAATGCTCCATGCTCCTTGAAATCAAAATGATCCATGACCTCTGTCATCACAATGCTCCAAACCCTTGTGATCACAGTGTTCCATAACACTTGTCATCACAACGCTCCATGATGCCTGTCATCACAATACTCCATGCCCTTTTCATCACAATGCTCCATGACCTTTGTCATCACAATTCTCAATACACTTGTCATCACAATGCTCCCTGACACTTGTCGTCAGAATGCTCCTTGAACCCTGTCACGAAAAGGCTCCATGCCTTTTTCATCACAATGCCCGATGCCGTTTTCATCACAATGCTCCATTCCACTGTCATCACAATACTCCAAAAGCTTGTCATCAGAATGCTCCATGACCCTTGTCATCGCAATGCTCCATGGCCACTGTCATCACAATGCTCCATACCCCTTGTAATTACAGTGCTCCATGACGCTCATTATCACAATTATCCATGGCCTTCTCATCACAATGCTCCACCGACTTGCCATCACAATGCTCCATGCCCTGGTCATCACAATGGTCCATGTTCCCTGTCATCACATTTCTCCACATTCTTGGCATCACTATTTTCCATGACACTTATCATCACAGAGTTACATGCTTTGTCATCACAATACTCCACAAGTTTTCTTCAGAATGCTCCATGACCTTGTCATCACAATGATCCATGACACCTGTCATCACAATGCTCCATGACACGTGTCATCACATTGCTCCAAGCCCCTTGTCTTTACAGTGCTCCATGATGCTCGTCACCACAATTATCCATGGTCTTCTCATCACAGTGCTCCACGGTCTTGCCATCACAATGCTCCATGCCCTGGTTATCACAATGCTCCATGTCCCTTGTCATCACCATTCTCCACGTCCTTGTCATCACAATGCTCCATGACAGTTCTCAACACAATGTTACATGCTCTTGTCATCACAATTCTCCATGCACTTGTCATTGCAATGACCCATAACCCCTCTCATAGCAAGCTCCATGCCTTTGTCATCACAATGCTTCCCGAACTTTTCCTCAAAATTCTCAATGGCCGTTGTCACCACAATGTTCCATTCCCTTGTTATCACAATGCTCCATGACCCTTGTCATCACAATGCTCCAAGCTCTTGTCATCACAATGCTCCATTACCTTTGTCATCACAATCCTCCATAAAACATGGCATCACAATGCTCCACAACCTTTTCATCACAATGCTCTATAAAACTTGTCATCACAATGCTCCATGCACATCTTATCAAAATGCTCTCTCACTACTGATATCAAAATGTTCCCTCACTAGTCATCACAATACACCCACTCCCCTGTAATCACAATGGTCCATAACCCCTGTCATGAAAATGTTCCATGACCACTGACAACACAATGTTCCATAACCCCTCTCATCAAAATGTTCCATGACAGTTTTCATCATATTGCTCCATGACCCTGTCATCACAATGCTCCCTGCCCTTCACAACAGAATGCACCACACCCTTGTCATCAGAATTCTCCATGACCTTTGTCATCACAAAGCTCCATGACCCTTGGCATCACAATGCTGCATGCCATTGTCATCACAGTGCTCCATGAACCCTCTCATCACTTTGTTCCATGCCCTTGTCATCACAGGCTCCATGATGCTTTTCATCACAATGCTCGATGCCATTCTTCTCACAATGCCCCCTGGGCTTGTCATTACAATCCTCCATGACCCATGTATCACAGTGTTCCGTGCCCTTGTCCTCACAATGCTCCTTACGCCTTCTCAACACAATAATCCATGAAACATTTCAGACCAATGCTCCATGCCCTTGTCATCACAATGCTCCATTACACCTGTCATAACAATGCTCCATGACCGCTGCCATCAGAATGTTCCACAGCCTTGTCATCACAAGGCTCCATGACCCTTCTCATCACAATGCTCCAAGACCCCTGTAATCACAATGCTCCATGCCCTTGTCATCACAAAGCTCCAGGACGCATGTCATCGGAATGCTCCATGGCCTTCTCATTCACGATGCTCCATGCCCTTGTCATCACAATGCGCCAAGACTCCTGTAATCACAATGCTCCATGCCCCTTTTCATCTCAATGCTCCATGAACCCTGGCATCACAATGCACTGTGCCCATCATCATAATGCTTCATGCTATTATCATCACAATGAAATCAAAATGCTCCATGACCTCTGTCATCACAATGCTCCAAATCCTTGTGATCAAAATGTTCCATAACACTTATCATCACAATGCCCCATGACGCTTGTCATCACAATTATCCATGGTCTTTTCATCACAATGCTCCATGACCTTTGTCATCACAATGCTCAATACCCTTGTCATCACAATGCTCCCTGACACTTGTCATCAGTATGCTCCTTGAACCCTGTCATGACAAGGCTCCATGCATTTTTCATCACAATGTTCCATGCCCTTGTCATCACAAAGCTCCATGATGCATGTCATCAGGACGCTCCATGGACTTCTCATCCCAATGCTCCATGCCCTTGTACTCACAATGCTCCTCGACCCCTGTAATCACAATGCTCCATGCCACTTTTCATCAGAATGTTCCATGAGACTTGTCATCACAAGGCTCCATGGTCTTCTCCTCACAATGCTCCAGTACCTTGTCATCACAATGCTCCATGACGCCTGTCATCACAATACTCCATGAACATTTTCATCCCAATGCTCCATGACCTTCTCATCACAATGCTTCATGATCCCTGTCATCACAATGATCCATGTCACCTGTCATCACAACGCTCCATGAACGCTGACAACACAATGGTCCGGGACTCTTGTCATCACAATGCTCCATGTGCTTGTCATCACAATACTCTATGAACCTTGGGATCATATCGCTTCATGCCCTTCTCTTCTCTCTCTTGCCTTTCTGGTTTTTACAGATTTTCGGATGTCCCTTTTGACCGGTGGGAAGTGACAATTCTTTGTAGTGTGGATTTGCATTGCACGCTTGCTTGATTGGCCAAAAAGGGCATATGCGTTTTCTCCTGAATATATTCAGGAGAAAAGGCATACGCCGTTTTTGGCCAAGTTCATCACTGTCGAAGTTGTGATGCTTTTCCTGTGCTTTATAGGCGATTCCAATTTACCTCTTGAAATATGTTTTGTGCCATTCTGCCTCATTTTCAAGTCTGCTTTGTTGCCTTCCCTCAACAGATTTTTGGAAGAGAGTTATCCTTTATAACTCTGCAGGTTTGTGAATTGCTGTGCCCCTGAGCTCCAATTTTCAAATCCCATTTTTGGGAGCTGACCGCAAATCCACAATTTTGCTTCACGACCTATACTGGTTCCAGGCGTGGCTATACTGTTCCCTGTGGGTGGCTGAGGCTTTGGTTAATTCTTCTTCCTGACGTGAATTTAGAGTGACAAGTGCCCGTCCAAATGCCTACATCTACTCTCTGATTGGTTCTCCCTCTTCCCTTTCATCCTCTGCACAATTAGCAAACTTTGCAAACCAGGAGGATATAGGGGCTGGCTCTTCTAAGTTGGGATTTTGATAGTAAAGCAGTTTGAATGTCAAACTGAGCACAAGGAGAGGAAAAATTAGGAGACATGTAAAAACATTTCACCATCACTGGGTGTCCATTCTCTAGGTTTCCCATACATGTTATAACTGTAGTGATATTCCATTCTACCTGGAGATTTGGGACCCATGGAATGGTGGCATGCATTGCTACATTAAAGGGTATGCATTTTCTCTCCCAATCTCACCAGTCCTCTCAGTCCCAAGTGTCCAGCCTTATGTCTCATCCAGCTGTTTTTGCAGATAGGGTCATTCCAGGTATCATCAGAACCCCTGAAGGAATTGTGTAAGAATTTCGCTGTTTTTTTGTTTTGTTTTTGAAATTCATTTTTATGAGGTTGAACTGATTTTCACTGACGTGTTTATGCCGGTCTAGACACACTGGATTCCCTTACAGTGACATATCAATACATAGGTTTTAAGATTCTTACTAGTCAGATATATTCCTCTGCGGGGAATACGGGTTTTGAGTCCCGTTCACTGAGGAAGGTGTAGGTCTTTTCTATTCTTTATTTGGTTTATGGAATGGTACCTGTGCTAATATCAAACTCTGGTTTTATGCATCACCCCACCTCTCCTTTCCCCTTAAGAAGGCATAAGAGTGTTTTCTAAATGTGAGTCTGTTCTCTTTCTTAATTCAGTTCATGTGATGTGATATTGACATTCCCTCTGTAAGTGATATCTTATGATAAGGTTCTTTTTCTGTGTGACTAATTTCACTTAGAATCATCAAACTTAAATCCACTCATTATGCTGCTACTGGCCTTATGACATTGATTTCACATCTGAGTGATATTCCATTGTACAAATTTACCACAAGTTCTTTATGCATTTCTCTTTTTCCTGGGATATTTTAGGTGTACCGAAGTTGAGGTTCTTGTATGCAGAGCAGCCCTAATCTTTGGGGTGCATGTGTCTTGTCGATATTTAGTCTTCCCAAGTTATATGCCCATGAGTTGAAGTCCCCTTTGCTTGCGGGCTTTGTATTTTAGATGTTTTAGGAAACAGCATACACTTCTTCAGAGTGGCTCTTGGATATTTATACCCCACCCATCATCGTGACTAGGATCCCTGTTCTCCATGGCCTCTCCAGCATTTCTGGTTTGTACACATTTTTTGGATGGCCTTTCTGAGCAGTGGACATTGAGACTTCTTTGTTGTGCGGATTTGCATTTCCTGCTTGCTTGGTTGGCCAAAAACTCTGTATGTGTTTTTTTCCTGAAGATATTCACGAAAAAAACACATACACTCTTTTGCCCAACTGCATCATTTTAGAAATTCTGCTGCTTTTCATATGCTTTAAATGTGAGTACAATCTACCTTTTGAAATCTGTTTCCTGCAATTCTGCCTCTCATTCAGATCCTCTTCGTTGCCTTACCTGAATATATTTTTGGACATTGATTATCATTTATATCTTTGCAGGTCTTTGAAATGTGTGCTCCTGAGCTCCATTTTGCAACTGGCTTTTTTTGTGAGCTGGCCGCCAAAAATTTGATTGCTTCTGGCCCTATTCTGGTTCTGAGGAGGCAGGCTGAGCCTTTGGTTAATTCTTCTTCCTAATGGGAAATTAGAGTGACATGTGCCTGTCAAAACTCCTACAGCTAATCTCTCATTGGTTCCCCCTCTTCCCATTTATCCTCTGCAGAAATTGCAAACTGTGTGAAACAGGAGGTTAAAGGTGCTGATTCTCCAAGTGGGGAGATTGTTAGTAATGTGGCTGGAATGGCGAACCCCAGCACCAGGAGATCAAAAATGAGGTGCATTTTAGACACCTTTCCTGAGCATATGGTGTACATTCATCTCAGTTTCCCAGGCATGTTTTCGCTGTCAGAAGATTCCCTTGAACCTGCAGATTTGGGACCCATGGAATGGGTACCAGGAAGTATTACTTTAAAAGGTCTGCATTTCCTCACCCAGCCTCTCTAACATCTCTTAGCCTGCATAGCTTCCAACCTTATATATCATCCTGCTGTGGGTCTACATTTGTTCAATCCATGTTACATCATAGACCTTCAACAAAAGTTGTAAGAATTTTTGTCTGTCTCACTGTTTTTATAAAATTTTTAAATTTATTTTTATATTGGTTACAGCTGATTTTCAAAGCTCTGTTTTTTGCTGCTGTACATCCACTTGATTCATGTACTGTGAGACAACAATAAATTATTTTTCAGATGCTTACGAGTCATATGTATTATTGTCCACTGACTTGAGTGGGCTGAGTGCAGTTCTTTGAGGTACCGTGTAGGCCTTGTCAGTTATTCAATTTGGTACTTGGAATGGAATCTTTGCTAATTTCAACATCCTGGATAATACCTCACCATTCCCCACCTTTCCCATTTAGCAGCCTTATGTCTATTTTCTACATATTTGACTATGTTTCTGTTTTGTAGTTTATTTCATGTGTAGCCATTTTTGATTCCACCTTTAAGTGACATCTTATGATATGTGTCTTTTTCTTTCTGACATATGTCACTTAGAATGATCGTATGTAACTCCTCCAGAGTTGTTACAACTGGCCTTATTTCATGGATTTCTGGATGAGTAATATTCCACTCTACATAAGTACCCCATCTCTTTTATCCATTTTTTCCTTCCAGGGACATTTAGGTTATATCTGAGTGGAGGCCCTTTTTAACAGAGAGGTGGTAAACGTTGGCGTGCCTGTTTTCTGTCCATTTTTGTTTTTCCCAAAGTATACGCCCATGAGTGCAAGTGCCCTATGCTCTGTAGCTCATCTTTTAGATGTTTTAGCAAACACAATACACTTCTCCAGAGTAGCCGTTGGCAAATTACATTTCCACTATCAGCCTCACAGGGCTCCCTTTTCTCCTCACCCTGTCCTGCATTTCTGGTGTTTACACTTTATGTGGATGGCCCTTCTGACTGATGTGAAGTGATACATTTTGTAGTATTGATTTTCAGTGCCCACCTGTTTGGTTGGATAAAAAGTGTGTGTGGACTTTACTTGAATATATTCAGAAAAAATGCATACGCCCTTTTGGGCCAACTGCATCCTTGGTGATGTTCAGCCCCTTTTCTTGTGCTTTAATGGGGAGTCCTTTCTACCTCTTCAAATCTGTTTCCTGCCACTCTCCCCTGCTTACAAGTCCTTTTCTGTGACTTACCTCAAGACATTTGTCGACGATAGATATTTTCAACTCTGCAGTTTCATGAATTTTAGTGCCCCTGAGTTCCATTTTTTCAACTTGTGTTTTTGGAAACTGGACACAAAACAGCAGGATTTCCTCTAGCCCTATTCTGTTCCCGTCGGCAATTCTAGCCTTTGATGTATTTGTCTTCCGGATTGGAAATTAGAGTGGCATGTGCCTGTCTGAACACCTAAGACTTGTCTCTAAATTTTTCTCATCCTTCCGCTTCATCCTCTGGACAAATTCCAAACTGTGTGCAACAGGATGTTGACGGTGCTGATATCCCCAAGTGAGGAGATTGTTAGGAAAGATGCTGGAGGGGTGAACCCGAGAACCAGGCGATGAGGAGATGAGGTGCCTTTTCCAAACTCTTTCCGATCAAACGGTGTACCATCCTCTAGGTGTGACAGGCATGTTTTAGCTGTAGGAAGGGTCCCGTGCATGTAAGGAGAACACCAGGGATTTTTCAAAAATCAGTGCCTCCCCGAACCCCAAACTGGGGAATTTTTAATCTACGGCTACACGTATGTCCATTAAGGGCCTTGGGAAATAGGCAGAGCCCAAACTTTAGATGATTGAAATCTTCAGGGTCAGAATCGCTCACCATCGGCCTTGTTTAGGTTACATTTTATCTGTCATTGATAGATGATGTCAATAAAAATATCGATTCTTTTTCAGATTATTTCCCCTTATAGGTTATTGCAAAATATTCAGTGTAGTTCCCTGTGCTATACAGTAGTTACTTGTTGATAATCTATTTTATACATAGCAGTGTGTATGTGTTAATCCCAAACTGTTAATTTATCCCTTCTCCTACCTTTCCCCTTTGGTAATAATAAATTATAAGATTTTATACTTCTCAGAAATGGGGGAGCTGAAAGAGAGGTATCCTTTTCAATGGAAAAGCATTCAAAACAAGATTGAAGCTTCAGCCAAGAGTATTCGATGTACATCCATGGAAATAAATCACTTCATTTCTCTAATGTTGACCTGACAAATAAGACAGACGTCTTCACTGAACTTGCTTATAGTAAAGTGATGGAAATATCAAAGGTAAGTCTTAGAAACATCTTATTTTACCCGAGCATTATACACTGCTCTATGTTAACTACAGTTTGCCTCACACATCTGTTCATTGAAGTTACAATGTTCTCAATTTCTGTTACTGATCCTCCAGAGTGGACCCCAACAGGAGTCCCCATGCCCAGTGTCATTGGAGCCAACAGGTCAAGACTGAGTTTGGATCAGAAGCAAAGGAAATATTATTTTGAAAACAGAATGGAGAGGTGAGAGCGTGCACGCCCCCATGGGCTGTGGGCTGGACTGCTGTGTAGGGATCCCGGCAGCGTCAGTGGGAGGGAGGGTATGGAGCTCTCGAGGGCTGGGTTGGCTGCAGCTCAGGCACTATGCCTCGGAGTCTGCATTGGACCCCGCTAGCTGAGGTGTCGACCCAGCCATTCTGCACTAGGAAATCGGGTCTGAAGTGCCGGGTGTGGGACCTCTGCATGCGGAACCCTAGGAGCACGTGAAATTAGACAAAGCACAAAGGAAAAACAGCTTACACTTTATTTTATTGCCCAGATTCTTTTTTTATCTCCCAGGAATTTTTAATGAACGTTGCCGGAGACGAACACCTCCTCTGCTTTTTGTTCCATTCCTCATTCTTGGGGTGTTGAGGGTGCAGACCCCTCTTTTGTAACTGCTTCATGCTGTGGTGGGAGCCCTGATACCTGGGGGGAGGGGCAAAACATCTCCCCACCAGCCTCCAGGTGAGGTTGATTGTCCCGAGGCCTCCTGCCTCACTTCTAGTCCGCCTGAGCACCAGCATTGGAAGTGTTATAGATTCTAATGACCTTTAAGGGTCCAGGAAAGAGATGTGCAGAGATGCTGAGGTAGGTTTCACCCCACCCCACATTTGTTTGGCGACCTTAGGCTGACGGTTTTTGCCAGCCTAGATGCTCTGACCAGTAGTCTGTGCTTTCTTTAATTAGGTCCCTGAATTAATGTACAAACAGCACCATGTGTCAGAACCCTGGCCGCGCAACTCCCAGACAGTCCAGGGTCAGTTGTGATCCAGGACCATGACGTCCACAGAGTCAACGGCCTTTAGAAGTAGCCAGCAGTCCAGCCGGTCATATTGGCCACCATCACCGCGGTGTCTGTAGGGTTTTCTATGGTGAAAGCATGATATACGTTTCCCCCGCCAAGCTTATTAGCTCCCCTCTGGGTGCAGTAAGTCCTGCAAGCAGTAGTCTGCTCTTTCGGGGCACAGCCTTGTTGTTTTCTGAGAGAAACTCCAGGTCAAGTGATGGTCACACGAGTTATCTTGGGGACCCGTTGCCCCCGTTTGTCTCTCTAGAGGTTGGAGTTGGAGGGCCTCCTCACTCGAGGTCAGTGTGTCCACAGAGTGACCCCAGCAACTTCAGGGCATGATGGGTGGTTAGGATCACCACGTGGGGTCTTTTTCCCTTAGGAGGGAGCTGGCCTTGCGGGCTGCTGATTTCCAGCTTTTTAGATACCCCAGTATCCTGGCCTGATGAGTTGGTGGGCAAAGCCCTTGGTGACCATAGTTTATCATACCTGAAGGGCATTCTTGTGTTGCTCCATTTCAAGTGGTCCCAGTTTTTGCAGTAAGGATCCAAGGACGATTAACCTTTGACCTGGTATGTAAAGGTCAAAGGGCTTAGCTAAATTAGGGAGTTCCTGGGCAAGGGTCTGAATTGACTGCTCTTTCCATTCTTGAAAGGCTGCTTCTGGATTCTATTCAAAAGGATCATCATCTTTTCGTGTCAGTGTTTCATGTAGAGGCCCAGCTATTAGACTGTAGTTAGGGATCCAGATGCAGAAAACCTTGGCCTCCCCAGGAACCCCTAAGCTGTCTTCTAGTTTTAGAAGAGGTAAGGCTGCAAATGGCTTCTTCCCTATCCTGGGATGCGTTTCTCCGAATATCTGTGAGAATGAAGCCCAGGCATGTCACCTGAGCCTGGGATATTTGAGCCTTTTTCTTGGACACCTTGTATCCTTTCTTCCCTAGGTAGTTCAGAGGCGTCTTTAGTAGGCCTGGCGATCAGAATGTCATCTGCATATTGAAGGAGGGTTCCCTTTTACAGAGGTAGAACGTTTAGGTCTTTAGAGGTCATTTCCCCAATGATGGTGTGGGGATTTTTGTACCGTTGGGGAAGGACGGCCCAGCATTATTGCTTTTGTTGCATGTTGTGTCCTGCCACTCACAAGCCAAAAATTCGTGTGACTCTGAGATGAATGGAATACAGAAGAAGGCGTCATTGAAGTCTAATACAGAATGCCATGGCCTGCTGGATGGTAGAATGAGCAGCAGGGTGTAGGAAATAGGAGCTACTGGATGTATATCCTCGGTAGCTTCACTGACTGTCCTGATATCCTTTACCAGGTCTCCAGCAGCCCATGGGGCTCTCGTGGTCATGCCAATCCCAGGATATGGAGCTCACCTGGGCTGCACTCCTCACCCAACAGCCCACGGGGATCTCGTGGTCAAGTCCCTCCCAGGGTATGGAGCTCACCTGTGCAGCTACCCAGCAGCCCATGGGGCTGTCATAGTCAGGCCCTTCCCAGGATACAGAGCTCCCCTGGGCAGGTAACCCAGCAGGGCTGGACACACAGGAACTGTGCACATAGCCCACCTTGCAGAGAACTCCCAGCTCACCTGTCGCTCACAGCTGACACAGAACACCTCAGAGCAGGACTTGAACTAACAAACAGCAGCTCTGACAGGTCTGTGACCCTGGCTATCACTCTGTGCAGCCTCTCTCTGCCTGGTCTTCCAGACACTTCTACTGCAGCCAGGGCACCAGGCCTCTGTCTCCACCCACCATCACTCCTCTCCCTGACTCCTGGGTTCCTCTCATTAGGATAGGGTCTTCTTGAAGTTGTTTTCCACTCATGGACCAGATAAAATGATAAGAAAACAAGCTGCAGCTGCAGCCCCTTGTCTAGCCTGACTCTCAAGGGCCCACACCTGTTCCTTGGGCCTGGCCTGTTTAGCAAGGTTCATTTTCTGCAACTGTGAGCCCCTGAGGGGTGAGGATTGGCTGATTTGGGCAGCCTGACACTGCCTGCCAGCCCTCTCCAGGTGTGCCTGGGTTGAGGTCAATATAAACACCTCTCCAGTCATCAAGAGACCCTGTAGCTGTGCCTGACGCCATATTCTCTGTCTTGTCAGCAGTGTCGGGGCTGGGGTGGTTGGAGGGAGTGAGGGGCCGTGGCTTTGTGAGTGGCCCAGTGTGAGTGGGGCTCTGCTGGACTTTCTGCAGGAGTTGCCAGGCTGCCACCTGCTAAAGAAGAGGATGTGTCATCCATACCTGCCCCTGGAATTTCTCCCCAGGCAGAGGTGAGGAAGTAAAAAATCAGTGGGGGCCGTGGCAGGAGGGGTATCTCAGGCAGGGAAATGGAAAGCTTCCAGAAGAGCATCTGGGGCCAGGACCATCCTGACTGGCCTGCAGGCACCAAGTCTGCCTGCGTGCTGTTGCTGGTGTGGCTCCACAGCCCGTCCTCTAGGCTTGCAAGTGCTTGTACATATTCAGGTGTTTTACCTGGAAAGGGTGGGAAGAGTTCAGCTGCAGCAGGACTGGGGCTCAGCTCACATTTACTCACAGACGCCTCGACACAGTCCCCCAGCTTTGCAATAAGGATGCTCCTTGTGGGGGGGGGGAGTGCTGCTGACTGCATGGGAGACGATTTCCCACCTCTGACCAACTTAAGAATTTTTTACCACTGGAGCAAGTGCCCTGATACGATTTTCCTCTGTATAACTGGTGGGTTCTGTTTTTTTGCTTGTTTGTATTTTTTCTTTTTTTTCTTTTTGGTTCAAGGTAGATTTTATTTATTCCTCTTTTTTTTAAATTTGAGATATAAACATGGAAATAATGCATTAATATAAAGACCTCTATGTGAAGGGAAAAACTTCTTTTCTGTTTTAATTTATTAAATGTTATTTATTTATTTTTAATTTTTTAAAATTTATTTATTTCTTTTATACAGCAGGTTCTTATTGGATATCTATTTTATACATATAAGTGTGCACATGTGAATCCTCGTCTCCCAATTCATCCCACCACCACCCTCACATGGTGTTCCCCCCTTGGGGTCCATATGTTTGTTCTCTACATCTGTGTCTCTATCTCTGCCCTGCAAACCGGTTCATCTGTACCATTTTTCTAGGTTCCACATATATGCATTAATATACAATATTTGTTTTTCTCTTTCTGACTTACTTCACTCCGTATGACAGTCTCTAGATCCATCAAGGTCCCTACAAATGACCCAATTTCATTCCTATGTATGGCTGACTAATATTCCATTGTATATATGTACCACATCTTTATCCATTTGTCTGTCTGTGGGCACTTAGGTTGCTTTCATTACCTGGCTATTGTAAATAGTGCTGCAATGAACATTGTGGTGAATGTGTCTTTTTGATTTATGGTTTTCTCTGGGTATATGCCCAGTAGTGGGATTCCTGGATTATATGGTAATTCTATTTTTAGTTTTTTAAGGAACCTCCATACTGTTCTCCATAGAGACTGTATCGATTTACATTCCCAACAATAGTGGAAGAAGGTTCCTTTTCTCCACACCCTCTCCAGCATTTGTTGTTTGTAGATTTTCTGATGATGTGACGTGATAACTCATTGTAGTTTCGATTTCCATTTCTCTAATAATTAGTGATGTTGAGCAGATTTTCATGTGCATACTGGCCATCTCTATGTCTTCTTGGAAGAAATGTCTATTTCGATCTTCTTCCATTTTTGTATTGGGTTGTTTGTTTTATTAATATTGAGCTGCATGAGCTGTTTATATATATTGGAGATTAATCATTTGTCCATTGATTCGTTTGCAAATATTTTCTGCCATTCTGAGTGTTGTCTTTTTGTCTTGTTTGTAGTTTCCTTTGCTTTGCAAAAGCTTTTACGTTTCATTAGGTCCCATCTGTTTAGTTTTCTTTTTTATTTCATTACTATAGGAGGTGGATCAAAAAAGATCTTGCTGTGATTTACGTCAGAGTATCCTTCATAAGTTTTCCTCTCAGAGTTATACTATCCGGTCTTACACTAAGTTCTCTAATCCATTTTGAATATATTTTTATGTATGGTGTTGGGGAGTGTTCTAATTTCATTCTTTTACATGTAGCTGTCCATATTTCCCAGCACCAATGATTGAAGAGACTGTCTTATCTCCATTGTATAGTCTTGCATCCTTTGTCATAGATTAGGTGACCATAGGTGTGTAGGTTTATCCCTGTGCTTTCTTTTCTTTTTCCTTTTACACGTTTATTGGAGTGTAATTGATTTACAATGGAGTGTTCGTTTCTGCTGTATAAAAAAGTGGATCAGCTATACATATACAAATATCACCAGATCCCCTCCCTCTTGCATCTCCCTCCCACACCCCATATCCCACCCCTTTATGTGGTCACAAAGCACCGAGCTGATCTCCCTGTTCTATGTGGCTGCTTCCCAGTAGCTATCGGTGTTACATTTTGTAATGTATTTATGTCCATGCCACTCACTCACTTCGTCCCAGCTTACCCATCCCCCTTCCGGTGTCCGGAAGTCCTTTCTCTATGTCTGTGTCCTTAATCCTGTCCTGCCACTAGGTTCTTCAAAATCTTTTTTTTTCTTCATTAGAATCTGTATATCTCTGTTAACATACAGTATTTGTTTTTCCCTTTCTGACTTACTTCACTGTTTAGGACAGATTCTAAGTCCATCCACCTCAGTACAAATAACTCAGTTTTGCTGCTTTTTATGGCTGAGTAATATTCCATTGTGTATATGTGCCAGATTTTCTTTATCCATTCATCTGTCTATGGACACTTAGGTTGCTTCCATGTCCTGACTATTGTAATTAGAGCTGCAATGAACATTTTTGTACATAACTCTTTTTGAATTATGGTTTTCACAAGGCAGATGCCCAGTAGTTGGATTGTTGTGTCGTATGGTACTTCTATTGTTAGTTATTTAAAGGAACCTCCGTACTGTTCTCCCTAGTTCCCATATCAATTTACATTCCCACCCACAGTGCAAGTGTGTTCCCTTTTCTCCAATAAAGGCCTCTCCAGCATTTATTGTTTTGTAGATTTTTTTGATGATTGCCACTCTGACTGCTGTGAGGTGATACCTCACGGTAGTTTTGATTTGCATTTCTCTAATGATTAGTAATGTTCAGCATCCTTTCATGTGTTTCTTGGTAATCTGTATATCTTCTTTGGAGAAATGTCTATTTAGGTCTTCTGCCCGTTTTTGGATTGGGTTGTTTGTTTTTGTGATATTGAGCTACATGTGGTGCTTGTAAAGTTTGGAGATTAATCCTTTGTCAATTGCTTCATTTGAAAATATTTTCTCCCATTCTGAGGGTTGTTTTTGCATCTTGTTTATGTTTTCCTGTACTGTGTAAAAGCTTTTAAGTTTCATTAGGTCCCATTTGTTAATCTCTGTTTTTATTTCAATTTCTCTAGGAGGTGGGTCAAAAAGGATCTTGCTGTGATTTATGTCATAGAGTGTTCTGCCTATGGTTTCCTCTAAGTGTTTTATAGTGTCTGGTCTTATATTTAGATCTCTAATCAATTTAGAGTTTATTTTTGTGTATGGTGTTATGGAGTGTTCTAATTTCATTCTTTTATGTGTAGGGGTCCAGTTTTCCCAGCACCAATTACTGGAGAGACTGTCTTTTCTCCATTGTATATCCTTAGCTCCTTTGTCATAGATGAGATAGCCATAGGTATGTAGGTTTCTCTCTGGGCTTTCTGTCCTGTTCCATTGATCTGTGTTTATGCCAGTCTACATAAACTTGATTCCATTATGGAGACATATAAATACATAGGTTTCAAGGTTCTTACCAGTCAGATATATTCCTCTTCAGTGAATAGGGTGTTTTGTGTCCAGTTCATTGAGAAAGGAGTAGGTCTTGTCTATTACATATTTGGTATATGGAATGGGATCTGTGCTAATTTCAAACTCTTCTTTTACACATCACCCCACGTCACCTTTCCCCTTAAGGAGGAATAAGTGTGTTTTCTAAATGTGTAACTCTGTTCACTTTTGAAATTCAGTTCATGTGTAGCCATGTTTACATTCCCTCTATAAGTGATATATTACAATAAGTTTCTTTTTTCTTTGTGGCTCATTTCACTTAGCATCACCGTACCTAAAGCCACTCATTATGCTGCTATTGGCCTTATGACATTGATTTTATGTCTGAGTGACATTCCATTGTATATAAGTACCACAACATCTATATCCATTTTTTTTTCCTTTCCTGGGATATTTAAAGTGTACCGAAGTCTAGGTTCTTGTAAACAGAGCAGCCCTAAACTTTGGGCTGGCTGTGTGTTGTGGATTTTTAGTTTTCCCAAAATACACGCCAATGAGTGGAAGTGTGCTATGCTCTGTAGCTCTGTTTTAGAAAACAACATACAGTTCTCCAGAGAGGCTGTTGGCAATTTACATCCTGTCCATCGGCGTAACCAGGCTCCCTTTTCTCCATGGCCTGTCCTGCATTTGTGGTTTTTACACTATTTGCGGATGGCCCTTTTCACAGGAGGTAAGGGACACTTCTCTGTAGTGTGGATTTGCAATGCCTGATGGGTTGCTTAGCCAAAAAGGGCGTATGCATTTTTTCCCGAATATATTCAAGAAAATACACATACTCCCTTTTCAGCCAAGGGCAACATTGTTGAAGTTCTGTCGCTTTTCATGTGCTTTAAAGACGACTCCAATCTACCTCTTGAAATCTGTTTCCTTCAATTCTGCCTTGCATTCAAATCATCTTCACTGTCTTACCTCAATATATATATGGATGATAGTTGTCCTTTATAACTCTGCAAGTTTTTGAATTGCTGTGCCCCTGATTTCCATTTTTCAACTCGCCTATTTGTGAGCTGGCTGCAATACCGCAGGATGGTTTTAGGCCCTAGTCTGGGTCCGAGGCTTCAGGCTGAGCCTTTGGTTAATTCTTCTTCCTGATGGGAAACTAGAGTGACATGTGCCCATCCAAACACCTACAGCTAATCTCTCATTTATTCCCCCTCTTCCTGTTCATCCTCTGCACAATTTGCAAACTGTGCATAACAGGAGGGTAAAGGCGCTGACACTCCAAGTGGGGAGATTTTTAGTAATGCAGATGGAATGGCGAAGCCGAGCACGACAAAAGGAAAAATGAGGTACCTTTTAGAAAACTTTCCCAATTACACAGTGTACCATCCACTGGGTTTCCCATGCATGCTTTAACTGTAGGAAGATTCCCTTAAACCTGGAGAGTTGGGACCACTAGAATGGGTAGTACACAGTATTGCTCTAAGTGGTGTTCTTTTGCTCACACAACCTCAACTATCTTGTCAGCCCCAAGTGTCCAGTTTTATGTCTAATCCAGCTGTGGGTGTAAAGGTGGACAATCCAGGTTGCATCACAGGCCCTGAACGTAATTCTTAAGGCTTTCTCTCTGTTTCGCTGTTTTTGCATTTTGCTTTGTTTTTTTTTTTTTTTTTTTTTTTTTCTGTATGCGGGCCTCTCACTGCTGTGGCCTCTCCCGTTGCGGAGCACAGGCTCCGGACACACAGGCTCCGTGTCCATGGCTCGCGGGCCCAGCCGCTCCGCGGCATGTGGGATCCTCCGGGATCGGGGCACGAACCCGTGTCCCCTGCATCGGCAGGCGGACTCTCAACCACTGCGCCACCAGGGAAGCCCCTGCATTTTGCTTTTGAAATTTATTTTTATAAGTGTGTTTAGCTGAATTTCAGGGCTGTGTTCATGTTGTTATACACACACACGTTTCCTTTATGGAGACATGAGAATACATATGTATTAAAATTCTTGGAGTCAGATATATTCCTCTGCAATGAATAGGGGGTGTTGAGTTCAGTTCATTGTGCGGGGAGTAGGTGATGTCTATTACATACTTGGTATATGTAACGTTATCTGTGGTAATTTAAAACTGTGGTTTTATGCATCAACCCACCTGGCCTTTCCCCTTAAGCAGGCAGAATATTGTTTCCTATGTGTGTGACTCCGTTGTGTTTGTAATTCAGTTCATTCGTAACCATGTGTCCATTCCCACTATGAGTGATAACTTATGATAAGATTCGGTACTCTGTTATCTTTCCAAACTCAGTTCATGTGTAGCCATATTTACAGGACTTTCATAAGTGATATCTTATGAGAAGTTTCTTTTTCTGTGTGACTTATTTCACTTAGAATCATCGTACCTGAATCCACTCATTTGAATGCTACTGGCCTTATGACATTGATTTCTTGGCTGAGGAATATTCCATCGTACATAAGTACAACAATTTCTTGTACCATTTTTGTTTTTCCTGGGATATTTAAGGTGTACCCAAGTTGAGGTTCTTGTAAGCAGTGTAGCCCTTAATTTGGGGGTGGCTCTGTCTTGTTGATTTCCAGTTTTCCCAAGGTATATTCCCTAGACTGGAAGTGCCCTTGGCTCTGTAGCTCTGTTGTTTACTTGTTTTAGGGAACACAATGCACTCCTCCAGTGAGGCAGTAGGCAATTTACACCCCGCCCATCATCATAAGAAGGCTACCTGTTCTCCAGGGCCTGTCTTGCCTTTCTGGTTTTTACACATTTTGTGGATGTCCCTTTGGACCGGTGGGAAGTGATACTTCATTGTAGTGCAGATTTGCATTGCCCGCTTGCTTGCTTGGCCAAAAAGGGCCAATGCGTTTTCTCCTGAATATATTCAGGAGAAAACACATAGGCCCTTTTTGGCCAAGTGCATCATTGTCGAAGTGGTGCCCCTCTTCCTGTGCTTTACAGGTGATTCTTACTTAACTCTTGAAATCTGTTTCCTGCTATTCTGCCTAGCTTTCAAGTCGGCCTCGTTTCCTTCCCTCAACAGATATTTGGACGATAGTTGTCCTTTTTTACTCTGCCAGTTGGTGAATTCCTGTGCCCCTGAGCTCCATTTTTCAACTCGTTTTTTGTGAGCTGAACGGAAGTCCAAAATTTTGGTTCAGGACGTATACTGGTTCCCGGTGGTTGGCTGAGTCTTTGGTTAATTCTTCTTCCTGCCGGGAAATTAGAGTGACATGTGCCCGTCCAAATGCCTCACAGCTACTCTCTCATTGGTTCTCCCTCTTCCCTTCCATCCTCTGCCAAATTGGCAACCTGTGCGAACCAGGAGGTTAAAGGGGCTGTCTCTCCAAGTTGGGAGATTGTTAGTAAAGCAGTTGGAAAGTCAAACCGGAGCACCACGAGAGGGACTATTCGTTGAGTTTTAGAAACCTTTCATATTCACAGTGTGTCCATTCTCTCGGTTTCCCGTACCTGTTATAGCTGTAGTAATATTCCCTTCAACCTGGAGAGTTCGGACCCAGGGAATGGGGGCCATGCATTATTGCTTTAAAGGGTCTGCATTTGCTCACCCTATCTCACCAATCCTCTCAGTCCCAAGTGTCCAGCCTTATGCCACATCCAGCTGTCCTTGTAGATAGGGTCATTCCAGGTTTCATCAGACACCCTGAAGGAATTGTAAAGAATTTCCCTGTTTATTGTTTTGGTTTTGAAATTCCTTTTTATAGTGGGTTTGAGCTGATTCTCACTGCCATGTTTATGCCAGTCTAGACACACTAGATTCCCTTATGGAAACATATCAATACATAGGTTTTAAGATTCTTACTAGTCAGATATATTCCTCTGTGTGAAATATGGGTTTTTGAGTCCCTTTCACTGAGGAAGGTGTAGGTCTTGTCTATTCCATAGTTGGTTTTTGGAACGGTACCTGTGCTTATATCAAACTCTGGTTTTATGCATCACCCCACCTCTCCTTCCCCCTTAAGCAGGCATAGGAGTGTTTTCTAAATGTGAGACTCTGTTCCCTTTCCTAACTCAGTTCATGTGTAGCCATGTTTACAGGATCTTCATAAGTCATATCTTATGCTAAGTTTCTTTTCCTGTGTGACTTATTTCACTTAGAATCATCGTACCTGAACCACTCACTTTGCTGCTACTGGTCTTATGACATTGATTTCATGGCTGAGCGATATTCCATTGTACGTAAGTACCACAATTCTTTGAACCATTTTTATATTTCCTGGGATATTTAAGGTGTACCCAAGTTGAGGTTCTTGTAAGCAGTGCAGCACTAAATTTGGGGGTGGCTCTGTCTTATTGATTTTCAGTTTTCCCAAGGTATATTCCCTAGACTGGAAGTGCCCTTGGCTCTGTAGCTCTGTTGTTTACTTGTTTTAGGGAACACAATGCACTCCTCCAGTGAGGCAGTTGGCAATTTACATCCCGCCCATCAGCAGAACAAGGCTCCCTGTTCTCCAGGGCCTGTCTTGCCTTTCTGGTTTTTACACATTTTGTGGATGTCCCTTTGGACCGGTGGGAAGTGATACTTCTTTGTAGTGCAGATTTGCATTGCCCGCTTGCTTGCTTGGCCAAAAAGGGCTTATGCGTTTTCTCCTGAATATATTCAGTAGAAAACGCATACGCCCTTTTTGGCCAAGTGAATCATTGTCGAAGTTGTGCCCAACTTCCTGTGCTTTACAGGCGATTCCAAGGTACCTCTTGAAATCTGTTTCCTGCTATTCTGCCTAGCTTTCAAGTCGGCCTCGTTGCCTTCCCTCAACAGATTTTTGGACGATAGGTATCCTTTATTACTCCGCCAGTTTGTGAATTGCTGTGCCCCTGAGCTCCATTTTTCAACTCGTTTTTTGTGAGCTCAATGCAAGTCCAAAATTTTGGTTCAGGACCTATACTGGTTCCCGATGGGTGGCTGAGTCTTTGATTAATTCTTCTTCCTGCCGGGAAATTAAAGTGACATGTGCCCGTCCAAATGCCTAACAGCTACTCTCTCATTGGTTCTCCCTCTTCCCTTCCATCCTCTGCCAAATTCGCAACCTGTGCGAACCAGGAGATTAAAGGGGCTGTCTCTCCAAGTTGGGAGATTGATAGTAAAGCAGTTGGAAAGTCAAACCGGAGCACCATGAGAGGGACTATTCGTTGAGTTTTAGAAACCTTTCATATTCACAGTGTGTCCATTCACTTGGTTTCCCATACATGTTATAGCTGTAGTAATATTCCCTTCATCCTGGAGAGTTCGGACCCAGGGAATGGGGGCCATGAATTATTGCTTTAAAGGGTCTGCATTTGCTCACCCTATCTCACCAATTCTCTCAGTCCCAAGTGTCCAGCCTTATGCCACATCCAGCTGTCATTGTAGATAGGGTCATTCCAGGTTTCATCAGACACCCTGAAGGAATTGTAAAGAATTTCCCTGTTTTTTTGTTTTGGTTTTGAAATTCCTTTTTATAGTGGGTTTGAGCTGATTCTCACTGCCATGTTTATGCCAGTCTAAACACACTTGTTTCCCTTACGGAGACATATCAATACATAGGTTTTAAGGTTCTTACTAGTCAGATATATTCCTCTGTGGGAAATATGGGTTTTTGAGTCCCTTTCACTGAGGAAGGTGTAGGTCTTGTCTATTCCATAGTTGGTTTTTGGAACGGTACCTGTGCTTATATCAAACTCTGGTTTTATGCATCACCCCACCTCTCCTTCCCCCTTAAGCAGGCATAAGAGTGTTTTCTAAATGTGAGACTCTGTTCTCTTTCCTAACTCAGTTCATGTGTAGCCATGTTTACAGGATCTTCATAAGTCATATCTTATGCTAAGTTTCTTTTTCTGTGTGACTTATTTCACTTAGAATCATCGTACCTGAACCACTCACTTTGCTGCTACTGGTCTTATGACATTGATTTCATGGCTGAGCGATATTCCATTGTACGTAAGTACCACAATTCTTTGAACCATTTTTATATTTCCTGGGATATTTAAGGTGTACCCAAGTTGAGGTTCTTGTAAGCAGTGCAGCCCTAAATTTGGGGGTGTCTCTGTCTTATTGATTTTCAGTTTTCCCAAGGTATATTCCCTAGACTGGAAGTGCCCTTGGCTCTGTAGCTCTGTTGTTTACTTGTTTTAGGGAACACAATGCACTCCTCCAGTGAGGCAGTTGGCAATTTACATCCCACCCATCAGCAGAACAAGGCTCCCTGTTCTCCTGGGCCTGTCTTGCCTTTCTGGTTTTTACACATTTTGTGGATGTCCCTTTGGACCGGTGGGAAGTGATACTTCTTTGTAGTGCAGATTTGCATTGCCCGCTTGCTTGCTTGGCCAAAAAGGGCGTATGCGTTTTCTCCTGAATATATTCAGTAGAAAACGCATACGCCCTTTTTGGCCAAGTGAATCATTGTCGAAGTTGTGCCCAACTTCCTGTGCTTTACAGGCGATTCCTACGTACCTTTTGAAATCTGTTTCCTGCTATTCTGCCTAACATTCAAGTCGGCCTCGTTGCCTTCCCTCAACAGATTTTTGGACGATAGGTATCCTTTATTACTCCGCCAGTTTGTGAATTGCTGTGCCCCTGAGCTCCATTTTTCAACTCGTTTTTTGTGAGCTGAATGCAAGTCCAAAATTTTGGTTCAGGACCTATACTGGTTCCCGATGGGTGGCTGAGTCTTTGATTAATTCTTCTTCCTGCCAGGAAATTAGAGTGACATGTGCCCGTCCAAATGCCTAACAGCTACTCTCTCATTGGTTCTCCCTCTTCCCTTCCATCCTCTGCCAAATTGGCAACCTGTGCGAACCAGGAGATTAAAGGGGCTGTCTCTCCAAGTTGGGAGATTGATAGTAAAGCAGTTGGAAAGTCAAACCGGAGCACCATGAGAGGGACTATTCGTTGAGTTTTAGAAACCTTTCGTATTCACAGTGTGTCCATTCACTTGGTTTCCCATACATGTTATAGCTGTAATAATATTCCCTTCATCCTGGAGAGTTCGGACCCAGGGAATGGGGGCCATGCATTATTGCTTTAAAGGGTCTGCATTTGCTCACCCTAACTCACCAATCCTCTCAGTCCCAAGTGTCCAGCCTTATGCCACATCCAGCTGTCCTTGTAGATAGGGTCATTCCAGGTTTCATCAGACACCCTGAAGGAATTGTAAAGAATTTCCCTGTTTTTTTGTTTTGGTTTTGAAATTCCTTTTTATAGTGGGTTTGAGCTGATTCTCACTGCCATGTTTATGCCAGTCTAAACACACTTGATTCCCTTACGGAGACATATCAATACATAGGTTTTAAGATTCTTACTAGTCAGATATATTCCTCTGTGGGAAATATGGGTTTTTGAGTCCCTTTCACTGAGGAAGGTGTAGGTCTTGTCTATTCCATAGTTGGTTTTTGGAACGGTACCTGTGCTTATATCAAACTCTGGTTTTATGCATCACCCCACCTCTCCTTCCCTCTTAAGCAGGCATAAGAGTGTTTTCTAAATGTGAGACTCTGTTCTCTTTGCTATCTCAGTTCATGTGTAGCCATGTTTACAGGATCTTCATAAGTCATATCTTATGCTAAGTTTCTTTTTCTGTGTGACTTATTTCACTTAGAATCATCGTACCTGAACCACTCACTTTGCTGCTACTGGTCTTATGACATTGATTTCATGGCTGAGGGATATTCCATTGTACGTAAGTACCACAATTCTTTGAACCATTTTTATATTTCCTGGGATATTTAAGGTGTACCCAAGTTGAGGTTCTTGTAAGCAGTGCAGCCCTAAATTTGGGGGTGTCTCTGTCTTATTGATTTGCAGTTTTCCCAAGGTATATTCCCTAGACTGGATGTGCCCTTGGCTCTGTAGCTCTGTTGTTTACTTGTTTTAGGGAACACAATGCACTCCTCCAGTGAGGCAGTTGGCAATTTACATCCCGCCCATCAGCAGAACAAGGCTCCCTGTTCTCCAGGGCCTGTCTTGCCTTTCTGGTTTTTACACATTTTGTGGATGTCCCTTTGGACCGGTGGGAAGTGATACTTCTTTGTAGTGCAGATTTGCATTGCCTGCTTGCTTGCTTGGCCAAAAAGGGCGTATGCGTTTTCTCCTGAATATATTCAGTAGAAAACGCATACGCCCTTTTTGGCTAAGTGAATCATTGTCGAAGTTGTGCCCCTCTTCCTGTGCTTTACAGGCGATTCCTACGTACCTTTTGAAATCTGTTTCCTGCTATTCTGCCTAGATTTTATGTCGGCCTCGTTGCCTTCCCTCAACAGATTTTTGGACGATAGTTGTCCTTTATTACTCTGCCAGTTTGTGAATTGCTGTGCCCATGAGCTCCATTTTTCAACTCGTTTTTTGTGAGCTGAACGCAAGTCCAAAATTTTGGTTCAGGACCTATACTCGTTCCCAGTGGGTGGCTGAGACTTTGGTTAATTCTTCTTCCTGCCAGGAAATTAGAGTGACATGTGCCCGTCCAAATGCCTAACAGCTACTCTCTCATTGGTTCTCCCTCTTCCCTTCCATTCCTCTGCCAAATTGGCAACCTGTACGAACCAGGAGGTTAAAGGGGCTGTCTCTACATGTTGGGAGATTGATAGTAAAGCAGTTGGAAAGTCAAACCGGAACAAAAGGAGAGGGCTTATTCGTTGAGTTTTAGAAACTTTTCGTATTCACAATGTGTCCATTCTCTAGGTTTCCCCTACATATTATAGCTGTAGTAATATTCCCTTCAACATGGAGAGTTGGGACCCATGGCATGGGTGCCTTGCATTATTGCTTTAAAGAGTCTGCATTTGCTCACCCAATCTCACCAATCCTCTCAGTCCCAAGTGTCCAGCCTTATGCCACATCCAGCTGTCATTGTAGATAGGGTCTTTCCAGGTTTCCTCAGACACCCTGAAGGAATTGTAAAGAATTTCCCTGTTTTTTGGTTTTGCTTTTGAAATTCCTTTTTAGAGTGGGTTTGAGCTGATTCTCGCTGCCATGTTTATGCCACTCTAGACACACTTGATTCCCTTATGGAGACATATCAGTACATAGGTTTTAAGATTCTTACTAGTCACATATATTCCTCTGTGGGAAATATGGGGTTTTGAGTCTCTTTCACTGAGGAAGGTGTAGGTCTTGTCTATTCCAAAGTTGGTTTTTGGAACGGTCCCTGTGCTTATATCAAACTCTGGTTTTATGCATCACCCCACCTCTCCATCCCCTTTATGCAGGCATGAGAGTGTTTTCTAAATGTGAGACTCTGTTCTCTTTCCTAACTCAGTTCACGTGTAGCCATGTTTACAGGATCTTCATAAGTGATATCTTATGATAAGTTTCTTTTTCTGTGTGACTTATTTCACTTAGAATCATCGTACCTGAATCCACTCACTTTGCTGCTACTGGTCTTATGACATTGATTTCATGGCTGAGGGATATTCCATCGTACGTAAGTACCACAATGTTTTGAACCATTTTTATATTTCCTGGGATATTTAAGGTGTACCCAAGTTGAGGTTCTTGTAAGCAGTGCAGCCCTAAATTTGGGGGTGGCTCTGTCTTATTGATTTTCAGTTTTCCCAAGGTATATTCCCTAGACAGGAAGTGGCCTTTGCTCTGTAGCTCTGTTGTTTACTTGTTTTAGGGAACACAATGCACTCCTCCAGTGAGGCAGTTGGCAATTTACATCCCGCCCATCAGCATAACAAGGCTCCCTGTTCTCCAGGGCCTGTCTTGCCTTTCTGGTTTTTACACATTTTGTGGATGTCGCTTTTGACCGGTGGGAAGTGATACTTCTTTGTAGTGCAGATTTGCATTGCCCGCTTGCTTGCTTGTCCAAAAAGGGCGTATGTGTTTTCTCCTGAATATATTCAGGAGAAAACGCATACGCCCTTTTTGGCCAAGTGCATCATTGTCCAAGTTGTGCCCCTCTTCCTGTGCTTTACAAGCGATTCCAAGGTACCTCTTGAAATCTGTTTCCTGCTATTTTGCCTCGCTTTCAAGTCCGCCTCGTTGACTTCCCTCAACAGATTTTTGGACGATAGTTGTCCTTTATCACTCTGCCAGTTTGTGAATTGCTGTGCCCCTGAGCTCCATTTCTCAACTCGTTTTTTGTGAGCTGAACGCAAGTCCAAAATTTTGGATCATGTCCTATACTGGTTCCCGGTGGGTGGCTGAGACTTTGGTTAATACTTCTTCCGGCCGGGTAATTAGAGTGACATGTGCCCGTCCAAATGCCTAACAGCTACTCTCTCATGGGTTCTCCCTCGTCCCTTCCATCCACTGCCAAATTGGGAACCTGTGCAAACCAGGAGGTTAAAGGGCCTGTCTCTCCAAGTTGGGAGATTGATAGTAAGGCAGTTGGAAAGTCAAACTGGAGCACCAGGAGAGGGACTATTCGTTGAGTTTTAGAAACTTTTCGTATTCACAGTGTGTACATTCTCTAGGTTTCCTGTACATGTTATAGCTGTAGTAATATTCCCTTCAACCAGGAGAGTTGGGACCCATGGAATGGGGGCCATGCATTATTGCTTGAAAGGGTCTGCATTTGCTCACCCAATCTCACCTATCCTCTCAGTCCCAAGTGTCCAGCCTTATGCCACATCCAGCTGTCATTGTAGATAGGGTCTTTCCAGGTTTCCTCAGACACCCTGAAGGAATTGTAAAGAATTTCCCTGTTTTTTGGTTTTGCTTTTGAAATTCCTTTTTAGAGTGGGTTTGAGCTGATTCTCGCTGCCATGTTTATGCCACTCTAGACACACTTGATTCCCTTATGGAGACATATCAATACATAGGTTTTAAGATTCTTACTAGTCAGATATATTCCTCTGTGGGAAATATGGGGTTTTGAGTCTCTTTCACTGAGGAAGGTGTAGGTCTTGTCTATTCCAAAGTTGGTTTTTGAAACGGTCCCTGTGCTTATATCAAACTCTGGTTTTATGCATCACCCCACCTCTCCTTCCCCTTTATGCAGGCATAAGAGTGTTTTCTAAATGTGAGACTCTGTTCTCTTTCCTAACTCAGTTTACGTGTAGCCATGTTTACAGGATCTTCATAAGTGATATCTTATGATAAGTTTCTTTTTCTGTGTGACTTATTTCACTTAGAATCATCGTACCTGAATCCACTCACTTTGCTGCTACCGGTCTTATGACATTGATTTCATGGCTGAGGGATATTCCTTTGTACGTAAGTACCAAAATGTTTTGAACCATTTTTATATTTCCTGGGATATTTAAGGTGTACCCAAGTTGAGGTTCTTGTAGTCAGTGCAGCCCTAAATTTGGAGGTGGCTCTTTCTTATTGATTTTCAGTTTTCCCAAGGTATATTCCCTAGACTGGAAGTGGCCTTGGCTCTGTAGCTCTCTTGTTTACTTGTTTTAGTGAACACAATGCCCTCCTCCAGTGAGGCAGTTGGCAATTTACATCCCGCCCATCAGCATAACAAGGCTACCTGTTCTCCAGGGCCTGCCTTGTCTTTCTGGTTTTTACACATTTTGTGGATATCCCTTTGGACCGGTGGGAAGTGATACTTCTTTGTAGTACAGATTTGCTTTGCCCGCTTGCTTGCTTGGCCAAGAAGGGAGTATGTGTTTTCTCCTGAATATATTCAGGAGAAAACGCATACCCCCTTTTTGGCCCAGTGCATCATTGTCAAAGTTGTGCCCCTCTTCCTGTGTTTACAGGCGATTCCTACATACCTCTTGAAATCTGTTTCATGCTATTCTGCCTCGCTTTCAAGTCGGCCTCGTTGCCTTCCCTCAACAGATTTCTGGTCGATAGTTGTCCTTTATTACTCTGCCATTTTGTAAATTACTGTGCCCCTGAGCTCCATTTTTCAACTCTTTTTTTGTGAGTTGAACGCAAGTCCAAAATTTTGGTTCAGGATGTATACTGGTTCCCGGTGTGTGGCTGAGAATTTGGTTAATTCTTTTTCCTACCGGGAAATTAGCGTGACATGTGCCTGTCCAAATGCCTAACAGCTACTCTATCATTGGTTCTCCCTCTTCCCTTCCATCCTCTGCCAAATTGGCAACCTGTGCGAACCAGGAGGTTAAAGGGTCTGTCTCTCGATGTTGGGAGATTGATAGTAAGCAGTTGGAAATCAAGCCAGATCACAAAGAGAGGGACTATTGGTTGAGTTTTAGAAACCATTCGTATTCACAGTGTGTCCATTCTCTAGGTTTCCCGTACATGTTATAGCTGTAGTAATATTTCCTTCAACCTGGAGAGTTGGGACCCATGGAATGGGGGCCATGCATTATTGCTTTAAAGGGTCTGAATTGGCTCACCCAATCTCACCAATCGTCTCACTCCCAAGTGTCCAGCCTTATGCCACATCCAGCTGTCATTGTAGATAGGGTCATTCCAGGTTTCATCAGAGACCCTGAAGGAATTGTAAAGAATTTCCCTGTTTTATTGTTTTGTTTTTGAATTTCTTTTTAAAATGGGTTTGAGCTGATTCTCACTGCCATGTTTATGCCAGTCTAGAAACACTTGATTCCCTTACGGAGACATATCAATACATAGGTTTTAAGATTCTTACTAGTCAGATATATTCCTCTTCGAGAAATATGGGGTTTTGAATCCCTTTCACTGAGGAAGGTGTAGGCCTTGTCTATTCCTTAGTTGGTTTTTGGAACGGTACCTGTGCTTATATCAAACTCTGGTTTTATGCATCACCCCACCTCTCCTTCCCCCTTAAGCAGGCATAAGAGGCTTTTCTAAATGAGAGACTCTGTTCTCTTTGCTAACTCAGTTCATGTGTAGCCATGTTTACAGGATCTTCATACGTGATATCTTATGATAAGTTTCTTTTTCTGTGTGACTTATTTCACTTAGAATCATCGTAACTGAATCCACTCACTTTGCTGCTACTGGTCTTATGACATTGATTTCTTGGCTGAGGGATATTCCATCGTACATAAGTAACACAATTTTTTGAACCATTTTTATATTTCCTAGGATATTTATGGTATACCCAAGTTGAGGTTCTTGTAAGCAGTGCAGCCCTAAATTTGTGGGTGGCTCTGTCTTATTGATTTTCAGTTTTCCCAAGGTATATTCCCTAGACTGGAAGTGCCCTTGGCTCTGTAGCTCTGTTGTTTGGTTGTTTTAGGGAACACAATGCACTCTACCAGTGAGGTAGTTGGCAATTTACATCCCGCCCATCATCATAAAAAGGCTCCCGGTTCTCCAGGGCCTGTCTTGCCTTTCTGGTTTTTACCCAGTTTGTGGATGTCCCTTTTGACCGGTGGGAAGTGATACTTCTTTGTAGTGCAGTTTTGCATTGCCCGCTTGCTGGCTTGGCTAAAAAGGGCATATGCCTTTTCTCATGAATATATTCACGAGACAACGCATACGCCCTGTTTGTCCAAGTGCATCATTGTCGAAGTTGTGTCCCTCTTCCTGTGCTTTAAATGCAATTCCAACGTACCTCTTGAAATCTGTTTCCTGCTATTCTGCCTCGCTTTCAAATCCGCCTCGTTGCCTTCCATTAAACAGATATTTGGACGATAGTTGTCCTGTATTTCTCTGCCAGTTTGTGACTTGCCGTGCACCTGAGCTCCATTTATCAACTCGTTTTTTTGTGAGATGACCGCAAGTCCAAAATATTGGTTCAAGAACTATACTGGTTCAATGCGGGTTGCTGAGACTTTGGTTAATTCTTCCTGCCGGGCAATTAGAGTGACATGTGACAATCCAAATGCCTAACAACTATTCTCTCATTGGTTCTCCCTCTTCCCTTTAATCCTCTGCCAAATAGGCAACTTGTGTGAACCAGGAGGTTAAATGGGCTGTCTCTCCAAGATGGGAGATTGATAGTAAAGCAGTTGGAAAATCAAACCGGAGCACCAAGAGAGGGACTATGAGTTGAGTTTTAGAAACTTTTCGGAGTCACAGTGTGTCCATTCACTAGGTTTCCCGTACATGTAATAGCTGTAGTAATATTCCCTTCAACCTGGAGAGTTGTGACCCATGGAATGGGTGCCACGCCTTATTGCTTTAAAGGGTCTGAATTTGCTCACCCAATCCCACCAATCCTCTCAGTCCCAAGTGTCCAGCCTTATGCCACATACAGCTGTCGTTGTAGATAGGGTCATTCCAGGTTTCATCAGAGACCCTGAAGGAATTGTAAAGAATTTCCCTGGTTTTTTGTTTTATTTTTGAATTTCCTTTTTATAGTGGGTTTGAGCTGATTCTCGCTGCCATGTTTATGCCAGTCTAGACACACTTGATTCACTTACGGAGACATATCAATACATAGATTTTATGTTTCATACCAGTCAGATCTATACCTCTGCGGAAAATATGGGGATTTGAGTCCCTTTCACTGAGGAAGGTGTATGTCTTGTCTATTCCATAGTTGGTTTTTGGAACGGTACCTGTGCTTATATCAAACTCTGGTTTTATGCATCACCCCACCTCTCCTTCCCCCTTAAGCAGGCATAAGAGTGTTTTCTAAATGTGAGACTCTGTTCTCTTTCCTAACTCAGTTCATGTGTAGCCATGTTTACAGGATCTTCATAAGTGATATATTAAGATAAGTTTCTTTTTCTGTGTGACTTATTTCACTTAGAATCATCGTAACTGAACCACTCACTTTGCTGCTACTGGTCTTATGACATTGATTTCATGGCTGAGGGATATACCATCGTACGTAAGTACCACAATTTTTTGAACCATTTTTATATTTCCTAGGATATTTAAGGTGTACCCAAGTTGAGGTTCTTGTAAGCAGTGCAGCCCTCAATTTGGGGGTGGCTCTGTCTTATTGATTTTCAGTTTTCCCAAGGTATATTCCCTAGACTGGAAGTGCCCTTGGCTCTGTAGCTCTGTTGTTTACTTGTTTTAGTGAACACAATGCCCTCCTCCAGTGAGGCAGTTGGCAATTTACATCCCGCCCATCAGCATAACAAGGCTACCTGTTCTCCAGGGCCTGCCTTGTCTTTCTGGTTTTTACACATTTTGTGGATATCTCTTTGGACCGGTGGGAAGTGATACTTCTTTGTAGTACAGATTTGCTTTGCCCGCTTGCTTGCTTGGCCAAGAAGGGAGTATGTGTTTTCTCCTGAATATATTCAGGAGAAAACGCATACCCCCTTTTTGGCCCAGTGCATCATTGTCAAAGTTGTGCCCCTCTTCCTGTGTTTACAGGCGATTCCTACATACCTCTTGAAATCTGTTTCATGCTATTCTGCCTCGCTTTCAAGTCGGCCTCGTTGCCTTCCCTCAACAGATTTCTGGTCGATAGTTGTCCTTTATTACTCTGCCATTTTGTAAATTGCTGTGCCCCTGAGCTCCATTTTTCAACTCTTTTTTTGTGAGTTGAACGCAAGTCCAAAATTTTGGTTCAGGATGTATACTGGTTCCCGGTGTGTGGCTGAGAATTTGGTTAATTCTTTTTCCTACCGGGAAATTAGCGTGACATGTGCCTGTCCAAATGCCTAACAGCTACTCTATCATTGGTTCTCCCTCTTCCCTTCCATCCTCTGCCAAATTGGCAACCTGTGCGAACCAGGAGGTTAAAGGGTCTGTCTCTCGATGTTGGGAGATTGATAGTAAGCAGTTGGAAATCAAGCCAGATCACAAAGAGAGGGACTATTGGTTGAGTTTTAGAAACCATTCGTATTCACAGTGTGTCCATTCTCTAGGTTTCCCGTACATGTTATAGCTGTAGTAATATTTCCTTCAACCTGGAGAGTTGGGACCCATGGAATGGGGGCCATGCATTATTGCTTTAAAGGGTCTGAATTGGCTCACCCAATCTCACCAATCGTCTCACTCCCAAGTGTCCAGCCTTATGCCACATCCAGCTGTCATTGTAGATAGGGTCATTCCAGGTTTCATCAGAGACCCTGAAGGAATTGTAAAGAATTTCCCTGTTTTATTGTTTTGTTTTTGAATTTCTTTTTAAAATGGGTTTGAGCTGATTCTCACTGCCATGTTTATGCCAGTCTAGAAACACTTGATTCCCTTACGGAGACATATCAATACATAGGTTTTAAGATTCTTACTAGTCAGATATATTCCTCTTCGAGAAATATGGGGTTTTGAATCCCTTTCACTGAGGAAGGTGTAGGCCTTGTCTATTCCTTAGTTGGTTTTTGGAACGGTACCTGTGCTTATATCAAACTCTGGTTTTATGCATCACCCCACCTCTCCTTCCCCCTTAAGGAGGCATAAGAGGCTTTTCTAAATGAGAGACTCTGTTCTCTTTGCTAACTCAGTTCATGTGTAGCCATGTTTACAGGATCTTCATACGTGATATCTTATGATAAGTTTCTTTTTCTGTGTGACTTATTTCACTTAGAATCATCGTAACTGAATCCACTCACTTTGCTGCTACTGGTCTTATGACATTGATTTCTTGGCTGAGGGATATTCCATCGTACATAAGTAACACAATTTTTTGAACCATTTTTATATTTCCTAGGATATTTATGGTATACCCAAGTTGAGGTTCTTGTAAGCAGTGCAGCCCTAAATTTGTGGGTGGCTCTGTCTTATTGATTTTCAGTTTTCCCAAGGTATATTCCCTAGACTGGAAGTGCCCTTGGCTCTGTAGCTCTGTTGTTTGGTTGTTTTAGGGAACACAATGCACTCTACCAGTGAGGTAGTTGGCAATTTACATCCCGCCCATCATCATAAAAAGGCTCCCGGTTCTCCAGGGCCTGTCTTGCCTTTCTGGTTTTTACCCAGTTTGTGGATGTCCCTTTTGACCGGTGGGAAGTGATACTTCTTTGTAGTGCAGTTTTGCATTGCCCGCTTGCTGGCTTGGCTAAAAAGGGCATATGCCTTTTCTCATGAATATATTCACGAGACAACGCATACGCCCTGTTTGTCCAAGTGCATCATTGTCGAAGTTGTGTCCCTCTTCCTGTGCTTTAAATGCAATTCCAACGTACCTCTTGAAATCTGTTTCCTGCTATTCTGCCTCGCTTTCAAATCCGCCTCGTTGCCTTCCATTAAACAGATATTTGGACGATAGTTGTCCTGTATTTCTCTGCCAGTTTGTGACTTGCCGTGCACCTGAGCTCCATTTATCAACTCGTTTTTTTGTGAGATGACCGCAAGTCCAAAATATTGGTTCAAGAACTATACTGGTTCAATGCGGGTTGCTGAGACTTTGGTTAATTCTTCCTGCCGGGCAATTAGAGTGACATGTGACAATCCAAATGCCTAACAACTATTCTCTCATTGGTTCTCCCTCTTCCCTTTAATCCTCTGCCAAATAGGCAACTTGTGTGAACCAGGAGGTTAAATGGGCTGTCTCTCCAAGATGGGAGATTGATAGTAAAGCAGTTGGAAAATCAAACCGGAGCACCAAGAGAGGGACTATGAGTTGAGTTTTAGAAACTTTTCGGAGTCACAGTGTGTCCATTCACTAGGTTTCCCGTACATGTAATAGCTGTAGTAATATTCCCTTCAACCTGGAGAGTTGTGACCCATGGAATGGGTGCCACGCCTTATTGCTTTAAAGGGTCTGAATTTGCTCACCCAATCCCACCAATCCTCTCAGTCCCAAGTGTCCAGCCTTATGCCACATACAGCTGTCGTTGTAGATAGGGTCATTCCAGGTTTCATCAGAGACCCTGAAGGAATTGTAAAGAATTTCCCTGGTTTTTTGTTTTATTTTTGAATTTCCTTTTTATAGTGGGTTTGAGCTGATTCTCGCTGCCATGTTTATGCCACTCTAGACACACTTGATTCACTTACGGAGACATATCAATACATAGATTTTATGTTTCATACCAGTCAGATCTATACCTCTGCGGAAAATATGGGGATTTGAGTCCCTTTCACTGAGGAAGGTGTATGTCTTGTCTATTCCATAGTTGGTTTTTGGAACGGTACCTGTGCTTATATCAAACTCTGGTTTTATGCATCACCCCACCTCTCCTTCCCCCTTAAGCAGGCATAAGAGTGTTTTCTAAATGTGAGACTCTGTTCTCTTTCCTAACTCAGTTCATGTGTAGCCATGTTTACAGGATCTTCATAAGTGATATATTAAGATAAGTTTCTTTTTCTGTGTGACTTATTTCACTTAGAATCATCGTAACTGAACCACTCACTTTGCTGCTACTGGTCTTATGACATTGATTTCATGGCTGAGGGATATACCATCGTACGTAAGTACCACAATTTTTTGAACCATTTTTATATTTCCTAGGATATTTAAGGTGTACCCAAGTTGAGGTTCTTGTAAGCAGTGCAGCCCTCAATTTGGGGGTGGCTCTGTCTTATTGATTTTCAGTTTTCCCAAGGTATATTCCCTAGACTGGAAGTGCCCTTGGCTCTGTAGCTCTGTTGTTTACTTGTTTTAGGGAACACAATGCACTCCTCCAGTGAGGCAGTTGGCAATTTACATCCCGCCCTTCATCATAACAAGGCTCCTTGTTCTGCAGGGCCTGTCTTGCCTTTCTGGTTTTTACACATTTTGTGGATATCCCTTTGGACCCGTGGGAAGTGATACTTCTTTGTAGTGCAGATTTGCATTGCCCGCTTGCTTGCTTGGCCAAAAAGGGCATATGCGTTTTCTCCTGAATATATTCACGAGAAAATGCATACACCCTGTTTGGCCAAGTGCATCTTTCTCGAAGTTGTGCCCCTCTTTCTGTGCTTTACAGGCGATTCCTAAGTACCACCAGAAATTTGTTTCCTGCTATTCTGCCTAGCTTTCAAGTCGGCCTCCTTGCCTTCCCTCAACAGAGTTTTGGACGATAGTTGTCCTTTATTACTCTCCCAGTTTGTGAATTGCTGTGCCCCTGAGCTCAATTTTTCAACTCTTTTTTTTGTGAGCTGAACGCAAGTCCAAAATTTTGGTTCAGGACGTATACTGGTTCCCGGTGGGTGGCTGAGACTGGTTCATTCTTCTTCCTGCCGGGAAATTAGAGTGACATGTGCCCGTCCAAATGCCTAACATCTACTCTCTCATTGGTTCTCCCTCTTCCCTTCCATCCTCTGCCAAATTGGCAACCTGTGCGAACCAGGAGGTTAAAAGG
Source organism: Mesoplodon densirostris (assembly GCF_025265405.1). Lineage (NCBI taxonomy): Eukaryota > Metazoa > Chordata > Mammalia > Artiodactyla > Ziphiidae > Mesoplodon > Mesoplodon densirostris. The sequence continues at coordinate 5,444,393 of NW_026778197.1, read as the reverse complement.
GAAGTCTCTCCAAGTTCGGAGATTGATCGTAAAGCTGTTGGAAAGTGAAACCGGAGCACCAGGAGAGGGATTATTCGTTGAGTTTTAGAAACCTTTCATATTCACAGTGTGTCCATTCTCTAGGTTTCCCTTACATGTTATAGCTCTGGTAATATTCCCTTCAACCTGGATAGTTGGGACCCATGGAATGGGGGCCATGCATTATTGCTTGAAAGGGTCTGCATTTGCTCACCCATTCTCACCAATCCTCTCAGTCCCAAGTGTCCAGCCTTATGCCACATCCAGCTGTCATTGTAGATATTGTCATTCCAGGTTTCATGAGAGACCCTGAAGAAATTGTAAAGAATTTCCCTGTTTTTTTGTTTTGTTTTTGAAATTCCTTTTTATAGTGGGTTTGAGCTGATTCTCGCTGCCATGTTTATGCCAGTCTAGACACACTTGATTCCTTTATGGAGACATATCAATACATAGGTTTTAAGATTCTTAATAGTCAGATCTGTTCCTCTGCGGGAAATATGGGGTTTTGAGTCCCTTTCACTGAGGAAGGTGTAGGTCTTGTCTATTCCATAGTTGGTTTTTGGAACGGTACCTGTGCTTATATCAAACTCTGGTTTTCTACATCACCCCACCTCTCCTTCCCCCTTAAGCATGCATAAGAGTATTTTCTAAATGTGAGACTCTGTTCTCTTTCCTAACTCAGTTCATGTGTAGCCATGTTTAAAGGATCTTCATAATGATATCTTATGATAAGTTTCTTTTTCTGTGTGACTTATTTCACTTAGAATCATAGTACCTGAATCCACTCACTTTGCTGCTACTGGGCATATGACATTGATTTCATGGCTGAGGGATATTCCATCGTACGTAAGTACCACATTTTTTTGAACCATTTTTATATTTCCTGGGATATTTAAGGTGTACCCAAGTTGAGGTTCTTGTAAGCAGTGCAGCCCTAAATTTGGGGGTGGCTCTGTCTTATTGATTTTCAGTTTTCCCAAGGTATATTCCCTAGACTGGAAGTGGCCTTGGCTCTGTAGCTCTGTTGTTTACTTGTATTAGGGAACACAATGCACTCCTCCAGTGAGGCAGTAGGCAATTTAAATCTCGCCCATCAGCAGAACAAGGCTCCCTGTTCTCCAGGGCCTGTCTTGCCTTTCTGGTTTTTACACATTTTGTGGATGTCCCTTTGGACCGGTGGGAAGTGATACTTCTTTGTAGTGCAGATTTACATTGCCCACTTGCTTGCTTGGCCAAAAAGGGCGTATGCATTTTCTCCTGAATATATTCAGGAGAAAACGCATACGCCCTTTTTGGCCAAGTGAATCATTGTCGAAGTTGTGCCCCTCTTCCTGTGATTTACAGGCGATTCCTACGTACCTCTTGAAATCTGTTTCCTGCTATTCTGCCTCGCTTTCATGTCGGCCTCGTTGCCTTCCCTCAACAGATTTTTGGACGATAGTTGTCCTTTATTACTCTGCCAGTTTGTGAATTGCTGTGCCCCTGAGCTCCATTTTTCAACTCGTTTTTTTGTGAGCTGAATGCAAGTCCAAAATTTTGCTTCAGGACCTATACTGGTTCCCGATGGGTGGCCGAGTCTTTGGTTAATTCTTCTTCCTGCCAGGAAATTAGAGTGACATGTGCCCGTCCAAATGCCTAAGAGCTACTCTCTCATTGGTTCTCCCTCTTCCCTTCCATCCTCTGCCAAATTGGCAATCTCTGCGAACCAAGAGGTTAAAGGGGCTGTCTCTCCATGTTGGGAGATTGATAGTAAAGCAGTTAGAAATCAAGCCGGATCAAAATGAGAGGGACTATTGGTTGAGTTATAGAAAAGTTTCTTATTCACAGTGTGTCCATTCTGTAGGTTTCCCGTACATGTTTTACCTGTAGTAATATTCCCTTTAACCTGGAGAGTTGGGACCCATGGAATGGGGGCCATGCATTATTGCTTTAAAGGGTATGCAATTTCTCACCAAATCTCACCAATCCTCTAAGTCCCAAGTGTCCAGCCTTATGCCTCACCCAGCTGTCATTGTAGATATGGTCATTCCAGGTTTCATCAGAGACCCTGAAGGAATTGTAAAGAATTTCACTGTTTTTTTGTTTTGTTTTTGAAATTCCTTTTTATAGTGGGTTTGAGCTGATTCTCGCTGCCATGTTTATGCCAGTCTAAACACACTTGATTCCCTTACGGAGACATATCAATACATAGGTTGTAAGATTCTTACTAGTCAGATCTATTCCTCTGCGGGAAATAAGGGGTTTTGAGTCCCTTTCCCTGAGGAAGGTGTAGGCCTTGTCTATTCCTTAGTTGCTTTTTGGAACGGTACCTGTGCTTATATCAAACTCTGGTTTTCTGCATCACCCACCTCTCCTTCCCCCTTAAGCGGGCATAAGAGGGTTTTCTAAATGTGAGACTCTGTTCTCTTTCCTAACTCAGTTCATGTGTAGCCATGTTTACAGGATCTTCATAAGTGATATCTTATGATAAGTTTCTTTTTCTGTGTGACTTATTTCACTTAGAATCATCGTACCTGAATCCACTCACTTTGCTGCTACTGGTCTTATGACATTGGTTTCATGGCTGAGGGATATTCCATCGTACATAAGTAACACAATTTTTTTTACCATTTTTATATTTCCTGGGATATTTATGGTGTACCCATGTTGAGGTTCTTGTATGCAGTGGAGCCCTAAATTTGGGGGTGGCTCTGTCTTATTGATTTTAAGTTTTCCCATGGTATATTCCCTAGACTGGAAGTTCCCTTGGTTCTGTAGCTCTGTTGTTTACTTGTTTTAGGGAACACAATGAACTCTTCCAGAGAGGCAGTTGGCTATTTACGTCCCGCCCATCAACATAAAAAGGCTCCCTGTTCTCCAGCGCCTGTCTTGCCTTTCTGGTTTTTACACATTTTGCGGATGTCCCTTTGGACACGTGGGAAGTGATACTTCTTTGTAGTGCAGATTTTCATTACCTGCTTGCTTGGTTGTCCAAAAAGGGCATATGCGTTTTCTCCTGATTATATTCAGGTGAAAACCCATACACACTTCTTGGCCAAGTGCATCATTGTCGACATTGAGCCCGTCTTCCTTTGCTTTCAAGGCGATTCCAACATACCTCTTGAAATCTGTTTCCTGCTATTCGGCCTCACTTTCAAGTCTGCCTCTTAGCCTTCCCTCAAGAGATTTTTGGACGATATTTGTCCTTTATTACTCTGCCAGTTTGTGAATTGCTGTGCCCCTGAGCTCCATTTTCCAACTCATATTTTGTGAGCTGAATGCAAGTCCAAATTTTGGTTCAGGACCTATACTGGTGTCCAGTGTGTGGCTGAGACTTTGGTTAATTCTTCTTCCGGCCAGGAAATTAGAGTGATATTTGCCCGTCCAAATGCCTAACAGCTACTCTCTCATTGGTTCTCCCTCTTCCTTTCCATCCTCCTCCAAATTGGCAACCTGTGAGAACCAGGAGGTTAAAGGGACTGTCTCTCCAAGTTGGGAGATTGATAGTAAAGCAGTTGGAAAGTCAAACCAGAGCCCCAGGAGAGGGACTATTAGTTGAGTATTAGAAACCTTTCGTATTCACCGTGTGTCCATGCTCCAGGTTTCCCCTACATGTTATAGCTGTAGTAATATTCCCTTCAACCTGGAGAGTTGGAACCCAAGGAATGGGGGCCATGCATTATTGCTTTAAAGGGTCTGCCTTTGCTCAAACAATCTCACAATTCCTCTCAGTCCCAAGTGTCCATCCTTATGCCACATCCAGCTGTCATTGTAGATAGGGTCATTCCAGGTTTCATCACAGACCCTGAAGGAATTGTAAGGAATTTCCCTGTATTTTTGTTTTGTTTTTGAAATTCCTTTTTATAGTGGGTTTGTGCTGATTCTCACTGCCATGTTTATGCCAGTCTAGACACACTTGATTTCCTTACAGAGACATATCAATACATAGGTTTTAAGATTCTTACTAGTAAGATATATTACTCTGCGGTGGATATGGGTTGTTGAGTCCCTTTCACTGAGGAAGGTGTAGGTCTTGTCTATTCCGTATTTGGTTTTTGGAATGGTACCTATAGTAATATCAAACTCTGGATTTTTGCATCACTCCACCTCTCCTTCCCCTTTAAGAAGGCATAAGGGTGTTTTCTAAATGTGAGACTCTCTTCTCTTTCCTAACTCAGTTCATGTGTAGCCATGTTTACAGGATCTTCATAAGTGATATCTTATGATAAGTTTCTTTTTCTGCGTGACTTATTTCACTTAGAATTGTCGTACCTGAATCCACTCACTTTGCTGCTACTGGACTTATGACATTGATTTCATGGCTGAGGGATATTCCATCATACCTAAGTACCACAATTTCTTGTACCATATTTGTCTTTCCTTTGATATTTAAGATGTACCCAAGTTGCGGTTTTTGTAAGCAGTGCGGCCCTGAATTTTGGTGTGGATCTGTCTTATTGATTTTCAGTTTACCCAAGGTATATTCCCTAGACTGGAAGTGCCTTTGGCTCTGTAGCTCTGTTGTTTACTTGTTTTAGGGAACACAATGCACTCCTCCAGAGAGGCCATTGGCAATTTACATCCCGCCCATCAGCATAACAATGCTCCCTATTCTCCAGGACCTGTGTTGCCTTTTTGGTTTTTACAAATTTTGCTGATGTCCCTTTTGACCCGTGGGAAGTGATACTTCTTTGTAGTGCAGATTTGCCTTGCCCAATTGCTTGCTTGTCCAAAAAGGGCATATGTATTTTTTCCTGAATGTATTCACGGGAAAACCCATATGCCCTTTATGGCCATTTCCATAATTTTCGAAGTTGTGATGCTTTTCCTGTGTTTAAAGGCGATTCCAATGTACCTTTTGAAATCTGTTTCATACCATTCTGCCTCATTTTCACTTCTGCCTCGTGGCTTTCCCTCAACAGATTTTTGGAAGAGAGTAGTCCTTTATAACAACACAGTTTCGTGAATTGCTGTGGCCCTGAGCTCCATTTTTTAACTCGCGTTTTTGTGAGTTGACCGCAAATCCACAGTTTTGCTTCTGGACCTATACTGGTTCTTGGGGGGCAGGCTGAGACTTTGGTTAATTCCTCTTCTGGACGGGAAATTAGAGTGACTTGTGGCCGTCCAAATGCCTACAGCTACTCTCTCATTGTTTCTCTCTCTTCCCTTATATCTTCTACACAATTTGCCAACTGTGCGAACCAGGAGGTTATAGGGGCTGAGTTTCCAATTTGGGAGATGGATAGTAAAGCAGTTGGAATGTCAAACTGGAACACAATGAGAGAGAAAAGTAGTAGAGTTTTAGAATTCTTTCACCATCAGATGGTTTCCGTTCTCTAGGTTCCCATACATGTTATAACAGTAATGATATTCCCTACTATCTGGAGAGTTGGGAACCATGGAATGGGTGGCAGGCATTATTGTTTTAAAGGGTCTGCATTTGCTCACCCAATCTCACCAATCCTCTCAGTCCCAAGTGACCAGCCTTATGCCACATACACCTGTCATTGTAGATAGGGTCATTCTAGGTTTCATCAGAACCCCTGAAGGTATTGTGCAAGAATTTTACTGTTTTTATCTTTTGTTTTGAAATTCATTTTTATAGTGGGTTTGAGCTGATTCTCACTGCCATGTTTATGTCGTTCTAGACACACTTGGTTCCCTTACGGAGACATATCAATACATAGGTTTTAAAATTCTTACTAGTCAGATATATTTCTCTGCGGGGAATAGGGATGTTGAGTTCCGTTCACTGAGGAAGGAGTAGGGCTTGTCTCTTCTGTTTTTGCTTTATGGAACGGTACCTGTGCTAATATCAAACTTTTGTTTTGTGCATCTCCCCACCTCTCTTTCTCCTTAAGCAAGCGTTTGAGTGTTTTCTAAATCTGAGACTCTGTTCCCTTCCCTAATTCAGTTCATATGTAGCCATGTTTACATTCCCTTGATAAGTGATATCTTATGTCAGAATGCAACATGGCCCTTGACATAATAATGCTCCATGACCCCTATCATCACAATGCTCCATGCCCTGGTTATCACAATGTTCCATGTCCCTTGTCATCACAATTCTCAACGTCATTGTCATCACAATGCTACATGACATTTCTCATCAAAATGTTACATGCTCTTGTCATCACAATTCTCCATGCAATTGACATTGCAATGCTCCATGCACTTGTCATCACAATGCTCCATGCACTTGTCATCACAATGCTCCATGCCCTTGTCATAATAATGCTCCATGACCCCTGTCATCACAATGCTCCCTGACACCTGTCATCACAATGCTTCATGCCCCTTGTCATTACAGTGCTCCATGATGCTCGACATCACATTTAGCCAAGATATTCTCATCACAATGCTCCACGGTTTTGCCATCACCATGCTCCATGCCTTGTCATCTCAAATCTCAATGTCCCTTGTCCTCACAATTCTACACGTCCTTGTCATTACAATGCTCCATGTCACTTCACATCACAATGTTATATGCACTTGTCATCACAATACTCCATGCACTTGTCATCGCAATGCTCCATGACCCCTGTCATAGGAAGCTCCATGCGTTTTTCATCGCAATGTTTCACGACCTGGACATTAAAATGATCAATGTCCCTTGATATGACAATGCTCCATGCCCTTGTCATCACAATGCTCCTTTACTTTGTCACAACAATCCGCCATGGCACTTGGCATCACAATGCTCCATGATATTGTCATCAAACTGAAACATGACATATTTAATTACAATGCTCCCTGAAAACTTTCTTCACAATAATCCATGAACTTGTCATCACAGTGCTCCATGCCCTTGTCATCACAATATGCCATGCCCACTCTTATCCAAAAAATCCATGAAACTTGTCAGACCAATGGTCCATGCCACTTTTCATCACAAGGCTCCATGAACGCTGTCATCACAATGCAACTTGCCCATCATCGTAATGCTTCGTGCTATTGTCATCACAATGAAATCAAAATGCTCCATGACCTCTGTCATCACAATTCCCCAAAACCTTGTGATCACAATGTTCCATAACACTAGTCATCACAATGCCCCATGACGCTGGTCAGCACAATTATCCATGGACTTCTCATCACAATGCACCATGACTTTTGTCATCACAATGTTCAATACACTTGTCATCACAATGCTCTCTGACTATTGACCTCAGTATGCACCTTGAACTCTTTCATGAGAAGGCTCCATGCCTTTTTCATCACAATGATCCATGCCAGTTTCATCTCAATGCTCCAAGACCCCTGTGATCACAATGCTCCTTGCACTTGTCATCGCAAAGCTCCATGACGCATGTCATCAGAATGCGCCATGGCCTTCTCATCATAATGCTCCATGCCCTTGTCATCACAATGCTCCAAGACCCCTGTAATCACAATGTTCCCTGCGCATTTTCATCAGAATGCTCCATGAGACTTGTCATCACAGGGATCCATGGCCTTCACATCACAGTGCTCCACGGCCTTGCCATCACAGCGCTCCATTCCCTTGTCAGGACAATGCTCCATGACCCCTGTCATCACAACACTCCATGAATATTTTCAGCCCAATGCTCCATGTCCCTTGTCATCACAATGATGCATGCCCTTGTCATCCCAATGCTCCATGACACCTGTATTCACAATGCTCCGTGACGCTTGTCATCACAATGCTCCATGATACCTGTCATCAAAATTCTCCATGCCTTTGTCAGCAAAATGCTACATGACCTTGTCATTACGATGCTCTATGCGCTTGTCATCACAATACTCCATTACCAATGCCATCACAATCCTCCATGAAACTTGGGATCACATTGCTTCATGCCCTTGTCATTACAATGCTCCATGCTCGTTGAAATCAAAATGATCCATGACCTCTGTCATCACAATGCTCCAAACACTTGTGATCACAATGTTCCATAACTCTTGTCATCACAACGCTCCATGATGCCTGTCATCACAATAATCCATGCACTTTTCATCACAATGCTCCATGACCTTTGTCATCACAGTTCTCAATACAGTTGTCATCACAATGCTCCCTGACACTTGTCTTCAGAATGCTCCTTGAACCCTGTCACGAAGAGGCTCCATGCCTTTTCATCACAATGCCCCATGCCGTTTTGATCCCAATGCTCCATGCCATTGTCATCAAAATACTCCACAAGATTGTCATCAGAATGCTGCATGACCCTTGTCATCACAATTCTCCAAGCACTTGTCAGCACAATGTTCCCTGACCCTTGTCATCACAATGCTCCAAGGCATTGTCATCACAATGCTCTATTACCTTTGTCATTAGAATCCTCCATGACACTTGGCAGAACAATGCTCCATGCCATTGTCATCACAATGGGCCATTACATATGTCATCACAATGCTCCCTGACACCTGTCTTCACAATACTGCATGACCTGGTCATTAAAATGCTCCATTCCCTTGTCATCACAATGCGCCATTCGAACTGTCATCACAATAATCTATGAAACATATTAAACCAATGATCCATGCCCTTGTCATCACAATGATCCATGCCCTTGTTATCACAATGCTCCTTTAACCCTGTCATCACAATGCTCCGTGACTCCAGTCATCACAATGCTTCATGACCTTTGTCATCACAATGTTCCATGCCCCCATCATCAACAGTCTCTGTGACATTTTTAACCACGATGCTCCATGAACTTTTCATCACAATGCTCTTTGACCCTTTTCATCAAAATGCTCTATGCCTTTCTCACACAATGCTCAATTACACTTGTCATCACAATAATCCATGCGCTTCTCAGCACAATGAGCCATGACACGTCATCACAATGCGTCATGCGCTTGTCATCACAGTGATCCACAATCTTGTCATCACAATGCTCCATAAAACTTGTCATCACAATGCTCCATGCACTTCTTATCAAAATGCTCTCTCACCACTGATATCACAATGTTACATCACTATTTGTCACAATACACCCTCACCCCTGTCATCACAATGTTCCATGACTCCTGTCATCACAATGTTCCCTGCCCTTCTCATCACAATGCACAACGCCCTTGCCATCAAAATGCTCCATGACCTTTGTCATCACAAAGATCCATGACCCTTGGCATCACAATGCTCCATGTCATTGTCATCACAATGCTCCATGAACGATCTCATCACATTGCTCCTTGCCCTTGTCTTCACAAAGCTCCATGACACATGTCATCAGAATGCTCCATGGCCTTCTCATCACAATGCTCCATGCCCTTGCCATCACAATGCTCCATTACCCCAGTCATAACCATGCTCCATGACCCCTGCAATCACGATGGTCCATGGCCTTGTCAACACAAAGCTCCATGACCCCGCTCATCACAATGGTCCAAGAACACTGTAATCACAATGCTCTATGCCCCTTTTCATCTCAATTATCCATGAACACAGTCATCACAATGCACCATGCCCATTATCATAATGCTTCATGCTATTGTCATCACAATGAAATCAAAATGCTCCATGACCTCTGTCATAACAATGCTCCAAACCCTTGTGATCACAATATTCCATATCACTTGTCATCACAATGCCCCATGACGCTCGTCATCACAGTTATCCATGGTCTTCTCATCACAATGCTCCATGACCTTTGTCATCATAATGCTCAATACACTTGTCATCAACATGCTCCCTGACAATTGTTGTCTGTATGCTCCTTGAAACCTGTCCTGACAAGGCTCCATGCCTTTTTCATCACAATGATCCATGCCCTTTTCATCACAATGCTCCAAGACCAATGTAATCACAATGCTCATGCCCTTGTCATCACAAATCTCAAAGACGCATGCCATCAGAATGCTCCTTGGACTTCTCCTCACAATGCTCCATGCCCTTGTCATCACAATGTTCCACGACCCCTGTAATCACAATGCTCCATTCCCCTTTTCATCTGTGTGCTCCATGAGACTTGTCATCACAAGGCTCCATGCTTTTGTCATCACAATGCTCCAGGACCTTGTCATCAAAATGCTTCACGACCTTGTCATCAAAATTTTCAATGGCCCTTGTCATCATAATGCTCCAATCCCTAATCATCACAATGCTCCATTATATTTGTCATCACAATCCTCCATTACATTTGGTATCACAATGCTCCATGCCATTGTCTTCGCAATGGACAATGACATATTTCATCAGAATGCTCCCTGACACCTGTCTTCACAATACTCCATGACCTTATTATCACAATGCTCCATGCCCTTGTCATTACAATGCACCATTCCCACTCTCATCACAATAATCTATGAAACTTGTCAGACCAATGCTCCATGCCACTCTCATCACAATGTTCCATGCCCTTGTCGTCACAATGCTCCGTGACACTGTCATCACAATGCTACATCCCCTTATCATCACAATGTTCCATGACCCCTGCCATCACAATGTTCCCTAAGTCCTGTCATCAAAATGCTCAATGACCCTTTCCATCCCAAAGCTCCAAGACCCCTGACATCACAATGTTCTATAACCCCTGCCATCAAAATGTTCCATTACACTTTTTATCAAATCGCTGCATGACCTGGTCATCAAAATGCTCCCTGCCATTCTCATCAAAATGCTCCATGACTTGTCATCACAAAGCTCCAAGACCCTTGGCATCACAATGCTCCATGTCATTGTCATCACAATGCTCAATGAACACTCTCATCACATTGCTCCATGCCCTTGTCATCACAAAGATCCATGACACTTGTCATCACAATGCTCGATGCCCTTCTCATCACAATGCTCCATGCCCTTGTCATTACAGTCCTGCATGACCCATGTATCACAGTGTTCCGTGCCCTTGTCATCACAATGCTCCATGCCCACTCTCATCACAATAATCCATGAAACATTTCAGACCAAATTTACATACCCTTCTCATCACAATGCTCCATTACCCCGTCATAACAATGCACCATGACACCTGCCATCACAATGATCCACGGCCTAGTCATCACAAGATTCCATGATAATTCTCATCACAATGCTCAAGACACCTAATATCACAGTGCTCCGTGCCCTGATCATCACAATGCTCCATGATGCATGTCATCAGAATGTTCCATGGCCTTCTCATCACAATGCTCCATGCACTTGTCATCACAATGCTCCAAGACCCTTGTAATCACAATGCTCCATGCCCCAATTCATCTCAATGCTCCATGAAATCTGTCATCACAATGCTCCAAGACCATTGTAATCATAATGCTGCATGCCCCTTTTCATCTCAATGCTCCATGAACCGTGTCATCACAATGCACCATGCCCATCATCATAATGCTTCAGGCTATTGTCATCCCAATGAAATCAATATTCTGCATGACCTCTGTCATCATAATGCTCCAAACCCTTGTGATCACAATGTTGCATAACACGTATCATCAAAACACCCCATGACGCTCATCATCACAATTATCCATGGTCTTCTCATCACAATGCTCCATGATCTTTGTCATCACAATGCTCAATACACTTGTCATCACAATGCTCCCTGACCCTTGTCGTCAGTATGCTCCTTGAACCCTGTCATGACAAGTTTCCATGCATTTTTCATCACAATGATCCATGACCATTTCATCACAATGCTCCAAGGTCTCTGTAATCACAATGCTCCATGCCCTTGTCATCACAAAACTCCATGACGCATGTCATCAGAATGCTTCATGGCCTTCTCATCACAATGCTCTATGCCCTAGTCATAACAATGCTCCAAGACCCCTGTAATCACAATGCTCCATGCCCCTTTTCATCAGAATGCTCCATGAGACTTGCCATCACAAGTCTCCATGGTCTTCTCATCACAATGTTCCAGGACCTTGACATCACCATGATCCATTCCCTTGTCATCACAATGCTCCATGACCCCTGTCATCACAATAATCCATGAACATTTTCTGCCCAATGCTCCACGACCTTCTCATCACAATGCTCCATTGCCAATATCATCACAATGCTCCATGACCAGTGTCATCAAAACACTCCATGAAAACTGACAACACAATGATCCAGGACTCTTGTCATCACAATGCTCCATTCCCTTGTCGTCACAATGCTACATGACACCTGTCATCACAACTCTTCATGAACATTTTCAGCCCAGTGCTCCATGACCCTTGTCATCAAAATGATCCATGCCCTTGTCATCCCAATGCTCCATGACCCCTGTATTCACAATGCTCCTTGACGCTTGTCATCACAGTGCTCCATGACACATGTCATCACAATGGTCCATGCCTTCGTCATCAACAGTCTCTGTGACCTTTTTAACCACAATGCTCCATGAACACTTCATTACAATGCTCTTTGACCCTTGTCATCACAATGCTCTATGCCTTTCTCAGCACAATGCTCCATGACCCTTGTCATCACAAAGCTCCATGCGCTTGTCAGCACAATGCTCCATGACACATGTCATCACAATGCACCATGCGCTTGTCATCACAGTGCTCCCCAACATTGTCATCACAATGCTCCATGCACTTCTCATCAAAATGCTCTCTCACCACTGATATCACAATGCTACATCACTATTGGTCACAATACTCCCTCACCCCTGTCATCACAATGTTCCATGACTCCTGTCATCACAATGCTACATGCACTTATCATCACAATGTTCGATGACACCTGAAATCACAATGTTCCATAACACCTGTCATCAAAATGTTCCATGACACTTTTCATCAAATTGCTCCATGACCCTGTCATCAGAATGCTCCCTGCCCTTCTCATCACAATGCACCACGCCCTTGCCATCAAAATGCTCCATGACCTTTGTCATCACAAAGATCCATGACCCTTGGCATCACAATGCTCCATGTCATGGTCATCACAATGCTCCATGAACGCTCTCATCACATTGCTCCATGCCCTTGTCTTCACATAGCTCCATGACACGTCATCAGAATGCTCCATGGCCTTCTCATCACAATGCTCCATGCCCTTGCCATCACAATGCTCCATTACCCCTGTCATAACAATGCTCCATGACCCCTGCCATCACGATGTTCCATGGCATTGTCATCAAAGGCTCCATGACCCTTCTCATCACAATGCTTCAAGAACACTGCAATCACAATGCTCTATGCCCCTTTTCATCTCAATGATCCATGAACCCTGTCATCACAATGCACCATGCCCATCATCATAATGCTTCATGCTATTGTCATCACAACGAAATCAAAATGTTCCATGACCTCTGTCATAACAATGCTCCAAACACTTGTGATCACAATATTCCATAACACTTATCACCACAATGCCCCATGACGCTCGTCATCACAATTATCCATGGTCTTCTCATCACAATGCTCCATGACCTTCGTCATCACAATGCTCAATACACTTGTCATCAACATGCTCCCTGACACTTGTTGTCTGTATGCTCCTTGAACCCTGTCATGACAAGGCTCCATGCCTTTTTCATCACAATGATCCATGCCCTTTTCATCACAATGCTCCAAGTCCTATGTAATCACAATGCTCCATGCACTTGTCATCACAAAGCTCAATGACGCATGCCATCAGAATGCTCCTTGGTCTTCTCCTCACAATGCTCCATGCCCTTGTCTTCACCATGTTCTGAGACCCCTGTATTCACAATGCTCCATTCCCCTTTTCATCAGTATGCTCCATGAGACTTGTCATCACAAGGCTCCATGGTTTTGTCATCACAATGCTCCAGGACCTTGTCATCACAATGCTTCACGACCTTGTCATCAAAATTTTTAATGGCCCTTGTCATCATAATGCTCCAAACCCTAATCATCACAATGCTCCATTATATTTGTCATCACAATCCTCCATTACATTTGGTATCACAAAGCTCCATGCCATTGTCATCGCCATGGGCCATGACATATGTCATCACAAAGCTCCCTGACACCTGTCTTCACAATATTCCATGACCTTATCATGACAATGCTCCATGCCCTTGTCATCACAATGCACCATACCCAATCTCATCACAATTATTTATGAAACTTGTCAGACCAATGCTCCATGCCACTGTCATCACAATGCTCCATGCCCTTGTCATCACAATGCACCATGACCCCTGTCATCACAATGCTCCGTGACTCCAGTCATCACAATGCTTCATAACGTTTGTCATCACAATGGTCCATGCCCGTGTCATCACAAGGCTCTGTGACCTTTGTAACCACAATGCTCCATGAAATTTTCATCACAATTCTCTGAGAAACTTGTCATCACAATGCTCCATGTCTTTGTCAGAACAATGCTCCATGACCATTGTCATCACAATGTGCCACGTGCATTTCATCACGACGTTCCAAACCTTGTCATTGCAATGCTCCATAAACCTTGTAATCACAATGGTCCATGCACTTCTCTTCAAAATGCTCTCTCACCAGAGATGTCACAATGTTCCATCACTAGTCATCACAATACACCCTCATCCTTGTAATCACAATGTTCCATGACACTGTCATCACAATGCTACATCCCCTTATCATCACAATGTTCCATGACCCCTGCCATCACAATGTTCCATAAGCCCTGTCATCAAAATGCTCCATGACCCGTTCCATCCCAAAGCTCCAAGAACCCTGCCATCACAATGTTCTATAACCCCTGCCATCAAAATGTTCCATTACACTTTTTATCAAATTGCTGCATGACCCGGTCATCAAAATGCTCCCTGCCCTTCTCATCAAAATGCTCCATGACTTGTGATCACAAAGCTCCAAGACACTTGGCATCACATTGCTCCCTGTCATTGGCATCACAATGCACCATGAACACTCTCATCACATTGCTCCATGCCCTTGTCATCACAAAGCTCCATGACACTTGTCATCACAATGCTCGATGCCCTTCTCATCACAATGCTCCATGCCCTTGTCATTACAGTCCTGCATGACCCATGTATCACAGTGTTCCGTGCCCTTGTCATCAAAATGCTCCATGCCCACTCTCATCACAATAATCCATGAAACATTTCAGACCAAAGTTCCATACCCTTCACATCACAATGCTCCATTACCCCTGTCATAACAATGCACCATGACACCTGCCATCACAATGATCCACGGCCTAGTTATCACAAGGTTCCATGATAATTCTCATCACAATGCTCAAGACAACTGATATCACAATGCTCCATGCCCTGGTCATCACAAAGCTCCATGATGCATGTCATCAGAATGTTCCATGGCCATCTCATCACAATGCTCCATGCACTTGTCATCACAATGCTCCAAGACCCTTGTAATCACAATGCTCCATGCCCCATTTCATCTCAATGCTCCATGAAATCTGTCATCACAATGCTCCAAGACCCTTGTAATCACAATGCTCCATGTCCTTTTTCATCTCAATGCTCCATGAACCCTGTCATCACAATGCACCATGCCCATCATCATAATGCTTCAGGCTATTTTCATCACAATGAAATCAATATTCTGCATGACCTCTGTCATCATAATGTTCCAAACCCTTGTGATCACAATGTTGCATAACACGTATCAGCAAAACACCCCATGACCCTCATCATCACAATTATCCATGGTCTTCTCATCACAGTGCTCCATGATCTTTGTCATCACAATGCTCAATACACTTGTCATCACAATGCTCCCTGACCCTTGTCGTCAGTATGCTCCTTGAACCCTGTCATGACAAGTTTCCATGCATTTTTCATCACAATGATCCATGACCATTTCATCACAATGCTCCAAGGTCCCTGTAATCACAATGCTCCATGCCCTTGTCATCACAAATCTCCATAATGCATGTCATCAGAATGCTCCATGGCATTCTCATCACAATGCTCTATGCCCTAGTCATAACAATGCTCCAAGACCCCTGTAATCACAATGCTCCATGCCCCTTTTCATCAGAATGCTCCATGAGACTTGCCATCACAAGTCTCCTGTAATCACAATGCTCCATGCCCCTTTTCATCAGAATGCTCCATGAGACTTGCCATCACAAGTCTCCATGGTCTTCTCATCACAATATTCCAGGACCTTGACATCACCATGATCCATTCCCTTGTCATCACAATGCTCCATGACCCCTGTCATCACAATAATCCATGAACATTTTCTGCCCAATGCTCCACGACCTTCTCATCACAATGCTCCATTGCCAATATCATCACAATGCTCCATGACCACGGTCATCACAACACTCCATGAAAACTGACAACACAATGATCCAGGACTCTTGTCATCACAATGCTCCATTCCCTTGTGGTCACAATGCTACATGACACCTGTCATCACAACTCTCCATGAACATTTTCAGCCAGTGTTCCATGACCCTTGTCATCACAATGATCCATGCCCTTGTCATCCCAATGCTCCATGACCCCTGTATTCACAATGCTCCTTGACCCCTGTCATCACAGTGCTCCATGACACATGTCATCACAATGGTCCATGCCTTCGTCATCATCAGTCTCTGTGACCTTTTTAACCACAATTCTCCATGAACATTTCATCACAATGCTCTTTGACCCTTGTCATTACAATGCTCTATGCCTTTCTCAGCACAATGCTCCATGACCCTTGTCATCACAATGCTCCATGTGCTTGTCAGCACAATGCTCCATGACACATGTCATCACAATGCACCATGGGCTTGTCATCACAGTGCTCCACAACATTGTCATCACAATGCTCCATAAAATTTGTCATCACAATGCTCCATGCACTTCTCATCAAAATGCTCTCTCACCACTGATATCACAATGCTACATCACTATTTGTCACAATACTCCCTTACCCCTGTCATCACAATGTTCCATGACTCCTGTCATCACAATGCTACATGCACTTATCATCACAATGTTCGATGACCCCTGACATCACAGTGTTCCATAACACCTGTCATCAAAATATTCCATGACACTTTTCATCAAATTGCTCCATGACCTAGTCATCAGAATGCTCCCTGCCCTTCTCATCACAATGCACAAAGCCCTTGCCATCAAAATGCTCAATGACCTTTGTCATCAAAAAGATCCATGACCCTTGGCATCACAATGCTCCATGTCATTGTCATCACAATGCTTCATGAAAGCTCTCATCACATTGCTCCATACCCTTGTCTTCACATAGCTCCATGACACATGTAATCAGAATGCTCCATGGCCTTCTCATCACAATGCTCCATGCCCTTGCCATCATAATGCTCCATTACCCCTGTCATAACAATGCTCCATGACCCCTGCCATCACGATGTTCCATGGCCTTGTCATCACAAGGCTCCATGACCCTTGTCATCACAATGATCCAAGAACACTGTAATCACAATGCACTATGCCCCTTTTCATCTCAATGATCCATGAACCCTGTCATCACAATGCACCATGCCCATCATCATAATGCTTCATGCTATTGTCATTACAACGAAATCAAAATGTGCCATGACCTCTGTCATAACAATGCTCCAAAACCTTGTGATCACAGTATTCCATAACACTTGTCATCACAATGCCCCATGATGCTCGTCATCACTCTTATCCATGGTCTTCTCATCACAATGCTCCATGACCTTCGTCATCACAATGCTCAATACACTTGTCATCAACATGCTCCCTGACACTTGTTGTCTGTATGCTCCTTGACGCCTGTCATGACAAAGCTCAATGCCTTTTTCATCACAATGATCCATGACCTTTTCATTCCAATGCTCCAAGTCCCATGTAATCACAATGGTCCATGCAATTGTCATCACAAAGTTCAATGATGCATGCCATCAGAATGCTCCTTGGTCTTCTCCTCACAATGCTCCATGCCCTTGTCTTCACAAAGTTCCAAGACCCCTGTAATCACAATGCTCCATTCCCCTTTTCATCAGTATGCTCCATGAGACTTGTCATCACAAGGCTCCATGGTTTTGTCATCACAATGCTCCAGGACCTTGTCATCACAATGCTTCAAGACCTTGTCATCAAAATTTTCAATGGCCCTTGTCATCATAATGCTCCAAACCCTAATCATCACAATGCTCCATTATATTTGTCATCACAATCCTCCATTACATTTGGTATCACAAAGCTCCATGCCATTGTCATCACCATGGGCCATGACATATGTCATCACAATGCTCCCTGACACCTGTCTTCAAAATATCCCATGACCTTATCATCACAAAGCTCCATGACGCATGTCACCAGAATGTTCCTTGGACTTCCAAACACAATGCTCCATGCACTTGTCATCACAATGTTCCATGACCTTTCTCATCACAATTCTCAATACACTTGTCATCACAATGCTTCCTGACACTTGTCGTCAGTATGCTCCATGAACCCTGTCATTACAAGGATCCATGCCTTTTTCATCAGAATGATCCATGCCCTTTTCATCACAGTGCTCCAAGACCCCTGTAATCACAATGGACCATGCCCTTATCATCACAAATCTCCATGACGCATGTCATCAGAATGTTCCATGGACTTCTCATCACAATTCTCCATGCCCTTGTCATCACAGTGCTCCAAGACCCCTGTAATCACAATGCTCTATGCACTTGTCTTCACAGAGCTCCATGACGCATGTCATCAGAATGTTCCAAGGACTTCCCAACACAATGCTCCATTCCCTTGTCTTCACAATGCTCCAAGACCCCTATAATCACAATGCTCCATGCCCCTTTTCATCTCCATGCTCCATGAACCCTGTCATCACAATGCACCATGCCTATCGTCATAATGCTTCAGGCTATTGTCATCACAATGAAATCAAAATGCTCCATGACCTCTGTCATCACAATGCTCCAAACCCTGGTGATCACAATGTTACATAACACTTATCATCACATCACCCCTTGACGCTCATCATCACAATTATCCATGGTCTTCTCATCACAGTGCTCCATGACCTTTGTCATCACAATTCTCAATTCACTTGTCATCACAATGCTTCCTGACACTTGTCGTCAGTATGCTCCATGAACACTGTCATGACAAGCCTCCATGACTTTTTCATCACAATGATCCAAGCCCTTTTCATCGCAATGTTCCAAGACTCCTGTAATCACAATGCTGCATGCCCTTGTCATCACAAAGCTCCATGACGCATGTCATCAGAATGTTCCATGGACTTCTCATCACAATGATCCATGCCCTTGTCATGACAATGCTCCAAGACCCCTGTAATCACAATGCTCCATGCCCCTTTTCATCTCAATGAACTATGAACCCTGTCATCACAATGCTCCATGCCCTTGTCATCACAAAGCTGCATGACACATATCATCACAATGTTCCATGGACTTCTCATCACAATGCTCCATGCCCTTGTCATCACAATTCTCCAAGACCCCTGTAATCACACTGCTCCATGCCACATTTCATCTCAATGCTCCATGAACCCTGTCATCACAAGGCACCATGCCCATCATCATAATGCTTCAGGCTATTGTCAACACAATGAAATCAAAATGTTCCATGACCTGTGTCATCACAATGCTCCAAACCCGGGTAATAACAAAGTTGCATAACACTTATCATCACAACACCCCATGACGCTCATCATCACATTTATCCAAGGTCTTCTCATCACAAGGCTCCATGAACTTTGTCATCACAATTCTCAATACACATGTCATCACAATGATCCCTGACACTTGTCTTCAGTATGCTCCATGAACCCTGTCATGACAAGGCTCCATGCCTTTTTCATCACAATGATCCCTGCCCTTTTCATCACAATGCTCCAAGACCCCTGTAATCACAATGCTCCATGCACTTGTCATCACAAAGCTCCATGACGCATGTCATCAGAATGTTCCATGGACTTCTCATCACAATGCTCCATGCCCTTGTCATCACAATGCTCCAAGACCTCTGTAATCACAATGCTCCATGCCCCCTTTTCATCTCAATGCTCCATGAACCCTGTCATCACAAGGCACCATGCCCATCATCATAATGCTTCAGGCTATTGTCAACACAATGAAATCAAAATGCTCCATGACCTCTGTCATCACAATGCTCCAAACCCGGGTAATAACAAAGTTGCATAACACTTATCATCACAACACCCCATGATGCTCATCATCACATTTATCCAAGGTCTTTTCATCACAATTCTCCATGACCTTTGTCGTCACAATTCTTAATACACGTGTCATCACAAGGCTCCCTGACACTTGTCGTCAGTATGCTCCATGAACCCTGTCATGACAAGGCTCCATTCCTTTTTCATCAAAATGATCCATGCCCTTTTCATCACAATGCTCCAAGACCCCTGTAATCACAATGCTCCATGCCCTTGTCATCACAACGCTCCATGACTCATGTCATCAGAATGTGCCATGGACTTCTCATCACAATGCTCCATGCCCTTGTCATCACAATGCTCCAAGACACCTGTAATCACAATGCTCCATGCCCATTTTCATCTCAATGCTCCATGAACCCTGTCATCACAATGCACCATGCCCATTGTCATAATGCTTCAGGCTACTGTCATCACACTGAAATCAAAATGCTCCATGACCTCTGTCATCACAATGCTCCAAACCCTGGTGATCACAATGTAGCATAACACTTATCATTACAACACCCCATGACGCTCATCATCACAATTATCCATGGTCTTCTCATCACAATGCTCCATGACGTTTTTCATCACAATTCTCAATAAAATGGTCATCCCAATGCTCCCTGACACTTGTCGTCAGTATGCTCCATGAACCCTGTCATGACAAGGCTCCATGCCTTTTTCTTCACAATGATCCATGCCCTTTTGTTCACAGTGCTCCAACACGCCTGTAATCACAATGCTCCATGACGTATGTGATCAGAATATTCCATGGACTTCTCATCACAATGCTCCATGCCCTTGTCATCACAATGTTCCAAGACGCCTCTAATCACAATGCTCCATGCACATTTTCATCTCAATGCTCAATGAACCCTGTCATCACAATGCACCATGCCCATCGTCATAATGCTTGAGGCTATTGTCATCACAATGAAATCAAAATGGTCCATGACCTGTGTCATCAAAATGCTCCAAACCCTGGTGATCACAATGTTGCATAACACTTATCTTCACAACACCCCATGATGCTAATCATCACAATTATCCATGGTCTTCTCATCACAATGCTCCATGAACTTTGTCATCACAATTCTCAATACACTTGTCATCACAATGCTCCCTGACACTTGTCGTCAGTATGCTCCATGAACCCTGTCATGACAAGGCTCCATGCCTTTTTCATCACAATGATCCATGCCCTTTTCATCACAGTGTTCCAAGACCCCTGTAATCACAATGCTCCATGCCCTTGTCATCACAAAGCTCCATGACACATGAGATCAGAATGTTCCATGGACTTCTCATCAAAATGCTCCATGCCCTTGTCATCAAAATGCTCCAAGACCCCTCTAATCACAATGTTCCATGCCCGTTTTCATCTCAAAGCTCCATGAACCCTGTCATGACAAGGCACCATGCCCATCATCATAATGCATCAGGCTATTGTCAACACAATGAAATCAAAATGCTCCATGACCTCTGTCATCACAATGCTCCAAACCATGGTGATCACAATGTTGCATAACACTTATCATCACAAAACCTCATGACGCTCATCATCACATTTATCCATGGTCTTCTCATCACAATGCTCCATGACCATTTTCATCACAATTCTCAATACACTTGTCATCACAATGCTCCCTGACACTTGTGGGCAGTATGCTCCATGAACCCTGTCATGACAAGGCTCCATGCCTTTTTCATCACAATGATCCATGCCCTTTTCATCACAGTGTTCCAAGACCCCTGTAATCACAATGCTCCATGCCCTTGTCATCACAAAGCTCCATGACACATGAGATCAGAATGTTCCATGGACTTCTCATCAAAATGCTCCATGCCCTTGTCATCAAAATGCTCCAAGACCCCTCTAATCACAATGTTCCATGCCCGTTTTCATCTCAAAGCTCCATGAACCCTGTCATGACAAGGCACCATGCCCATCATCATAATGCATCAGGCTATTGTCAACACAATGAAATCAAAATGCTCCATGACCTCTGTCATCACAATGCTCCAAACCATGGTGATCACAATGTTGCATAACACTTATCATCACAAAACCTCATGACGCTCATCATCACATTTATCCATGGTCTTCTCATCACAATGCTCCATGACCATTTTCATCACAATTCTCAATACACTTGTCATCACAATGCTCCCTGACACTTGTGGGCAGTATGCTCCATGAACCCTGTCATGACAAGGCTCCATGCCTTTTTCATCACAATGATCCATGCCCTTTTCATCACAGTGTTCCAAGACCCCTGTAATCACAATGCTCCATGCCCTTGTCATCACAAAGCTCCATGACACATGAGATCAGAATGTTCCATGGACTTCTCATCACAATGCTCCATGACGTTTTTCATCACAATTCTCAATAAAATGGTCATCCCAATGCTCCCTGACACTTGTCGTCAGTATGCTCCATGAACCCTGTCATGACAAGGCTCCATGCCTTTTTCTTCACAATGATCCATGCCCTTTTGTTCACAGTGCTCCAAGACGCCTGTAATCACAATGCTCCATGACGTATGTGATCAGAATATTCCATGGACTTCTCATCACAATGCTCCATGCCCTTGTCATCACAATGTTCCAAGATGCCTCTAATCACAATGCTCCATGCACATTTTCATCTCAATGCTCAATGAACCCTGTCATCACAATGCACCATGCCCATCGTCATAATGCTTGAGGCTATTGTCATCACAATGAAATCAAAATGGTCCATGACCTGTGTCATCACAATGCTCCAAACCCTGGTGATCACAATGTTGCATAACACTTATCTTCACAACACCCCATGATGCTCATCATCACAATTATCCATGGTCTTTTCACCACAATGCTCCATGAACTTTGTCATCACAATTCTCAATACACTTGTCATCACAATGCTCCCTGACACTTGTCGTCAGTATGCTCCATGAACCCTGTCATGACAAGGCTCCATGCCTTTTTCATCACAATGATCCATGCCCTTTTCATCACAGTGTTCCAAGACCCCTGTAATCACAATGCTCCATGCCCTTGTCATCACAAAGCTCCATGACACATGAGATCAGAATGTTCCATGGACTTCTCATCACAATGCTCCATGCCCTTGTCATCACAATGCTCCAAGACCCCTCTAATCACAATGCTCCATGCCCGTTTTCATCTCAAAGCTCCATGAACCCTGTCATGACAAGGCACCATGCCCATCATCATAATGCATCAGGCTATAGTCAACACAATGAAATCAAAATGCTCCATGACCTCTGTCATCACAATGCTCCAAACCATGGTGATCACAATGTTGCATAACACTTATCATCACAAAACCTCATGACGCTCATCATCACATTTATCCATGGTCTTCTCATCACAATGCTCCATGACCATTTTCATCACAATTCTCAATACACTTGTCATCACAATGCTCCCTGGCACTTGTGGGCAGTATGCTCCATGAACCCTGTCATGACAAGGCTCCATGCCTTTTTCATCACAATGATCCATGCCCTTTTCATCACAGTGTTCCAAGACCCCTGTAATCACAATGCTCCATGCCCTTGTCATCACAAAGCTCCATGACACATGAGATCAGAATGTTCCATGGACTTCTCATCACAATGCTGCATGCCCTTGTCATCACAATGCTCCAAGACCCCTCTAATCACAATGCTCCATGCCCGTTTTCATCTCAAAGCTCCATGAACCCTGTCATGACAAGGCACCATGCCCATCATCATAATGCATCAGGCTATTGTAAACACAATGAAATCAAAATGCTCCATGACCTCTGTCATCACAATGCTCCAAACCCTGGTGATCACAATGTTGCATAACACTTATCATCACAAAACCTCATGACGCTCATCATCACATTTATCCATGGTCTTCTCATCACAATGCTCCATGATCATTGTCATCACCATTCTCAATACACTTGTCATCACAATGCTCCCTGACACTTGTGGGCAGTATGCTCCATGAACCCTGTCATGACAAGGCTCCATGCCTTTTTCATCATAATGATCCATGCCCATTTCATCACAATGCTCCAAGACCCCTGTAATCACAATGCTCCATGCACTTGTCATCACAAAGCTCCATGACGCATGTCATCAGAATGTTCCATGGACTTCTCATCACAATGCTCCATGCCCTTGTCATCACAATGCTCCAAGACCTCTGTAATCACAATGCTCCATGCCCCCTTTTCATCTCAATGCTCCATGAACCCTGTCATCACAATGCACCGTGCCCATCATGATAATGCTTCAGGCTCTTGTCAACACAGTGAAATCAAATTGCTCCGTGACCTCTGTCATCACAATCCTCCAAATCCGGGTAATAACAATGTTGCATAAAACTTATCATCACAACACCCCATGACGCTCATCATCACATTTATCCATGGTCTTCTCATCACAATGCTCCATGACCTTTGTCGTCACAATTCTTAATACACTTGTCATCACAATGCTCCCTGACACTTGTCGTCAGTATGCTCCATGAACCCTGTCAAGACAAGGCTCAATGCCTTTTTCATCACAATGATCCATGCCCTTTTTCTTGCAATGCTCCAAGACTCCTGTAATCACAATGCTCCATGCACTTGTCATCACAAAGCTGCATGACGCATGTCATCAGATTGTTCCATGGACTTCTCATCACAATGCTCCATGCCCTTGTCATCACAAAGCTCCAACCCCTGTAATCACAATGCTCCATGCCCCTTTTCATCTCAATGCACCATGAACCCTTTCATGACAATTCACCATGCCCATCATCAAAAAGCTTCAAGCTATTGTCATCACAATGAAATAAAAATGCTCCATGACCTCTGTCATCACAATGCTCCAAAACCTGGTGATCACAATGTTGCATAACACTTATCATCACAACACCCCATGACGCTCATCATCACAATTATCCATGGTCTTCTCATCACAATGCTCCATGAACTTTGTCATCACAATTCTCAATACACATGTCATCACAATGATCCCTGACACTTGTCGTCAGTATGCTCCATGAACACTGTCATGACAAGGCTCCATGCCTTTTTCATCACAATGATCCCTGCCCTTTTCATCACAATGCTCCAAGACCCCTGTAATCACAATGCTCCATGCACTTGTCATCACAAAGCTCCATGACGCATGTCATCAGAAAGTTCCATGGACTTCTCATCACAATGCTCCATGCCCTTGTCATCACAGTGCTCCAAGGCCCCTATAATCACAATGCTCCATGCCCTTGTCATCACAAAACTCCATGATGCATGTCATCAGAATGTTCCATGGACTTCTCATCACAATGCTCCATGCCCTTGTCATCACAATGCTCCATGCCCCTTTTCATCTCAAGGCACCATGAACCCTGTCATCACAAGGCACCATGCCCATCATCATAATGCTTCAGGCTATTGTCAACACAATGAAATCAAAATGCTCCATGACCTCTGTCATCACAATGCTCCAAACCCAGGTAATAACAATGTTGCATAACACGTATCATCACAACACCCCATGACGCTCATCATCACAATTATCCATGATCTTCTCATCACAATGCTCCATGACTTTTGTCATCACAATTCTCAATACACTTTTCATCACAATGCTCCCTGACCCTTGTCGTCAGTATGCTCCATGAACCCTGTCATGACAAGGCTCCATGCCATTTTCATCACAATGATACAAGCCCTTTTCATCGCAATGCTCCAAGACCCCTGTAATCACAATGCTGCATGCCCTTGTCATCACAAACTCCATGACACATGTCATCAAAATGTTCCATGGAATTCTCATCACAATTCTCCATGCCATTGTCATCACAGTGCTCCAAGACACCTATAATCACAATGCTCCTTGCACTTGTCATCACAAAGCTCCATGACGCAAGTCATCAGAATGTTCCATGGACTTCTCATCACAATGCTCCATGCCCTTGTCATCACAATGTTCCAAGACCCCTCTAATCACAATGCTCCATGCCCTTTTCATCACAATGCTCCATGCACATGTCTTAACAGAGCACCATGACGCATGTCATCAGAATGTTCCAAGGACTTCCCAACACAATGCTCCATGCCCTTGTCATCACAATTCTCCAAGACCCCTGTAATCACAATGCTCCATGCCCTTTTTCATCTCAATGCTCAATGAACCCTGTCACCAAAATGCATCATGTCCATCGTCATAATGCTTCAGGTTATGGTCATCACAATGAAATCAAAATGCTCCATGACCTCTGTCATCACAATGCTCCAAACCCTGGTGATCACAATGTTACATAACACGTATCATCACATCACCCATTGACGCTCATCATCACAATTATCCATGGTCTTCTCATCACAGTCCTCCATGACATATGTCAGCACATTTCTCAATACACTTGTCATCACAATGCTTCCTGACACTTGTCGTCAGTATACTCCATGAACCCTGTCATGACAAGGCTCCATGACATTTTCATCACAATGATCCAAGCACTTTTCAACGCAATGCTCCAAGACCCCTGTAATCACAATGCTTCATGCCCTTGTCATCACAAAGCTCCATGACGCATGTCATCAGAATGTTCCATGGAATTCTCATCACAATTCTCCATGCCCTTGTCATCACAATGCTCCAACACCCCTGTAATCACAATGATCCATGCCCCTTTTCATCTCAATGAACTATGAACCCTGTCATCACAATGCTCCATGCTCTTGTAATCACAATGCTCCATGAGGCATGTGATCAGAATGTTCCATGGACTTCTCATCACAGTGCTCCATGCCCTTGTCATCACAATGCTCCAAGACCCCTCTAATCAAAATGCTCCATGCCCATTTTCATCTCAATGCTCAATGAACCCTGTCATCACAATGCACCATGCCCATCGTCATAATGCTTCAGGCTATTGTCATCACAATGAAATCAAAATGCTCCATGACCTCTGTCATCACAATGCTCCAAAACCTGGTGATCACAATGTTGCATAACACTTATCATCACAACACACCATGATGCTCATCATCACAATTATCCATGGGCTTCTCACCACAATGCTCCATGAACTTTGTTATCACATTTCTCAATACACTTGTCATCACAAGGCTCCCTGTCACTTGTCATCAGTATGCTCCATGAACCCTGTCATGACAAGGCTCCATGCCTTTTTCATCACAATGATCCATGCCCTTTTCATCACAGTGTTCCAAGACCCCTGTAATCACAATGCTCCATGCCCTTGTCATCACAAATCACCATGACGCATGTGATCAGAATGTTCCATGGACTTCTCATCACAATGCTCCATGCCTTTGTCATCACAATGCTCCAAGACCGCTCTAATCACAATGCTCCATGCCCCTTTTCATCTCAAAGCTCCATAAACCCTGTCATCACAAGGCACCATGCACATCATCATGATGCTTCAGGCTATTGTCAACACAATGAAATCAAAATGCTCCATGACCTCTGTCATCACAATGCTCCAAAGCAGGGTAATAACAATGTTGCATAACACTTATCATCACAAAACCCCATGACGCTCATCATCACATTTATCCATGGTCTTCTCATCACAATGCTCCCTGACCATTGTCATCAGAATTCTCAATACACTTGTCATCACAATGCTCCCTGACACTTGTGGTCAGTATGCTCCATGAACACTGCCATGACAAGGATCCATGCCTTTTTCATCATAATGATCCATGCCCTTTTCCTTGCAATGCTCCAAGACTCCTGTAATCACAATGCTCCATGCATTTGTCATCACAAAGCTCCATGACGCATGTCATCAGAATGTTCCATGGATTTCTCATCACAATGCTCCATGCTTTTGTAATCACAATGCTCCAAGACCTCTGTAATCACAATGCTCCATGCCCACTTTTCATCTCAATGCTCCATGAACCCTCTCATCACAAGGCACCATGCCCATCATCATAATGCTTCAGGCTATTGTCAACAAAATGAAATCAAAATGCTCCATGACCTCTGTCATCACAATGCTCCAAACCCGGGTAATAACAGTGTTGCATAACACTTATCATCACAACACCCCATGACGCTCATCATCTCATTTATCCAAGGTCTTCTCATCACAATGCTCCATGACTTTTGTCGTCACAATTCTTAATACACGTGTCATCACAAGGCTCCCTGACACTTGTGGTCAGTATGCTCCATGAACCCTGTCATGACAAGGCTCCATGCCTTTTTCATCACAATTATCCATGCCCCTTTCCTCGCAAATCTCCAAGACTCCTGTAATCACAATGCTCCATGCAGTTGACATCACAAAGCTCCATGACACATGTCATCAGAATGTTCCATGGACTTCTCATCACAATGCTCCATGCCCTTGTCATCACAGTGCACCAAGACCACTATAATCACAATGCTCCATGCCCTTGTCATCACAAATCTCCATGACGCATGTCATCAGAATGTTCCATGGACTTCTCATCATAATGCTCCATGGCCTTGTCATCACAATGCTCCAAGAACCCTGTAAGCACAATGCTCCATGCCCCTTTCATCTCAATGCACCATGTACCCTGTCATCACAAGGCATCATGCCCATCATCATAATGCTTCAGGCTATTGTCAAAACAATGAAATCAAAATGCTCCATGACCTCTGTCATCACAATGCTCCAAACACGGGTAATAACCATATTGCATAACACTTATCATCACAACACCCCATGACGCTCATCATTACATTTATCCATGGTCTTCTCATCACAATGCTCCATGACCTTTGTCATCACAATTCTCAATACACTTGTCCTCACAATGCTCCCTGACCCTTGTCGTCAGTATGCTCCATGAACCCTGTCATGACAAGGCTCCATGCCTTTTTCATCACAATAATCCATGCCGTTTTCATCACAGTGCTCCAAGACCCCTATAATAACAATGCTCCATACCCTTGTCATCACAAAGCTCCATGACGCATGTGATCAGAATGTTCCATGGATTTCTCATCACAATGCTCCATGCCCTTGTCATCACAATGCTCCAAGAACCCTGTAATCACAATGCTCCATGGCCCTTTTCATCTGAATGCTCCATGAACCCTGTCATCACAATGCACCATGCCCATCATCATAATGCTTCAGGCTATTGTCATCCCAATCAAATCAAAATGCTCCATGACCTCTCTCATCACAATGCTCCAAACCCTGGTGATCACAATGTTTCATAACACTTATCATCACAACACCCCATGACGCTCATCATCACAGTTATCCATGGTCTTCTCATCACAATGCTGCATGACCTTTGTCATCACAATTCTCAATACAGTTGTCATCACAATGCTCCCTGACCTTTGTCGTCAGTATGATCCATGAACCCTGTCATGACAAGGCTCCATGCCTTTTTCATCACAATGATCCATGCCCTTTTCATCACAATGCTCCAAGACCCCTCTAATCACAATGCTCCATGCCCATTTTCATCACAATGCTCAATGAACCCTGTCATCACAATGCACCATGCCCATCGTCATAATGCTTCAGGCTATTGTCATCACAATGAAATCAAAATGCTCCATGACCTCGGTCATCACAATGCTCCAAACCCTGGTGATCACAATGTAGCATAACACTTATCATCACAACACCCCATGATGCTCATCATAACAATTATCCATGGGCTTCTCACCACAATGCTCCATGAACTTTGTTATCACATTTCTCAATACACTTGTCATCACAATGCTCCCTGACACTTGTCGTCAGTATGCTCCATGAACCCTGTCATGACAAGGCTCCATGCCTTTTTCATCACAATGATCCATGCCCTTTTCATCACAATGCTCCAAGACCCCTGTAATCACAATGCTCCATGCCCTTGTCATCACAAATCTCCATGACGCATGTGATCAGAATGTTCCATGGACTTCTCATCACAATGCTCCATGCCCTTGTCATCACAATGCTCCAAGACCCCTCTAATCACAATGCTCCATGCCCGTTTTCATCTCAAAGCTCCATGAACCCTGTCATCACAAGGCACCATGCCCATTATCATAATGCTTCAGGCTATTGTCAACACAATGAAATCAAAATGCTCCATGACCTCTGTCATCACAATGCTCCAAACCCGGGTAATAAAAATGTTGCATAACATTATCATCCCAACACCCCATGACGCTCATCATTACATTTATCCATGGTCTTCTCATCACAATGCTCCATGACCATTGTCATCACAATTCTCAATACACTTGTCATCACAATGCTCCCTGACACTTGTGGTCAGTATGCTCCATGAACACTGTCATGACAAGGCTCCATTCCTTTTTCATCACAATGATCCATGCCCTTTTCCTTGCAAGGCTCCAAGACTCCTGTAATCACAATGCTCCATGCACTTGTCATCACAAAGCTCCATGACGCATGTCATCAGATTGTTCCATGGACTTCTCATCACAATGCTCCATGCCCTTGTCATCACAATGCTCCAAGACCCCTGTAATCACAATATTCGATGCTCCTTTTCATTTCAATGCACCATGAACCCTGTCATCACAATGCACCATGCCCATCATCATAAAGCTTCAGGCTATTGTCATCACAATGAAATCAAAATGCTCCATGACCTCTGTCATCACAATGCTCCAAACCCTGGTGATCACAATGTTGCATAACACTTATCATCACAACACCCCATGACGCTCATCATCACAATTATCCATGGTCTTCTCATCACAATGCTCCATGAACTTTGTCATCACAATTCTCAATAAACATGTCATCACAATGATCCCTGACACTTGTCGTCAGTATGCTCCATGATCCCTGTCATGACAAGGCTCCATGCCATTTTCATCACAATGATCCATGCCATTTTCATCGCATAGCTCCAAGACCCCTGTAATCACAATGCTCCATGCAATTGTCATCACAAACTCCATGACGCATGTCATCAGAATGTTCCATGGACTTCTCATCACAATGCTCCATGCCTTTGTCATCACAATGCTCCAAGACCTCTGTAATCTCAATGCTCCATGCCCCCTTTTCATCTCAATGCTCCATGAACCCTGTCATCACAAGGCACCATGCCCATCATCATAATGCTTCAGGCTATTGTCAACACAATGAAATCAAAATGCTCCATGACCTCTGTCATCACAATGCTCCAAACCCGGGTAATAACAATGTTGCATAACTCTTATCATCACAACACCCCATGACGCTCATCATCACATTTATCCAAGGGCTTCTCATCACAATGCTTCATGACCTTTGTCGTCACTATTCTTAATACACGTGTCATCACAAGGCTCCCTGACACTTGTCGTCAGTATGCTCCGTGAACCCTGTCATGACAAGGCTCCATGCCTTTTTCATCACAATTATACATGCCCTTTTCCTCGCAAAGCTGCAAGACTCCTGTAATCACAATGCTCCATGCAGTTGACATCACAAAGCTCCATGACACATGACATCAGAATGTTCCATGGACTTCTCATCACAATGCTCCATGCCCTTCTCATCACAGTGCTCGAAGACCCCTACAATCACAATGCTCCATGCCCTTGTCATCAAAAAACTCCATGACGCATGTCATCAGAATGTTCCATGGACTTCTCATCACAATGTTCCATGCCCTTGTCATCACAATTCTCCAAGACCCCTGTAATCACAATGCTCCATGCCCCTTTTCATCTCAATGCACCATGAACCTTGTCATCACAAGGCACCATGCCCATCATCATAATGCTTCAGGCTATTGTCAACACAATGAAATCAAAATGCTCCATGACCTCTGTCATCACAATGCTCCAAACCCGGGTAATAAAAATGTTGCATAAAATTATCATCACAACACCCCATGACGCTCATCATTACATTTATCCATGGTCTTCTCATCACAATGCTCCATGACCATTGTCATCACAATTCTCAATACACTTGTCATCACAATGCTCCCTGACACTTGTCGTCAGTATGCTCCATTAACCCTGTCATGACAAGGCTCCATGCCTTTTTCATCACAATCATCCATGCCCTTTTCATCACAGTGCTCCAAGACCCCTATAATCACAATGCTCCATGCCCTTGTCATCACAAAACTCCATGACGCATGTGATCAGAATGTTCCATGGACTTCTCATCACAGTGATCCAAGCCCCTTTTCATCTCAATGCTTAGTGAACCCTGTCATCACAAGGCACCATTCCCATCGTCAAAATGCTTCAGCCTGTTGTCAACACAATGAAATCAAAATGCTCCATGACCTCTGTCATCACAATGCTCCAAACCCTGGTGAACACAAGGTTGCATAACACTTATCATCACATCACCCCATGATGCTCATCATCACAGTTATCCATGGTCTTCTCTTCACAATGCTCCATGACATTTGTCATCACAATTCTCAATACACTTGTCATCACAATGCTCCCTGACACTTGTCGTCAGTATGCTCCATGAACCCTGTCATGACAAGGCTCCATGCCTTTTTCATCACAATGATCCATGCCCTTTTCATCACAGTGCTCCAAGAACCCTGTAATCAAAATGCTCCATGACGCATGTGATCAGAATGTTCCATGGACTTCTCATCACAATGCTCCATGCCCTTGTCATCACAATGCTCCAAGACCCCTCTAATCACAATGCTCCATGCCCCTTTTTCATCTCAATGCTCCATGAACCCTGTCATCACAATGCACCATGCCCATCGTCATAATGCTTCAGGCTATTGTCATCACAATGAAATCAAAATGCTCCATGACCTCTGTCATCACAATGCTCCAAACCCTGGTGATCACAATATTGCATAACAGTTATCATCACAACACCCCATGACGCTCATCATCACAATTATCCATGGTCTTCTCACCACAATGCTCCATGAACTTTGTCATCACAATTCTCAATACACTTGTCATCAAAATGCGCCCTGACACTTGTCGTCAGTATGCTCCATGAACCCTGTCATGACAAGGCTCCCTGCCTTTTTCATCACAATAATCCATGCCCTTTTCATCACAGTGTTCCAAGACCCCTCTAATCAGAATGCTCCATGACCTTGTCATCAGAAACCTCCATGACGCATGTGATCAGAATGTTCCATGGACTTTTCATCCCAATGCTCCATGCCATTGTCATCAAAATATTCCTCAAGCTTGTCATCAGAATGCTCCATGACCCTTGTCATCACAATTCTCCATGCACTTCTCAGCACAATTCTCCCTGACCCTTGTCATCACAATGCTCCAAGCCATTGTAACCACAATGCTCCATTACGTTTGTCATCAGAATCCTCCATGACACTTGGCATCACAATTCTCCATGCCATTGTCATTACAATGGGCCATTACATATGTCATCACAATGTTCACTGACACCTCTCTTCACAATACTGCATGAGCTGGTCATCACAATGCTCCATGCACTTGTCATCACAATGTGCCATTCCAACTCTCAACACAATAATCCATGAAACTTATTAGACCAATGCTCCATGCCCTTGTTATCACCATGCTCCATGCCCTTGTTATCACAATGTTCAAAACCACTATAATTAGAATGCTCCATGCCCCTTTTCATCAGTATGCTCCATGAGACTTGTCATCACAAGGCTCCATGGTTTTCTCATCACAATGCTCCAGGACCTTGTCATCACAATGCTTCACGACATTGTCATGAAAATTCTCAATGGCGCTTGTCATCATAATGCTCCAAGCCCTAGTCATGACAATGCTCCATTATATTTGTCATCACAATCCTCCCTTACATTTGGCATCAGAATGCTCCATGCCATTGTCATCGCAATGGACCATGACATATGTCATCACAATGGCCCCTGACACCTGTCTTCACAATACTCCATGCCCTTATCATCACAATGCTCCATGCCCTTGTCATCACAATGCACCATGTCCACTGTCATCACAATAATCTATGAAACTTGTCAGACCAATGCTCCATGCCCCTGTCATCACAATGGTCCATGACTCCTGTCATCACAATGCTTCAAAACGTTTCTTATCACAACGGTCCATTCCCGCGTCATCACAAGGCTCTGTGACCTTTGTAACCACAATGCTCCATGAACTTTTCATCACCATGCTCCGTGACCCTTGTCCTCACAATGCTCCATGCCTTTGTCAGAACAATGCTCCATGACCTTTGTCATCACAATGTGCCATGCGCTTTTCATCACAATGATCCAGAACCTTGTCATCACTATGCTCCATAAACCTTGTAATCACAATGCTCCATGTTCTTGTCATCCAAATGCTCTCTCACATGAGATATCACAATGTTCCATCACTAGTCATCACAATCCTCCCTCACCCTTGTTATCACAATGTTCCATGACCCCTGTCATCACAATGCTACATCCCCTTATCACCACAATGTTCCATGACCCCTGACATCACAATGTTCCATAACCCCTGTCATCAAAATGTTCCATTACACTTTTCATCAAATCGCTGCATGACCCTGTCATCAAAATGCTCCCTGCCGTTCTCATCACAATGCACCACACCCTTGTCATCAAAATGCTCCATGACCATTGTCATCACAAAGCTCCATGACACTTGTCTTCACAATTCTCGATGCCCTTCTCAACACAATGCTCCATGCCCTTGTCATTACAATCCTCCATGACCCATGTATCACAGTGTACCGTGCCCTTGTCATCACAATGCTCCATGCCCACTCTCATCACAATAATCCATGAAACATTTCAGACCAATGCTCAATGCCATTCTCATCACAATGCTCCATTAACTCTGTCATAACAATGCTCCATGACCCCTGCCATCACAATGATCCAAGGCCTTGTCATCACAAGGCTCCATGACCCTTGTAATCACAATGCTCCAAGACCCATGTAATCACAAAGCTCCATGACGCATGTCATCAGAATGTTCCATGGCTTTCTCCTCACAATGCTCCATGCCCTTGTGAACACAACGCTCCAAGAAACCAGTAATCACAATGCTCCATACCCCTTTTCATCAGAATGCTCCATTAGACTTGTCATCACAAGTCTCCATGGTCATCTCATCACAATGATCCACGACCTTGTCATCACCATGCTCCATTCCCTTGTCATCACAATGCTCCATGACCCCTGTCATCACAATACTCCATGAACATTTTCAGCCCAATGCTCCATGACCCTTGTCATCACAATGATCCATGCCCTTCTCATCCCAATGCTCCATGACCCCTGTATTCACAATGCTACATGACACTTGTCATCACAGTACTCCATGACACCTGTCATCACAATGCTCCATGCCTTTGTCAGCAAAATGCTACATGACCTTGTCATTACAATGCTCTATGCGCTTGTCATCACAATACTCCATTACCATTGTCATCACAATCCTCCATGAACCTTGGGATCCTATTGCTTCATGCCATTGTCATCACAATGCTCCATGCTCCTTGAAATCAAAATGATCCATGACCTCTGTCACCACAATGCTCCAAACACTTGTGATCACAATGTTCCATAACACTTGTCATCACAACGCTCCATGATGCCTGTCATCACAATACTCCATGCCCTTTTCATCACAGTGCTCCATGAAGTTGTCATCACAAATCTCAATACACTTGTCATCACAATGCTCCCTGACCCTTCTCGTCAGAATGCTCCTTGAACCCTGTTACGAAAAGGCTCCATGCCTTTTCCATCACAATGCCCCATGCCGTTTTTATCCCAATGCTCCATGCCATTGCCATCAAAATACTCCACAAGCTTGTCATCAGAATGCTCCATGACCCTTGTCATCACAATTTTCAATGCACTTGTCAGCACAATGGTCCATGACCCTTGACATCACAATGCTCCAATCCATTGTCACCAAAATGCTCCATTACCTATGTAATCAGAATCCTCCACTACACTTGGCATCACAATTCTCCATGCCATTGTCATCACAATGGGCCATTACATATGTCATCATAATGCTCCCTGACACCTCTCTTCACAATACTGCATGACCTGGTCATCACAATGCTCCATGCCCTTGTCATCACAATGCGCCATTCCAACTGTCATCACAATAATCCATGAATCTTATTAGACCAGTGCTCCATGCCCTTGTCATCACAATGCTCCATGCCCTTTTTATCACAATGTTCCAAGACCCCTGTAATCAGAATCCTCCATGCCCCTTTTCATCAGTATGCTCCATGAGACTTGTCATCAAAAGGCTCCATGGTTTCCTCATCACAATGCTCCATGCCCTTGTCATCACAATGCTCCTTGTCCCCTGTCATCACAATGCTCCGTGATATTTGTCATCACAATCCTCCATTACATTTGGCATCACAATGCTCCATGCCACGGTCATCGCAATGGACCATGACGTATGTCATCACACTGCCCCCTGACACCTGTCTTCACAATACTCTATGCCATTATCATCACAATGCACCATGCCACTGTCATCACAATGCACCATGTCCACTGTCATCACAATAATCTATGAAACTTCACAGACCAATGCTCCATGTCCCTGTCATCACAATGCTACATGATTCTAGTCATCACAGTGCTTCATAACGTTTCTCATCACAACGGTCCATGCCCGCGTTATCACAAGGCTCTGTGACATTTGTAACCACAATGCTCCATGAACTTTTCATCAAAATGCTCCGTGACGCTTGTCATCACAATGCTCCATGCCTTTGTCAGAACAATGCTCCATGACCCTTGTCATCACAATGTGCCATGCACTTTTAATCACAATGATCCACAACCTTGTCATCACTATGCTCCATAAACCTTGTAATCACAATGCCCCATGCACTTCTCATCCAAATGCTCTCTCACATGAGATATCACAATGTTCCATCACTAGTCATCACAATCCTCCCTCACCTCTGTTATCACAGTGTTCCATGTCCCCTGTCATCACAATGCTACATCCCCTTATCAGCACAATGTTCCATGACCCCTGACATCACAATGTTCCATAACCCCTGTCATCAAAATGCTCCATGAGCCTTTTCATCCCAAAGCTCCATGACCCCTGGCATCACAATGTTCTATAACCCCTGTCATCAAAATGTTCCTTTACACTTTTCATCAAATTGCTGCATGACCCTGTCATCAAAATGCTCCCTGTCCTTCTCATCACAATGCACCACACCCTTGTCATCAAAATGCTCCATGACCATTGTCATCACTAAGCTCCATGACCTTTGGCATCAGAATGCTCCATGTCATTGTCATCACAATGTTACATGAACCCTCTCATCACATTGCTCCATGCCCTTGTCATCACAAAACTCCATGACACTTGTCATCACAATGCTCGATGCCTTTCTGATCAAAATCCTCCTTGCCCTTGTCATTAAAATGCTCCATGTCCCATGTATCACAGTGTACCGTGCCCTCGTCATCACAATGCTCCATGCCCACTCTCATCACAATAATCCATGAAATATTTCAGACCAATGCTCAATGCTCTTCTCATCAAAATGCTCCATTACCTCTGTCATAACAATGCTCCATGACCACTGCCATGACAATGTTGCACGGCCTTGTCATCACAAGGCTCCATGTCCCTTGTCATCACAATGCTCCAAGACCCATGTAATCACAATGTTCCATGCCCTTGTCATCACAAAGCTCCATGACGCATGTCATCAGAATGTGTCATGTCTTTCTCCTCTACAATACTCCATGCCCTTGTCATCACAATGCTCCAAGACCCTCGTAATCACAAGGCTCCATGCACCTTTTCATCAGAATGCTCCATGAGAATTGTCATCACAAGTCTCCATGGTCATCTCATCACAATGCTCCAGGACCTTGTCATCACCATGCTCAATTCCCTTGTCATCACAATGCTCCATGACCCCTGTCAACACAATACTCCATGAACATTGTCAGTCCAGTGCTCCATGACCTACTCATCACAATGCTCCATGACCAATATCATCACAATGCTCCATGACCACCGTCATCACAACATTCCATGACACCTGACAACACAATGATCCGGGACTCTTGTCATCACAATGCTCCAAGACCCCTGTTCACAATGCTCCATTACCCCTGTCATAACAATACTCCTTGAACATTTTCAGCCCAGTGCTCCATGACCCTTGTCATCACAATGATCCATGCCCTTGTCATCCCAATGTTCCATGACCCCTGTATTCACAATGCTCCGTGATGCTTGTCATCACACAGCTCCATGACACCTGTCATCACAATGCTCCATGCCTTTGTAAGCAAAATGCTACATGACCTTGTCATTACAATGCTCTATGCGCTTGTCATCACAATACTCCATTTCCATTGTCATCACAAACCTCCATGAACCTTGGGATCCTATTGCTTCATGCCGTTGTCATCACAATGCTCCATGCTCCTTGAAATCAAAATGATCCATGACCACTGTCATCACAATGCTCCAAACCCTTGTGATCACAATGTTCCATAACACCTGTCATCACAACGCACCATGATGCCTGCCATCACAAAACTCCATGCCCTTTTCATCACAATGCTCCATGAGCACTGTCATCACAATTCTCAATACACTTGTCATCACAATGCTCCCTGACACGTGTCGTCAGAATGCTCCTTGAACCCTGTCACAAAAAGGCTCCATGCCTTTTTCATCACAAAGCCCCATGCCGTTTTCATCCCAATGCTCCATGCCATTGTCATCAAAATACTCCACAAGCCTGTCATCAGAATGCTCCATGACCCTTGTCATCACAATTCTCCATGCACTTGTCAGCACAATGCTCCCTGACCCTTCTCATCACAATGTTTCAAGCCATTGTCACCACAATGCTCCATTACATTTGTCATTATAATCCTCCATGACACTTGGCATCACAATGCTCCATGCCATTGTCATCACAATTTGCCATTACATATGTCATCACAATGCTCCCTGACACCTCTCTTCACAATACTGCAAGACCTGGTCATCACAATGCTCCATGCCCTTGTAATCACAAAGCGCCATTCCAACTGTCATCACAATAATCCATGAAACTTATTAGACCAATGCTCCATGCCCTTGTCATCATAATGCTCCATGCACTTGTTTTCACAATGGTCCAAGACCCCTGTAATCAGAATGCTCCATGCCCCTTTTCATGAGTATGCTCCATGAGACTTGTCATCACAGGGCTCCATGGTTTTCTCATCACAATGCTCCAGGACCTTGTCATCACAATGCTTCACAATATTGCTAAGAAAATTCTCAATGGCCCTTGTCATCATAATGCTCCAAGCCCTAGTCATCACAATGCTCCATGATATTTGTCATCACAATCCTCCCTTACTTTTGGCATCACAATGTTCCATGCTATTGTCATCGCAATGGACCATGACATATGTCACCACAATGCCCCCTCACACCTGTCTTCACAATACTCCATGACCTTATCATCACAATGCTCCATTCCCTTGTCATCACAATGCTCCATGCCCTTGTCATCACAATGCACCATGTCCACTGTCATCACAATAATCTATGAAACTTGTCAGACCAATGCTCCATGACTCTGTCATCACAATGCTCCATGCCCTTGTCAACTCAGTGCTCCTTGACCCATGTCATCACAATGCTCCGTGACTCCAGTCATCACAATGCTTCATAACGTTTGTCATCACAACTGTCCATGCCCGCATCATCACAAGGTTCTGTGACCTTTGTAACCACAATGCTCCATGAACATTTCATCACAATGCCCCGTGACACTTGTCATCACAATGCTCCATGCCTTTGTCAGAACAATGCTCCATGACCCTTGTCAACACAATGTGCCATGCACTTTTCATCACAATGATCCACCACCTTTTCATCGCTATGCTCCATAAAATTGTAATCACAATGCTCCATGCACTTCTCATCCAAATGCTCTCTCACATGAGATATCACAGTGTTCCATCACTAGTCATCACAATCCACCCTCACCCCTGTTATCACAATGTTCCATGACCCCTGTTATCACAATGCTACCTCCCCTTATCAGCACAATGTTCCATGAACCCTGACATCACAATATTCCATAACCCATGTCATCAAAATTCTCCATGACCCTTTTCATCCCAAAGCTCCATGACCCCTGGCCTCACAATGTTCTATAACCCCTGTCATCAAAATGTTCCATTACACTTTTCATCAAACTGCCGCATGACACTGTCATCAAAATGCTCCCTGCCCTTCTCATCACAATGCACCATGCCCTTGTCATTAAAATGCTCCATGACATTTGTCATCACAAAGCTGCATGACCCTTCGCATCACAATGCTCCATGTCATTGTCATCACAATGCTCCATGAACACTCTCATCACATTGCTCCATGCCCTTGTCATCACAAAGCTGCATGACCCTTCGCATCACAATGCTCCATGTCATTGTCATCACAATGCTCCATGAACCCTCTCATCACATTGCTCCATGCCCTTATCATCACAAAGCTCCATGACACTTGTCATCAAAATGCTCGATGCCCTTCTCATCACAATGCTCCATGCCATTGTCATCACAATGGGCAATTACATATGTCATCACAATGCTCCCTGACACCTCTCTTCACAATACTGCATGACCTGGTCATCACAATGCTCCAGGCCCTTGGCATCACAATGCGCCATTGCAACTGTCATCACAATAATCCTTGAAACTTATTAGACCAATGCTCCATGCCCTTGTCATCACAATGCTCCATGCCCTTGTAATCACAATGTTCCAAGACGCTTGTAATCAGAATGCTCCATGCCCCTTTTCATCAGTATGCTCCATGAGACTTTTCATCACAAGGCTCCATGGTTTTCTCATCACAATGCTCCAGGTACTTGTCATCACAATGCTTCACGACATTGTCATGAAAATTCTCAAATGCTCTTGTCATCAACATGCTCCAAGCCCTAGTCATCACAATGCTCCATTATTTTTGTCATCACAATCCTCCATTACATTTGGCATCACAATGCTCCATGCCATTGTCATCGCAATGGACCATGACATATGTCATCACAATGCTCCCTGACAACTGTCTTCACAATACTCCATTCCCTGGTCATCACAATGCTCCATGCCCTTCTCATCACAATGCATCATGTCCAAAGTCATCACAATAATCCATGAAACTTGTCATACCAATGCTCCATGCACCTGTCAACACAATGCTCCATGCACTTGTCATCACAATGCTCCATGACCCCTGTCTTCACAATGCTCCGTGACTCCAGTCATCACAATGCTTCATAACGTTTGTCATCACAACAGTCCATGCCCGCCTCATCACAAGGCTCTGTGACATTTGTAACCACAATGCTCCATGAACTTTTCATCACAATGCTCTGTGACCCTTGTCATCACAATGCCCCATGCCCACTCTCGTCACAATAATCCATGAAACATTTCAGACCAATGCTCAATTTCCTTCTCATCACAATGCTCCGTTACCACTGTCATAACAATGTTCCATGACCACTGCCATCACAATGTTCCACGGTCTTGTCATCACAAGGCTCCATGACCATTGTCATCACAATGCTCCAAGACCCATGTAATCACAATGCTCCATGCCCTTGTCATCACAAAGCTCCATGACGCATGTCATCAGAATGTTCCATGGCCTTCTCCTCACAATGCTCCATGCCCTTGTCATCACAACGCTCCAAGACCCCCATAATCACAGTGCTCCATGCTTCTTTTCATCAGAATGCTCCATTAGACTTGTCATCACAAGTCTCCATGGTCATTTCAACACAATGCTCCAAGACCTTGTTATCACCATGCTCCATTCCCTTGTCATGACAATGCTCCAAGACACCTGTCATCACAGTACTCCATGAATATTTTCAGCCCAATGCTCCATGACCTTCTCATCACAATGCTCCATATCCAATATCATCACAATGCTCCATGACCACTGTCATCACAACACTCCATGACACCTGACAACACAATGAACCGGGACTATTGTCAATACAATGCTCCAAGACCCCTGTAATCACAATGCTCCGTCACCCCTGTCATCACAGTACGCCATGAACATTTTCAGCCCAAAGCTCCATGACACTTGTCATCACAATCATCCATGCCCTTGTCATCCCAATGCTCCATGACCCATGTATTCACAATGCTCCGTGACCCTTGTCATCACAATGCACCATGCCCATCATCATAATGCTTCAGGCTATTGTCATCACAATGAAATCAATATTCTCCATGACCTCTTTCATCATAATGCTCCAAAACCTTGTGATCACAATGTTCCATAACACTTATCATCACAACATCTCATGACGCTCATCATCACAGTTATCCATGGACTTCTCATCACAATGCTCCATGATCTTTGTCATCACAATGCTCAATACACTTGTCATCACAATGCTCCCTGACACTTGTCGTCAGTATGCCCCTTGAACCCTGTCATGAGAAGGCTCCATGCCTTTTTCATCACAATAATCCATGACCTTTTCATCACAATGCTCCAAGATCCCTGTAATCACAATGCTCCATGCCCTTCACATCAAAAAGCTGAATGACGCATGTCATCAGAATGTTCCATGGACTTCTCATCACAATGCTCCATGCCCTTTTCATCACAATGCTCCAAGACCCCTGTAATCACAATGCTCCATGCTCCTTTTCATCAGAATGCTCCATGAGACTTGTCATCACAAGTCGCCATGGCCTTCTCATCACAATGCTCCAGGACCTTGTCCTCACCATGCTCCATTCCCTTGTCATCACAATGCTCCATGACCCCTGTCATCACAACACTCCATGAACATTTTCAGCCCCATGTTCCATGACCTTCTCATCACAATGCTCCATGGCCAATATCGTCACAATGCTCCATGACCACTGTCATCACAACACTCCATGACACCTGACAACACAATGATCCGGGACTCTTGTCATCACAATGCTCCATTCCCTAGTCATCACAATGCTCCATGACCCCTGTCATCACAACACTCCATGAACATTTTCAGCCCAGTGCTCCATGACCCTTGTCATCACAGTGATCCATGCCCTTGTCATCCCAATGCTCCATGACCCCTGAATTCACAAAGCTCCGTGACGCTTGTCATCACAGTGCTCCATTACACATGTCATCACAATGCTCCATGTCTTTCTCAGCAAAATGCTACATGACCTTGTCATGACAATGCTCTATGCGCTTGTCATCACAATACTCCATTTCCATTGTCATCACAATCCTCCATGAACTTTGGGATCACATTGCTTCATGCCCTTGTCATCACAATGCTCCATGCTCCTTGAAATCAAAATGATCCATGACCTCTGTCATCACAATGCTCCAAACCCTTGTGATCACAATGTTCCATAACACTTGTCATCACAACGCTCCATGATGCCTGTCATCACAATACTCCATGCCCTTTTCATCACAATTCTCCATGACCTTTGTCATCAAAATTCTCAAGACACTTGTCATCACAATGCTCCCTGGCACTTGTCATCAGAATGCTCCTTGAAACCTGTCACGAAAAGGCTCCATGCCTTTTTCATCTCAATGCCCCATGCCGTTTTCATCACAATGCTCCGTGACCCTTGTCATTACAATTCTCCATGCACTTGTCAGCACAATGCTCCCTGACCCTTCTCCTCACAATGCCCCAAGCCATTGTCATCACAATGCTCCATTACCTTTGTCATCAGAATCCTTCATGACACTTGGCATCACAATAATCCATGCCATCGTCATCACAATGGGCCATTACATATGTCATCACAATGCTCCCTGACACCTGTCTTCACAATACTGCATGATCTGCTCATCACGATGTTCCATGCCCTTGTCATCACAATGCGCCATTCCAACTCTCATCGCAATAATCCATGAAACTTATTAGACCAATGTTCCATGCCCTTGTCATCAAAATGCTCCATGCCCTTGTTAACACAATGCTCCATGACCTCTGTCATCACAATGCTCCATCATTCCAGTCACCACAATGGTTCATACCCTCGTCATCAACAGTCTCTGTGACCTTTTTAACCACAATGCTCCATGAACTTTTCATCACAATGGTCCTTGACCCTTGTCATCACAATGCTCTATGCCTTTCTCAGCACAATGCTCTATGACCCTTGTCATCACAATGCACCATGTGCTTCTCATTA
Source organism: Mesoplodon densirostris (assembly GCF_025265405.1). NCBI lineage: Eukaryota > Metazoa > Chordata > Mammalia > Artiodactyla > Ziphiidae > Mesoplodon > Mesoplodon densirostris. The sequence continues at coordinate 5,400,211 of NW_026778197.1, read as the reverse complement.
CAATGCTCCACAATCTTGTCATCACAATGCTCCATAAAATTTGTCATCACAATGCTCCATGCACTTCTCATCAAAATGCTCTCTCACCACTGATATCACAATGCTACATCACTATTTGTCACAACACTCCCTCACCCCTGTCATCACAATGTTACATGACTCCTGTCATCACAATGCTACATGCACTTATCATCACAATGATCGATGAGCCCTGACATCAAAATGTTCCATAACACCTGTCATCAAAATGTTCCATGACACTTTTCATCAAATTGCTCCATGACCCTGTCATCACAATGCTCCCTGCCCTTCTCATCACAATGCACAACGCCCCTGCCATCAAAATGCTCCATGACCTTTGTCATCACAAAGATCCATGACCATTGGCATCACAATGCTCCATGTCATTGTCATCACATTGCTCCATGCCCTTGTCTTCACATAGCTCCATGACACATGTCATCAGAATGCTCCATGGCCTTCTCATCACAATGCTCCATGCCCTTGCCATGACAATGCTCCATTACCCCTGTCATAACAATGCTCCATGACCCCTGCCATCACGATGTTCCATGGCCTTGTCATCACAAGAATCCATGACCGTTCTCATCACAATGCTCTAAGAACACTGTAATCACAATTCTCTATGCCCCTTTTCATCTCAATGATCCATGAACCATGTCATCACAATGCACCATGCCCATCATCATAATGCTTCATGCTATTGTCATCACAATGAAATCAAAATGCTCCATGACCTCTGTCATAACAATGTTCCATACCCTTGTGATCACCATAATCCATAACACTTATCATCACAACACCCCATGACGCTCATCATCACAATTATACATGGTCTTCTCTTCACAATGCTCCATGATCTTTGTCTTCACAATTCTCAATACACTTGTCATCACAATGCTCCCTGACACTGGTGGTCAGTATGCTCCTTGAACCGTTTCATGACAAGGTTCCATGCCTTCTTCATCATAATAATCCATGCCCTTTTCATCACAATGCTCCAAGATGCCTCTAATCACAATGCTCAATGCACTTGTCATCTAAAAGCTCCATGACACTTGTCATCAGAATGCTCCATTCCCTAGTCATCACAATGCTCCATGACCCCTGTCATCACAACACTCCATGAACATTTTCATCCCAGTGCTCCATGACCCTTGTCATCACAATGATCCATGCCCTTGTCATCCCAATGCTCCATGACCCCTGTATTCACAATACTCCGTGAAGCTTGTCATCACAGTGCTCTATGACACATGTCATCACAATGCTCCATGCCTTTGTCAGCAAAATGTTACAAGAACTTGTCATTACAGTCCTCTATGCGCTTGTCATCACAATACTCCTTTTCCATTGTCATCACAATCCTCCATGTACCTTGGGATCACATTGCTTCATGCTCTTGTCATCACAATGCTCCATGCTCCTTGAAGTCAAAATGATCCAAACCTCTGTCATCACAATGCTCCAAACACTTGTGATCACAATGTTCTATAACACTTGTCATCACAACGCTCCATGATGCCTGTCATCACAATACACCATGCCCTTTTCATTACAAAGCTCCATGACCTTTGTCATAACAATTCTCAATACACTTGTCATCACAATGCTCCCTGACACTTGTCATCAGAATGCTCCTTGAACCCTCTCACGAAAAGGCTTCATGCCTTTACCATCACAATGCCCCATTCCATTTTCATCACAATACTCCATGCCATTGTCATCAAAATACTCCACAAGCTTGTCATCAGAATGTTCCATGCCCCTTGTCATCACAATTCTCCATGCACTTGTCAGCACAAAGCTCCCTGACCCTTGTCATCACAATGCTCCAAGCCATTGTCATCACAATGCTCCATTACCTTTGTCATCAGATTCCTCCATGACACTTGTCATCGCTATGCTCCATGCCATCGTCATCACAATGGGCCATTACATATGTCATCACAATGCTCCCTGACACCTGGCTTCACAATACTGCATGACCTGGTCATCAGGATGCTCCATGCCCTTTTCATCAAAATGCGCCATTCCAACTGTCATCGCAATAATCCATGAAACTTATTAGACCAATATTCCATGCCCTTGTCATCACAATGCACCATGCCCACTCTCAACATAATAATCTAAGAAACATGTCAGACCAGTTCTCCATGCATCTGTCATCACAGTGCACCATGCCCTTGTCATCACAATGCTCATGACCCCTGTCATCACAATGCTCCGTGACTCCAGTCATCACAATGCTTCATAACGTTTGTCATTACAATGGTCCATGCCCGCCTCATCACAAGGCTCTGTGACCTTTGTAACCACAATGCTCCATGAACTTTTCATCACAATTCTCTGTGACCCTTGTCATCACAATGCTCCATGTCTTTTTCAGAGCAATGCTCCATGACCATTGTCATCACAATGTGCCACGCGCATCTCACCACAACGTTCCAAACCTTGTCATTGCAATGCTCCATAAACCTTGTAATCACAATGGTCCATGCACTTCTCATCAAAATGCTCTCTCACCAGAGATATCACAATGTTCCATCATTAGTCATCACAATACTCCCTCACCCGTGGAATCACAATGATCCATGACCCTGTCATCACAATGCTACATCCACTTATCATCACAATGTTCCATGACCCCTGCCATCACAATGTTCCATAACCCCTGTCATCAAAATGCTCCATGACCCTTTCCATCCCAAAGCTCCATGACCCCTGGCATCACAATGTTCTATAACCCCTGCCATCTAAATGTTCCATTACACTTTTTATCAAATTGCTGCATGACCCGGTCTTCAAAATGCTCCCTGCCCTTCTCATCACAATGCACCATGCCCTTGTCCTCAAAATGCTCCATAACTTGTCATCACAAAGCTCCATGACCCTTGGCATCACACTGCTCCATGTCATTGTCATCACAATGCTCCATGAACACTCTCATAACATTGTTCAATGCCATTGTCATCACAAAGCTCCATGATACTTGTCATCACAACGCTCGATGCCCTTCTCATCACAATGCTCCATGCCCTTGTCATTACAGTCCTGCATGACCCATGTATCACAGTGTTCCGTGCCCTTGTCATCACAATGCTCCAAGCCCACTCTCATCACAATAATCCATGAAACATTTCAGACCAAAGTTCCATACCCTTCTCATCACAATTCTCCATTACCCCTGTCATAACAATGCACCATTACCCCTGCCATCACAATGTTCCATAACCCCTGTCATCAAAATGCTCCATGACCCTTTCCATCCCAAAGCTCCAAACCCCTGACATCACAATGTTCTATAACCCCTGCCATCTAAATGTTCCATTACACTTTTTATCAAATTACTGCATGACCCGGTCATCAAAATGCTCCCTGCCCTTCTCATCACAATGCACCATGCCCTTGTCATCAAAATGCTCCATGACTTGTCATCACAAAGCTCCATGACCCTTGGCATCACACTGCTCCATGTCAGTGTCATCACAATGCTCCATGAACCCTCTCATAACATTGTTCAATGCCATTGTCATCACAAAGCTTCTTGATACTTGTTATCACAATGCTCGATGCCCTTCTCATCACAATGCTCCATGCCCTTGTCATTACAGTCCTGCATGACCCATGTATCACAGTGTTCCGTGCCCTTGTCATCACAATGCTCCATTACCTCTGTCATTACAATGAACCATGACCCCTGCCATCACAATGTTCCACGGCCTAGTCATCAAAATGTTCCATAAAACTTGTCATCGCAATGCTGAAGACCACTGAAATCACAATGCTCCATGCCCTTGTTATCACAAAGCTCTATGACGCATGTCATCAGAAAGTTCCAAGGCCTTCTCATCACAATTCTCCTTGCCATAGTCATCACAATGCTCCAAGACCCCTGTAAACATAATGCTCCATGCCCCTTTTCATCTCAATGCTCCATGAACCCTGTCATCACAATGCACCATGCCCATCATCATAATGCTTCAGGCTATTGTCATCACAATGAAATCAATATTCTCCATGACCTCTTTCATCATAATGCTCCAAAACCTTGTGATCACAATGTTCCATAACACTTATCATCACAACATCCCATGACGCTCATCATCACAGTTATCCATGGACTTCTCATCACAATGCTCCATGATCTTTGTCATCACAATGCTCAATATACTTGTCATCACAATGCTCCCTGACACTTGTCGTCAGTATGCCCCTTGAACCCTGTCATGAGAAGGCTCCATGCCTTTTTCATCACAATAATCCATGACCTTTTCATCACAATGCTCCAAGATCCCTGTAATCACAATGCTCCATGCCCTTCACATCAAAAAGCTGAATGACGCATGTCATCAGAATGTTCCATGGACTTCTCATCACAGTGCTCCATGCCCTTTTCACCACAATGCTCCAAGAACCCTGTAATCACAATGCTCCATGCTCCTTTTCATCAGAATGCTCCATGAGACTTGTCATCACAAGTCGCCATGGCCTTCTCATCACAATGCTCCAGGACCTTATCCTCACCATGCTCCATTCCCTTGTCATCACAATGCTCCATGACCCCTGTCATCACAACACTCCATGAACATTTTCAGCCCCATGTTCCATGACCTTCTCATCACAATGCTCCATGGCCAATATCGTCACAATGCTCCATGACCACTGTCATCACAACACTCCATGACACCTGACAACACAATGATCCGGGACTCCTGTCATCACAATGCTCCATTCCCTAGTCATCACAATGCTCCATGACCCCTGTCATCACAACACTCCATGAACATTTTCAGCCCAGTGCTCCATGTCCCTTGTCATCACAGTGATCCATGCCCTTGTCATCCCAATGCTCCATGACCCCTGAATTCACAAAGCTCCGTGACGCTTGTCATCACAGTGCTCCATTACACATGTCATCACAATGCTCCATGTCTTTCTCAGCAAAATGCTACATGATCTTGTCATGACAATGCTCTATGCGCTTGTCATCACAATACTCCATTTCCATTGTCATCACAATCCTCCATGAACTTTGGGATCACATTGCTTCATGCCCTTGTCATCACAATGCTCCATGCTCCTTGAAATCAAAATGATCCATGACCTCTGTCATCACAATGCTCCAAACCCTTGTGATCACAATGTTCCATAACACTTGTCATCACAACGCTCCATGATGCCTGTCATCACAATACTCCATGCCCTTTTCATCACAATTCTCCATGACCTTTGTCATCAAAATTCTCAAGACACTTGTCATCACAATGCTCCGTGGCACTTGTCATCAGAATGCTCCTTGAAACCTGTCACGAAAAGGCTCCATGCCTTTTTCATCTCAATGCCCCATGCCGTTTTCATCACAATGCTCCGTGACCCTTGTCATTACAATTCTCCATGCACTTGTCAGCACAATGCTCCCTGACCCTTCTCCTCACAATGCTCCAAGCCATTGTCATCACAATGCTCCATTACCTTTGTCATCAGAATCCTTCATGACACTTGGCATCACAATAATCCATGCCATCGTCATCACAATGGGCCATTACATATGTCATCACAATGCTCCCTGACACCTGTCTTCACAATACTGCATGATCTGCTCATCACGATGTTCCATGCCCTTGTCATCACAATGCGCCATTCCAACTCTCATCGCAATAATCCATGAAACTTATTAGACCAATGTTCCATGCCCTTGTCATCAAAATGCTCCATGCCCTTGTTAACACAATGCTCCATGACCTCTGTCATCACAATGCTCCATCATTCCAGTCACCACAATGGTTCATACCCTCGTCATCAACAGTCTCTGTGACCTTTTTAACCACAATGCTCCATGAACTTTTCATCACAATGGTCCTTGACCCTTGTCATCACAATGCTCTATGCCTTTCTCAGCACAATGCTCTATGACCCTTGTCATCACAATGCACCATGCGCTTCTCATTACAATGCTCCACAATCTTGTCATCACAATGCTCCATAAAATTTGTCATCACAATGCTCCATGCACTTCTCATCAAAATGCTCTCTCACCACTGATATCACAATGCTACATCACTATTTGTCACAACACTCCCTCACCCCTGTCATCACAATGTTACATGACTCCTGTCATCACAATGCTACATGCACTTATCATCACAATGATCGATGAGCCCTGACATCACAATGTTCCATAACACCTGTCATCAAAATGTTCCATGACACTTTTCATCAAATTGCTCCATGACCCTGTCATCACAATGCTCCCTGCCCTTCTCATCACAATGCACAACGCCCCTGCCATCAAAATGCTCCATGACCTTTGTCATCACAAAGATCCATGACCATTGGCATCACAATGCTCCATGTCATTGTCATCACATTGCTCCATGCCCTTGTCTTCACATAGCTCCATGACACATGTCATCAGAATGCTCCATGGCCTTCTCATCACAATGCTCCATGCCCTTGCCATGACAATGCTCCATTACCCCTGTCATAACAATGCTCCATGACCCCTGCCATCACGATGTTCCATGGCCTTGTCATCACAAGAATCCATGACCGTTCTCATCACAATGCTCTAAGAACACTGTAATCACAATTCTCTATGCCCCTTTTCATCTCAATGATCCATGAACCATGTCATCACAATGCACCATGCCCATCATCATAATGCTTCATGCTATTGTCATCACAATGAAATCAAAATGCTCCATGACCTCTGTCATAACAATGTTCCATACCCTTGTGATCACCATAATCCATAACACTTATCATCACAACACCCCATGACGCTCATCATCACAATTATACATGGTCTTCTCTTCACAATGCTCCATGATCTTTGTCTTCACAATTCTCAATACACTTGTCATCACAATGCTCCCTGACACTGGTGGTCAGTATGCTCCTTGAACCCTTTCATGACAAGGCTCCATGCCTTCTTCATCATAATAATCCATGCCCTTTTCATCACAATGCTCCAAGATGCCTGTAATCACAATGCTCCATGCACTTGTCATCTAAAAGCTCCATGACACTTGTCATCAGAATGCTCCATTCCCTAGTCATCACAATGCTCCATGACCCCTGTCATCACAACACTCCATGAATATTTTCAGCACAGTGCTCCATGACCCTTGTCATCACAATGATCCATGCCCTTGTCATCCCAATGCTCCATGAACCCTGTATTCACAATGCTCCGTGACGCTTGTCAACACAGTGCTCCATGACACATGTCATCACAATGCTCCATGCCTTTGTCAGCAAAATGCTACATGACCTTGTCATTACAATCCTCTATGTGGTTGTCATCACAATACTCCATTTCCATTGTCATCACAATCCTCCATGAATTTTGGGATCACATTGCTTCATGCCCTTTTCATCACAATGCTCCATGCTCCTTGAAATCAAAATGATCCATGACCTCTGTCATCACAATGCTCCAAACTTTTGTGATTACAGTGTTCCATAACACTTGTCATCACAACGCTCCATGATGCCTGTCATCACAATACTCCATGCCCTTGTCATCACAATGCTCCTTGACACCTGTCATCACAATGCTCCGTGACTCCAGTCATCACAATGCTTCATAACGTTTGTCATCACAATGATCCATTCCCGCATCATCACAAGGCTCTGTGACCTTTGTAACCACAATGCTCCATGAACATTTCATCACAATTCTCTGTGACCCTTGTCATCACAATGCTCCATATCTTTGTCAGAACAATGCTCCATGACCATTGACATCACAATGTGCCACACGCATTTCATCACAACGGTCCACAACGTTTTCATTGCAATGCTCCATAAACCTTGTAATCACAATGGTCCATGCACTTCTCATCAAAATGCTCTCTCACCAGAGATATCACAATGTTCCATCACTAGTCGTCAAAATACTCCCTCACCCCTGGAATCACAATGATCCATGACTCTGTAATCAAAATGCTACGTCCCCTTATCATCAAAATATTCCATGACCCCTGACATCACAATGTTCTATAACCCCTGCCATCAAAATATTCCATTACAATTTTTATCAAATTGCTGCATGACCCGGTCATCAAAATGCTCCCTGCACTTCTCATCACAATGCACAATGCCCTTGTCATTAAAATGCTCCATGACTTGTCATCACAAAGCTCCATGACCCTTGGCATCACATTGCTCAATGTCATTGTCATCACAATGCTCCATGAAAAATCTCATAACATTGCTCAATGCCCTTGTCATCATAAAGCTCCATGACACCTGTCATCACAATGCTCGAAGCCCTTCTCATCACAATGCTCCATGCCCTTGTCATTACAGTCCTGCATAACCCATGTATCACAGTGTTCCGTGCCCTTGTCATCACAATGCTCCATGCCCACTCTCATCACAATAATCCATGAAACATTTCAGACCAAAGTTCCATACCCTTCTCATCACAATGCTCCATTACCCCTGTCATAACAATGCACCATGACCGCTGCCATCAAAATGTTCCACGGCCTAGTCATCACAAGGTTCCATGACACTTCTCATCACAATGCTCAAGACCCCTGAAATCACAATGCTCCATGTCCTTGTCATCACAATGCTCAAAAATCCTTGTAATTACAATGCTCCATGCCCCTTTTCATCTCAATGCTCCATGAACCCTGTCATCACAATGCACCATGCCCATCATCATAATGCTTCAGGCTATTGTCATCACAATGAAATCAATATTCTCCATGACCTCTTTCATCATAATGCTCCAAAACCTTGTGATCACAATGTTCCATAACACTTATCATCACAACATCTCATGACGCTCATCATCACAGTTATCCATGGACTTCTCATCACAATGCTCCATGATCTTTGTCATCACAATGCTCAATACACTTGTCATCACAATGCTCCCTGACACTTGTCGTCAGTATGCCCCTTGAACCCTGTCATGAGAAGGCTCCATGCCTTTTTCATCACAATAATCCATGACCTTTTCATCACAATGCTCCAAGATCCCTGTAATCACAATGCTCCATGCCCTTCACATCAAAAAGCTGAATGACGCATGTCATCAGAATGTTCCATGGACTTCTCATCACAATGCTCCATGCCCTTTTCATCACAATGCTCCAAGACCCCTGTAATCACAATGCTCCATGCTCCTTTTCATCAGAATGCTCCATGAGACTTGTCATCACAAGTCGCCATGGCCTTCTCATCACAATGCTCCAGGACCTTGTCCTCACCATGCTCCATTCCCTTGTCATCACAATGCTCCATGACCCCTGTCATCACAACACTCCATGAACATTTTCAGCCCCATGTTCCATGACCTTCTCATCACAATGCTCCATGGCCAATATCGTCACAATGCTCCATGACCACTGTCATCACAACACTCCATGACACCTGACAACACAATGATCCGGGACTCTTGTCATCACAATGCTCCATTCCCTAGTCATCACAATGCTCCATGACCCCTGTCATCACAACACTCCATGAACATTTTCAGCCCAGTGCTCCATGACCCTTGTCATCACAGTGATCCATGCCCTTGTCATCCCAATGCTCCATGACCCCTGAATTCACAAAGCTCCGTGACGCTTGTCATCACAGTGCTCCATTACACATGTCATCACAATGCTCCATGTCTTTCTCAGCAAAATGCTACATGACCTTGTCATGACAATGCTCTATGCGCTTGTCATCACAATACTCCATTTCCATTGTCATCACAATCCTCCATGAACTTTGGGATCACATTGCTTCATGCCCTTGTCATCACAATGCTCCATGCTCCTTGAAATCAAAATGATCCATGACCTCTGTCATCACAATGCTCCAAACCCTTGTGATCACAATGTTCCATAACACTTGTCATCACAACGCTCCATGATGCCTGTCATCACAATACTCCATGCCCTTTTCATCACAATTCTCCATGACCTTTGTCATCAAAATTCTCAAGACACTTGTCATCACAATGCTCCCTGGCACTTGTCATCAGAATGCTCCTTGAAACCTGTCACGAAAAGGCTCCATGCCTTTTTCATCTCAATGCCCCATGCCGTTTTCATCACAATGCTCCGTGACCCTTGTCATTACAATTCTCCATGCACTTGTCAGCACAATGCTCCCTGACCCTTCTCCTCACAATGCTCCAAGCCATTGTCATCACAATGCTCCATTACCTTTGTCATCAGAATCCTTCATGACACTTGGCATCACAATAATCCATGCCATCGTCATCACAATGGGCCATTACATATGTCATCACAATGCTCCCTGACACCTGTCTTCACAATACTGCATGATCTGCTCATCACGATGTTCCATGCCCTTGTCATCACAATGCGCCATTCCAACTCTCATCGCAATAATCCATGAAACTTATTAGACCAATGTTCCATGCCCTTGTCATCAAAATGCTCCATGCCCTTGTTAACACAATGCTCCATGACCTCTGTCATCACAATGCTCCATCATTCCAGTCACCACAATGGTTCATACCCTCGTCATCAACAGTCTCTGTGACCTTTTTAACCACAATGCTCCATGAACTTTTCATCACAATGGTCCTTGACCCTTGTCATCACAATGCTCTATGCCTTTCTCAGCACAATGCTCTATGACCCTTGTCATCACAATGCACCATGTGCTTCTCATTACAATGCTCCACAATCTTGTCATCACAATGCTCCATAAAATTTGTCATCACAATGCTCCATGCACTTCTCATCAAAATGCTCTCTCACCACTGATATCACAATGCTACATCACTATTTGTCACAACACTCCCTCACCCCTGTCATCACAATGTTACATGACTCCTGTCATCACAATGCTACATGCACTTATCATCACAATGATCGATGAGCCCTGACATCAAAATGTTCCATAACACCTGTCATCAAAATGTTCCATGACACTTTTCATCAAATTGCTCCATGACCCTGTCATCACAATGCTCCCTGCCCTTCTCATCACAATGCACAACGCCCCTGCCATCAAAATGCTCCATGACCTTTGTCATCACAAAGATCCATGACCATTGGCATCACAATGCTCCATGTCATTGTCATCACATTGCTCCATGCCCTTGTCTTCACATAGCTCCATGACACATGTCATCAGAATGCTCCATGGCCTTCTCATCACAATGCTCCATGCCCTTGCCATGACAATGCTCCATTACCCCTGTCATAACAATGCTCCATGACCCCTGCCATCACGATGTTCCATGGCCTTGTCATCACAAGAATCCATGACCGTTCTCATCACAATGCTCTAAGAACACTGTAATCACAATTCTCTATGCCCCTTTTCATCTCAATGATCCATGAACCATGTCATCACAATGCACCATGCCCATCATCATAATGCTTCATGCTATTGTCATCACAATGAAATCAAAATGCTCCATGACCTCTGTCATAACAATGTTCCATACCCTTGTGATCACCATAATCCATAACACTTATCATCACAACACCCCATGACGCTCATCATCACAATTATACATGGTCTTCTCTTCACAATGCTCCATGATCTTTGTCTTCACAATTCTCAATACACTTGTCATCACAATGCTCCCTGACACTGGTGGTCAGTATGCTCCTTGAACCGTTTCATGACAAGGTTCCATGCCTTCTTCATCATAATAATCCATGCCCTTTTCATCACAATGCTCCAAGATGCCTGTAATCACAATGCTCCATGCACTTGTCATCTAAAAGCTCCATGACACTTGTCATCAGAATGCTCCATTCCCTAGTCATCACAATGCTCCATGACCCCTGTCATCACAACACTCCATGAATATTTTCAGCACAGTGCTCCATGACCCTTGTCATCACAATGATCCATGCCCTTGTCATCCCAATGCTCCATGAACCCTGTATTCACAATGCTCCGTGACGCTTGTCAACACAGTGCTCCATGACACATGTCATCACAATGCTCCATGCCTTTGTCAGCAAAATGCTACATGACCTTGTCATTACAATCCTCTATGTGGTTGTCATCACAATACTCCATTTCCATTGTCATCACAATCCTCCATGAATTTTGGGATCACATTGCTTCATGCCCTTTTCATCACAATGCTCCATGCTCCTTGAAATCAAAATGATCCATGACCTCTGTCATCACAATGCTCCAAACTTTTGTGATTACAGTGTTCCATAACACTTGTCATCACAACGCTCCATGATGCCTGTCATCACAATACTCCATGCCCTTGTCATCACAATGCTCCTTGACACCTGTCATCACAATGCTCCGTGACTCCAGTCATCACAATGCTTCATAACGTTTGTCATCACAATGATCCATGCCCGCATCATCACAAGGCTCAGTGACCTTTGTAACCACAATGCTCCATGAACATTTCATCACAATTCTCTGTGACCCTTGTCATCACAATGCTCCATATCTTTGTCAGAACAATGCTCCATGACCATTGACATCACAATGTGCCACACGCATTTCATCACAACGGTCCACAACGTTTTCATTGCAATGCTCCATAAACCTTGTAATCACAATGGTCCATGCACTTCTCATCAAAATGCTCTCTCACCAGAGATATCACAATGTTCCATCACTAGTCGTCAAAATACTCCCTCACCCCTGGAATCACAATGATCCATGACTCTGTAATCAAAATGCTACGTCCCCTTATCATCAAAATGTTCCATGACCCCTGACATCACAATGTTCTATAACCCCTGCCATCAAAATATTCCATTACAATTTTTATCAAATTGCTGCATGACCCGGTCATCAAAATGCTCCCTGCACTTCTCATCACAATGCACAATGCCCTTGTCATTAAAATGCTCCATGACTTGTCATCACAAAGCTCCATGACCCTTGGCATCACATTGCTCAATGTCATTGTCATCACAGTGCTCCATGAAAAATCTCATAACATTGCTCAATGCCCTTGTCATCATAAAGCTCCATGACACCTGTCATCACAATGCTCGAAGCCCTTCTCATCACAATGCTCCATGCCCTTGTCATTACAGTCCTGCATAACCCATGTATCACAGTGTTCCGTGCCCTTGTCATCACAATGCTCCATGCCCACTCTCATCACAATAATCCATGAAACATTTCAGACCAAAGTTCCATACCCTTCTCATCACAATGCTCCATTACCCCTGTCATAACAATGCACCATGACCGCTGCCATCAAAATGTTCCACGGCCTAGTCATCACAAGGTTCCATGACACTTCTCATCACAATGCTCAAGACCCCTGAAATCACAATGCTCCATGTCCTTGTCATCACAATGCTCAAAAATCCTTGTAATTACAATGCTCCATGCCCCTTTTCATCTCAATGCTCCATGAACCCTGTCATCACAATGCACCATGCACATCATCATAATGCTTCAGGCTATTTTCATCACAATGAAATCAATATTTTCCATGACCTCTGTCATCATAATGCTCCAAACCCTTGTGATCACAATGTTGCATAACACTTATCATCACAACACACCATGATGCTCATCATCACAATTTTCCATGGTCTTCTCATAACAATGCTCCATGATCTTTGCCATCCCAATGCTCAATACACTTCTCATCACAATGCTCCCTGACACTTGTCGTCAGTATGCTCCTTGAACCCTGTCATGACAAGGCTCCATGCCTTTTTCATCACAAAGATCCATGACTTTTTCATCTCAATACTCCAAGATCCCTGTAATCACAATGCTCCATGCCCTTGTCATCACAAAACTCCATGACGCATGTCAACAGAATGCTCCATGGCTTTCTCATCACAATGCTCCATGCCCTAGTCATCACAATGCACTAAGACCCCTGTAAACACAATGCTCCAGGCCCCTTTTCTTCAGAATGCTCCATGAGGCTTGTCATCACAACTCTCCATGGTCTTCTTTTCACAATGCTCCAAGACCTTGTCACCACCATGCTCCATTCCCTTGTCATCACAATGCTCCATGACCCCTGTCATCACAATAATCCATGAACATTTTCAGCCCAGTGCTCCACTACTTTCTCATCACAATGCTCCATGGCCAATATCATCACAATGCTCCATGACCACTGTCATCACAACACTCCATGACACCTGACAACACAATGATCCGGGACTCTTTTCATCACAGTGCTCTATTCCCTATTCATCACAATGCTCCATGACTCCTGTCATCACAACACTCCATGAACATTTTCAGCCCACTGCTCCATGACACTTGTCATCACAAAGATCCATGCCCTTGTCATCCCAATGTTCCATGACCCCTGTATTCACAACGGACGGTAACGATTGTCATCACTGTGGCCATGACACATGTCATCACAATGCTGCATGCCTTTGTCATCAAAATGCTACATGACCTTATCATGACAATGCTCTATGCGCTTGTCATCACAATACTCCACTTCCATTGTCATCACAATCCTCCATGAACTTGGGGATCACATTGCTTCATGCCCTTGTCATCATAATTCTCCATGCTCCTTGAAATCAAAATGATCCATGACCTCTGTCATCACAATGCTCCAAACCCTTGTGATCACAATGTACCATAACACTTGTCATCACAACACTCCATGATGCCTGTCATCACAATACTCCATGCCCTTTTCATTACAAAGCTCCATGACCTTTCTCATCAGAATTCTCAATACACTTGTCATCACAATGCTCCCTGACACTTGTCATCACAATGCTCCTTGAACACTGTCACGAAAAGGCTCCATACAATGCTCCATTACATTTGTCATCAGAATCCTCCATGACACTTGGCATCACAATGCTCCAAGCCATCGTCATCATAATGGGCCATTATATATGTCATCACAATGCTGCCTGACACCTGTCTTCACAATACTGCATGACCTTGTCATCGGGATGCTCCATGCCCTTGTCATCACAATGCGCCATTCCAACTGTCATCGCAATAATCCATGAAACTTATTAGACCAATGTTCCATGCCCTTGTCATCACAATGCTCCATGCCTTTGTTATCACAATGCTCCATGACCTCTGTCATCACAATGCTCCGTGACTCCAGTCATCACAATGCTTCATGACCTTTGTCATCACAATGATTCATGCACTCGTCATCAACAGTATCTGTGACCTTTTAAACCACAATGCTCCATGAACT
The DNA here is from genome assembly GCF_025265405.1 of Mesoplodon densirostris. Classification (NCBI taxonomy): domain Eukaryota; kingdom Metazoa; phylum Chordata; class Mammalia; order Artiodactyla; family Ziphiidae; genus Mesoplodon; species Mesoplodon densirostris. The sequence goes on along the minus strand of NW_026778197.1, from coordinate 5,385,048 downwards.
TTTCATCACAATGCTCTTTGACCCTTGTCATCACAATGCTCCATGCGCTTGTCAGCAAAATGCTCCATGAAACATGTCATCACAATGCACCATGCGCTTGTCATCAGAGTGCTCCACAATCTTGTCATCACAATGCTCCATAAATTTGTCATCACAATGCTCCATGCACTTCTCATCACAATGCCCTCTCACCACTGATATCACAATGCTACATCACTATTTGTCACAATACACCCTCACCCTTTTCGTCACAATGTTCCATGACTCCTGTCATCACAATGCTACATGCAATTATCATCACAAAGTTCGATGACCCCTGACATCACAATGTTCCATAACACCTGTCATCAATATGTTGCATGATACTTTTCATCAAATTGCTCCATGACCCTGTCATCAGAATGCTCCCTGCCCTTCTCATCACAATGCACAACGCCCTTGCCATCAAAATGCTCCATGACCCTTGGCATCACAATGCTCCATGTCATTGTCATCACAATGCTCCATGAACGCTCTCATCACATTGCTCCATGCCGTTGTCATCAAAAAGCTCAATGACACATGTCATCAAAATGCTCCATGGCCTTCTCATCACAATGTTCCATGCCCTTGCCATCACAATGCTCCATTACCCCTGTCATAACAATGCTCCATGACCCCTGTCATCACGAATTTCCATGGCCTTGTCATCAAAGGCTCCATGACCCTTCTCATCACAATGCTCCAAGAACACTCTAATCACAATGCTCTATGCCCCTTTTCATCTCAATGATCCATGAAGGCTGTCATCACAATGCACCATGCCCATCATCATAATGCTTCATGCTATTGTCATCACAATGAAATCAAAATGCTCCATGACCTCTGTCATAACAATGCTCCAAACCCTTGTGAACACAATATTCCATAACACTTGTCATCACAATGCCCCATGTGGCTCGTCATCACAATTATCAATGGACTTCTCATCGCAATGCTCGTTGACCTTTGTCATCACAATGCTCAATACACTTGTCATCAAAATGCTCCCTGACATTTGTCGTCAGTATGCTCCTTGAACCCTGTCATGACAAGGATCCATGCATTTTTCATCACAATGATCCATGACATTTTCATCACAATTCTCAATATACATGTTATCACAATGCTCCCTGACACTTGTCATCAGAATGCTCCTTGAACCCTGTCACGAAAAGGCTCCATGCATTTTTCATCACAATGCCCCATGTCGTTTTCATCACAATGCTCCATTCCACTGTCATCACAATACTCCACAAGCTCGTCATCAGAATGCTCCATGACCCTTGTCATCACAATTCTCCATGCACTTGTCAGCACAATGCTCCCTGAACCTTGTCATCACAATTCTCCAAGCCATTGTCATCACAATGCTCCATTACTTTTGTCATCAGAATCCTCCATGACACTTGGCAACACAATGCTCCATTCCCTAGTCATCACAATGCTCCATGACACCTGTCATCACAACACTCCGTTTATATTTTCAGCCCAGTGCTTCATGACACTTTTCATCACAATGATCCATGCCCTCGTCATCCCAATGCTCCTTGAACCCTGTATTCACAATGCTCCGTGACGCTTGTCAACACAGTGCTCCATGACACATGTCATTACAATGCTCCATGCATTTGTCAGCAAAATGCTACATGACCTTGTCATTAAAATCCTCTATGCGCTTGTCATCACAATACTCCATTTCCATTGTCATCACAATCCTCCATGAAACTTGGGATCACTTTTCTTCATGCCCTTGTCATCACAATGCTCCACGTCCCATGTAATCACAATGGTCCATGCCATTGTCATCACAAAGCTCAATGACGCATGTCATAAGAATGCTCCTTGGTCTTCTCCTCACAATGCTCCATGCCCTTGTCTTCAAAATGTTCCAAGACACCTGTAATCAAAATGCTCCTTTCCCCTTTTAATCAGTATGCTCCATGAGACTTGTCATCACAGGGCTCCATGGTTTTGTCATCAAAATGCTCCAGGACCTTGTCATCACAATGCTTCACGACCTTGTCATCAAAATTTTCAATGGCCCTTGTCATCATAATGTTTCAAGCCCTAATCATCACAATGCTCCATTATATTTGTCATCACAATCCACCATTACATTTGGTATCACAAAACTCCATGCCATTGTCATCGCCATGGATCATGACATATGTCTCACAATGCTCCCTGACACCTGTCTTCACAATACTCCATGACCTTATCATCACAATGCTGCATGCCCTTGTCATCACAATGCACCATGCCCACTCTCATCACAATAATCTATGAAACTTGTCAGACCAATGCTCCATGACACTGTCATCACAATGCTCCATGCCCCTGTCATCACAATGCTCCATGATTCCAGTCATCACAATGCTTCATAACGTTTGTCATCACAATGGTCCATGCCCGCGTCATCACAAGGCTCTGTGACCTTTGTAACCACAATGCTCCATGAACTTTTCATCACAATTCTCTGAGAAACTTGTCATCACAATGCTCCATGTATTTGTCAGAACAATGCTTCATGACCATTGTCATCACAATGTGCCACGTGCATGTCATCACAATGTTCCAAACCTTGTCATTGCAATGCTCCATAAACCTTGTAATCACAATGCTCCATGCACTTCTCATCAAAATGCTCTCTCACCAGAGATATCACAATATTCAATCACGAGTCATCACAATAAACACTCACCCTTTTAATCACAATGTTCCATGACCCTGTCATCACCATGCTACATCCCCTTATCATCGCAATGTTCCATGACCCCTGCCATCACAATGTTCCATAAGACCTGTCATCAAAATGCTCCATGACCCTTTCCATCCCAAAGCTCCAAGACCCCTGACATCACAATGTTCTATAACCACTGCCATCAAAATGTTCCATTACACATTTTAAAATATGCTGCATGACCCTGTCATCAAAATGCTCCATGACTTGTCATCACAAAGCTCCATGACCCTTGGCATCACACTGCTCCATGTCATTGTCATCACAATGCTCCATGAACACTCTCATAACATTGTTCAATGCCATTGTCATCACAAAGCTCCATGATACTTGTCATCACAACGCTCGATGCCCTTCTCATCACAATGCTCCATGCCCTTGTCATTACAGTCCTGCATGACCCATGTATCACAGTGTTCCGTGCCCTTGTCATCACAATGCTCCAAGCCCACTCTCATCACAATAATCCATGAAACATTTCAGACCAAAGTTCCATACCCTTCTCATCACAATTCTCCATTACCCCTGTCATAACAATGCACCATTACCCCTGCCATCACAATGTTCCATAACCCCTGTCATCAAAATGCTCCATGACCCTTTCCATCGCAAAGCTCCAAACCCCTGACATCACAATGTTCTATAACCCCTGCCATCTAAATGTTCCATTACACTTTTTATCAAATTACTGCATGACCCGGTCATCAAAATGCTCCCTGCCCTTCTCATCACAATGCACCATGCCCTTGTCATCAAAATGCTCCATGACTTGTCATCACAAAGCTCCATGACCCTTGGCATCACACTGCTCCATGTCAGTGTCATCACAATGCTCCATGAACCCTCTCATAACATTGTTCAATGCCATTGTCATCACAAAGCTTCTTGATACTTGTTATCACAATGCTCGATGCCCTTCTCATCACAATGCTCCATGCCCTTGTCATTACAGTCCTGCATGACCCATGTATCACAGTGTTCCGTGCCCTTGTCATCACAATGCTCCATTACCTCTGTCATTACAATGAACCATGACCCCTGCCATCACAATGTTCCACGGCCTAGTCATCAAAATGTTCCATAAAACTTGTCATCGCAATGCTGAAGACCACTGAAATCACAATGCTCCATGCCCTTGTTATCACAAAGCTCTATGACGCATGTCATCAGAAAGTTCCAAGGCCTTCTCATCACAATTCTCCTTGCCATAGTCATCACAATGCTCCAAGACCCCTGTAAACATAATGCTCCATGCCCCTTTTCATCTCAATGCTCCATGAACCCTGTCATCACAATGCACCATGCCCATCATCATAATGCTTCAGGCTATTGTCATCACAATGAAATCAATATTCTCCATGACCTCTTTCATCATAATGCTCCAAAACCTTGTGATCACAATGTTCCATAACACTTATCATCACAACATCCCATGACGCTCATCATCACAGTTATCCATGGACTTCTCATCACAATGCTCCATGATCTTTGTCATCACAATGCTCAATATACTTGTCATCACAATGCTCCCTGACACTTGTCGTCAGTATGCCCCTTGAACCCTGTCATGAGAAGGCTCCATGCCTTTTTCATCACAATAATCCATGACCTTTTCATCACAATGCTCCAAGATCCCTGTAATCACAATGCTCCATGCCCTTCACATCAAAAAGCTGAATGACGCATGTCATCAGAATGTTCCATGGACTTCTCATCACAGTGCTCCATGCCCTTTTCACCACAATGCTCCAAGAACCCTGTAATCACAATGCTCCATGCTCCTTTTCATCAGAATGCTCCATGAGACTTGTCATCACAAGTCGCCATGGCCTTCTCATCACAATGCTCCAGGACCTTATCCTCACCATGCTCCATTCCCTTGTCATCACAATGCTCCATGACCCCTGTCATCACAACACTCCATGAACATTTTCAGCCCCATGTTCCATGACCTTCTCATCACAATGCTCCATGGCCAATATCGTCACAATGCTCCATGACCACTGTCATCACAACACTCCATGACACCTGACAACACAATGATCCGGGACTCCTGTCATCACAATGCTCCATTCCCTAGTCATCACAATGCTCCATGACCCCTGTCATCACAACACTCCATGAACATTTTCAGCCCAGTGCTCCATGTCCCTTGTCATCACAGTGATCCATGCCCTTGTCATCCCAATGCTCCATGACCCCTGAATTCACAAAGCTCCGTGACGCTTGTCATCACAGTGCTCCATTACACATGTCATCACAATGCTCCATGTCTTTCTCAGCAAAATGCTACATGATCTTGTCATGACAATGCTCTATGCGCTTGTCATCACAATACTCCATTTCCATTGTCATCACAATCCTCCATGAACTTTGGGATCACATTGCTTCATGCCCTTGTCATCACAATGCTCCATGCTCCTTGAAATCAAAATGATCCATGACCTCTGTCATCACAATGCTCCAAACCCTTGTGATCACAATGTTCCATAACACTTGTCATCACAACGCTCCATGATGCCTGTCATCACAATACTCCATGCCCTTTTCATCACAATTCTCCATGACCTTTGTCATCAAAATTCTCAAGACACTTGTCATCACAATGCTCCGTGGCACTTGTCATCAGAATGCTCCTTGAAACCTGTCACGAAAAGGCTCCATGCCTTTTTCATCTCAATGCCCCATGCCGTTTTCATCACAATGCTCCGTGACCCTTGTCATTACAATTCTCCATGCACTTGTCAGCACAATGCTCCCTGACCCTTCTCCTCACAATGCTCCAAGCCATTGTCATCACAATGCTCCATTACCTTTGTCATCAGAATCCTTCATGACACTTGGCATCACAATAATCCATGCCATCGTCATCACAATGGGCCATTACATATGTCATCACAATGCTCCCTGACACCTGTCTTCACAATACTGCATGATCTGCTCATCACGATGTTCCATGCCCTTGTCATCACAATGCGCCATTCCAACTCTCATCGCAATAATCCATGAAACTTATTAGACCAATGTTCCATGCCCTTGTCATCAAAATGCTCCATGCCCTTGTTAACACAATGCTCCATGACCTCTGTCATCACAATGCTCCATCATTCCAGTCACCACCATGGTTCATACCCTCGTCATCAACAGTCTCTGTGACCTTTTTAACCACAATGCTCCATGAACTTTTCATCACAATGGTCCTTGACCCTTGTCATCACAATGCTCTATGCCTTTCTCAGCACAATGCTCTATGACCCTTGTCATCACAATGCACCATGCGCTTCTCATTACAATGCTCCACAATCTTGTCATCACAATGCTCCATAAAATTTGTCATCACAATGCTCCATGCACTTCTCATCAAAATGCTCTCTCACCACTGATATCACAATGCTACATCACTGTTTGTCACAACACTCCCTCACCCCTGTCATCACAATGTTACATGACTCCTGTCATCACAATGCTACATGCACTTATCATCACAATGATCGATGAGCCCTGACATCACAATGTTCCATAACACCTGTCATCAAAATGTTCCATGACACTTTTCATCAAATTGCTCCATGACCCTGTCATCACAATGCTCCCTGCCCTTCTCATCACAATGCACAACGCCCCTGCCATCAAAATGCTCCATGACCTTTGTCATCACAAAGATCCATGACCATTGGCATCACAATGCTCCATGTCATTGTCATCACATTGCTCCATGCCCTTGTCTTCACATAGCTCCATGACACATGTCATCAGAATGCTCCATGGCCTTCTCATCACAATGCTCCATGCCCTTGCCATGACAATGCTCCATTACCCCTGTCATAACAATGCTCCATGACCCCTGCCATCACGATGTTCCATGGCCTTGTCATCACAAGAATCCATGACCGTTCTCATCACAATGCTCTAAGAACACTGTAATCACAATTCTCTATGCCCCTTTTCATCTCAATGATCCATGAACCATGTCATCACAATGCACCATGCCCATCATCATAATGCTTCATGCTATTGTCATCACAATGAAATCAAAATGCTCCATGACCTCTGTCATAACAATGTTCCATACCCTTGTGATCACCATAATCCATAACACTTATCATCACAACACCCCATGACGCTCATCATCACAATTATACATGGTCTTCTCTTCACAATGCTCCATGATCTTTGTCTTCACAATTCTCAATACACTTGTCATCACAATGCTCCCTGACACTGGTGGTCAGTATGCTCCTTGAACCGTTTCATGACAAGGTTCCATGCCTTCTTCATCATAATAATCCATGCCCTTTTCATCACAATGCTCCAAGATGCCTCTAATCACAATGCTCCATGCACTTGTCATCTAAAAGCTCCATGACACTTGTCATCAGAATGCTCCATTCCCTAGTCATCACAATGCTCCATGACCCCTGTCATCACAACACTCCATGAACATTTTCATCCCAGTGCTCCATGACCCTTGTCATCACAATGATCCATGCCCTTGTCATCCCAATGCTCCATGACCCCTGTATTCACAATACTCCGTGAAGCTTGTCATCACAGTGCTCTATGACACATGTCATCACAATGCTCCATGCCTTTGTCAGCAAAATGTTACAAGAACTTGTCATTACAGTCCTCTATGCGCTTGTCATCACAATACTCCTTTTCCATTGTCATCACAATCCTCCATGTACCTTGGGATCACATTGCTTCATGCTCTTGTCATCACAATGCTCCATGCTCCTTGAAGTCAAAATGATCCAAACCTCTGTCATCACAATGCTCCAAACACTTGTGATCACAATGTTCTATAACACTTGTCATCACAACGCTCCATGATGCCTGTCATCACAATACACCATGCCCTTTTCATTACAAAGCTCCATGACCTTTGTCATAACAATTCTCAATACACTTGTCATCACAATGCTCCCTGACACTTGTCATCAGAATGCTCCTTGAACCCTCTCACGAAAAGGCTTCATGCCTTTACCATCACAATGCCCCATTCCATTTTCATCACAATACTCCATGCCATTGTCATCAAAATACTCCACAAGCTTGTCATCAGAATGTTCCATGCCCCTTGTCATCACAATTCTCCATGCACTTGTCAGCACAAAGCTCCCTGACCCTTGTCATCACAATGCTCCAAGCCATTGTCATCACAATGCTCCATTACCTTTGTCATCAGATTCCTCCATGACACTTGTCATCGCTATGCTCCATGCCATCGTCATCACAATGGGCCATTACATATGTCATCACAATGCTCCCTGACACCTGGCTTCACAATACTGCATGACCTGGTCATCAGGATGCTCCATGCCCTTTTCATCAAAATGCGCCATTCCAACTGTCATCGCAATAATCCATGAAACTTATTAGACCAATATTCCATGCCCTTGTCATCACAATGCACCATGCCCACTCTCAACATAATAATCTAAGAAACATGTCAGACCAGTTCTCCATGCATCTGTCATCACAGTGCACCATGCCCTTGTCATCACAATGCTCATGACCCCTGTCATCACAATGCTCCGTGACTCCAGTCATCACAATGCTTCATAACGTTTGTCATTACAATGGTCCATGCCCGCCTCATCACAAGGCTCTGTGACCTTTGTAACCACAATGCTCCATGAACTTTTCATCACAATTCTCTGTGACCCTTGTCATCACAATGCTCCATGTCTTTTTCAGAGCAATGCTCCATGACCATTGTCATCACAATGTGCCACGCGCATCTCACCACAACGTTCCAAACCTTGTCATTGCAATGCTCCATAAACCTTGTAATCACAATGGTCCATGCACTTCTCATCAAAATGCTCTCTCACCAGAAATATCACAATGTTCCATCATTAGTCATCACAATACTCCCTCACCCGTGGAATCACAATGATCCATGACCCTGTCATCACAATGCTACATCCACTTATCATCACAATGTTCCATGACCCCTGCCATCACAATGTTCCGTAACCCCTGTCATCAAAATGCTCCATGACCCTTTCCATCCCAAAGCTCCATGACCCCTGGCATCACAATGTTCTATAACCCCTGCCATCTAAATGTTCCATTACACTTTTTATCAAATTGCTGCATGACCCGGTCTTCAAAATGCTCCCTGCCCTTCTCATCACAATGCACCATGCCCTTGTCCTCAAAATGCTCCATAACTTGTCATCACAAAGCTCCATGACCCTTGGCATCACACTGCTCCATGTCATTGTCATCACAATGCTCCATGAACACTCTCATAATATTGTTCAATGCCATTGTCATCACAAAGCTCCATGATACTTGTCATCACAACGCTCGATGCCCTTCTCATCACAATGCTCCATGCCCTTGTCATTACAGCCCTGCATGACCCATGTATCACAGTGTTCCGTGCCCTTGTCATCACAATGCTCCAAGCCCACTCTCATCACAATAATCCATGAAACAATTCAGACCAAAGTTCCATACCCTTCTCATCACAATTCTCCATTACCCCTGTCATAACAATGCACCATTACCCCTGCCATCACAATGTTCCATAACCCCTGTCATCAAAATGCTCCTTGACCCTTTCCATCGCAAAGCTCCAAACCCCTGACATCACAATGTTCTATAACCCCTGCCATCTAAATGTTCCATTACACTTTTTATCAAATTACTGCATGACCCGGTCATCAAAATGCTCCCTGCCCTTCTCATCACAATGCACCATGCCCTTGTCATCAAAATGCTCCATGACACCCTCCTTTTCTTGGCGGGGATCGGGCGTGCGGTCCCGGTCCGCGTAATGTACGGAGGTAGAGGGAAAGGGCTCCGGCCCCCTCGGCGTCATGTCTTCGGTACCGGCGGCTTCCATTCCGCGGGTTCTATCCTCAAGCGCCGGGACACAGGGAAAAAAAAAAAAAAAAAAAAAAAAAAAAAAAAAAAAAAAAAAAAAATGCTCCATGACTTGTCATCACAAAGCTCCATGACCCTTGGCATCACACTGCTCCATGTCAGTGTCATCACAATGCTCCATGAACCCTCTCATAACATTGTTCAATGCCATTGTCATCACAAAGCTTCTTGATACTTGTTATCACAATGCTCGATGCCCTTCTCATCACAATGCTCCATGCCCTTGTCATTACAGTCCTGCATGACCCATGTATCACAGTGTTCCGTGCCCTTGTCATCACAATGCTCCATTACCTCTGTCATTACAATGAACCATGACCCCTGCCATCACAATGTTCCACGGCCTAGTCATCAAAATGTTCCATAAAACTTGTCATCGCAATGCTGAAGACCACTGAAATCACAATGCTCCATGCCCTTGTTATCACAAAGCTCTATGACGCATGTCATCAGAAAGTTCCAAGGCCTTCTCATCACAATTCTCCTTGCCATAGTCATCACAATGCTCCAAGACCCCTGTAAACATAATGCTCCATGCCCCTTTTCATCTCAATGCTCCATGAACCCTGTCATCACAATGCACCATGCCCATCATCATAATGCTTCAGGCTATTGTCATCACAATGAAATCAATATTCTCCATGACCTCTTTCATCATAATGCTCCAAAACCTTGTGATCACAATGTTCCATAACACTTATCATCACAACATCCCATGACGCTCATCATCACAGTTATCCATGGACTTCTCATCACAATGCTCCATGATCTTTGTCATCACAATGCTCAATATACTTGTCATCACAATGCTCCCTGACACTTGTCGTCAGTATGCCCCTTGAACCCTGTCATGAGAAGGCTCCATGCCTTTTTCATCACAATAATCCATGACCTTTTCATCACAATGCTCCAAGATCCCTGTAATCACAATGCTCCATGCCCTTCACATCAAAAAGCTGACTGACGCATGTAATCAGAATGTTCCATGGACTTCTCATCACAATGCTCCATGCCCTTTTCATCACAACGCTCCAAGACCCCTGTAATCACAATGCTCCATGCTCCTTTTCATCAGAATGCTCCATGAGACTTGTCATCACAAGTCGCCATGGCCTTCTCATCACAATGCTCCAGGACCTTGTCCTCACCATGCTCCATTCCCTTGTCATCACAATGCTCCATGACCCCTGTCATCACAACACTCCATGAACATTTTCAGCCCCATGTTCCATGACCTTCTCATCACAATGCTCCATGGCCAATATCGTCACAATGCTCCATGACCACTGTCATCACAACACTCCATGACACCTGACAACACAATGATCCGGGACTCCTGTCATCACAATGCTCCATTCCCTAGTCATCACAATGCTCCATGACCCCTGTCATCACAACACTCCATGAACATTTTCAGCCCAGTGCTCCATGTCCCTTGTCATCACAGTGATCCATGCCCTTGTCATCCCAATGCTCCATGACCCCTGAATTCACAAAGCTCCGTGACGCTTGTCATCACAGTGCTCCATTACACATGTCATCACAATGCTCCATGTCTTTCTCAGCAAAATGCTACATGATCTTGTCATGACAATGCTCTATGCGCTTGTCATCACAATACTCCATTTCCATTGTCATCACAATCCTCCATGAACTTTGGGATCACATTGCTTCATGCCCTTGTCATCACAATGCTCCATGCTCCTTGAAATCAAAATGATCCATGACCTCTGTCATCACAATGCTCCAAACCCTTGTGATCACAATGTTCCATAACACTTGTCATCACAACGCTCCATGATGCCTGTCATCACAATACTCCATGCCCTTTTCATCACAATTCTCCATGACCTTTGTCATCAAAATTCTCAAGACACTTGTCATCACAATGCTCCGTGGCACTTGTCATCAGAATGCTCCTTGAAACCTGTCACGAAAAGGCTCCATGCCTTTTTCATCTCAATGCCCCATGCCATTTCATCACAATGCTCCGTGACCCTTGTCATTACAATTCTCCATGCACTTGTCAGCACAATGCTCCCTGACCCTTCTCCTCACAATGCTCCAAGCCATTGTCATCACAATGCTCCATTACCTTTGTCATCAGAATCCTTCATGACACTTGGCATCACAATAATCCATGCCATCGTCATCACAATGGGCCATTACATATGTCATCACAATGCTCCCTGACACCTGTCTTCACAATACTGCATGATCTGCTCATCACGATGTTCCATGCCCTTGTCATCACAATGCGCCATTCCAACTCTCATCGCAATAATCCATGAAACTTATTAGACCAATGTTCCATGCCCTTGTCATCAAAATGCTCCATGCCCTTGTTAACACAATGCTCCATGACCTCTGTCATCACAATGCTCCATCATTCCAGTCACCACCATGGTTCATACCCTCGTCATCAACAGTCTCTGTGACCTTTTTAACCACAATGCTCCATGAACTTTTCATCACAATGGTCCTTGACCCTTGTCATCACAATGCTCTATGCCTTTCTCAGCACAATGCTCTATGACCCTTGTCATCACAATGCACCATGCGCTTCTCATTACAATGCTCCACAATCTTGTCATCACAATGCTCCATAAAATTTGTCATCACAATGCTCCATGCACTTCTCATCAAAATGCTCTCTCACCACTGATATCACAATGCTACATCACTATTTGTCACAACACTCCCTCACCCCTGTCATCACAATGTTACATGACTCCTGTCATCACAATGCTACATGCACTTATCATCACAATGATCGATGAGCCCTGACATCACAATGTTCCATAACACCTGTCATCAAAATGTTCCATGACACTTTTCATCAAATTGCTCCATGACCCTGTCATCACAATGCTCCCTGCCCTTCTCATCACAATGCACAACGCCCCTGCCATCAAAATGCTCCATGACCTTTGTCATCACAAAGATCCATGACCATTGGCATCACAATGCTCCATGTCATTGTCATCACATTGCTCCATGCCCTTGTCTTCACATAGCTCCATGACACATGTCATCAGAATGCTCCATGGCCTTCTCATCACAATGCTCCATGCCCTTGCCATGACAATGCTCCATTACCCCTGTCATAACAATGCTCCATGACCCCTGCCATCACGATGTTCCATGGCCTTGTCATCACAAGAATCCATGACCGTTCTCATCACAATGCTCTAAGAACACTGTAATCACAATTCTCTATGCCCCTTTTCATCTCAATGATCCATGAACCATGTCATCACAATGCACCATGCCCATCATCATAATGCTTCATGCTATTGTCATCACAATGAAATCAAAATGCTCCATGACCTCTGTCATAACAATGTTCCATACCCTTGTGATCACCATAATCCATAACACTTATCATCACAACACCCCATGACGCTCATCATCACAATTATACATGGTCTTCTCTTCACAATGCTCCATGATCTTTGTCTTCACAATTCTCAATACACTTGTCATCACAATGCTCCCTGACACTGGTGGTCAGTATGCTCCTTGAACCCTTTCATGACAAGGCTCCATGCCTTCTTCATCATAATAATCCATGCCCTTTTCATCACAATGCTCCAAGATGCCTGTAATCACAATGCTCCATGCACTTGTCATCTAAAAGCTCCATGACACTTGTCATCAGAATGCTCCATTCCCTAGTCATCACAATGCTCCATGACCCCTGTCATCACAACAATCCATGAATATTTTCAGCACAGTGCTCCATGACCCTTGTCATCACAATGATCCATGCCCTTGTCATCCCAATGCTCCATGAACCCTGTATTCACAATGCTCCGTGACGCTTGTCAACACAGTGCTCCATGACACATGTCATCACAATGCTCCATGCCTTTGTCAGCAAAATGCTACATGACCTTGTCATTACAATCCTCTATGTGGTTGTCATCACAATACTCCATTTCCATTGTCATCACAATCCTCCATGAATTTTGGGATCACATTGCTTCATGCCCTTTTCATCACAATGCTCCATGCTCCTTGAAATCAAAATGATCCATGACCTCTGTCATCACAATGCTCCAAACTTTTGTGATTACAATGTTCCATAACACTTGTCATCACAACGCTCCATGATGCCTGTCATCACAATACTCCATGCCCTTGTCATCACAATGCTCCTTGACACCTGTCATCACAATGCTCCGTGACTCCAGTCATCACAATGCTTCATAACGTTTGTCATCACAATGATCCATGCCCGCATCATCACAAGGCTCTGTGACCTTTGTAACCACAATGCTCCATGAACATTTCATCACAATTCTCTGTGACCCTTGTCATCACAATGCTCCATATCTTTGTCAGAACAATGCTCCATGACCATTGTCATCACAATGTGCCACACGCATTTCATCACAACGGTCCACAACGTTTTCATTGCAATGCTCCATAAACCTTGTAATCACAATGGTCCATGCACTTCTCATCAAAATGCTCTCTCACCAGAGATATCACAATGTTCCATCACTAGTCGTCAAAATACTCCCTCACCCCTGGAATCACAATGATCCATGACTCTGTAATCAAAATGCTACGTCCCCTTATCATCAAAATGTTCCATGACCCCTGACATCACAATGTTCTATAACCCCTGCCATCAAAATATTCCATTACAATTTTTATCAAATTGCTGCATGACCCGGTCATCAAAATGCTCCCTGCACTTCTCATCACAATGCACAATGCCCTTGTCATTAAAATGCTCCATGACTTGTCATCACAAAGCTCCATGACCCTTGGCATCACATTGCTCAATGTCATTGACATCACAATGCTCTATGAAAAATCTCATAACATTGCTCAATGCCCTTGTCATCATAAAGCTCCATGACACCTGTCATCACAATGCTCGAAGCCCTTCTCATCACAATGCTCCATGCCCTTGTCATTACAGTCCTGCATAACCCATGTATCACAGTGTTCCGTGCCCTTGTCATCACAATGCTCCATGCCCACTCTCATCACAATAATCCATGAAACATTTCAGACCAAAGTTCCATACCCTTCTCATCACAATGCTCCATTACCCCTGTCATAACAATGCACCATGACCGCTGCCATCAAAATGTTCCACGGCCTAGTCATCACAAGGTTCCATGACACTTCTCATCACAATGCTCAAGACCCCTGAAATCACAATGCTCCATGTCCTTGTCATCACAATGCTCAAAAATCCTTGTAATTACAATGCTCCATGCCCCTTTTCATCTCAATGCTCCATGAACCCTGTCATCACAATGCACCATGCACATCATCATAATGCTTCAGGCTATTTTCATCACAATGAAATCAATATTTTCCATGACCTCTGTCATCATAATGCTCCAAACCCTTGTGATCACAATGTTGCATAACACTTATCATCACAACACACCATGATGCTCATCATCACAATTTTCCATGGTCTTCTCATAACAATGCTCCATGATCTTTGCCAGCCCAATGCTCAATACACTTGTCATCACAATGCTCCCTGACACTTGTCGTCAGTATGCTCCTTGAACCCTGTCATGACAAGGCTCCATGCCTTTTTCATCACAAAGATCCATGACTTTTTCATCTCAATACTCCAAGATCCCTGTAATCACAATGCTCCATGCCCTTGTTATCACAAAACTCCACGACGCATGTCAACAGAATGCTCCATGGCTTTCTCATCACAATGCTCCATGCCCTAGTCATCACAATGCACTAAGACCCCTGTAAACACAATGCTCCAGGCCCCTTTTCTTCAGAATGCTCCATGAGGCTTGTCATCACAACTCTCCATGGTCTTCTTTTCACAATGCTCCAAGACCTTGTCACCACCATGCTCCATTCCCTTGTCATCACAATGCTCCATGACCCCTGTCATCACAGTAATCCATGAACATTTTCAGCCCAGTGCTCCACTACTTTCTCATCACAATGCTCCATGGCCAATATCATCACAATGCTCCATGACCACTGTCATCACAACACTCCATGACACCTGACAACACAATGATCCGGGACTCTTTTCATCACAGTGCTCTATTCCCTATTCATCACAATGCTCCATGACTCCTGTCATCACAACACTCCATGAACATTTTCAGCCCACTGCTCCATGACACTTGTCATCACAAAGATCCATGCCCTTGTCATCCCAATGTTCCATGACCCCTGTATTCACAACGGACGGTAATGACTTGTCATCACTGTGGCCATGACACATGTCATCACAATGCTGCATGCCTTTGTCATCAAAATGCTACATGACCTTGTCATGACAATGCTCTATGCGCTTGTCATCACAATACTCCACTTCCATTGTCATCACAATCCTCCATGAACTTGGGGATCACATTGCTTCATGCCCTTGTCATCATAATTCTCCATGCTCCTTGAAATCAAAATGATCCATGACCTCTGTCATCACAATGCTCCAAACCCTTGTGATCACAATGTACCATAACACTTGTCATCACAACACTCCATGATGCCTGTCATCACAATACTCCATGCCCTTTTCATTACAAAGCTCCATGACCTTTCTCATCAGAATTCTCAATACACTTGTCATCACAATGCTCCCTGACACTTGTCATCACAATGCTCCTTGAACACTGTCACGAAAAGGCTCCATACAATGCTCCATTACATTTGTCATCAGAATCCTCCATGACACTTGGCATCACAATGCTCCAAGCCATCGTCATCATAATGGGCCATTATATATGTCATCACAATGCTCCCTGACACCTGTCTTCACAATACTGCATGACCTTGTCATCGGGATGCTCCATGCCCTTGTCATCACAATGCGCCATTCCAACTGTCATCGCAATAATCCATGAAACTTATTAGACCAATGTTCCATGCCCTTGTCATCACAATGCTCCATGCCTTTGTTATCACAATGCTCCATGACCTCTGTCATCACAATGCTCCGTGACTCCAGTCATCACAATGCTTCATGACCTTTGTCATCACAATGATTCATGCCCTCGTCATCAACAGTATCTGTGACCTTTTTAACCACAATGCTCCATGAACTTTTCATCACAATGCTCTTTGACCCTTGTCATCACAATGCTCCATGCGCTTGTCAGCAAAATGCTCCATGAAACATGTCATCACAATGCACCATGCGCTTGTCATCAGAGTGCTCCACAATCTTGTCATCACAATGCTCCATAAATTTGTCATCACAATGCTCCATGCACTTCTCATCACAATGCCCTCTCACCACTGATATCACAATGCTACATCACTATTTGTCACAATACACCCTCACCCTTGTCGTCACAATGTTCCATGACTCGTGTCATCACAATGCTACATGCAATTATCATCACAAAGTTCGATGACCCCTGACATCACAATGTTCCATAACACCTGTCATCAATATGTTGCATGATACTTTTCATCAAATTGCTCCATGACCCTGTCATCAGAATGCTCCCTGCCCTTCTCATCACAATGCACAACGCCCTTGCCATCAAAATGCTCCATGACCCTTGGCATCACAATGCTCCATGTCATTGTCATCACAATGCTCCATGAACGCTCTCATCACATTGCTCCATGCCGTTGTCATCAAAAAGCTCAATGACACATGTCATCAAAATGCTCCATGGCCTTCTCATCACAATGTTCCATGCCCTTGCCATCACAATGCTCCATTACCCCTGTCATAACAATGCTCCATGACTCCTGTCATCACGAATTTCCATGGCCTTGTCATCAAAGGCTCCATGACCCTTCTCATCACAATGCTCCAAGAACACTGTAATCACAATGCTCTATGCCCCTTTTCATCTCAATGATCCATGAAGGCTGTCATCACAATGCACCATGCCCATCATCATAATGCTTCATGCTATTGTCATCACAATGAAATCAAAATGCTCCATGACCTCTGTCATAACAATGCTCCAAACCCTTGTGAACACAATATTCCATAACACTTGTCATCACAATGCCCCATGTGGCTCGTCATCACAATTATCAATGGACTTCTCATCGCAATGCTCGTTGACCTTTGTCATCACAATGCTCAATACACTTGTCATCAAAATGCTCCCTGACACTTGTCGTCAGTATGCTCCTTGAACCCTGTCATGACAAGGATCCATGCATTTTTCATCACAATGATCCATGACCTTTTCATCACAATTCTCAATATACATGTTATCACAATGCTCCCTGACACTTGTCATCAGAATGCTCCTTGAACCCTGTCACGAAAAGGCTCCATGCATTTTTCATCACAATGCCCCATGCCGTTTTCATCACAATGCTCCATTCCACTGTCATCACAATACTCCACAAGCTCGTCATCAGAATGCTCCATGACCCTTGTCATCACAATTCTCCATGCACTTGTCAGCACAATGCTCCCTGAACCTTGTCATCACAATTCTCCAAGCCATTGTCATCACAATGCTCCATTACTTTTGTCATCAGAATCCTCCATGACACTTGGCAACACAATGCTCCATTCCCTAGTCATCACAATGCTCCATGACACCTGTCATCACAACACTCCGTTTATATTTTCAGCCCAGTGCTTCATGACACTTTTCATCACAATGATCCATGCCCTCGTCATCCCAATGCTCCTTGAACCCTGTATTCACAATGCTCCGTGACGCTTGTCAACACAGTGCTCCATGACACATGTCATTACAATGCTCCATGCATTTGTCAGCAAAATGCTACATGACCTTGTCATTAAAATCCTCTATGCGCTTGTCATCACAATACTCCATTTCCATTGTCATCACAATCCTCCATGAAACTTGGGATCACTTTACTTCATGCCCTTGTCATCACAATGCTCCACGTCCCATGTAATCACAATGGTCCATGCCATTGTCATCACAAAGCTCAATGACGCATGTCATAAGAATGCTCCTTGGTCTTCTCCTCACAATGCTCCATGCCCTTGTCTTCAAAATGTTCCAAGACACCTGTAATCAAAATGCTCCTTTCCCCTTTTAATCAGTATGCTCCATGAGACTTGTCATCACAGGGCTCCATGGTTTTGTCATCAAAATGCTCCAGGACCTTGTCATCACAATGGTTCACGACCTTGTCATCAAAATTTTCAATGGCCCTTGTCATCATAATGTTTCAAGCCCTAATCATCACAATGCTCCATTATATTTGTCATCACAATCCACCATTACATTTGGTATCACAAAACTCCATGCCATTGTCATCGCCATGGATCATGACATATGTCTCACAATGCTCCCTGACACCTGTCTTCACAATACTCCATGACCTTATCATCACAATGCTGCATGCCCTTGTCATCACAATGCACCATGCCCACTCTCATCACAATAATCTATGAAACTTGTCAGACCAATGCTCCATGACACTGTCATCACAATGCTCCATGCCCCTGTCATCACAATGCTCCATGATTCCAGTCATCACAATGCTTCATAACGTTTGTCATCACAATGGTCCATGCCCGCGTCATCACAAGGCTCTGTGACCTTTGTAACCACAATGCTCCATGAACTTTTCATCACAATTCTCTGAGAAACTTGTCATCACAATGCTCCATGTATTTGTCAGAACAATGCTTCATGACCATTGTCATCACAATGTGCCACGTGCATGTCATCACAATGTTCCAAACCTTGTCATTGCAATGCTCCATAAACCTTGTAATCACAATGCTCCATGCACTTCTCATCAAAATGCTCTCTCACCAGAGATATCACAATATTCAATCACGAGTCATCACAATAAACCCTCACCCTTGTAATCACAATGTTCCATGACCCTGTCATCACCATGCTACATCCCCTTATCATCGCAATGTTCCATGACCCCTGCCATCACAATGTTCCATAAGACCTGTCATCAAAATGCTCCATGACCCTTTCCATCCCAAAGCTCCAAGACCCCTGACATCACAATGTTCTATAACCACTGCCATCAAAATGTTCCTTTACACATTTTAAAATATGCTGCATGACCCTGTCATCAAAATGCTCCATGACTTGTCATCACAAAGCTCCAAGACCCTTGGCATCACAATGTTCCATGTCATTGTCATCACAGTGCAGCATGAACCCTCTCATCACCTTGCTCCATGCCCTTGAAATCACAAAGCTCCATGACACTTGTCATCACAATGCTCGATGCCCTTCTCATCACAATTCTCCATGCCCTTGTCATTACAGTCCTGCATGAGCCATGTATCACAGTGTTCCCTTTCCTTGTCATCACAATGCTCCATGCCCACTCTCATCACAATAATCCATGAATCATTTCAGACCAAAATTCCATACCCTTCTCATCACAATGCTCAATTAACCCTGTCATAACAATGCACCATGACACCTGCCATCACAATGTTCCACTGCCTAGTCATCACAAAGTTCCATAATACTTCTCATCACAATGCTCAAGACCCCTGAAATCACAATGCTCCATGCCCTTGTCATCACAAAGCTCCATGACGCATGTCATCAGAATGTTCCATGGCTTTCTCATCACAAAGCTCCATGCCATTGTCATCACAATGCTCCAAGAGCCTTGTAATCACAATGCTCCATGCCCCATTTCATCTCAATGTTCCATGAAATCTGTCTTCACAATGCTCCAAGAGCCTTGTAATCACAATGCTCCATCCCACTTTTCATCTCAATGCTCCATGAACCCTGTCATCACAATGCACCATGCCCATCATCATAATGCTTCAGGCTATTGTCATCACAATGAAATCAATATTCTGCATGACCTCTGTCATCATAATGCTCCAAACCCTTGTGATCACAATGTTGCATAACACGTATCATCACAACACCCCATGACGCTCATCATCACAATTATCCATGGTCTTCTCATCACAATGCACCATGATCTTTGTCATCACAATGCTCAAAACACTTGTCATCACAATGCTCCCTGACACTTGTCGTCAGTATGCTCATTGAACCCTGTCATGACAACGTTCCATGCATTTTTCATCACAATGATCCATGACCATTTCATCACAATCCTTCAAGGTCCCTGTAATCACAATGCTCCATGCCCTTGTCATCACAAATCTCCATGACGCATGCCATCAGAATGCTCCATGGCCTTCTCATCACAATGCTCTATGCCCTAGTCATCACCATGCTCCAAGACCCCTGTAATCACAATGCTCCATGCCCCTTTTCATCAGAATGCTCCATGAGACTTGCCATCACAAGTCTCCATGATCTTCTCATCACAATGCTCCAGGAACTTGTCATCACCATGCTCCATTCCCTTGTCATCACAATGCTCCATGACAGCTGTCATCACAATAATCCATGAACATTTTCAGCCCAATGCTCCACGACCTTCTCATCACAATGCTCCATTGCCAATATCATCACAATGCTCCATGACCACTGTCATCACAACACTCCATGACACCTGACAACACAATGATCCAGGACTCTTGTCATCACAATGCTCCATTAGCTTGTCGTCACAATGCTACATGACACCTGTCATCACAACTCTCCATGAACATTTTCAGCCCAGTGCTCCATGACCCTTGTCATCACAATGATCCAAGGCTTTGTCATCCCAATGCTCCATGACCCCTGTATTCACAATGCTCCTTGACGCTTGTCATCACAGTGCTCCATGACACATGTCATCACAATGCTCCATGCCTTTGTCAGCAAAATGCTACATGACTTTGTCATTACAATACTCTATGAGCTTGTCATCAAACTACTCAATTTCCATTGTCATCACAATCCTCCATGAACTTTGGGATTACATTGCTTCATGCCCTTGTCATCACAATGCTCCATGCTCCTTGAAATCAAAATGATCCATGACCTCTGTCATCCCAATGCTCCAAACCCTTGTGATTACAATGTTCCATAACACTTGTCATCATAACGCTCCATGATGCCTGTCATCACAGTACTCCATGCCCTTTTCATCACAATGCTCCATGACTTTTGTCACCACAATTCTCAATACACTTGTCATCACAATGCTCCCTGACACTTGTCATCAGAATGCTCCTTGAACCCTGTCACGAAAAGGCTCCATAGCTTTTTCATCACAATGCCCCATGCCGTTTTCATCACAATGCTCCATGCCATTGTCATCAAAATACTCCACAAGCTTGTCATCAGAATGCTCCATGACCCTTGTCATCACAATGCTCCAAGCCATTTTCATCACAATTCTCCATTACCTTTGTCATCAAAATCCTCCCTGACACTTGGCATCACAATACTCCTGCCATCCTCATCACAATGGGCCATTACATATGTGATCACAATGCTCCCTGACACCTGTCTTCACAATACGGCATGACCTGGTCATCACAATGCTCCATGCCCTTGTCATCACAGTGTGCCATTCCAACTGTCATCGAAATACTGCATGAAACTCATTAGACAAATGTTCCATGCCATTCTCATCACGATGCTCAATGCCCTTATTATCACAATGCTCCATGACCCCTGTCAGCACAATTCTCCATGACTCCAGTCATCACAATGCTTCATGACCTTTGTCATTACAATGGTCCATGCCCTCGTCATCAACAGTCTCTGTGATCTTTTCAACCACAATGCTCCATGAACTTTTCATCACAATGCTCTTTGACCCTTGTCATCACAATTTTCTATGTCTTTCTCAGCACAATGCTCCATGAACCTTGTTATCACAGTGCTCCATGCGCTTGTCAGCACAATGCTCCATGTCACATGTCATCACAATGCACCATGCGCTTGTCATCACAGTGCTCCACAACCTTGTCATCACAATGCTCCATAAAATTTGTCATCACAGTGCTCCATGCACTTCTCATCAAAATGCTCTCTCACCACTGATATCACAATGCTACATCACTATTTGTCACAATACTCCCTCACCCCTGTCATCACAATGTTCCATGACTCCTGTCATCACAATGCTACACGTACTTATCATCACAATGTTCGATGACCCCTGACATCACAATGTTCTATAACACCTGTCATCAAAATGTTCCATGACAATTTTCATCAAATTGCTTTATGACCCAGTCATCAGAATGCTCCCTGCCCTTCTCATCACAATGCACAACGCACTTGCCATCAAAATGCTCCATGACCTTTGTCATCACAAAGATCCATTACCCTTGGCATCACAATGCTCCATGTCATTGTCATCACAATGCTCCATGAACGCTCTCATCACGTTGCTCCATGCCCTTGTCTTCACATAGCTCCATGACACATGTCATCAGAATGCTCCATGGCCTTCTCATCACAATGTTCCATGCCCTTGTCATCACAATAGGCCATTCCAACTGTCATCGCAAGAAACCATGAAACGTATTACACCAATGTTCCATGCCCTTGTCATCACAATGCTCCATGCCCTTGTTATCACAATGCTCCATGACCCATGTCATCACAATGCTCCGTGACTCCAGTCATCACAATGCTTCATGAACTTTGTCATCACAATGGTCCATGCCCTTGTCATCAACTGTCTCTGTGACTTTTTAACCCCAATGCTCCATGAACTTTTCTTCGCAGTGCTCTTTGACCCTTGTCATCACAATGCTCTATGCCTTTCTCAGCACAATGCTCCATGACCCTGGTCATCACAATGCTCCATGCACTTGTCTGCACAATGTTCCATGACACATGTCATCACAGACCTCCATGACCCCTGTCATCACAATGCTCAGTGACTCCAGTCATCACAATGCTTCATAACGTTTTTCCTCAAAATTGTCCAAGCCCGCGTCATCACAAGGCTCTGTGACATTTGTTACCACAATGCTCCATGAACTTTTCATCACAATTCTCTGTGACCCTCGTCATCACAATGCTACATGTCTTTGTCAGAACAATGCTCCATAACCATTATCATCACAGTGTGCCACGCGCATTTCATCACAACGGTACACAATCTTGTCATTGCAATGCTCCATAAACTTTGTAATCACAATGCTCCATGCACTTCTCATCAAAATGCGCTGTTACCAGAGATATCACAGTATTCCATCCCTAGTCATCGCAATACTCCCTCACCCCTGTAATCAGAATGTTCCATGACCCTGTCATCACACTGCTACATCCCCTTATCAACACAATGTTCCATGACCCCTGACATCTCAATGTTCCATAACCCATGTCATCAAAATGCTCCATGATCCTTTTCATCCCAAAGCTCCAAGACCCCTGACATCACAATGTTCTATAACCCCCGCCATCAAAATATTCCATTACACTTTTCATCAAATTGCTGCATGAGCCGGTCATCAAAATGCTCCCTGCCCTTCTCATCACAATGCACCATGTCCTTGTCATCAAAATGCTCCATGACTGGTCAGCAGAAAGCTCCATGACCACTGGCATCACAATGCTAAATGTCATTGTCATCACCATGCTCCATGAACCCTCTCATAACATTGCTCAATGCCCTTGTCATCACAGAGCTCCATGACACTTGTCATAACAATGCTCGATGCCCTTCTCATCACAATGCTCCATGTCCTTGTCATTACAATCCTGCATGACGAATGTATCATAGAGTTCCGTACCCTTGTCATCACAATCCTCCATGCCCACTCTCATCACAAAAATCCATGAAACATTTCAGACCAATGTTCCATGGCCTTCTCATCACAATGCTCCATTACCTCTGTCATAACAATGCACCATGAACCCTGCCATCACTATGTTCCACGGCGTAGTCTTCACAAGGTTCCATGACACTTGTCATCACAATGCTGAAAACCACTGTAATCACAATGCTCCATGCCCTTCTCATCACAAAGCTCCATGACGCATGTCATCAGAATGTTCCATGGCCTTTTCATCACAATGCTCCATGCCCTTGTCATCACAATGCTCCAAGACCTTGTAAACACAATGCACCATGCCCATTTTCATCTCAATGCTCCATGAACCCTGTCATCACAGTGCACGTTGCCCATCATCATAATACTTCAGTCTATTGTCATCACAATGAAATCAATATTCTCCATGACCTCTGACTTCATAATGCTCCAAACCCTTGTGATCACAATGTTCCATATAACTTATCATCACAGCACCCCATGACGCTCATCATCACAATTATCCATGGTCTTCTCATCACAATGCTCCATGATCTTTGTCATCCTGATGCTCAATACACTTGTCATCACAATGCTCCCTGACACTTGTCGTCAGTATGCTCCTTGAACCCTGTCATGACAAGGCTCCAAGCCTTTTTCATCACAATAATCCATTCCCTTTCCATCACAATGCTCCAAGATCCATGTAATCACAATGCTCCATGGCCTTGTCATCAAAAAGCTCCATGAGACATGTCATCAGAATGTTTCCTGGCCTTCTCATCACAATGTTCCATGCCCTTTTCATCACAATGCTCCAAGACCCCTGTAATCACAATGCTCCATGCCCCTTTTCATCAGAATTCTCCATGAGACTTTTCATCACAAGTCTCCATGGTCTTCCCATCACAATGCTCCAGGACCTTGTCATCACCATGATCCATTCCCTTGTCATCACAATGCTACATGACCCCTGTCATCTCAGTAATCCATGCACAAATGTCAGCCCAATGCTCCACGACCTTCTCATCACAATGCTCCATGGCCAATATCATCACAATGCTCCATGACCACAGTCCTCACAACACTCCATGACACCTGACAACACAATGATCTGGGACACTTGTGATCACAATGCTCCATTCCCTAGGCATCACAATGCTCCATGAACCCTGTCATCACAAATCTCCATGAACATTTTCAGCCCAGTGATCCATGACTCTTGCCATCACAATGATCCATGCCCTTGTCATCCCAATGCTCCATGACGCCTGTATTCACAATGCTCTTGACTCTTGTCATCACAGTGCTCCATGACCTTTGTCACCACAATCCTCTTTACACTTGTCATCACAATGTTCCCTGACAGATGTCATCAGAATGCTCCTTGAAACCTGTCACGAAAAGGCTCCATGCCTTTTTCATCACAATGCCCCATGCCGTTTTCATCACAATGCTCCATGCCATTGTCATCAAAATACTCCACAAGCTTGTCATCAGAATGCTCCCTGACCCTTGTCATCACAATTCTCCATGCACTTGTCAGCACAATGCTCCCTGACCCTTGTCATCACAATGCTCCAAGTCATTGTCCTCACAATGTTCCATGACCCCTGTCATCACAACACTCCATGACACCTGACAACACAATGATCCGGGATTCTTGTCATCACAATGCTCCATTCCCTAGTCGTCACAATGCTCCATGACACCTGTCATCACAACACTCCATGAACATTTTCAGCCGAGTGCTTCTTGAAGCTTGTCATCACAATGATCCATGCCCTTGTCATCCCAATGCTCCATGACCCCTGTATTCACAATGCTCCTTGAAGCTTGTCATCACAGTGGTCCATGACACATGTCATCACAATGCTCCATGCCTTTGTCAGCAAAATGCTACATGACCTTGTCATTACAATCCTCTATGCGCTTGTCATCACAATACTCCATTTCCATTGGCATCACAATCCTCTATGAACCTGGGGATCACATTGCTTCATGCCCTTGTCATCACAATGCTCCATGCTCCTTGAAATCAAAATGATCCATGACCTCTGTCATCACAATGCTCCAACCACTTGTGATCACAATATTCTGTAACACTTGTCAACACAATGCCCCTTGACGATCGTCATCACAATTATCCATGGTCTTCTCATCACAATGCTCCCTGACCTTCGTCATCACAATGCTCAATTCACTTGTCATCAACATGCTCCCTGACACTTGTTGTCTGTATGCTCCTTGAACCCTGTCATGACCAGGCTCCATGCCTTTTTCATCACAATGATCCATGCCCTTTTCATCACAATGTTCCAAGTCCCATGTAATCACAATGGTCCATGCCATTGTCATCAAAGAGCTCAATGACGCATGTCATCAGAATGCTCCTTGGTCTTCTCCTCACAATGCTCCATGCCCTTGTCTTCACAATGTTCCAAGACCCTTGTAATCACAATGCTCCATTCCCCTTTTAATCAGTATGCTCCTTGAGACTTGTCATCACAAGGCTCCATGGTTTTGTCATCACAATGCTCCAGGACCTTGTCATCACAATGCTTCACGACCTTATCCTGAAAATTTTCAATGGCCCTTGTCATCATAATGCTCCAAGCCCTAATCATCACAATGCTCCATTATATTTGTCATCACAATCCACCATTACATTTGGTACCACAAAGCTCCATGCCATTGTCATTGTCATGGACCATGACATATGTCTCACAATGCTCCCTGACACCTTTCTTCACAATACTCCATGACCTTATCATCACAATGCTCCATGCCCTTGTCATTACAATGCACCATGCCCACTCTCATCACAATAATCTGTGAAACTTGTCAGACAAATGCTCCATGCCACTGTCATCACAATGCTCCATGCCCTTGTCATCACAAGGCTCCATGACCCCTGTCATCACAATGCTCCATTACTCCAGTCATCACAATGCTTCATAACGTTTGTCATCACAATGGTCCATGCCCCCGTCATCACAAGGCTCTGTGAAATTTGTAACCACAATTCTTCATGAACATTTCATAACAATTCTCTGTGAAACTTGTCATCACAATGCTCCATTTCTTTGTCAGAACGATTCTCCATGACCATTGTCATCAGAATGTGCTACGCGCAGTTCATCACAACGGTCCACAAGTTGTCATTGCAATGCTCCATAAAACTTGTAATCACAATGGTCAATGTAATTCTCATCAAAATGCTCTCTCACCAGACATATCACAATGTTACATCAGTAGTCATCAAAATACTCCCTCACCCTTGTAATCAAAATGTTCCATGACACTGTCATCACAATGCTACATCCCCTTATCATAACAATGTTCCATGACCCCTGCCATCACAATGTTCATAAGCCCTATCATCAAAATGCTCAATGACCCTTTCCATCCCAAAGCTCCAAGACCCCTGACATCACAATGTTCTATAACCCCTGCCATCAAAATGTTCCATTACACTTTTTATCAAATTGCTGCATGACCCGGTCCTCAAAATGTTCCCTGCCCTTCTCATCAAAATGCTCCATGACTTGTCATCACAAAGCTCCAAGACCCTTGGCATCACAATGCTCCATGTCATTGTCATCACAATGCTCCATGAACCCTCTCATCACATTGCTCCATGCCCTTGTCATCTCACAGATCCGTGACACTTGTCATCACAATGCTCAATGCCTTTCTCATCACAATGCTCCATGCCCTTCTCATTACAGTCCTGCATGACCCATGTATCACAGTGTTCCGTGCCCTTGTCATCACAATGCTCCATGCCCTCTCTCATCACAATAATCCATGAAACATTTCAGACCAAATTTCTATACCCTTTTCATCACAATGCTCCATTACCCCTGTCATAACAATGCACCATGACACCTGCCATCACAATGCACCATGACACCTGGCATCACAATGATCCACGGCCTAGTTATCACAATGTTCCATGATAATTCTCATCACAATGCTCAAGACCCCTGATATCACAATGCTCCATGCCCTTGTCATCACAAAGCTCCATGACGCATGTCATCAGAATGTTCCATGGCCTTCTCATCACAATGCTCCATGCCCTTGTCATCACAATGCTCCAAGACCCTTGTCATCACAATGCTCCATTCCCCACTTCATCTCAGTGCTCCATGAAATCTGTCATCACAATGCTCCAAGACCCTTGTAATCACAATGCTCCATGCCCCTTTTCATCTCAATGCTCCATGAACCCTGTCATCACAATGCACCATGCCCATCATCATAATGCTTCAGGCTATTGTCATCACAATGAAATCAATATTCTGCATGACCTCTGTCATCATAATGCTCCAAACCCTTGTGATCACAATGTTGCATAACACGTATCATCACAACACCCCATGACACTCATCATCTCAATTGTCCATGGTCTTCTCATCACAATGCTCCATGATCTTTGCCATCACAATGCTCAATACACTTGTCATCGCAATGCTCCCTGACCCTTGTCGTCAGTATGCTCCTAGAACCCTGTCATGACAAGTTTCCATGCATTTTTCATCACAATGATCCATGACCATTTCATCACAATGCTCCAAGGTCCCTGTAATCACAATGCTCCATACCCTTGTCATCACAAAACTCCATGACGCATGTCATCAGAATGCTCCATGGCCTTCTCATCACAATGCTCTATGCCCTAGTCATAACAATGCTCCAAGACCCCTGTAATAACAATGCCCCATGCCCCTTTTCATCAGAATGCTCCATGAGACTTGCCATCACAAGTCTCCATGGTCTTCTCATCACAATGTTCCAGGACCTTGACATCACCATGATCCATTCCCTTGTCATCACAATGCTCCATGACCCCTGTCATCACAATAATCCATGAACATTTTCAGCCCAATGCTCCACGACCTTCTCATCACAATGCGCCATTGCCAATATCATCACAATGCTCCATGACCACTGTCATCACAACAATCCATGACACATGACAACACAATGATCCAGGACTCTTGTCATCACAATGCTCCATTAACTTGTCGTCACAATTCTAAATGACAACTGTCACCACAACTCTCAATGAACATTTTCAGCCCAGTGTTCCAAGACCCTTGTCATCACAATGATCGATGCCCTTGTCATCCAAATGCTCCATGACCCATGTATTCACAATGCTCCTTGACGCTTGTCATCACAGTGCTCCATGACACATGTCATCACAATGCTCCATGCCTTTGTCAGCAAAATGATACATGACCTTGTCATTACAATGCTCTATGCACTTGTCATCACAATACTCCATTTCCATTGTCATAACAATCCTCCATGAACTTTGGGATCACATTGCTTCATGCCCTTGTCATCACAATGCTCCATGCTCCTTGAAATCAAAATGATCCATGACCTCTGTCATCACAATGCTCCAAACCCTGGTGATCATAATATTGCATAACACTTGTCCTCACAACGCTCCAAGATGCCTGTCATCACAATACTCCATGCCCTTTTCATCACAATTCTCCATGACCTTTGTCACCACAATTCTCAATACACTTGTCATCACAATGCTCCCTGACACTTGTCATCAGAATGCTCCTTGAACCCTGTCACGAAAAGGCTCCATGCCTTTTTCATCACAATGACCCATGCCATTTTCATCACAATGCTCCATGCCATTGTCATCAAAATACTCCACAAGCTTGTCATCAGAATGCTCCATGACCCTTGTCATCACAATTTTCCATGCACTTGTCAGCACAATGCTCCCTGACCCTTGTCATCACAATGCTCCAAGCCATTGTCATCACAATGCTCCATTACCTTTGTCATCAGAATCCTCCCTGACACTTGGCATCACAATGCTCCATGCCATCCTCATCAAAATGGGCCATTACATATGTGATCACAATGCTCCCTGACACGTGTCTTCACAATACGGCATGACCTGGTCATCACAATGCTCCATGCCCTTGTCATCACAGTGTGCCATTCCAACTCTCATCGCCATACTCCATGAAAGTTATTAGACCAATGTTCCATGCCCTTGTCATCACAATGCTCCATGCCCTTGTTTCACAATGCTCCATGACCCCTGTCATCACAATGCTCCATGACTCCAGTCATCACAATGCTTCATGACCTTTGTCATCACAATGGTCCATGCCCTCGTCATCAACAGTCTCTGTGACCTATTTAACCACAATGCTCCATGAACTTTTCATCACAATGCTCTTTGACCCTTGTCATCACAATGCTCTATGCCTTTCTCAGCACAATGCTCCATGACCCTTGTCATCACAATGCTCCATGCGCTTGTCAGCACAATGCTCCATGACACATGTCATCACAATGCACCATGCGCTTGTCATCACAGTGCTCCACAACATTGTCATCACAATGCTCCATAAAATTTGTCATCACAATGTTCCATGCACTTCTCATCAAAATGCTCTCTCACCACTGATATCACAATGCTACATCACTATTTGTCACAATACTCCCTCACCCCTGTCATCACAATGTTCCATGACTCCTGTCATCACAATGCTACATGCACTTATCATCACAATGTTCGATGACCCCTGAAATCACAATGTTCCATAACACCTGTCATCAAAATGTTCCATGACACTTTTCATCAAATTGCTCCATGACCCTGTCATCAGAATGCTCCCTGCCCT
Source organism: Mesoplodon densirostris (assembly GCF_025265405.1). Classification (NCBI taxonomy): domain Eukaryota; kingdom Metazoa; phylum Chordata; class Mammalia; order Artiodactyla; family Ziphiidae; genus Mesoplodon; species Mesoplodon densirostris. The sequence goes on along the minus strand of NW_026778197.1, from coordinate 5,354,126 downwards.
TCTCATCACAATGCACAACGCCCTTGCCATCAAAATGCTCCATGACCTTTGTCATCACAAAGATCCATGACCCTTGGCATCACAATGCTCCATGTCATTGTCATCACAATGCTCCATGAACGCTCTCATCACATTGCTCCATGCCCTTGTCTTCACATAGCTCCATGACACATGTCATCAGAATGCTCCATGGCCTTCTCATCACAATGCCCCAAGCCCTGTCCATCACAATGCTCCATTACACCTGTCATAACAATGCTCCATGACCCCTGACATCACGATGTTCCATGGCCTTGTCATCACAAGGCTCCATGACCCTTCTCATCACAATTCTCCAAGAACACTGTAATCACAATGCTCTATGCCCCTTTTCATCTCAATGATCCATGAACCCTGTCATCACAATGCACTATGCCCATCATCATAATGCTTCATGCTATTGTCATAACAACGAAATCAAAATGTTCCATGACCTCTGTCATAACAATGCTCCAAACCCTTGTGATCACAATATTCCATAACACTTGTCATCACAATGCCCCAGGATGCTCATCATCACAATTATCCATGGTCTTCTCATCACAATGCTCCATGACCTTCGTCATCACAATGCTCAATACACTTGTCATCAACATGCTCCCTGACACTTGTTGTCTGTATGCTCCTTGAACCCTGTCATGACAAGGCTCCATGCCTTTTTCATCACAATGATCCATGCCCTTTTCATCACAATGCTCCAAGTCCCATGTAATCACAATGGTCCATGCCATTGTCATCACAAAGCTCAATGACGCATGCCATCAGAATGCTCCTTGGTCTTCTCCTCACAATGCTCCATGCATTTGTCTTCACAATGTTCCAAGACCCCTGTAATCACAATGCTCCATTCCCCTTTTAATCAGTATGCTACATTCCCCTTTTAATCAGTATGCTCCATTCCCCTTTTAATCAGTATGCTCCATGGTTTTGTCATCACAGTGCTCCAGGACCTTGTCATCACAATGCTTCACGACCTTGTCATCAAAATTTTCAATGGCCCTTGTCATCATAAGGCTACAAGCCCTAATCATCACAATGCTCCATTTTATTTGTCATCACAATCCTCCATTACATTTGGTATCACAAGCTCCATGACATTGTCATCGCGATGCACCATGACATATGTCATCACAATGCTCCCTGACACCTGTCTTCACAATACTCCATGACCTTATCATCACAATGTTCCATGCCCTTGTCATCACAATGCAACATGCCCACTCTCATCACAATAATCTATGAAACTTGTCAGACCAATGCTCCATGCCACTGTCATCACAATGCTCCATGCCCTTGTCATCACAATGCTCCATGACCACTGTCATCACAATGCTCCGTGACTCCAGTCATCACAATGCTTCATAACATTTGTCATCACAATGGTCCATGCCCGCGTCATCACAAGGCTCTGTGACCTTTGTAACAACAATGCTCCATGAACTTTTCATCACAATTCTCTGAGAAACTTGTCATCACAATGCTCCATGTCTTTGTCAGAACAATGCTCCATGACAATTGTCATCACAATGTGCCACGCGCATTTCATCACAACGTTCCAAACATTGTCATTGCAATGCTCCATAAACCATGTAATCACAATGGTCCATGCACTTCTCATCAAAATGCTCTCTCACCAGAGATATCACAATGTTCCATCAATAGTCATCACAATACACACTCGTCCTTGTAATCACAATGTTCCATGACACTGTCATCACAATGCTACATCCCCTTATCATCACAATGTTCCATGACCCCTGCCATCACAATGTTCCATAAGTCCTGTCATCAAAATGCTCAATGACCCTTTCCATCCCAAAGCTCCAATACCCCTGCCATCACAATGTTCTATAACCACTGCCATCAAAATGTTCCATTACACTTTTTATCAAATTGCTGCATGACCCGGTCAACAAAATATTCCCTGCCCTTCTCATCAAATGCTCCATGACTTGTCATCACAAAGCTCCAAGACCCTTGGCATCACAATGCTCCATGTCATTGTCATCACAATGCTCCATGAACCCTCTCATCACATTGCTCCATGCCCTTGTCATCACACAGCTCCGTGACACTTGTCATCACAATGCTCCATGCCCACTCTCATCACAATAAGCCATGAAGCATTTCAGACCAAATTTCTATACCCTTCTCATCACAATGCTCCATTACCCCTGTCATAAAAATGCACCATGACACCTGCCATCACAATGCACCATGACACCTGCCATCACAATGATCCACGGCCTAGTCATCACAAGGTTCCATGATAATTCTCATCACAATGCTCAAGACCCCTGATATCACAATGCTCCATGCCCTTGTCATCAAAAAGCTCCATGACGCATGTCATCAGAATGTTCCATGGCCTTCTCATCACAATGCTCCATGCCCTTGTCATCACAATGCTCCAAGACCCTTGTCATCACAATGCTCCATGCCCCATTTCATCTCAATGCTCCAAGAAATCTGTCATCACAATGCTCCAAGACCCTTGTAATCACAATGCTCCATGCCCCTTTTCATCTCAATGCTCCATGAACCCTGTCATCACAATGCACCATGCCCATCATCATAATGCTTCAGGCTATTGTCATCACAATGAAATCAATATTCTGCATTACCTCTGTCATCATAATGTTCCAAACCCTTGTGATCACAATGTTGCATAACACGTATCAGCAAAACACCCCATGACGCTCATCATCACAATTATCCATGGTCTTCTCATCACAATGCTCCATGATCTTTGTCATCACAATGCTCAATACACTTGTCATCACAATGCTCCCTGAACCTTGTCGTCAGTATGCTCCTTGAACCCTGTCATGACAAGTTTCCATGCATTTTTCATCACAATGATCCATGACAATTTCATCACAATGCTCCAAGATCCCTGTAATCACAATGCTCCATGCCCTTGTCATCACAAATCTCCATAATGCATGTCATCAGAATGCTCCATGGCATTCTCATCACAATGCTCTATGCCCTAGTCATAACAATGCTCCAAGACCCCTGTAATCACAATGCTCCATGCCCCTTTTCATCAGAATGCTCCATGAGACTTGCCATCACAAGTCACCTGTAATCACAATGCTCCATGCCCCTTTTCATCAGAATGCTCCATGAGACTTGCCATCACAAGTCTCCATGGTCTTCTCATCACAATGTTCCAGGACCTTGACATCACCATGATCCATTCCCTTGTCATCACAATGCTCCATGACCCCTGTCATCACAATAATCCATGAACATTTTCTGCCCAATGCTCCACGACCTTCTCATCACAATGCTCCATTGCCAATATCATCACAATGCTCCATGACCACGGTCATCACAACACTCCATGACACCTGACAACACAATGATCCAGGACTCTTGTCATCACAATGCTCCATTCCCTTGTGGGCACAATGCTACATGACACCTGTCATCACAACTCTCCATGAACATTTTCAGCCCAGTGCTCCATAACACTTTTCATCACAATGATCCATGCCCTTGTCATCCCAATCCTCCATGACCCCTGTATTCACAATGCTCCTTGACCCCTGTCATCACAGTGCTCCATGACACATGTCATCACAATGGTCCATGCCTTCGTCATCATCAGTCTCTGTGACCTTTTTAACCACAATTCTCCATGAACATTTCATCACAATGCTCTTTGACCCTTGTCATTACAATGCTCTATGCCTTTCTCAGCACAATGCTCCATGACCCTTGTCATCACAATGCTCCATGTGCTTGTCAGCACAATGCTCCATGACACATGTCATCACAGTGCACCATGGGCTTGTCATCACAGTGCTCCACAACATTGTCATCACAATGCTCCATAAAATTTGTCATCACAATGCTCCGTGCACTTCTCATCAAAATGCTCTCTCACCACTGATATCACAATGCTACATCACTATTTGTCACAATACTCCCTTACCCCTGTCATCACAATGTTCCATGACTCCTGTCGTCACAATGCTACATGCACTTATCATCACAATGTTCGATGACCCCTGACATCACAATGTTCCATAACACCTGTCATCAAAATGTTCCATGACACTTTTCATCAAATTGCTCCATGACCTAGTCATCAGAATGCTTCCTGCCCTTCTCATCACAATGCACAAAGCCCTTGCCATCAAAATGCTCAATGACCTTTGTCATCAAAAAGATCCATGACCCTTGGCATCACAATGCTCCATGTCATTGTCATCACAATGCTTCATGAACGCTCTCATCACATTGCTCCATACCCTTGTCTTCACATAGCTCCATGACACATGTAATCAGAATGCTCCATGGCCTTCTCATCACAATGCTCCATGCCCTTGCCATCATAATGCTCCATTACCCCTGTCATAACAATGCTCCATGACCCCTGCCATCACGATGTTCCATGGCCTTGTCATCACAAGACTCCATGACCCTTGTCATAACAATGATCCAAGAACACTGTAATCACAATGCACTATGCCCCTTTTCATCTCAATGATCCATGAACCCTGTCATCACAATGCACCATGCCCATCATCATAATGCTTCATGCTATTGTCATTACAACGAAATCAAAATGTGCCATGACCTCTGTCATAACAATGCTCCAAAACCTTGTGATCACAGTATTCCATAACCCTTGTCATCAAAATGCCCCATGATGCTCGTCATCACAATTATCCATGGTCTTCTCATCACAATGCTCCATGACCTTCGTCATCACAATGCTCAATACACTTGTCATCAACATGCTCCCTGACACTTGTTGTCTGTATGCTCCTTGACGCCTGTCATGACAAAGCTCAATGCCTCTTTCATCACAATGATCCATGACCTTTTCATTCCAATGCTCCAAGTCCCATGTAATCACAATGGTCCATGCAATTGTCATCACAAAGTTCAATGATGCATGCCATCAGAATGCTCCTTGGTCTTCTCCTCACAATGCTCCATGCCCTTGTCTTCACAAAGTTCCAAGACCCCTGTAATCACAATGCTCCATTCCCCTTTTCATCAGTATGCTCCATGAGACTTGTCATCACAAGGCTCCATGGTTTTGTCATCACAATGCTCCAGGACCTTGTCATCACAATGCTTCAAGACCTTGTCATCAAAATTTACAATGGCCCTTGTCATCATAATGCTCCAAACCCTAATCATCACAATGCTCCATTATATTTGTCATCACAATCCTCCATTACATTTGGTATCACAAAGCTCCATGCCATTGTCATCGCCATGGGCCATGACATATGTCATCACAATGCTCCCTGACACCTGTCTTCACAATATCCCATGACCTTATCATCACAAACCTCCATGACGCATGTCACCAGAATGTTCCTTGGACTTCCAAACACAATGCTCCATGCACTTGTCATCACAATGTTCCATGACCTTTCTCATCACAATTCTCAATACACTTGTCATCACAATGCTCCCTGACACTTGTCGTCAGTATGCTCCATGAACCCTGTTATTACAAGGATCCATGCCTTTTTCATCAGAATGATCCATGCCCTTTTCATCACAGTGCTCCAAGACCCCTGTAATCACAATGCACCATGCCCTTATCATCACAAATCTCCATGACGCATGTCATCAGAATGTTCCATGGACTTCTCATCACAATTCTCCATGCCCTTGTCATCACAGTGCTCCAAGACCCCTGTAATCACAATGCTCCATGCACTTGTCTTCACAGAGCTCCATGACGCATGTCATCAGAATGTTCCAAGGACTTCCCAACACAATGCTCCATTCCCTTGTCATCACAATGCTCCAAGACACCTATAATCACAATGCTCCATGCCCCTTTTCATCTCCATGCTCCATGAACCCTGTCATCACAATGCACCATGCCTATCGTCATAATGCTTCAGGCTATTGTCATCACAATGAAATCAAAATGCTCCATGACCTCTGTCATCACAATTCTCCAAACCCTGGTGATCACAATGTTACATAACACTTATCATCACATCACCCCTTGACGCTCATCATCACAATTATCCATGGTCTTCTCATCACAGTGCTCCATGACCTTTGTCATCACAATTCTCAATTCACTTGTCATCACAATGCTTCCTGACACTTGTCGTCAGTATGCTCCATGAACACTGTCATGACAAGCCTCCATGACTTTTTCATCACAATGATCCAAGCCCTTTTCATCGCAATGTTCCAAGACTCCTGTAATCACAATGCTGCATGCCCTTGTCATCACAAAGCTCCATGACGCATGTCATCAGAATGTTCCATGGACTTCTCATCACAATGATCCATGCCCTTGTCATGACAATGCTCCAAGACCCCTGTAATCACAATGCTCCATGCCCCTTTTCATCTCAATGAACTATGAACCCTGTCATCACAATGCTCCATGCCCTTGTCATCACAAAGCTGCATGACACATATCATCACAATGTTCCATGGACTTCTCATCACAATGCTCCATGCCCTTGTCATCACAATTCTCCAAGACCCCTGTAATCACAATGCTCCATGCCACATTTCATCTCAATGCTCCATGAACCCTGTCATCACAAGGCACCATGCCCATCATCATAATGCTTCAGGCTATTGTCAACACAATGAAATCAAAATGCTCCATGACCTGTGTCATCACAATGGTCCAAACCCGGGTAATAACAAAGTTGCATAACACTTATCATCACAACACCCCATGACGCTCATCATCACATTTATCCAAGGTCTTCTCATCACAAGGCTCCATGAACTTTGTCATCACAATTCTCAATACACATGTCATCACAATGATCCCTGACACTTGTCTTCAGTATGCTCCATGAACCCTGTCATGACAAGGCTCCATGCCTTTTTCATCACAATGATCCCTGCCCTTTTCATCACAATGCTCCAAGACCCCTGTAATCACAATGCTCCATGCACTTGTCATCACAAAGCTCCATGACGCATGTCATCAGAATGTTCCATGGACTTCTCATCACAATGCTCCATGCCCTTGTCATCACAATGCTCCAAGACCTCTGTAATCACAATGCTCCATGCCCCCTTTTCATCTCAATGCTCCATGAACCCTGTCATCACAAGGCACCATGCCCATCATCATAATGCTTCAGGCTATTGTCAACACAATGAAATCAAAATGCTCCATGACCTCTGTCATCACAATGCCCCAAACCCGGGTAATAACAAAGTTGCATAACACTTATCATCACAACACCCCATGACGCTCATCATCACATTTATCCAAGGTCTTTTCATCACAATTCTCCATGACCTTTGTCGTCACAATTCTTAATACACGTGTCATCACAAGGCTCCCTGACACTTGTCGTCAGTATGCTCCATGAACCCTGTCATGACAAGGCTCCATGCCTTTTTCATCAAAATGATCCATGCCCTTTTCATCACAATGCTCCAAGACCCCTGTAATCACAATGCTCCATGCCCTTGTCATCACAACGCTCCATGACTCATGTCATCAGAATGTGCCATGGACTTCTCATCACAATGCTCCATGCCCTTGTCATCACAATGCTCCAAGACACCTGTAATCACAATGCTCCATGCCCATTTTCATCTCAATGCTCCATGAACCCTGTCATCACAATGCACCATGCCCATTGTCATAATGCTTCAGGCTACTGTCATCACACTGAAATCAAAATGCTCCATGACCTCTGTCATCACAATGCTCCAAACCCTGGTGATCACAATGTAGCATAACACTTATCATTACAACACCCCATGACGCTCATCATCACAATTATCCATGGTCTTCTCATCACAATGCTCCATGACGTTTTTCATCACAATTCTCAATAAAATGGTCATCCCAATGCTCCCTGACACTTGTCGTCAGTATGCTCCATGAACCCTGTCATGACAAGGCTCCATGCCTTTTTCTTCACAATGATCCATGCCCTTTTGTTCACAGTGCTCCAAGACGCCTGTAATCACAATGCTCCATGACGTATGTGATCAGAATATTCCATGGACTTCTCATCACAATGCTCCATGCCCTTGTCATCACAATGTTCCAAGACGCCTCTAATCACAATGCTCCATGCACATTTTCATCTCAATGCTCAATGAACCCTGTCATCACAATGCACCATGCCCATCGTCATAATGCTTGAGGTTATTGTCATCACAATGAAATCAAAATGCTCCATGACCTCTGTCATCACAATGCTCCAAACCCTGGTGATCACAATGTTACATAACACGTATCATCACATCACCCCTTGACGCTCATCATCACAATTATCCATGGTCTTCTCATCACAGTCCTCCATGACATTTGTCAGCACATTTCTCAATACACTTGTCATCACAATGCTTCCTGACACTTGTCGTCAGTATACTCCATGAACCCTGTCATGACAAGGCTCCATGACATTTTCATCACAATGATCCAAGCACTTTTCAACGCAATGCTCCAAGACCCCTGTAATCACAATGCTTCATGCCCTTGTCATCACAAAGCTCCATGACGCATGTCATCAGAATGTTCCATGGAATTCTCATCACAATTCTCCATGCCCTTGTCATCACAATGCTCCAACACCCCTGTAATCACAATGATCCATGCCCCTTTTCATCTCAATGAACTATGAACCCTGTCATCACAATGCTCCATGCTCTTGTAATCACAATGCTCCATGAGGCATGTGATCAGAATATTCCATGGACTTCTCATCACAATGCTCCATGCCCTTGTCATCACAATGCTCCAAGACCCCTCTAATCAAAATGCTCCATGCCCATTTTCATCTCAATGCTCAATGAACCCTGTCATCACAATGCACCATGCCCATCGTCATAATGCTTCAGGCTATTGTCATCACAATGAAATCAAAATGCTCCATGACCTCTGTCATCACAATGCTCCAAAACCTGGTGATCACAATGTTGCATAACACTTATCATCACAACACACCATGATGCTCATCATCACAATTATCCATGGGCTTCTCACCACAATGCTCCATGAACTTTGTTATCACATTTCTCAATACACTTGTCATCACAAGGCTCCCTGACACTTGTCATCAGTATGCTCCATGAACCCTGTCATGACAAGGCTCCATGCCTTTTTCATCACAATGATCCATGCCCTTTTCATCACAGTGTTCCAAGACCCCTGTAATCACAATGCTCCATGACCTTGTCATCACAAATCACCATGACGCATGTGATCAGAATGTTCCATGGACTTCTCATCACAATGCTCCATGCCCTTGTCATCAAAATGCTCCAAGACCGCTCTAATCACAATGCTCCATGCCCCTTTTCATCTCAAAGCTCCATGAACCCTGTCATCACAAGGCACCATGCACATCATCATGATGCTTCAGGCTATTGTCAACACAATGAAATCAAAATGCTCCATGACCCCTGTCATCACAATGCTCCAAACCAGGGTAATAACAATGTTGCATAACACTTATCATCACAAAACCCCATGACGCTCATCATCACATTTATCCATGGTCTTCTCATCACAATGCTCCCTGACCATTGTCATCAGAATTCTCAATACACTTGTCATCACAATGCTCCCTGACACTTGTGGTCAGTATGCTCCATGAACACTGCCATGACAAGGATCCATGCCTTTTTCATCATAATGATCTATGCCCTTTTCCTTGCAATGCTCCAAGACTCCTGTAATCACAATGCTCCATGCATTTGTCATCACAAAGCTCCATGACGCATGTCATCAGAATGTTCCATGGATTTCTCATCACAATGCTCCATGCTTTTGTAATCACAATGCTCCAAGACCTCTGTAATCACAATGCTCCATGCCCCCTTTTCATCTCAATGCTCCATGAACCCTCTCATCACAAGGCACCATGCCCATCATCATAATGCTTCAGGCTATTGTCAACAAAATGAAATCAAAATGCTCCATGACCTCGGTCATCAAAATGCTCCAAACCCGGGTAATAACAGTGTTGCATAACACTTATCATCACAACACCCCATGACGCTCATCATCTCATTTATCCAAGGTCTTCTCATCACAATGCTCCATGACCTTTGTCGTCACAATTCTTAATACACGTGTCATCACAAGGCTCCCTGACGCTTGTCGTCAGTATGCTCCATGAACCCTGTCATGACAAGGCTCCATGCCTTTTTCATCACAATTATCCATGCCCCTTTCCTCGCAAATCTCCAAGACTCCTGTAATCACAATGCTCCATGCAGTTGACATCACAAAGCTCCATGACACATGTCATCAGAATGTTCCATTGACTTCTCATCACAATGCTCCATGCCCTTGTCATCACAGTGCTCCAAGACCACTATAATCACAATGCTCCATGCCCTTGTCATCACAGTGCTCCAAGACCACTATAATCACAATGCTCCATGCCCTTGTCATCACAAAGCTCCATGACGCATGTCATCAGAATGTTCCATGGACTTCTCATCATAATGCTCCATGGCCTTGTCATCACAATGCTCCAAGAACCCTGTAAGCACAATGCTCCATGCCCCTTTCATCTCAATGCACCATGAACCCTGTCATCACAAGGCATCATGCCCATCATCATAATGCTTCAGGCTATTGTCAAAACAATGAAATCAAAATGCTCCATGACCTCTGTCATCACAATGCTCCAAAAACGGGTAATAACAATATTGCATAACAATTATCATCACAACACCCCATGACGCTCATCATTACATTTATCCATGGTCTTCTCATCACAATGCTCCATGAACTTTGTCATCACAATTCTCAATACACTTGTCCTCACAATGCTCCCTGACCCTTGTCGTCAGTATGCTCCATGAACCCTGTCATGACAAGGCTCCATGCCTTTTTCATCACAATAATCCATGCCGTTTTCATCACAGTGCTCCAAGACCCCTATAATCACAATGCTCCATACCCTTGTCATCACAAAGCTCCATGACGCATGTGATCAGAATGTTCCATGGATTTCTCATCACAATGCTCCATGCCCTTGTCATCACAATGCTCCAAGAACCCTGTAATCACAATGCTCCATGGCCCTTTTCATCTGAATGCTCCATGAACCCTGTCATCACAATGCACCATGCCCATCATCATAATGCTTCAGGCTATTGTCATCCCAATGAAATCAAAATGCTCCATGACCTCTCTCATCACAATGCTCCAAACCCTGGTGATCACAATGTTGCATAACACTTATCATCACAACACCCCATGACGCTCATCATCACAGTTATCCATGGTCTTCTCATCACAATGCTGCATGACCTTTGTCATCACAATTCTCAATACAGTTGTCATCACAATGCTCCCTGACCTTTGTCGTCAGTATGATCCATGAACCCTGTCATGACAAGGCTCCATGCCTTTTTCATCACAATGATCCATGCCCTTTTCATCACAATGCTCCAAGACCCCTCTAATCACAATGCTCCATGCCCATTTTCATCTCAATGCTCAATGAACCCTGTCATCAAAATGCACCATGCCCATCGTCATAATGCTTCAGGCTATTGTCATCACAATGAAATCAAAATGCTCCATGACCTCTGTCATCACAATGCTCCAAACCCTGGTGATCACAATGTAGCATAACACTTATCATCACAACACCCCATGATGCTCATCATAACAGTTATCCATGGGCTTCTCACCACAATGCTCCATGAACATTGTTATCACATTTCTCAATACTTTTGTCATCACAATGCTCCCTGACACTTGTCGTCAGTATGCTCCATGAACCCTGTCATGACAAGGCTCCATGCCTTTTTCATCACAATGATCCATGCCCTTTTCATCACAATGCTCCAAGACCCCTGTAATCACAATGCTCCATGCCCTTGTCATCACAAATCTCCATGACGCATGTGATCAGAATGTTCCATGGACTTCTCATCACAATGCTCCATGCCCTTGTCATCACAATGCTCCAAGACCCCTCTAATCACAATGCTCCATGCCCGTTTTCATCTCAAAGCTCCATGAACCCTGTCATCACAAGGCACCATGCCCATTATCATAATGCTTCAGGCTATTGTCAACACAATGAAATCAAAATGCTCCATGACCTCTGTCATCACAATGCTCCAAACCCGGGTAATAAAAATGTTGCATAACATTATCATCCCAACACCCCATGACGCTCATCATTACATTTATCCATGGTCTTCTCATCACAATGCTCCATGACCATTGTCATCACAATTCTCAATACACTTGTCATCACAATGCTCCCTGACACTTGCGGTCAGTATGCTCCATGAACACTGTCATGACAAGGCTCCATTCCTTTTTCATCACAATGATCCATGCCCTTTTCCTTGCAAGGCTCCAAGACTCCTGTAATCACAATGCTCCATGCACTTGTCATCACAAAGCTCCATGACGCATGTCATCAGATTGTTCCATGGACTTCTCATCACAATGCTCCATGCCCTTGTCATCACAATGCTCCAAGACCCCTGTAATCACAATATTCGATGCTCCTTTTCATTTCAATGCACCATGAACCCTGTCATCACAATGCACCATGCCCATCATCATAAAGCTTCAGGCTATTGTCATCACAATGAAATCAAAATGCTCCATGACCTCTGTCATCACAATGCTCCAAACCCTGGTGATCACAATGTTGCATAACACTTATCATCACAACACCCCATGACGCTCATCATCACAATTATCCATGGTCTTCTCATCACAATGCTCCATGAACTTTGTCATCACAATTCTCAATAAACATGTCATCACAATGATCCCTGACACTTGTCGTCAGTATGCTCCATGATCCCTGTCATGACAAGGCTCCATGCCATTTTCATCACAATGATCCATGCCATTTTCATCGCATAGCTCCAAGACCCCTGTAATCACAATGCTCCATGCAATTGTCATCACAAAGCTCCATGACGCATGTCATCAGAATGTTCCATGGACTTCTCATCACAATGCTCCATGCCTTTGTCATCACAATGCTCCAAGACCTCTGTAATCACAATGCTCCATGCCCCCTTTTAATCTCAATGCTCCATGAACCCTGTCATCACAAGGCACCATGCCCATCATCATAATGCTTCAGGCTATTGTCAACACAATGAAATCAAAATGCTCCATGACCTCTGTCATCACAATGCTCCAAACCCGGGTAATAACAATGTTGCATAACTCTTATCATCACAACACCCCATGACGCTCATCATCACATTTATCCAAGGGCTTCTCATCACAATGCTTCATGACCTTTGTCGTCACTATTCTTAATACACGTGTCATCCACAAGGCTCCCTGACACTTGTCGTCAGTATGCTCCATGAACCCTGTCATGACAAGGCTCCATGTCTTTTTCATCACAATTATCCATGCCCTTTTCCTCGCAAAGCTCCAAGACTCCTGTAATCACAATGCTCCATGCAGTTGAAATCACAAAGCTCCATGACACATGACATCAGAATGTTCCATGGACTTCTCATCACAATGAGCCATGCCCTTCTCATCACAGTGCTCGAAGACCCCTACAATCACAATGCTCCATGCCCTTGTCATCAAAAAACTCCATGACGCATGTCATCAGAATGTTCCATGGACTTCTCATCACAATGATCCATGCCCTTGTCATCACAATGCTCCAAGACCCCTCTAATCACAATGCTCCATGCCCCTTTTCATCTCAATGCACCATGAACCTTGTCATCACAAGGCACCATGCCCATCATCATAATGCTTCAGGCTATTGTCAACACAATGAAATCAAAATGCTCCATGACCTCTGTCATCACAATGCTCCAAACCCGGGTAATAAAAATGTTGCATAAAATTATCATCACAACACCCCATGACGCTCATCATTACATTTATCCATGGTCTTCTCATCACAATGCTCCATGAACTTTGTCATCACAATTCTCAATACACTTGTCCTCACAATGCTCCCTGACACTTGTCGTCAGTATGCTCCATTAACCCTGTCATGACAAGGCTCCATGCCTTTTTCATCACAATCATCCATGCCCTTTTCATCACAGTGCTCCAAGACCCCTATAATCACAATGCTCCATGCCCTTGTCATCACAAAACTCCATGACGCATGTGATCAGAATGTTCCATGGACTTCTCATCACAGTGCTCCAAGCCCCTTTTCATCTCAATGCTCAGTGAACCCTGTCATCACAAGGCACCATTCCCATCGTTATAATGCTTCAGCCTATTGTCAACACAATGAAATCAAAATGCTCCATGACCTCTGTCATCACAATGCTCCAAACCCTGGTGAACACAAGGTTGCATAACACTTATCATCACATCACCCCATGATGCTCATCATCACAGTTATCCATGGTCTTCTCTTCACAATGCTCCATGACATTTGTCATCACAATTCTCAATACACTTGTCATCACAATGCTCCCTGACACTTGTCGTCAGTATGCTCCATGAACCCTGTCATGACAAGGCTCCATGCCTTTTTCATCACAATGATCCATGCCCTTTTCATCACAGTGCTCCAAGAACCCTGTAATCAAAATGCTCCATGACGCATGTGATCAGAATGTTCCATGGACTTCTCATCACAATGCTCCATGCCCTTGTCATCACAATGCTCCAAGACCCCTCTAATCACAATGCTCCATGCCCCTTTTCATCTCAATGCTCCATGAACCCTGTCATCACAATGCACCATGCCCATCGTCATAATGCTTCAGGCTATTGTCATCACAATGAAATCAAAATGCTCCATGACCTCTGTCATCACAATGCTCCAGACCCTGGTGATCACAATATTGCATAACAATTATCATCACAACACCCCATGACGCTCATCATCACAATTATCCATGGTCTTCTCACCACAATGCTCCATGAACTTTGTCATCACAATTCTCAATACACTTGTCATCAAAATGCGCCCTGACACTTGTCGTCAGTATGCTCCATGAACCCTGTCATGACAAGGCTCCCTGCCTTTTTCCTCACAATAATCCATGCCCTTTTCATCACAGTGTTCCAAGACCCCTCTAATCAGAATGCTCCATGACCTTGTCATCAGAAACCTCCATGACGCATGTGATCAGAATGTTCCATGGACTTTTCATCCCAATGCTCCATGCCATTGTCATCAAAATACTCCACAAGCTTGTCATCAGAATGCTCCATGACCCTTGTCATCACAATTCTCCATGCACTTCTCAGCACAATGCTCCCTGACCCTTGTCATCACAATGCTCCAAGCCATTGTCACCACAATGCTCCATTACGTTTGTCATCAGAATCCTCCATGACACTTGGCATCACAATTCTCCATGCCATTGTCATTACAATGGGCCATTACATATGTCATCACAATGCTCACTGACACCTCTCTTCACAATAATGCATGACCTGGTCATCACAATGCTCCATGCACTTGTCATCACAATGTGCCATTCCAACTCTCAACACAATAATCCATGAAACTTATTAGACCAATGCTCCATGCCCTTGTTATCACCATGCTCCATGCCCTTGTTATCACAATGTTCAAAACCACTATAATTAGAATGCTCCATGCCCCTTTTCATCAGTATGCTCCATGAGACTTGTCATCACAAGGCTCCATGGTTTTCTCATCACAATGCTCCAGGACCTTGTCATCACAATGCTTCACGACATTGTCATGAAAATTCTCAATGGCGCTTGTCATCATAATGCTCCAAGCCCTAGTCATGACAATGCTCCATTATATTTGTCATCACAATCCTCCCTTACATTTGGCATCAGAATGCTCCATGCCATTGTCATCGCAATGGACCATGACATATGTCATCACAATGCCCCCTGACACCTGTCTTCACAATACTCCATGCCCTTATCATCACAATGCTCCATTAACCCTGTCATAACAATGCACCATGACACCTGCCATCACAATGATCCACGGCCTAGTGATCACAAGGTTCCATGATAATTCTCATCACAATGCTCAAGACCCCTGATATCACAATGCTCCATGCCCTTGTCATCACAAAGCTCCATGACGCATGTCATCAGAATGTTCCATGGCCTTCTCATCACAATGCTCCATGCCCTTGTCATCACAATGCTCCAAGACCCTTGTAATCACAATGCTCCATGCCGCATTTCATCTCAATGCTCCATGAAATCTGTCATCACAATGCTCCAAGACCCTTGTAATCACAATGCTCCATGCCGCTTTTCATCTCAATGCTCCATGAACCCTGTCATCACAATGCACCATGCCCATCATCATAATGCTTCAGGCTATTGTCATCACAACGAAATCAAAATGTTCCATGACCTCTCTCATAACAATGCTCCAAACCCTTGTGATCACAATGTTGCTTAACACGTATCATCACAACACCCCATGATGCTCATCATCACAATTATCCATAGTCTTCTCATCACAATGCTCCATGATCTTTGTCATAACAATGCTCAATACACTTGTCATCACAATGCTCCCTGACCCTTGTCGTCAGTATGCTCCTTGAACCCTGTCATGACAAGTTTCCATGCATTTTTCATCACAATGATCCATGACCATTTCATCACAATTCTCCAAGGTCCCTGTAATCACAATGCTCCATGCCCTTGTCATCACAAAACTCCATGTCGCATGTCATCAGAATGCTCCATGGCCTTCTCATCACAATGCTCTATGCCCTAGTCATAACAATGCTCCAAGACCACTGTAATCACAATGCTCCATGCCCCTTTTCATCAGAATGCTCCATGAGACTTGCCATCACAAGTCTCCATGGTCTTCTCATCACAATGTTCCAGGACCTTGACATCATCATGATCCATTCCCTTGTCATCACAATGCTCCATGACCCCTGTCATCAAAATAATCCATGAACATTTTCAGCCCAATGCTCCACGACCTTCTCATCACAATGCTCCATTGCCAATATCATCACAATGCTCCATGACCACTGTCATCACAACACTCCATGACACCTGACAACACAATGATCCAGGACTCTTGTCATCACAATGCTCCATTCCCTTGTCGTCACAATGCTACATGACACCTGTCAGCACAACTCTCCATGAACATTTTCAGCCCAGTGCTCCATGACCCTTGTCATCACAATGATCCATGCCCTTGTCATCCCAATGCTCCATGACCCCTGTATTCACAATGCTCCTTGACGCTTGTCATCACAGTGCTCCATGACACATGTCATCAAAATGCTCCATGCCTTTGTCAGCAAAATGCTACATGACCTTGTCATTACAATGCTCTATGCGCTTGTCATCACAATACTCCATTTCCATAGTCATCACAATCCTCCATAAACTTTGGGATCACATTGCTTCATGCCCTTGTCATCACAATGCTCCATGCTCCTTGAAATCAAAATGATCCATGACCTCTGTCATCACAATGCTCCAAACCCTTGTGATCACAATGTTCCATAACACTTGTCATCACAATGCTCCATGATGCCTGTCATCACAATACTCCATGCCCCTTTCATCACAGTGCTCGATGACCTTTGTCACCACAATTCTCAATACACTTGTCATCACAATGCTCCCTGACACTTGTCATCAGAATGATCCTTGTACCCTGTCATGAAATGGCTCCATGCCTTTTTCATCACAATGCCCTATGCCATTTTCATCACAATGCTCCATGCCATTGTCATCAAAATACTCCACAAGCTTGTCATCAGAATGCTCCATGACCCTTGTCATCACAATTCTCCATGCACTTGTCAGCACAATGCTCCCTGACCCTTGTCATCACAATGCTCCAAGCCATTGTCATCACAATGCTCCATTACCTTTGTCATCAGAATCCTCCCTGACACTTGGCATCACAATGCTCCATGCCATCCTCATCACAATGGGCCATTACATATGTGATCACAATCCTCCCTGACAACTGTCTTCACAATACGGCATGACCTGGTCATCACAATGCTCCATGCCCTTGTCATCACAGTGTGCCATTCCAATTCTCATCGCAATATTCCATGAAAGTTGTTAGACCAATGTTCCATGTCCTTGTCATCACAATGCTCCATACCCTTGTTATCACAATGCTCCATGACCCCTGTCATCACAATGCTCCGTGACTCCAGTCATCACAATGCCTCATGACCTTTCTCATCACAATGGTCCATGCCCTCGTCATCAACAGTCTCTGTGACCTTTTTAACCACAATGCTCCATGAACTTTTCATCACAATGCTCTTTGACCCTTGTCATCACAATGCTCTATGCCTTTCTCAGCACAATGCTCCATGACCCTTGTCATCACAAAGCTCCATGCGCTTGTCAGCACAATGCTCCATGACACATGTCATCACAATGCACCATGCGCTTGTCATCACAGTGCTCCACAACATTGTCATCACAATGCTCCATAAAATTTGTCATCACAATGCTCCATGCACTTCTCATCAAAATGCTCTCTCACCACTGATATCACAATGCTACATCACTATTTGTCACAATACTCCCTCACCCCTGTCATCACAATGTTCCATGACTCCTGTCATCACAATGCTACATGCACTTATCATCACAATGTTCGATGACCCCTGAAATCACAATGTTCCATAACACCTGTCATCAAAATGTTCCATGACACTTTTCATCAAATTGCTCCATGACCCTGTCATCAGAATGCTCCCTGCCCTTCTCATCACAATGCACAGCGCCCTTGCCATCAAAATGCTCCATGACCTTTGTCATCACAAAGATCCATGACCATTGGCATCACAATGCTCCATGTCATTGTCATCACAGTGCTCCATGAACGCTCTCATCACATTGCTCCATGCCCTTGTCTTCACATAGCTCCATGACACATGTCATCAGAATGCTCCATGGCCTTCTCATCACAATGCTCCAAGCCCTTGCCATCACAATGCTCCATTACCCCTGTCATAACCATGCTCCATGACCCCTGCCATCACGATGTTCCATGGCCTTGTCATCACAAGGCTCCATGACCCTTCTTATCACAATGCTCCAAGAACACTGTAATCACAATGCTCTATGCCCCTTTTCATCTCAATGATCCATGAACCCTGTCATCACAATGCACCATGCCCATCATCATAATGCTTCATGCAATTGTCATCACAATGAAATCAAAATGTTCCATGACCTCTGTCATAACAATGCTCCAAACCCTTGTGATCACAATATTCCATAACACTTGTCATCACAATGCCCCAGGATGCTCGTCATCACAATTATCCATGGTGTTCTCATCACAATGCTCTATGACCTTCGTCATCACAATGCTCAATACACTTGTCATCAACATGCTCCCTGACACTTGTTGTCTGTATGCTCCTTGAACCCTGTCATGACAAGGCTCCATGCCTTTTTCGTCACAATGATCCATGCCCTTTTCATCACAATGCTCCAAGTCCCATGTAATCACAATGGTACATGCCATTGTCATTACAAAGCTCAATGACGCATGCCATCAGAATGCTCCTTGGTCTTCTCCTCACAATGCTCCATGCCCTTGTCTTCACAATGTTCCATGCCCTTGTCATCACAATGCTCCATGCCCATGTCATCACAATGCTCCATGACCCCTGTCATCACAATGCTCCGTGACTCCAGTCCTCACAATAATTCATGACTTTTGTCATCACAATGGTCCATGTCCTCGTCATCAACCGTCTCTGTGACCTTTTTAACCACAATGCTCCATGAACATTCTCAGCACAATGCTCCATGACCCTTGTCATCACATTGCTCCATGCGCTTTTCAGCACAATGCTCCATGACACATGTCATCACAATGCACCATGCGCTTGTCATCACAGTGCTCCACAACATTGTCATCACAATGCTCCATAAAATTTGTCATCACAATGCTCCATGCACTTCTCATCAAAATGCTCTCTCACCACTGATATAACAATGCTACATCACTATTTGTCACAATACTCCCTCACCCCTGTCATCACAATGTTCCATGACTCCTGTCATCACAATGCTACATGCACTTATCATCACAATGTTCGATGAGCCCTGAAATCACAATGTTCCATAACACCTGTCATCAAAATGTTCCATGACACTTTTCATCAAATTGCTCCATGACCCTGTCATCAGAATGCTCCCTGCCCTTCTCATCACAATGCACATCGCCCTTGCCATCAAAATGCTCCATGACCTTTGTCATCACAAAGATCCAAGACCCTTGGCATCACAATGCTCCATGTCATTGTCATCACAATGCTCCATGAACCCTCTCATCACATTGCTCCATGCCCTTGTCATCACACAGCTCCATGACACTTGTCATCACAATGCTCGATGCCCTTCTCATCACAATGCTCCATGCCTTTGTCATTACAGTCCTGCATGACCCATGTATCACAGTGTTCCGTGCCCTTGTCATCACAATGCTCCATGCCCACACTCATCACAATAATCCATGAAACATTTCAGACCAAAGTTCCATACCCTTCTCATCACAATACTCCATTACCCCTGTCATAACAATGCACCATGACACCTGCCATCACAATGATCCACGGCCTAGTGATCACAAGGTTCCATGATAATTCTCATCACAATGATCAAGACCCCTGATATCACAATGCTCCATGCCCTTGTCATCACAAAGCTCCATGACGCATGTCATCAGAATGTTCCATGGCCTTCTCATCACAATGCTCCATGCCCTTGTCATCACAATGCTCCAAGACCCTTGTCATCACAATGCTCCATGCTGCATTTCATCTCAATGCTCCATGAAATCTGTCATCACAATGCTCCAAGACCCTTGTAATCACAATGCTCCATGCCGCTTTTCATCTCAATGCTCCATGAACCCTGTCATCACAATGCACCATGCCCATCATCATAATGCTTCAGGCTATTGTCATCACAATGAAATCAATATTCTGAATGACCTCTGTCATCATAATGCTCCAAACCCTTGTGATCACAATGTTGCATAACACGTATCATCACAACACCCCATGATGCTCATCATCACAATTATCCATAGTCTTCTCATCACAATGCTCCATGATCTTTGTCATAACAATGCTCAATACACTTGTCATCACAATGCTCCCTGACCCTTGTCGTCAGTATGCTCCTTGAACCCTGTCATGACAAGTTTCCATGCATTTTTCATCACAATGATCCATGACCATTTCATCAAAATTCTCCAAGGTCCCTGTAATCACAATGCTCCATGCCCTTGTCATCACAAAACTCCATGACGCATGTCATCAGAATGCTCCATGGCCTTCTCATCACAATGCTCTATGCCCTAGTCATAACAATGCTCCAAGACCCCTGTAATCACAATGCTCCATGCCCCTTTTCATCAGAATGCTCCATGAGACTTGCCATCACAAGTCTCCATGGTCTTCTCATCACAATGTTCCAGGACCTTGACATCATCATGATCCATTCCCTTGTCATCACAATGCTCCATGACCCCTGTCATCAAAATAATCCATGAACATTTTCAGCCCAATGCTCCACGACCTTCTCATCACAATGCTCCATTGCCAATATCATCACAATGCTCCATGACCACTGTCATCACAACACTCCATGACACCTGACAACACAATGAT
This sequence comes from Mesoplodon densirostris, assembly GCF_025265405.1. Classification (NCBI taxonomy): domain Eukaryota; kingdom Metazoa; phylum Chordata; class Mammalia; order Artiodactyla; family Ziphiidae; genus Mesoplodon; species Mesoplodon densirostris. The sequence goes on along the minus strand of NW_026778197.1, from coordinate 5,332,520 downwards.
CCAGGACTCTTGTCATCACAATGCTCCATTCCCTTGTCGTCACAATGCTACATGACACCTGTCAGCACAACTCTCCATGAACATTTTCAGCCCAGTGCTCCATGACCCTTGTCATCACAATGATCCATGCCCTTGTCATCCCAATGCTCCATGACCCCTGTATTCACAATGCTCCTTGACGCTTGTCATCACAGTGCTCCATGACACATGTCATCAAAATGCTCCATGCCTTTGTCAGCAAAATGCTACATGACCTTGTCATTACAATGCTCTATGCGCTTGTCATCACAATACTCCATTTCCATAGTCATCACAATCCTCCATAAACTTTGGGATCACATTGCTTCATGCCCTTGTCATCACAATGCTCCATGCTCCTTGAAATCAAAATGATCCATGACCTCTGTCATCACAATGCTCCAAACCCTTGTGATCACAATGTTCCATAACACTTGTCATCACAATGCTCCATGATGCCTGTCATCACAATACTCCATGCCCCTTTCATCACAATGCTCCATGACCTTTGTCACCACAATTCTCAATACACTTGTCATCACAATGCTCCCTGACACTTGTCATCAGAATGATCCTTGAACCCTGTCATGAAATGGCTCCATGCCTTTTTCATCACAATGCCCTATGCCATTTTCATCACAATGCTCCATGCCATTGTCATCAAAATACTCCACAAGCTTGTCATCAGAATGCTCCATGACCCTTGTCATCACAATTCTCCTTGCACTTGTCAGCACAATGCTCCCTGACCCTTGTCATCACAATGCTCCAAGCCATTGTCATCACAATGCTCCATTACCTTTGTCATCAGAATCCTCCCTGACACTTGGCATCACAATGCTCCATGCCATCCTCATCACAATGGGCCATTACATATGTGATCACAATGCTCCCTGACACCTGTCTTCACAATACGGCATGACCTGGTCAGCACAATGCTCCATGCCCTTGTCATCACAGTGTGCCATTCCAATTCTCATCGCAATATTCCATGAAAGTTGTTAGACCAATGTTCCATGTCCTTGTCATCACAATGCTCCATACCCTTGTTATCACAATGCTCCATGACCCCTGTCATCACAATGCTCCGTGACTCCAGTCATCACAATGCCTCATGACCTTTCTCATCACAATGGTCCATGCCCTCGTCATCAACAGTCTCTGTGACCTTTTTAACCACAATGCTCCATGAACTTTTCATCACAATGCTCTTTGACCCTTGTCATCACAATGCTCTATGCCTTTCTCAGCACAATGCTCCATGACCCTTGTCATCACAAAGCTCCATGCGCTTGTCAGCACAATGCTCCATGACACATGTCATCACAATGCACCATGCGCTTGTCATCACAGTGCTCCACAACATTGTCATCACAATGCTCCATAAAATTTGTCATCACAATGCTCCATGCACTTCTCATCAAAATGCTCTCTCACCACTGATATCACAATGCTACATCACTATTTGTCACAATACTCCCTCACCCCTGTCATCACAATGTTCCATGACTCCTGTCATCACAATGCTACATGCACTTATCATCACAATGTTCGATGACCCCTGAAATCACAATGTTCCATAACACCTGTCATCAAAATGTTCCATGACACTTTTCATCAAATTGCTCCATGACCCTGTCATCAGAATGCTCCCTGCCCTTCTCATCACAATGCACAGCGCCCTTGCCATCAAAATGCTCCATGACCTTTGTCATCACAAAGATCCATGACCATTGGCATCACAATGCTCCATGTCATTGTCATCACAGTGCTCCATGAACGCTCTCATCACATTGCTCCATGCCCTTGTCTTCACATAGCTCCATGACACATGTCATCAGAATGCTCCATGGCCTTCTCATCACAATGCTCCAAGCCCTTGCCATCACAATGCTCCATTACCCCTGTCATAACCATGCTCCATGACCCCTGCCATCACGATGTTCCATGGCCTTGTCATCACAAGGCTCCATGACCCTTCTTATCACAATGCTCCAAGAACACTGTAATCACAATGCTCTATGCCCCTTTTCATCTCAATGATCCATGAACCCTGTCATCACAATGCACCATGCCCATCATCATAATGCTTCATGCAATTGTCATCACAACGAAATCAAAATGTTCCATGACCTCTGTCATAACAATGCTCCAAACCCTTGTGATCACAATATTCCATAACACTTGTCATCACAATGCCCCAGGATGCTCGTCATCACAATTATCCATGGTCTTCTCATCACAATGCTCTATGACCTTCGTCATCACAATGCTCAATACACTTGTCATCAACATGCTCCCTGACACTTGTTGTCTGTATGCTCCTTGAACCCTGTCATGACAAGGCTCCATGCCTTTTTCGTCACAATGATCCATGCCCTTTTCATCACAATGCTCCAAGTCCCATGTAATCACAATGGTACATGCCATTGTCATTACAAAGCTCAATGACGCATGCCATCAGAATGCTCCTTGGTCTTCTCCTCACAATGCTCCATGCCCTTGTCTTCACAATGTTCCATGCCCTTGTCATCACAATGCTCCATGCCCATGTTATCACAATGCTCCATGACCCCTGTCATCACAATGCACCGTGACTCCAGTCCTCACAATAATTCATGACTTTTGTCATCACAATGGTCCATGTCCTCGTCAACAACCGTCTCTGTGACCTTTTTAACCACAATGCTCCATGAACATTCTCAGCACAATGCTCCATGACCCTTGTCATCACATTGCTCCATGCGCTTTTCAGCACAATGCTCCATGACACATGTCATCACAATGCACCATGCGCTTGTCATCACAGTGCTCCACAACATTGTCATCACAATGCTCCATAAAATTTGTCATCACAATGCTCCATGCACTTCTCATCAAAATGCTCTCTCACCACTGATATAACAATGCTACATCACTATTTGTCACAATACTCCCTCACCCCTGTCATCACAATGTTCCATGACTCCTGTCATCACAATGCTACATGCACTTATCATCACAATGTTCGATGAGCCCTGAAATCACAATGTTCCATAACACCTGTCATCAAAATGTTCCATGACACTTTTCATCAAATTGCTCCATGACCCTGTCATCAGAATGCTCCCTGCCCTTCTCATCACAATGCACATCGCCCTTGCCATCAAAATGCTCCATGACCTTTGTCATCACAAAGATCCAAGACCCTTGGCATCACAATGCTCCATGTCATTGTCATCACAATGCTCCATGAACCCTCTCATCACATTGCTCCATGCCCTTGTCATCACACAGCTCCATGACACTTGTCATCACAATGCTCGATGCCCTTCTCATCACAATGCTCCATGCCTTTGTCATTACAGTCCTGCATGACCCATGTATCACAGTGTTCCGTGCCCTTGTCATCACAATGCTCCATGCCCACACTCATCACAATAATCCATGAAACATTTCAGACCAAAGTTCCATACCCTTCTCATCACAATACTCCATTACCCCTGTCATAACAATGCACCATGACACCTGCCATCACAATGATCCACGGCCTAGTGATCACAAGGTTCCATGATAATTCTCATCACAATGATCAAGACCCCTGATATCACAATGCTCCATGCCCTTGTCATCACAAAGCTCCATGACGCATGTCATCAGAATGTTCCATGGCCTTCTCATCACAATGCTCCATGCCCTTGTCATCACAATGCTCCAAGACCCTTGTCATCACAGTGCTCCATGCTGCATTTCATCTCAATGCTCCATGAAATCTGTCATCACAATGCTCCAAGACCCTTGTAATCACAATGCTCCATGCCGCTTTTCATCTCAATGCTCCATGAACCCTGTCATCACAATGCACCATGCCCATCATCATAATGCTTCAGGCTATTGTCATCACAATGAAATCAATATTCTGAATGACCTCTGTCATCATAATGCTCCAAACCCTTGTGATCACAATGTTGCATAACACGTATCATCACAACACCCCATGATGCTCATCATCACAATTATCCATAGTCTTCTCATCACAATGCTCCATGATCTTTGTCATAACAATGCTCAATACACTTGTCATCACAATGCTCCCTGACCCTTGTCGTCAGTATGCTCCTTGAACCCTGTCATGACAAGTTTCCATGCATTTTTCATCACAATGATCCATGACCATTTCATCACAATTCTCCAAGGTCCCTGTAATCACAATGCTCCATGCCCTTGTCATCACAAAACTCCATGACGCATGTCATCAGAATGCTCCATGGCCTTCTCATCACAATGCTCTATGCCCTAGTCATAACAATGCTCCAAGACCCCTGTAATCACAATGCTCCATGCCCCTTTTCATCAGAATGCTCCATGAGACTTGCCATCACAAGTCTCCATGGTCTTCTCATCACAATGTTCCAGGACCTTGACATCATCATGATCCATTCCCTTGTCATCACAATGCTCCATGACCCCTGTCATCAAAATAATCCATGAACATTTTCAGCCCAATGCTCCACGACCTTCTCATCACAATGCTCCATTGCCAATATCATCACAATGCTCCATGACCACTGTCATCACAACACTCCATGACACCTGACAACACAATGATCCAGGACTCTTGTCATCACAATGCTCCATTCCCTTGTCACAATGCTACATGACACCTGTCAGCACAACTCTCCATGAACATTTTCAGCCCAGTGCTCCATGACCCTTGTCATCACAATGATCCATGCCCTTGTCATCCCAATGCTCCATGACCCCTGTATTCACAATGCTCCTTGACGCTTGTCATCACAGTGCTCCATGACACATGTCATCAAAATGCTCCATGCCTTTGTCAGCAAAATGCTACATGACCTTGTCATTACAATGCTCTATGCGCTTGTCATCACAATACTCCATTTCCATAGTCATCACAATCCTCCATAAACTTTGGGATCACATTGCTTCATGCCCTTGTCATCACAATGCTCCATGCTCCTTGAAATCAAAATGATCCATGACCTCTGTCATCACAATGCTCCAAACCCTTGTGATCACAATGTTCCATAACACTTGTCATCACAATGCTCCATGATGCCTGTCATCACAATACTCCATGCCCCTTTCATCACAGTGCTCGATGACCTTTGTCACCACAATTCTCAATACACTTGTCATCACAATGCTCCCTGACACTTGTCATCAGAATGATCCTTGAACCCTGTCATGAAATGGCTCCATGCCTTTTTCATCACAATGCCCTATGCCATTTTCATCACAATGCTCCATGCCATTGTCATCAAAATACTCCACAAGCTTGTCATCAGAATGCTCCATGACCCTTGTCATCACAATTCTCCTTGCACTTGTCAGCACAATGCTCCCTGACCCTTGTCATCACAATGCTCCAAGCCATTGTCATCACAATGCTCCATTACCTTTGTCATCAGAATCCTCCCTGACACTTGGCATCACAATGCTCCATGCCATCCTCATCACAATGGGCCATTACATATGTGATCACAATGCTCCCTGACACCTGTCTTCACAATACGGCATGACCTGGTCAGCACAATGCTCCATGCCCTTGTCATCACAGTGTGCCATTCCAATTCTCATCGCAATATTCCATGAAAGTTGTTAGACCAATGTTCCATGTCCTTGTCATCACAATGCTCCATACCCTTGTTATCACAATGCTCCATGACCCCTGTCATCACAATGCTCCGTGACTCCAGTCATCACAATGCCTCATGACCTTTCTCATCACAATGGTCCATGCCCTCGTCATCAACAGTCTCTGTGACCTTTTTAACCACAATGCTCCATGAACTTTTCATCACAATGCTCTTTGACCCTTGTCATCACAATGCTCTATGCCTTTCTCAGCACAATGCTCCATGACCCTTGTCATCACAAAGCTCCATGCGCTTGTCAGCACAATGCTCCATGACACATGTCATCACAATGCACCATGCGCTTGTCATCACAGTGCTCCACAACATTGTCATCACAATGCTCCATAAAATTTGTCATCACAATGCTCCATGCACTTCTCATCAAAATGCTCTCTCACCACTGATATCACAATGCTACATCACTATTTGTCACAATACTCCCTCACCCCTGTCATCACAATGTTCCATGACTCCTGTCATCACAATGCTACATGCACTTATCATCACAATGTTCGATGACCCCTGAAATCACAATGTTCCATAACACCTGTCATCAAAATGTTCCATGACACTTTTCATCAAATTGCTCCATGACCCTGTCATCAGAATGCTCCCTGCCCTTCTCATCACAATGCACAGCGCCCTTGCCATCAAAATGCTCCATGACCTTTGTCATCACAAAGATCCATGACCATTGGCATCACAATGCTCCATGTCATTGTCATCACAGTGCTCCATGAACGCTCTCATCACATTGCTCCATGCCCTTGTCTTCACATAGCTCCATGACACATGTCATCAGAATGCTCCATGGCCTTCTCATCACAATGCTCCAAGCCCTTGCCATCACAATGCTCCATTACCCCTGTCATAACCATGCTCCATGACCCCTGCCATCACGATGTTCCATGGCCTTGTCATCACAAGGCTCCATGACCCTTCTTATCACAATGCTCCAAGAACACTGTAATCACAATGCTCTATGCCCCTTTTCATCTCAATGATCCATGAACCCTGTCATCACAATGCACCATGCCCATCATCATAATGCTTCATGCAATTGTCATCACAACGAAATCAAAATGTTCCATGACCTCTGTCATAACAATGCTCCAAACCCTTGTGATCACAATATTCCATAACACTTGTCATCACAATGCCCCAGGATGCTCGTCATCACAATTATCCATGGTCTTCTCATCACAATGCTCTATGACCTTCGTCATCACAATGCTCAATACACTTGTCATCAACATGCTCCCTGACACTTGTTGTCTGTATGCTCCTTGAACCCTGTCATGACAAGGCTCCATGCCTTTTTCGTCACAATGATCCATGCCCTTTTCATCACAATGCTCCAAGTCCCATGTAATCACAATGGTACATGCCATTGTCATTACAAAGCTCAATGACGCATGCCATCAGAATGCTCCTTGGTCTTCTCCTCACAATGCTCCATGCCCTTGTCTTTACAATGTTCCATGCCCTTGTCATCACAATGCTCCATGCCCATGTCATCACAATGCTCCATGACCCCTGTCATCACAATGCTCCGTGACTCCAGTCCTCACAATAATTCATGACTTTTGTCATCACAATGGTCCATGTCCTCGTCATCAACCGTCTCTGTGACCTTTTTAACCACAATGCTCCATGAACATTCTCAGCACAATGCTCCATGACCCTTGTCATCACATTGCTCCATGCGCTTTTCAGCACAATGCTCCATGACACATGTCATCACAATGCACCATGCGCTTGTCATCACAGTGCTCCACAACATTGTCATCACAATGCTCCATAAAATTTGTCATCACAATGCTCCATGCACTTCTCATCAAAATGCTCTCTCACCACTGATATAACAATGCTACATCACTATTTGTCACAATACTCCCTCACCCCTGTCATCACAATGTTCCATGGCTCCTGTCATCACAATGCTACATGCACTTATCATCACAATGTTCGATGAGCCCTGAAATCACAATGTTCCATAACACCTGTCATCAAAATGTTCCATGACACTTTTCATCAAATTGCTCCATGACCCTGTCATCAGAATGCTCCCTGCCCTTCTCATCACAATGCACATCGCCCTTGCCATCAAAATGCTCCATGACCTTTGTCATCACAAAGATCCAAGACCCTTGGCATCACAATGCTCCATGTCATTGTCATCACAATGCTCCATGAACCCTCTCATCACATTGCTCCATGCCCTTGTCATCACACAGCTCCATGACACTTGTCATCACAATGCTCGATGCCCTTCTCATCACAATGCTCCATGCCTTTGTCATTACAGTCCTGCATGACCCATGTATCACAGTGTTCCGTGCCCTTGTCATCACAATGCTCCATGCCCACACTCATCACCATAATCCATGAAACATTTCAGACCAAAGTTCCATACCCTTCTCATCACAATACTCCATTACCCCTGTCATAACAATGCACCATGACACCTGCCATCACAATGATCCACGGCCTAGTGATCACAAGGTTCCATGATAATTCTCATCACAATGATCAAGACCCCTGATATCACAATGCTCCATGCCCTTGTCATCACAAAGCTCCTTGACGCATGTCATCAGAATGTTCCATGGCCTTCTCATCACAATGCTCCATGCCCTTGTCATCACAATGCTCCAAGACCCTTGTCATCACAATGCTCCATGCTGCATTTCATCTCAATGCTCCATGAAATCTGTCATCACAATGCTCCAAGACCCTTGTAATCACAATGCTCCATGCCGCTTTTCATCTCAATGCTCCATGAACCCTGTCATCACAATGCACCATGCCCATCATCATAATGCTTCAGGCTATTGTCATCACAATGAAATCAATATTCTGAATGACCTCTGTCATCATAATGCTCCAAACCCTTGTGATCACAATGTTGCATAACACGTATCATCACAACACCCCATGATGCTCATCATCACAATTATCCACAGTCTTCTCATCACAATGCTCCATGATCTTTGTCATAACAATGCTCAATACACTTGTCATCACAATGCTCCCTGACCCTTGTCGTCAGTATGCTCCTTGAACCCTGTCATGACAAGTTTCCATGCATTTTTCATCACAATGATCCATGACCATTTCATCACAATTCTCCAAGGTCCCTGTAATCACAATGCTCCATGCCCTTGTCATCACAAAACTCCATGACGCATGTCATCAGAATGCTCCATGGCCTTCTCATCACAATGCTCTATGCCCTAGTCATAACAATGCTCCAAGACCCCTGTAATCACAATGCTCCATGCCCCTTTTCATCAGAATGCTCCATGAGACTTGCCATCACAAGTCTCCATGGTCTTCTCATCACAATGTTCCAGGACCTTGACATCATCATGATCCATTCCCTTGTCATCACAATGCTCCATGACCCCTGTCATCAAAATAATCCATGAACATTTTCAGCCCAATGCTCCACGACCTTCTCATCACAATGCTCCATTGCCAATATCATCACAATGCTCCATGACCACTGTCATCACAACACTCCATGACACCTGACAACACAATGATCCAGGATTCTTGTCATCACAATGCTCCATTCCCTTGTCGTCACAATGCTACATGACACCTGTCAGCACAACTCTCCATGAACATTTTCAGCCCAGTGCTCCATGACCCTTGTCATCACAATGATCCATGCCCTTGTCATCCCAATGCTCCATGACCCCTGTATTCACAATGCTCCTTGACGCTTGTCATCACAGTGCTCCATGACACATGTCATCAAAATGCTCCATGCCTTTGTCTGCAAAATGCTACATGACCTTGTCATTACAATGCTCTATGCGCTTGTCATCACAATACTCCATTTCCATAGTCATCACAATCCTCCATAAACTTTGGGATCACATTGCTTCATGCCCTTGTCATCACAATGCTCCATGCTCCTTGAAATCAAAATGATCCATGACCTCTGTCATCACAATGCTCCAAACCCTTGTGATCACAATGTTCCATAACACTTGTCATCACAATGCTCCATGATGCCTGTCATCACAATACTCCATGCCCCTTTCATCACAATGCTCGATGACCTTTGTCACCACAATTCTCAATACACTTGTCATCACAATGCTCCCTGACACTTGTCATCAGAATGATCCTTGAACCCTGTCATGAAATGTCTCCATGCCTTTTTCATCACAATGCCCTATGCCATTTTCATCACAATGCTCCATGCCATTGTCATCAAAATACTCCACAAGCTTGTCATCAGAATGCTCCATGACCCTTGTCATCACAATTCTCCTTGCACTTGTCAGCACAATGCTCCCTGACCCTTGTCATCACAATGCTCCAAGCCATTGTCATCACAATGCTCCATTACCTTTGTCATCAGAATCCTCCCTGACACTTGGCATCACAATGCTCCATGCCATCCTCATCACAATGGGCCATTACATATGTGATCACAATGCTCCCTGACACCTGTCTTCACAATACGGCATGACCTGGTCATCACAATGCTCCATGCCCTTGTCATCACAGTGTGCCATTCCAATTCTCATCGCAATATTCCATGAAAGTTGTTAGACCAATGTTCCATGTCCTTGTCATCACAATGCTCCATACCCTTGTTATCACAATGCTCCATGACCCCTGTCATCACAATGCTCCGTGACTCCAGTCATCACAATGCCTCATGACCTTTCTCATTACAATGGTCCATGCCCTCGTCATCAACAGTCTCTGTGACCTTTTTAACCACAATGCTCCATGAACTTTTCATCACAATGCTCTTTGACCCTTGTCATCACAATGCTCTATGCCTTTCTCAGCACAATGCTCCATGACCCTTGTCATCACAAAGCTCCATGCGCTTGTCAGCACAATGCTCCATGACACATGTCATCACAATGCACCATGCGCTTGTCATCACAGTGCTCCACAACATTGTCATCACAATGCTCCATAAAATTTGTCATCACAATGCTCCATGCACTTCTCATCAAAATGCTCTCTCACCACTGATATCACAATGCTACATCACTATTTGTCACAATACTCCCTCACCCCTGTCATCACAATGTTCCATGACTCCTGTCATCACAATGCTACATGCACTTATCATCACAATGTTCGATGACCCCTGAAATCACAATGTTCCATAACACCTGTCATCAAAATGTTCCATGACACTTTTCATCAAATTGCTCCATGACCCTGTCATCAGAATGCTCCCTGCCCTTCTCATCACAATGCACAGCGCCCTTGCCATCAAAATGCTCCATGACCTTTGTCATCACAAAGATCCATGACCATTGGCATCACAATGCTCCATGTCATTGTCATCACAGTGCTCCATGAACGCTCTCATCACATTGCTCCATGCCCTTGTCTTCACATAGCTCCATGACACATGTCATCAGAATGCTCCATGGCCTTCTCATCACAATGCTCCAAGCCCTTGCCATCACAATGCTCCATTACCCCTGTCATAACCATGCTCCATGACCCCTGCCATCACGATGTTCCATGGCCTTGTCATCACAAGGCTCCATGACCCTTCTCATCACAATGCTCCAAGAACACTGTAATCACAATGCTCTATGCCCCTTTTCATCTCAATGATCCATGAACCCTGTCATCACAATGCACCATGCCCATCATCATAATGCTTCATGCAATTGTCATCACAACGAAATCAAAATGTTCCATGACCTCTGTCATAACAATGCTCCAAACCCTTGTGATCACAATATTCCATAACACTTGTCATCACAATGCCCCAGGATGCTCGTCATCACAATTATCCATGGTCTTCTCATCACAATGCTCTATGACCTTCGTCATCACAATGCTCAATACACTTGTCATCAACATGCTCCCTGACACTTGTTGTCTGTATGCTCCTTGAACCCTGTCATGACAAGGCTCCATGCCTTTTTCGTCACAATGATCCATGCCCTTTTCATCACAATGCTCCAAGTCCCATGTAATCACAATGGTACATGCCATTGTCATTACAAAGCTCAATGACGCATGCCATCAGAATGCTCCTTGGTCTTCTCCTCACAATGCTCCATGCCCTTGTCTTCACAATGTTCCATGCCCTTGTCATCACAATGCTCCATGCCCATGTTATCACAATGCTCCATGACCCCTGTCATCACAATGCTCCGTGACTCCAGTCCTCACAATAATTCATGACTTTTGTCATCACAATGGTCCATGTCCTCGTCATCAACCGTCTCTGTGACCTTTTTAACCACAATGCTCCATGAACATTCTCAGCACAATGCTCCATGACCCTTGTCATCACATTGCTCCATGCGCTTTTCAGCACAATGCTCCATGACACATGTCATCACAATGCACCATGCGCTTGTCATCACAGTGCTCCACAACATTGTCATCACAATGCTGCATAAAATTTGTCATCACAATGCTCCATGCACTTCTCATCAAAATGCTCTCTCACCACTGATATAACAATGCTACATCACTATTTGTCACAATACTCCCTCACCCCTGTCATCACAATGTTCCATGACTCCTGTCATCACAATGCTACATGCACTTATCATCACAATGTTCGATGAGCCCTGAAATCACAATGTTCCATAACACCTGTCATCAAAATGTTCCATGACACTTTTCATCAAATTGCTCCATGACCCTGTCATCAGAATGCTCCCTGCCCTTCTCATCACAATGCACATCGCCCTTGCCATCAAAATGCTCCATGACCTTTGTCATCACAAAGATCCAAGACCCTTGGCATCACAATGCTCCATGTCATTGTCATCACAATGCTCCATGAACCCTCTCATCACATTGCTCCATGCCCTTGTCATCACACAGCTCCATGACACTTGTCATCACAATGCTCGATGCCCTTCTCATCACAATGCTCCATGCCTTTGTCATTACAGTCCTGCATGACCCATGTATCACAGTGTTCCGTGCCCTTGTCATCACAATGCTCCATGCCCACACTCATCACAATAATCCATGAAACATTTCAGACCAAAGTTCCATACCCTTCTCATCACAATACTCCATTACCCCTGTCATAACAATGCACCATGACACCTGCCATCACAATGATCCACGGCCTAGTGATCACAAGGTTCCATGATAATTCTCATCACAATGATCAAGACCCCTGATATCACAATGCTCCATGCCCTTGTCATCACAAAGCTCCATGACGCATGTCATCAGAATGTTCCATGGCCTTCTCATCACAATGCTCCATGCTCTTGTCATCACAATGCTCCAAGACCCTTGTCATCACAGTGCTCCATGCTGCATTTCATCTCAATGCTCCATGAAATCTGTCATCACAATGCTCCAAGACCCTTGTAATCACAATGCTCCATGCCGCTTTTCATCTCAATGCTCCATGAACCCTGTCATCACAATGCACCATGCCCATCATCATAATGCTTCAGGCTATTGTCATCACAATGAAATCAATATTCTGAATGACCTCTGTCATCATAATGCTCCAAACCCTTGTGATCACAATGTTGCATAACACGTATCATCACAACACCCCATGATGCTCATCATCACAATTATCCATAGTCTTCTCATCACAATGCTCCATGATCTTTGTCATAACAATGCTCAATACACTTGTCATCACAATGCTCCCTGACCCTTGTCGTCAGTATGCTCCTTGAACCCTGTCATGACAAGTTTCCATGCATTTTTCATCACAATGATCCATGACCATTTCATCACAATGCTCCAAGGTCCCTGTAATCACAATGCTCCATGCCCTTGTCATCACAAAACTCCATGACGCATGTCATCAGAATGCTCCATGGCCTTCTCATCACAATGCTCTATGCCCTAGTCATAACAATGCTCCAAGACCCCTGTAATCACAATGCTCCATGCCCCTTTTCATCAGAATGCTCCATGAGACTTGCCATCACAAGTCTCCATGGTCTTCTCATCACAATGTTCCAGGACCTTGACATCATCATGATCCATTCCCTTGTCATCACAATGCTCCATGACCCCTGTCATCAAAATAATCCATGAACATTTTCAGCCCAATGCTCCACGACCTTCTCATCACAATGCTCCATTGCCAATATCATCACAATGCTCCATGACCACTGTCATCACAACACTCCATGAAACCTGACAACACAATGATCCAGGACTCTTGTCATCACAATGCTCCATTCCCTTGTCGTCACAATGCTACATGACACCTGTCAGCACAACTCTCCATGAACATTTTCAGCCCAGTGCTCCATGACCCTTGTCATCACAATGATCCATGCCCTTGTCATCCCAATGCTCCATGACCCCTGTATTCACAATGCTCCTTGACGCTTGTCATCACAGTGCTCCATGACACATGTCCTCAAAATGCTCCATGCCTTTGTCAGCAAAATGCTACATGACCTTGTCATTACAATGCTCTATGCGCTTGTCATCACAATACTCCATTTCCATAGTCATCACAATCCTCCATAAACTTTGGGATCACATTGCTTCATGCCCTTGTCATCACAATGCTCCATGCTCCTTGAAATCAAAATGATCCATGACCTCTGTCATCACAATGCTCCAAACCCTTGTGATCACAATGTTCCATAACACTTGTCATCACAATGCTCCATGATGCCTGTCATCACAATACTCCATGCCCCTTTCATCACAATGCTCCATGACCTTTGTCACCACAATTCTCAATACACTTGTCATCACAATGCTCCCTGACACTTGTCATCAGAATGATCCTTGAACCCTGTCATGAAATGGCTCCATGCCTTTTTCATCACAATGCCCTATGCCATTTTCATCACAATGCTCCATGCCATTGTCATCAAAATACTCCACAAGCTTGTCATCAGAATGCTCCATGACCCTTGTCATCACAATTCTCCATGCACTTGTCAGCACAATGCTCCCTGACCCTTGTCATCACAATGCTCCAAGCCATTGTCATCACAATGCTCCATTACCTTTGTCATCAGAATCCTCCCTGACACTTGGCATCACAATGCTCCATGCCATCCTCATCACAATGGGCCATTACATATGTGATCACAATGCTCCCTGACACCTGTCTTCACAATACGGCATGACCTGGTCATCACAATGCTCCATGCCCTTGTCATCACAGTGTGCCATTCCAATTCTCATCGCAATATTCCATGAAAGTTGTTAGACCAATGTTCCATGTCCTTGTCATCACAATGCTCCATACCCTTGTTATCACAATGCTCCATGACCCCTGTCATCACAATGCTCCGTGACTCCAGTCATCACAATGCTTCATGACCTTTCTCATCACAATGGTCCATGCCCTCGTCATCAACAGTCTCTGTGACCTTTTTAACCACAATGCTCCATGAACTTTTCATCACAATGCTCTTTGACCCTTGTCATCACAATGCTCTATGCCTTTCTCAGCACAATGCTCCATGACCCTTGTCATCACAAAGCTCCATGCGATTGTCAGCACAATGCTCCATGACACATGTCATCACAATGCACCATGCGCTTGTCATCACAGTGCTCCACAACATTGTCATCACAATGCTCCATAAAATTTGTCATCACAATGCTCCATGCACTTCTCATCAAAATGCTCTCTCACCACTGATATCACAATGCTACATCACTATTTGTCACAATACTCCCTCACCCCTGTCATCACAATGTTCCATGACTCCTGTCATCACAATGCTACATGCACTTATCATCACAATGTTCGATGACCCCTGAAATCACAATGTTCCATAACACCTGTCATCAAAATGTTCCATGACACTTTTCATCAAATTGCTCCATGACCCTGTCATCAGAATGCTCCCTGCCCTTCTCATCACAATGCACAGCACCCTTGCCATCAAAATGCTCCATGACCTTTGTCATCACAAAGATCCATGACCCTTGGCATCACAATGCTCCATGTCATTGTCATCACAGTGCTCCATGAACGCTCTCATCACATTGCTCCATGCCCTTGTCTTCACATAGCTCCATGACACATGTCATCAGAATGCTCCATGGCCTTCTCATCACAATGCTCCAAGCCCTTGCCATCACAATGCTCCATTATCCCTGTCATAACCATGCTCCATGACCCCTGCCATCACGATGTTCCATGGCCTTGTCATCACAAGGCTCCATGACCCTTCTTATCACAATGCTCCAAGAACACTGTAATCACAATGCTCTATGCCCCTTTTCATCTCAATGATCCATGAACCCTGTCATCACAATGCACCATGCCCATCATCATAATGCTTCATGCAATTGTCATCACAACGAAATCAAAATGTTCCATGACCTCTGTCATAACAATGCTCCAAACCCTTGTGATCACAATATTCCATAACACTTGTCATCACAATGCCCCAGGATGCTCGTCATCACAATTATCCATGGTCTTCTCATCACAATGCTCTATGACCTTCGTCATCACAATGCTCAATACACTTGTCATCAACATGCTCCCTGACACTTGTTGTCTGTATGCTCCTTGAACCCTGTCATGACAAGGCTCCATGCCTTTTTCGTCACAATGATCCATGCCCTTTTCATCACAATGCTCCAAGTCCCATGTAATCACAATGGTACATGCCATTGTCATTACAAAGCTCAATGACGCATGCCATCAGGATGCTCCTTGGTCTTCTCCTCACAATGCTCCATGCCCTTGTCTTCACAATGTTCCATGCCCTTGTCATCACAATGCTCCATGCCCATGTTATCACAATGCTCCATGACCCCTGTCATCACAATGCTCCGTGACTCCAGTCCTCACAATAATTCATGACTTTTGTCATCACAATGGTCCATGTCCTCGTCATCAACCGTCTCTGTGACCTTTTTAACCACAATGCTCCATGAACATTCTCAGCACAATGCTCCATGACCCTTGTCATCACATTGCTCCATGCGCTTTTCAGCACAATGCTCCATGACATATGTCATCACAATGCACCATGCGCTTGTCATCACAGTGCTCCACAACATTGTCATCACAATGCTCCATAAAATTTGTCATCACAATGCTCCATGCACTTCTCATCAAAATGCTCTCTCACCACTGATATAACAATGCTACATCACTATTTGTCACAATACTCCCTCACCCCTGTCATCACAATGTTCCATGACTCCTGTCATCAAAATGCTACATGCACTTATCATCACAATGTTCGATGAGCCCTGAAATCACAATGTTCCATAACACCTGTCATCAAAATGTTCCATGACACTTTTCATCAAATTGCTCCATAACCCTGTCATCAGAATGCTCCCTGCCCTTCTCATCACAATGCACATCGCCCTTGCCATCAAAATGCTCCATGACCTTTGTCATCACAAAGATCCAAGACCCTTGGCATCACAATGCTCCATGTCATTGTCATCACAATGCTCCATGAACCCTCTCATCACATTGCTCCATGCCCTTGTCATCACACAGCTCCATGACACTTGTCATCACAATGCTCGATGCCCTTCTCATCACAATGCTCCATGCCTTTGTCATTACAGTCCTGCATGACCCATGTATCACAGTGTTCCGTGCCCTTGTCATCACAATGCTCCATGCCCACACTCATCACAATAATCCATGAAACATTTCAGACCAAAGTTCCATACCCTTCTCATCACATTACTCCATTACCCCTGTCATAACAATGTACCATGACACCTGCCATCACAATGATCCACGGCCTAGTGATCACAAGGTTCCATGATAATTCTCATCACAATGATCAAGACCCCTGATATCACAATGCTCCATGCCCTTGTCATCACAAAGCTCCATGACGCATGTCATCAGAATGTTCCATGGCCTTCTCATCACAATGCTCCATGCCCTTGTCATCACAATGCTCCAAGACCCTTGTCATCACAGTGCTCCATGCCGCATTTCATCTCAATGCTCCATGAAATCTGTCATCACAATGCTCCAAGACCCTTGTAATCACAATGCTCCATGCCGCTTTTCATCTCAATGCTCCATGAACCCTGTCATCACAATGCACCATGCCCATCATCATAATGCTTCAGGCTATTGTCATCACAATGAAATCAATATTCTGAATGACCTCTGTCATCATAATGCTCCAAACCCTTGTGATCACAATGTTCCATAACACGTATCATCACAACACCCCATGATGCTCATCATCACAATTATCCATAGTCTTCTCATCACAATGCTCCATGATCTTTGTCATAACAATGCTCAATACACTTGTCATCACAATGCTCCCTGACCCTTGTCGTCAGTATGCTCCTTGAACCCTGTCATGACAAGTTTCCATGCATTTTTCATCACAATGATCCATGACCATTTCATCACAATTCTCCAAGGTCCCTGTAATCACAATGCTCCATGCCCTTGTCATCACAAAACTCCATGACGCATGTCATCAGAATGCTCCATGGCCTTCTCATCACAATGCTCTATGCCCTAGTCATAACAATGCTCCAAGACCCCTGTAATCACAATGCTCCATGCCCCTTTTCATCAGAATGCTCCATGAGACTTGCCATCACAAGTCTCCATGGTCTTCTCATCACAATGTTCCAGGACCTTGACATCATCATGATCCATTCCCTTGTCATCACAATGCTCCATGACCCCTGTCATCAAAATAATCCATGAACATTTTCAGCCCAATGCTCCACGACCTTCTCATCACAATGCTCCATTGCCAATATCATCACAATGCTCCATGACCACTGTCATCACAACACTCCATGACACCTGACAACACAATGATCCAGGACTCTTGTCATCACAATGCTCCATTCCCTTGTCGTCACAATGCTACATGAAACCTGTCAGCACAACTCTCCATGAACATTTTCAGCCCAGTGCTCCATGACCCTTGTCATCACAATGATCCATGCCCTTGTCATCCCAATGCTCCATGACCCCTGTATTCACAATGCTCCTTGACGCTTGTCATCACAGTGCTCCATGACACATGTCATCAAAATGCTCCATGCCTTTGTCAGCAAAATGCTACATGACCTTGTCATTACAATGCTCTATGCGCTTGTCATCACAATACTCCATTTCCATAGTCATCACAATCCTCCATAAACTTTGGGATCACATTGCTTCATGCCCTTGTCATCACAATGCTCCATGCTCCTTGAAATCAAAATGATCCATGACCTCTGTCATCACAATGCTCCAAACCCTTGTGATCACAATGTTCCATAACACTTGTCATCACAATGCTCCATGATGCCTGTCATCACAATACTCCATGCCCCTTTCATCACAATGCTCGATGACCTTTGTCACCACAATTCTCAATACACTTGTCATCACAATGCTCCCTGACACTTGTCATCAGAATGATCCTTGAACCCTGTCATGAAATGGCTCCATGCCTTTTTCATCACAATGCCCTATGCCATTTTCATCACAATGCTCCATGCCATTGTCATCAAAATACTCCACAAGCTTGTCATCAGAATGCTCCATGACCCTTGTCATCACAATTCTCCATGCACTTGTCAGCACAATGCTCCCTGACCCTTGTCATCACAATGCTCCAAGCCATTGTCATCACAATGCTCCATTACCTTTGTCATCAGAATCCTCCCTGACACTTGGCATCACAATGCTCCATGCCATCCTCATCACAATGGGCCATTACATATGTGATCACCATGCTCCCTGACACCTGTCTTCACAATACGGCATGACCTGGTCATCACAATGCTCCATGCCCTTGTCATCACAGTGTGCCATTCCAATTCTCATCGCAATACTCCATGAAAGTTGTTAGACCAATGTTCCATGTCCTTGTCATCACAATGCTCCATACCCTTGTTATCACAATGCTCCATGACCCCTGTCATCACAATGCTCCGTGACTCCAGTCATCACAATGCCTCATGACCTTTCTCATCACAATGGTCCATGCCCTCGTCATCAACAGTCTCTGTGACCTTTTTAACCACAATGCTCCATGAACTTTTCATCACAATGCTCTTTGACCCTTGTCATCACAATGCTCTATGCCTTTCTCAGCACAATGCTCCATGACCCTTGTCACCACAAAGCTCCATGCGCTTGTCAGCACAATGCCCCATGACACATGTCATCACAATGCACCATGCGCTTGTCATCACAGTGCTCCACAACATTGTCATCACAATGCTCCATAAAATTTGTCATCACAATGCTCCATGCACTTCTCATCAAAATGCTCTCTCACCACTGATATCACAATGCTACATCACTATTTGTCACAATACTCCCTCACCCCTGTCATCACAATGTTCCATGACACCTGTCATCACAATGCTACATGCACTTATCATCACAATGTTCGATGAGCCCTGAAATCACAATGTTCCATAACAACTGTCATCAAAATGTTCCATGACACTTTTCATCAAATTGCTCCATGACCCTGTCATCAGAATGCTCCCTGCCCTTCTCATCACAATGCACAATGCCCTTGCCATCAAAATGCTCCATGACCTTTGTCATCACAAAGATCCATGACCCTTGGCATCACAATGCTCCATGTCATTGTCATCACATTGCTCCATGCCCTTGTCTTCACATAGCTCCATGACACATGTCATCAGAATGCTCCATGGCCTTCTCATCACAATGCCCCAAGCCCTGGCCATCACAATGCTCCATTACCACTGTCATAACAATGCTCCATGACCCCTGCCATCACGATGTTCCATGGCCTTGTCATCACAAGGCTCCATGACCCTTCTCATCACAATGCTCCAAGAACACTGTAATCACAATGCTCTCTGCCCCTTTTCATCTCAATGATCCATGAACCCTGTCATCACAATGCACTATGCCCATCATCATAATGCTTCATGCTATTGTCATAACAACGAAATCAGAATGTTCCATGACCTCTGTCATAACAATGTTCCAAACCCTTGTGATCACAATATTCCATAACACTTGTCATCACAATGCCCCAGGATGCTCGTCATCACAATTATCCATGGTCTTCTCATCACAATGCTCCATGACCTTCGTCATCACAATGCTCAATACACTTGTCATCAACATGCTTCCTGACACTTGTTGTCTGTATGCTCCTTGAACCCTGTCATGACAAGGCTCCATGCCTTTTTCATCACAATGATCCATGCCCTTTTCATCACAATGCTCCAAGTCCCATGTAATCACAATGGTCCATGCCATTGTCATCACAAAGCTCAATGACGCATGTCATCAGAATGCTCCTTGGTCTATTCTTCACAATGCTCCCTGCCCTTGTCTTCACAATGTTCCAAGACCCCTGTAATCACAATGCTCCATTCCCCTTTTCATCAGTATGCTCCATGAGACTTGTCATCACAAGGCTCCATGGTTTTGTCATCACAATGCTCCAGGACCTTGTCATCACAATGCTTCACGAACTTGTCATCAAAATTTTCAATGGCCTTTGTAATCATAATGCTCCAAACCCTAATCATCACAATGCTCCATTATATTTGTCATCACAATCCTCCATTACATTTGGTATCACAAAGCTCCATGCCATTGTCATCGCCATGGACCATGACATATGTCATCACAATGCTCCCTGACACCTGTCTTCACAATACTCCATGACCTTATCATCACAATGCTCCATGCCCTTGTCATCACAATGCACCATGCCCACTCTCATCACAATAATCTATGAAACTTGTCAGACCAATGCTCGATGCCACTGTCATCACAATGCTCCATTCCCTTGTCATCACAATGTTCCATGACCCCTGTCATCACAATGCTCCGTGACTCCAGTCATCACAATGCTTCATAACGTTTGTCATCACAATGGTCCATGCCCGCGTCATCACAAGGCTCTGTGACCTTTGTAACCACAATGATCCATGAACTTTTCATCACAATTCTCTGAGAAACTTGTTATCACAATGCTCCATGTCTTTGTCAGAACAGTGCTCCATGAACATTGTCATCACAATGTGCCACGCGCATTTCATCACAACGTTCCAAACCTTGTCATTGCAATGTTCCATAAACCTTGTAATCACAATGGTCCATGCACTTCTCATCAAAATGCTCTCTCACCAGAGATATCACAATGTTCCATCACTAGTCATCACAATACACCCTCATCCTTGTAATCACAATGTTCCATGACACTGTCATCACAATGCTACATCCCCTTATCATCACAATGTTCCATGACCCCTGCCATCACAATGTTCCATAAGCCCTGTCATCAAAATGCTCCATGACCCTTTCCATCCCAAAGCTCCAAGACCCCTGCCATCACAATGTTCTATAACCCCTGCCATCACAATGTTCCATTACACTTTTTTATCAAATTGCTGCATGACCCGGTCATCAAAATGGTCCCTGCCCTTCTCATCAAAATGCTCCATGACTTGTCATCACAAAGCTCCAAGACCCTTGGCATCACAGTGCTCCATGTCATTGTCATCACAATGCTCCATGAACCCTCTCATCACATTGCTCCATGCCCTTGTCATCACAAAGCTCCATGACACTTGTCATCACAATGCTCGATGCCCTTCTCATCACAATGCTCCATGCCCTTGTCATTACAGTCCTGCATGACCCATGTATCACAGTGTTCTGTGCCCTTGTCATCACAATGCTCCATGCCCACACTCATCACAATAATCCATGAAACATTTCAGACCAAAGTTCCATACCCTTTTCATCACAATGCTCCATTACCCCTGTCATAACAATGCACCATGACACCTGCCATCACAATGATCCACGGCCTAGTCATCAAAAGGTTCCATGATAATTCTCATCACAATGCTCAAGACCCCTGATATCACAATGCTCCATGCCCTGGTCATCACAAAGCTCCATGACGCACGTCATCAGAATGTTCCATGGCCTTCTCATCACAATGCTTCTTGCCCTTGTCATCACAATGCTCCTGGACCCTTGTCATCACAATGCTCCATGCCGCTTTTCATCTCAATGCTCCATGAACCCTGTCATCACAATGCACCATGCCCATCATCATAATGCTTTAGGCTATTGTCATCACAATGAAATCAATATTCTGCATGACCTCTGTCATCATAATGCTCCAAACCCTTGTGATCACAATGTTGCATAACACGTATCATCACAAAACCCCATGACGCTCATCATCACAATTATCCATGGTCTTCTCATCACAATGCTCCATGATCTTTGTCATCACAATGCTCAATACACTTGTCATCACAATGCTCCCTGACCCTTGTCGTCAGTATGCTCCTTGAACCCTGTCATGACAATTTTCCATGCATTTTTCATCACAATGATCCATGACCATTTCATCACAATGCTCCAAGGTCCCTGTAATCACAATGCTCCATGCCCTTGTCATCACAAAACTCCATGACGCATGTCATCAGAATGCTCCATGGCCTTCTCATCACAATTCTCTATGCCCTAGTCATAACAATGCTCCAAGACCCCTGTAATCACAATGCTCCATGCCCCTTTTCATCAGAATGCTCCATGAGACTTGCCATCACAAGTCTCCATGGTCTTCTCATCACAATGTTCCAGGACCTTGACATCACAATGATCCATTCCCTTGTCATCACAATGCTCCATGACACCTGTCATCACAATAATCCATGAACATTTTCAGCCCAATGCTCCACGACCTTCTCATCACAATGCTCCATTGCCAATATCATCACAATGCTCCATGACCACTGTCATCACAACACTCCATGACACCTGACAACACAATGATCCAGGACTCTTGTCATCACAATGCCCCATTCCCTTGTCGTCACAATGCTACATGACACCTGTCATCACAACTCTCCATGAACATTTTCAGCTCAGTGCTCCATGACCCTCGTCATCACAATGATCCATGCCCTTGTCATCCCAATGCTCCATGACCCCTGTATTCACAATGCTCCTTGACGCTTGTCATCACAGTGCTCCATGACACCTGTCATCACAATGCTCCATGCCTTTGTCAGCAAAATGCTACATGACCTTGTCATTACAATGCTCTATGCGCTTGTCATCACAATACTCCATTTCCATTGTCATCACAATCCTCCATGAACTTTCGGATCACATTGCTTCATGCCCTTGTCATCACAATGCTCCATGCTCCTTGAAATAAAAATGATCCATGACCTCTGTCATCACAATGCTCCAAACCCTTGTGATCACAATGTTCCATAACACTTGTCCTCACAACGCTCCATGATGCCTGTCCTCACAATACTCCATGCCCTTTTCATCACAATGCTCCATGACGTTTGTCACCACAATTCTCAATACACTTGTCATCACAATGCTCCATGACCTTTGTCACCACAATTCTCAATACACTTGTCATCACAATGCTCCCTGACACTTGTCATCAGAATGCTCCTTGAACACTGTCACGAAAAGGCTCCATGCCTTTTTCATCACAATGCCCCATGCCATTTTCTTCACAATGCTCCATGCCATTGTCATCAAAATACTCCACAAGCTTGTCATCAGAATGCTCCATGACCCTTGTCATCACAATTCTCCATGCACTTGTCAGCAAAATGCTCCCTGACCCTTGTCATCACAATGCTCCAAGCCATTGTCATCACAATGCTCCATTACCTTTGTCATCAGAATCCTCCCTGACACTTGGCATCACAATGCTCCATGCCATCCTCATCACAATGGGCCATTACATATGTGATCACAATGCTCCCTGACACCTGTCTTCACAATACGGCATGACCTGGTCATCACAATGCTCCATGCCCTTGTCATCACAGTGTGCCATTCCAACTCTCATCGCAATACTCCATGAAAGTTATTAGACCAATGTTCCATGCCCTTGCCATCACAATGCTCCATGCCCTTGTTATCACAATGCTCCATGACCCTGTCATCACAATGCTCCGTGACTCCAGTCATCACAATGCTTCATGACCTTTTTCATCACAATGGTCCATGCCCTCGTCATCAACAGTCTCTGTGACCTTTTTAACCACAATGCTCCATGAACTTTTCATCACAATGCTCTTTGACCCTTGTCATCACAATGCTCTATGCATTTCTCTGCACAATGCTCCATGACCCTTGTCATCACAGTGCTCCATGCGCTTGGCAGTACAATGCTCCATGACACATGTCATCACAATGCACAACGCCCTTGCCATCAAAATGCTCCATGACCTTTGTCATCACAAAGATCCATGACCCTTGGCATCACAATGCTCCATGTCATTGTCATCACAGTGCTCCATGAACGCTCTCATCACATTGCTCCATGCCCTTGTCTTCACATAGCTCTATGACACATGTCATCAGAATGCTCCATGGCCTTCTCATCACAATGCTCCAAGCCCTTGCCATCACAATGCTCCATTACCCCTGTCATAACAATGCTCCATGACCCCTGCCATCACGATGTTCCATGGCCTTGTCATCACAAGGCTCCATGACCCTTCTCATCACAATGCTCCAAGAACACTGTAATCACAATGCTCTATGCCCCTTTTCATCTCAATGATCCATGAAACCTGTCATCACAATGCACGATGCCCATCATCATAATGCTTCATGCTACTGTCATAACAACGAAATCAGAATGTTCCATGACCTCTGTCATAACAATGTTCCAAACCCTTGTGATCACAATATTCCATAACACTTGTCATGACAATGCCCCAGGATGCTCGTCATCACAATTATCCATGGTCTTCTCATCAAAATGCTCCATGACCTTCGTCATCAAAATGCTCAATACACTTGTCATCAACATGCTCCCTGACACTTGTTGTCTGTATGCTCCTTGAACCATGTCATGACAAGGCTCCATGCCTTTTTCATCACAATGATCCATGCCCTTTTCATCACAATGCTCCAAGTCCCTTGTAATCCCAATGGTCCATGCCATTGTCATCACAAAGCTCAATGATGCATGCCATCAGAATGCTCCTTGGTCTATTCTTCACAATGCTCCCTGCGCTTGTCTTCACAATGTTCCAAGACCCCTGTAATCACAATGCTCCATTCCCCTTTTCATCAGTATGCTCCATGAGACTTGTCATCACAAGGCTCCATGGTTTTGTCATCACAATGCTCCAGGACCTTGTCATCACAATGCTTCACGACCTTGTCATAAAAATTTTCAATGGCCTTTGTAATCATAATGCTCCAAACCCTAATCATCAGAATGATCCATTATATTTGTCATCACAATCCTCCATTACATTTGGTATCACAAAGTTCCATGCCATTGTCATCGCCATGGAGCATGACATATGTCATCACAATGCTCCCTGAAACCTGTCTTCACAATACTCCATGACCTTATCATCACAATGCTCCATGCCCTTGTCATCACAATGCACCATGCCCACTCTCATCACAATAATCTATGAAACTTGTCAGACCAATGCTCCATGCCACTGTCATCACAATTCTCCATGCCCTTGTCATCACAATGCTCCATGACCCCTGGCATCACAATGCTAAATGTCATTGTCATCACAATGCTCCATTACCCCTGTCATAACAATGCTCCATGACCCCTGCCATCACGATGTTCCATGGCCTTGTCAACACAGTGCTCCATGCCCTTGTCATCACAATGCTCGAAGACCCCTGTAATCACAATGTCCCATGCCCCTTTTCATCTCAATGCTCCATGAACCCTGTCATCACAATGCTCCGTTACTCCAGTCATCACAATGCTTCATGAACTTTGTCATCACAATGGTCCATTCCCTCGTCATCAACAGTCTCTGTGACCATTTTAAACCCAATGCTCCATGAACTTTTCATCACAATGCTCTTTGACCCTTGTCATCACAATGCTCTATGCCTTTCTCAGCACAATGCTCCATGACCCTTGTCATCACAATGCTCCATGCACTTGTCAGCACAATGTTCCATGACACATGTCATCACAGTGCTCCATGACCCCTGTCATCACAATGCTCAGTGACTCCAGTCATCACAATGCTCCATAACGTTTTTCCTCAAAATCTTCCAAGCCCGCGTCATCACAAGGCTCTGTGATATTTGTTACCACAATTCTCCATGAACTTTTCATTACAATTCTCTGTGACCCTCGTCATCACAATGCTACATGTCTTTGTCAGAAAAATGCTCCATGACCATTGTCATCACAATGTGCCACGAACATTTCATCACAACGGTCCACAACCTTGTCATTGCAATGCTCCATAAACCTTGTAATCACAATGCTCCATGCACTTCTCATCAAAATGCGCTGTTACCAGAGATATCACAGTATTCCATCCCTAGTCATCACAATACTCCCTCACCCCTGTAATCACAATATTCCATGACCCTGTCATCACACTGCTACATCCCCTTATCAGCACAATGTTCCAAGACCACTGACATCACAATGTTCCATAACCCATGTCATCAAAATGCTCCATGACCCTTTTCATCCCAAAGCTCCAAGACCCCTGACATCACAATGTTCTATAACCCATGCCATCAAAATGTTCCATTACACTTTTCATCAAATTGCTGCATGACCCGGTCATCAAAATTCTCCCTGCACTTCTCATCACAATGCACCATGTCCTTGTCATCAAAATGCTCCATGACTGGTCAGCAGAAAGCTCCATGACCACTGGCATCACAATGCTAAATGTTATTGTCATCACAATGCTCCATGAACCCTCTCATAACATTGCTCAATGCCCTTGTCATCACAAAGCTCCATGACACTTGTCATAACAATGCTCGATGCCCTTCTCATCACAATGCTCCATGCCCTTGTCATTACAATCCTGCATGACGAATGTATCATAGTGTTCCGTACCCATGTCATAACAATGCTGCATGCCCACTCTCATCAAAAAAATACATGAAATATTTCAGACCAATGTTCCATGCCCTTCTCATCACAATGCTCCATTACCTCTGTCATAACAATGCACCCTGACCCCTGCCATCACAATGTTCCACGGCCTAGTCTTCACAAGGTTCCATGACACTTGTCATCACAATGCTGAAAACCACTGTTATCACAATGCTCCATGCCCTTCTCATCACTAAGCTCCATGACGCATGTCATCAGAATGTTCCATGGACTTCTCATCACAATGCTCCATGCCCTTGTCATCACAATGCTCCATGCCCCTTTTCATCTCAATGCTCCATGAACCCTGTCATCACAGTGCACGATGCCCATCATCATAATACTTCAGGCTATTGTCATCACAATGAAATTAATATTCTCCATGACCTCTGACATCATAATGCTACAAACCCTTGTGATCACAATGTTCCATAAAACTTATCAGCACAACACCCCATGACGCTCATCATCACAATTATCCATGGTCTTATCATCACAATGCTCCATGATCTTTGTCATCACGATGCTCAATACACTTGTCATCACAATGCTCCCTGACACTTGTCGTCAGTATGCTCCTTGAAAACTGTCATGACAAGGATCCATGCCTTTTTCATCACAATAATCCATGTCCTTTCCATCACAATGCTCCAAGATCCGTGTAATCACAATGCTCCATGGCCTTGTCATCAAAAAGCTCCATGAGGCATGTCATCAGAATGTTTCCTGGCCTTCTCATCACAATGTTCCCTGCCCTTTTCATCACAATGCTCCAAGACCCCTGTAATCACAATGCTCCATGCCCCTTTTCATCAGAATGCTCCATGAGATCTTTCATCACAAGTCTCAATGGTCTTCTCATCACAATGCTCCAGGACCTTGTCATCACAATGATCCATTCCCTTATCATCACAATGCTACATGACCCCTGTCATCTCAATAATCCATGAACATTTTCAGCCCAATGCTCCACGACCTTCTCATCACAATGCTCCATGGCCAATATCATCACAATGCTCCATGACCACAGTCATCACAACACTCCATGACAGCTGACAACACAATGATCCGGGACTCTTGTCATCACAATGCTCCATTCCCTAGTCGTCACAATGCTCTATGACCCCTGTCATCACAACACTCCATGAACATTTTCAGCCCAGTGCTTCATGAAGCTTGTCATCACAAGGATCCATGCCCTTGTCATCCCAATGCTCCATGACCCCTGTATTCACAATGCTCCTTGACGCTTGTCATCACAGAGCTCCATGACACATGTCATCACAATGCTCCATGCCTTTGTCAGCAAAATGCTACATGACCTTGTCATTATAATTCTCTATGCGCTTGTCATCACAATACTCCATTTCCATTGTCATCACAATCCTCCATGAACCTTGGGATCACATTGATTCATGCCCTTGTCATCACAATGCTCCATGCTCCTTGAAATCAAAATGATCCATGACCTCTGTCATCACAATGCTCCAAACCCTTGTGATCACAATGTTCCATAACACTTGTCATCACAACACTCCATGATGCCTGTCATCACAATACTCCATGCCCTTTTCATCACAATGCTCCATGACCTTTGTCACGACAATTCTCTTTACACTTGTCATCACAATGCTCGCTGACACGTCATCAGAATGCTCCTTGAAACCTGTCACGAAAAGGCTCCATGCCTTTTTCATCACGAGGCCCCATGCCATTTTCATCACATTGCTCCATGCCATTTTCATTAAATACTCCACAAGCTTTTCATCAGAATGCTCCCTGACCCTTGTCATCACAATTCTCCATGCACTTGTCAGCACAATGCTCCCTGACCCTTGTCATCACAATGCTCCAAGCCATTGTCATCACAATGCTCCATGACCCCTGTCATCACAGTAATCCATGAACATTTTCAGCCCAATGCTCCACGACCTTCTCATCACAATGCTCAATAGCCAATATCATCACAATGCTCCATGACCACTGTCATCACAACACTCCATGACACCTGACAACACAATGATCCGGGACTCTTGTCATCACAATGCTCCATACCCTAGTCATCACAATGCTCGATGACCCCTGTTATCACAACACTCCATGGACATTTTCAGCCAAGTGCTCCATGACCCTTGTCAACCCAATGCTCCATGACCCCTGTATTCACAATGCTCCTTGACACTTCTCATCACAGTGCTCCATGACACTTGTCATCACAATGCTCCCTGACCCTTGTCATCAGTATGCTCCTTGAACCCTGTCATGACAAGTTTCCATGCATTTTTCATCACAATGATCCATGACGTTTCATCACAATGCTCCAAGGTCCCTGTAATCACAATGCTCCATGCCCTTGTCATCACAAAACTCCATGACGAATGTCATCAGAATGCTCCAAGGCCTTCTCATCACAGTGCTCTATGCCCTAGTCATAACAATGCTCCAAGACCCCTGTAATCACAATGCTCCATGTCTCTTTTCATCAGAATGCTCAATGAGACTTGCAATCACAAGTCTCCATGGTCTTCTCATCACAATGTTCCAGGACCTTGACATCACCATGATCCATTCCCTTGTCATCACAATGCTCCATGACCCCTGTCATCACAATAATCCATTAACATTTTCAGCCCAATGCTCCACGACCTTCTCATCACAATGCTCCATGCCCTTGCCATCACAATGCTCCATTACCCCTGTCATAACAATGCTCCATGACCCCTGCCATCACGATGTTCCATGGCCTTGTCATCACATGGCTCCATGACCCTTCTCATCACAATGCTCCAAGAACACTGTAATCACAATGCTCTATGCCCCTTTTCATCTCAATGATCCATGAACCCTGTCATCACAATCCACCCTGCCCATCATCATAATGCTTCATGCTATTGTCATAACAACGAAATCAAAATGTTCCATGACCTCTGTCATAACAATGTTCCAAACCCCTGTGATCACAATATTCCATAACACTTGTCATCACAATGCCCCAGGATGCTCGTCATCACAATTATCCATGGTCTTCTCATCACAATGCTCCATGACCTTCGTCATCAAAATGCTCAATACATTTGTCATCAACATGCTCCGTGACACTTGTTGTCTGTATGCTCCTTGAACCCTGTCATGAGAAGGCTCCATGCCTTTTTCATCACAATGATCCATGCCCTTTTCATCACAATGCTCCAAGTCCCATGTAATCACAATGGTCCATGCCATTGTCATCACAATGCACCATGCCCTCTCTCATCACAATAATCTATGAAACTTGTCAGACCAATGCTCCATGCCACTGTCATCACAATGCTCCATGCTCTTGTCATCACAATGCTCCATGACCCCTGTAATCACAATGCTCCGTGACTCCAGTCATCACAATGCTTCATAACGTTTTTCATCACACTGGTCCATGCACGCGTCATCACAAGGCTCTGTGACCTTTGTAACCACAATGCTCCATGAACTTTTCATCACAATTCTCTGAGAAACTTGTCATCACAATGCTCCATGTCTTTGTCAGAACAATGCTCCATGAACATTGTCATCACAATGTGCCACGCGCATTTCATCACAACGTTCCAAACCTTGTCATTGCAATGCTCCATAAACCTTCTAATCACAATGGTCCATGCACTTCTCATCAAAATGCTCTCTCACCAGAGATATCACAATGTTCCATCACTAGTCATCACAATACACCCTCATCCTTGTAATCACAATGTTCCATGACACTGTTATCACAATGCTACATCCCCTTATCTGCACAATGTTCCATGACCCCTGCCATCAAAATGTTCCATAAGCTCTGTCATTAAAATGCTCCATGACCCTTTCCATCCCAAAGCTCCAAGACCCCTGCCATCACAATGTTCTATAACCCCTGCAATCAAAATGTTCCATTATACTTTTTATCAAATTGCTGCATGACGCGGTCATCAAAATGCTCCCTGCCCTTCTCATCACAATGCTCCATTACCCCTGTCATAACAATGCACCATGACAGCTGCCATCACAATGATCCACGGCCTAGTCATCACAAGGTTCCATGATTATTCTCATCACAATGCTCAAGACCCCTGATATCACAATGCTCCATGCCCTTGTCATCACAAAGCTCCATGACGCATGTCATCAGAATGTTCCATGGTCTTCTCACCACAGTGCTCCATGCCCTTGTCATCAAAATGCTCCAAGACCCTTGTCATCACAATGCTCCATGCCCCATTTCATGTCAATGCTCCATGAAATCTGTCATCACAATGCTCCAGGTCCCTTGTAATCACAATGCTCCATGCCCCTTTTCATCTCAATGCTCCATGAACCCTGTCATCACAATGCACCATGCCCATCAACATAATGCTTCAGGCTATTGTCATCACAATGAAATCAATATTCTGCATGACCTCTGTCATCATAATGCTCCAAACCCATGTGATCACAGTGTTGCATAACACGTATCATCACAACACCCCATGACACTCATCATCACAATTATCCATGGTCTTCTCATCACAATGCTCCATGATCTTTGTCATCACAATGCTCAATACACTTGTCATCACAATGCTCCCTGACCCTTGTCGTCAGTATGCTCCTTGAACCCTGTCATGACAAGTTTCCATGCATTTTTCATCACAATGATCCATGACCATTTCATCACAATGCTCAAAGGTCCCTGTAATCACAATGCTCCATGCCCTTGTCATCACAAAACTCCATGACGCATGTCATCAGAATGCTCCATGGCCTTCTCATCACAATGCTCTATGCCCTAGTCATAACAATGCTCCGAGACCCCTGTAATCACAATGCTCCATGCCCCTTTTCATCAGAATGCTCCATGAGACTTTCCATCACAAGTCTCCATGGCCTTCTCATCACAATGTTCCAGGACCTTGACATCATCATGATCCATTCCCTTGTCATCACAATGCTCCATGACCCCTTTCATCACAATAATCCATGAATATTTTCAGCCCAATGCTCCACGACCTTCTCATCACAATGCTCCATTGCCAATATCATCACAATGCTCCATGACCACTGTCATCACAACACTCCATGACACCTGACAGCACAATGATCCAGGACTCTTGTCATCACAATGCTCCATTCCCTTGTCGTCACAATGCTACATGACACCTATCATCACAACTCTCCATGAACATTTTCAGCCCAGTGCTCCATGACCCTTGTCATCACAATGATCCATGCCCTTGTCATCCCAATGCTCCATGACCCCTGTATTCACAATGCTCCTTGACGCTTGTCATCACAGTGCTCCATGACACATGTCATCACAATGCTCCATGCCTTTGTCAGCAAAATGCTACATGACCTTGTCATTACAATGCTCTATGCGCTTGTCATCACAATACTCCATTTCCATTGTCATCACAATCCTCCATGAACTTTGGGATCACATTGCTTCATGCCCTTGTCATCACAATGCTCCATGCTCCTTGAAATCAAAATGATCCATGAACTCTGTCATCACAATGCTCCAAACCCTTGTGATCACAATGTTCCATAACACTTGTCATCACAACGCTCCATGATGCCTGTCATCACAATACTCCATGCCCTTTTCATCACAATGCTCCATGACCTTTGCCACCACAATTCTCAATACACTTGTCATCACAATGCTCCCTGATACTTGTCATCAGAATGCTCCTTGAACCCTGTCATGAAAAGGCTCCATGCCTTTTTCATCACAATGCCCCGTGCCATTTTCATCACAATGCTCCATGCCATTGTCATCAAAATACTCCACAAGCTTGTCATCAGAATGCTCCATGACCCTTGTCATCACAATTCTCCATGCACTTGTCAGCACAATTCTCCCTGACCCTTGTCATCACAATGCTCCAAGCCATTGTCATAACAATGCTCCATTACCTTTGTCATCAGGATCCTCCCTGACACTTGGCATCACAATGCTCCATGCCATCCTCATCACAATGGGCCATTACATATATGATCACAATGCTCCCTGACACCTGTCTTCACAATACGGCATGACCTGGTCATCACAATGCTCCATGCCCTTGTCATCACTGTGTGCCATACCAACTCTCATCGCAATACTCCATGAAAGTTATTAGACCAATGTTCCATGTCCTTGTCATCACAATGCTCCATGCCCTTGTTATCACAATGCTCCATGACCCCTGTCATCACAGTGCTCCGTGACTCCGGTCATCACAATGCTTCATGACCTTTGTCATCACAGTGGTCCATGCCCTCGTCATCAACAGTCTCGGTGACCATTTTAACCACAATGCTCCATGAACTTTTCATCACAATGCTCTTTGACCCTTGTCATCACAATGCTCTATGCCTTTTTCAGCACAATGCTCCATGACCCTTGTCATCACAATGCTCCATGTGCTTGTCAGCACAATGCTCCATGACACATGTCATCACAATGCACCATGCGCTTGTCATCACAGTGCTCCACAACATTGTCATCACAATTCTCCATAAAATTTGTCATCACAGTGCTCCATGCACTTCTCATCAAAATGCTCTCTCACCACTGATATCACAATGCTACATCACTATTTGTCAAAATACTCCCTCACCCCTGTCATCACAATGTTCCATGACTCCTGTCTTCACAATGCTACTTGCACTTATTATCACAATGTTCGATGACCCCTGAAATCACAATGTTCCATAAAACCTGTCATCAAAATATTCCATGACACTTTTCACCAAATTGCTCCATGACCCTGTCATCAGAATGCTCCCTGCCCTTCTCATCACAGTGCACAACGCCCTTGCCATCAAAATGCTCCATGACCTTTGTCATCACAAAGATCCATGACCCTTGGCATCACAATGCTCCATGTCATTGTCATCACAGTGCTCCATGAACCCTCTCATCACATTGCTCCATGCCCTTGTCTTCACATAGCTCCAGGACACATGTCATCAGAATGCTCCATGGCCTTCTCATCACAATGCTCCAAGCCCTTGCCATCACAATGCTCCATTACCCCTGTCATAACAATGCTCCATGACCCCTGCCATCACGATGTTCCATGGCCTTGTCATCACAAGTCTCCATGACCCTTCTTATCACAATGCTCCAAGAACACTGTAATCACAATGCTCTATGCCCCTTTTCATCTCAATGATCCATGAACCCTGTCATCACAATGCACCATGCCCATCATCATAATGCTTCATGCTATCATCATCACAACGAAATCAAAATGTTCCATGACCTCTGTCATAACAATGCTCCAAACCCTTGTGATCACAATATTCCATAACACTTGTCATCACAATGCCCCAGGATGCTCATCATCACAATTATCCATGGTCTTCTCATCACAATGCTCCATGACCTTCGTCATCACAATGCTCAATACACTTGTCATCAACATGCTCCCTGACACTTGTTGTCTGTATGCTCCTTGAACCCTGTAATGACAAGGCTCCATGCCTTTTTTCATCACAATGATCCATGCCCTTTTCATCACAATGCTCCAAGTCCCATGTAATCACAATGGTAAATGCCATTGTCATCACAAAGCTGAATGACGCATGCCATCAGAGTGCTCTTTGGTCTTCTCCTCACAATGCTCCATGCACTTGTCTTCACAATGTTCCATGCCCTTGTCATCACAATGCTCCATTCCAATGTTATCACAATGCTCCATGACCCCTGTCATCACAATGCTCCGTGACTCCAGTCATCACAAAGCTTCATGACATTTGACATCACATTGGTCCATGCCCTCTTCATCAACCGTCTCTGTGACCTTTTTAACCACAATGCTCCATGAACATTCTCAGCACAATGCTCCATGACCCTTGTCATCACATTGCTCCATGCGCTTTTCAGCACAATGCTCCATCACACATGTCATCACAATGCACCATGCCTTGTCATCACATTGCTCCACAACATTGTCATCCCAATGCTCCATAAAATTTGTCATCACAATGCTCCATGCACTTCTCATCAAAATGCTCTCTTACCACTGATATAACAATGCTACATCACTATTTGTCACAATACCCCCTCACCCCTGTCATCACAATGTTCCATGACTCCTGTCATCACAATGCTACATGCACTTATCATCACAATGTTCGATGATCCCTGAAATCACAATGTTCCATAACACCTGTCATCAATATGTTCCATGACACTTTTCATCAAATTGCTCCATGAACCTGTCATCAGAATGCTCCCTGCCCTTCTCATCACAATGCACAACGCCCTTGCCTTTAAAATGCTCCATGACATTTGTCATCACAAAGATCCATGACCCTTGGCATCACAATGCTCCATGTCATTGTCATCACAATGCTCCATGAACCCTCTCATCACATTGCTCCATGCCCTTGTCATCACACAGCTCCATGACACTTGTCATCACAATGCTCGATGCCCTTCTCATCACATTGCTCCATGCCTTTGTCATTACAGTCCTGCATGACCCATGTATCACAGTGTTCCGTGCCCTTGTCATCACAATGCTCCATGCCCACACTCATCACAATAATCCATGAAACATTTCAGACCAAAGTTCCATACCCTTCTCATCACAATGCTCCATTACCCCTGTCATAACAATGCACCATGACACCTGCCATCACAATGATCCACGGCCTACTGATCACAAGGTTCCATGATAATTCTCATCACAATGCTCAAGACCCCTGATATCACAATGCTCCATGCCCTGGTCATAACAAAGCTCCATGACGCACGTCATCAGAATGTTCCATGGCCTTCTCATCACAATGCTCCTTGCCCTTGTCATCACAATGCTCCAAGACCCTTGTCATCACAATGCTCCATGCCGCATTTCATCTCAATGCTCCATGAAATCAGTCATCACAATGCTCCAAGACCCTTGTAATCACAATGCTCCATGCCGCTTTTCATCTCAATGCTCCATGAACCCTGTCATCACAATGCACCATGCCCATCATCATAATGCTTCAGGCTATTGTCATCACAATGAAATCAATATTCTGCATGACCTCTGTCATCATAATGCTCCAAACCCTTGTGATCACAATGTTGCATAACACGTATCATCACAACACCCCATGATGCTCATCATCACAATTATCCATAGTCTTCTCATCACAATGCTCCATGATCTTTGTCATCACAATGCTCAATACACTTGTCATCACAATGCTCCCTGACCCTTGTCGTCAGTATGCTCCTTGAACCCTGTCATGACAAGTTTCCATGCATTTTTCATCACAATGATCCATGACCATTTCATCACAATGCTCCAAGGTCCCTGTAATCACAATGCTCCATGCCCTTGTCATCACAAAACTCCATGACGCATGTCATCAGAATTCTCCATGGCCTTCTCATCACAATGCTCTATGCCCTAGTCATAACAATGCTCCAAGACCCCTGTAATCACAATGCTCCATGCCCCTTTTCATCAGAATGCTCCATGAGACTTGCCATCACATGTCTCCATGGTCTTCTAATCACAATGTTCCAGGACCTTGACATCACCATGATCCATTCACTTGTCATCACAATGCTCCATTACCCCTGTCATCACAATAATCCATGAACATATTCAGCCCAATGCTCCACGACTTTCTCATCACAATGCTCCATGCCCTTGCCATCACAATGCTCCATTACACCTGTCATAACAATACTCCATGACCCTTGCCATCACGATGTTCCATGGCCTTGTCATCACGGGGCTCCATGACCCTTCTCATCACAATGCTCCAAGAACACTGTAATCACAATGTTCTATGCCCCTTTTCATCTCAATGATCCATGAACCCTGTCATCACAATGCACCCTGCCCTTCATCATAATGCTTCATGCTATTGTCATAACAACGAAATCAAAATGTTCCATGACCTCTGTCATAACAATGTTCCAAACCCTTGTGATCACAATATTCCATAACACTTGTCATCACAATGCCCCAGGATGCTCGTCATCACAATTATCCATGGTCTTCTCATCACAATGCTCCATGAACTTCGTCATCACAATGCTCAATACACTTGTCATCAACATGCTCCCTGATACTTGTTGTCTATATGCTCCTTGAACCCTGTCATGACAAGGCTCCATGCCTTTTTCATCACAATGATCCATGCCCTTTTCATCACAATGCTCCAAGTCCCATGTAATCACAATGGTCCATGCCATTGTCATCACAAAGCTGAATGACGCATGCCATCAGGATGCTCCTTGGACTTCTCCTCACAATGCTCTATGCCCTTGTCTTCACAATGTTCCAGGACCCCTGTAATCACAATGCTCCATTCCCCTTTTAATCAGTATGCTCCATGAGACTTGTCATCACAAGGCTCCATGGTTTTGTCATCACAATGCTCCAGGACCTTGTCATCACAGTGCTTCATGACCTTGTCATCAAAATTTTCAATGGCCCTTGTCAACATAATGCTCCAAACCCTAATCATCACAATGCTCCGTTTTCTTTGTCATCACAATCCTTCATTACATTTGGTATCACAAAGCTCCATGCCATTGTCATCGCCATGGACCATGACATATGTCATCACAATGATCCCTGACACCTGTCTTCACAATACTCCATGACCTTATCATCACAATGCTCCATGCCCTTGTCATCACAATGCACCATGCCCACTCTCATCACAATAATCTATGAAACTTGTCAAACAAATGCTCCATGCCTCTGTCATCACAATGCTCCATGCCCTTGTCATCACAATGATCCATGACCCCTGTCATCACAATGCTCCATGACTCCAGTCATCACAATGCTTCATAACGTTTGTCATCACAATGGTCCATGTCCGCATCATCACAAGGCTCTGTGACCTTTGTAACCACAGTGCTCCATGAACTTTTCATCACAATTCTCTGAGAACCTTGTCATCACAATGCTCCATGTCTTTGTCAGAACAATGCTCCATGACAATTGTCATCACAATGTGCCACGTGCATTTCATCACAACGTTCCAAACCTTGTCATTGCAATGCTCCATAAACCTTGTAATCACAATGGTCCATGCACTTCTCATCAAAATGCTCTCTCACCAGAGATATCACAATGTTCCATCACTAGTCATCACAATACACCCTCATCCTTGTAATCACAATGTTCCATGACACTGTCATCACAATGCTACATCCCCTTATCATCACAATGTTCCATGACCCCTGCCATCACAATGTTCCATAAGCCCTGTCATCAAAATGCTCGATGACCCTTTCCATCCCAAAGCTCCAAGACCACTGTCATCACAATGTTCTATAACACCTGCCATCAAAATGTTCCATTATACTTTTTATCAAATTGCTGCATGATGCGGTCATCAAAATGCTCCCTGCCCTTCTCATCAAAATGCTCCATGATTTGTCATCACAAAGCTCCAAGACCCTTGGCATCACAATGCTCCATGTCACTGTCATCACAATGCTCCATGAACCATCTCATCACATTGCTCCATGCCCTTGTCATCACACAGCTCCATGACACTTGTCATCACAATGCTCGATGCCCTTCTCATCACAATGCTCCATGCCCTTGTCATTACAGTGCAGCATGACCCATGTATCACAGTGTTCCTTGCCCTTGTCATCACAATGCTCCATGCACACTCTCATCACCATAATCCCTGAAACATTTCAGACCGAAGTTCCATACCCTTCTCATCACAATGCTCCCTTACCCCTGTCATAACAATGCACCATGACACCTGCCATCACAATGATCCACGGCCTAGTCATCAAAAGGTTCCATGATAATTCTCATCACAATGCTCAAGACCCCTGATATCAAAATGCTCCATGCCCTTGTCATCACAAAGCTCCATGACGCATGTCATCAGAATGTTCCATGGCCTTCTCATCACAGTGCTCCATGTCCTTGTCATCAAAATGCTCCAAGACCCTTGTAATCACAATGCTCCATGCCCCATTTCATCTCAATGCTCCATGAAATCTGTCATCACAATGCTCCAAGAACCTTGTAATCACAATGCTCCATGCCCCTTTTCATCTCAATGCTCCATGAACCCTGTCATCACAATGCACAATGCCCATCATCATAATGCTTCAGGCTATTGTCATCACAATGAAATCAATATTCTGCATGACCTCTGTCATCATAATGCTCCAAATCCTTGTGATCACAGTGTTGCATAACACGTATCATCACAACACCCCATGACGCTCATCATCACAATTATCCATGGTCTTCTCATCACAATGCTCCATGATCTTTGTCATCACAATGCTCAATCCACTTGTCATCACAATGCTCCCGGACCCTTTTCGTCAGTATGCTCCTTGAACCCTGTCATGACAAGTTTCCATGCATTTTTCATCACAATGATCCATGACCATTTCATCACAATGCTCCAAGTCCCTGTAATCACAATGCTCCATGCCCTTGTCATCACAAAACTCCATGACGCATGTCATCAGAATTCTCCATGGTCTTCTCATCACAATGCTCCATGCCCCTTTTCATCAGAATGCTCCATGAGACTTGCCATCACAAGTCTCCATGGTCTTCTCATCACAATGATCCAGGACCTTGACATCACCAGGATCCATGCCCTTGTCATCACAATGCTCCATGACCCCTGTCATCACAATAATCCATGGACATTTTCAGCCCAATGCTCCACGACCTTCTCATCACAATGCTCCATTGCCAATATCATCACAATGCTCCATGACCACTGTCATCACAACACTCCATGACACCTGACAACACAATGATCCAGGACTCTTGTCATCACAATGCTCCATTCCCTTGTCGTCACAATGCTACATGACACCTATCATCACAACTCTCCATGAACATTTTCATCCCAGTGCTCCATGACCCTTGTCATCACAATGATCCATGCCCTTGTCATCCCAATGCTCCATGACCCCTGTATTCACAATGCTCCTTGACGCTTGTCATCACAGTGCTCCATGACACATGTCATCACAATGCTCCATGCCTTTGTCAGCAAAATGCTACATGAACTTGTCATTACAATGCTCTATGCGCTTGTCATCACAATACTCCAATTCCATTGTCATCACAATCCTCCATGAACTTTGGGATCACATTGCTTCATGCCCTTGTCATCACAATGCTCCATGCTCCTTGAAATCAAAATGATCCATGACCTCTGTCATCACAATGCTCCAAACCCTTGTGATCACAATGTTCCATAACACTTGTCATCACAACGCTCCATGATGCCTGTCATCACAATACTCCATGCCCTTTTCATCACAATGCTCCATGACCTTTGTCACCACAATTCTCAATACACTTGTCATCACAATCCTCCCTGACAATTGTCATCAGAATGCTCCTTGAAACCTGTCACGAGAAGGCTCCATGCCTTTTTCATCACAATGCCCCATGCCATTTTCATCTGAATGCTCCATGCCATTGTCATCAAAATACTCCACAAGCTTGTCATCAGAATGCTCCATGACCCTTGTCATCACAATTCTCCATGCACTTTTCAGCACAATGCTCCCTGGCCCTTGTCTTCACAATGCTCCAAGCCATTGTCATAACAAGGCTCCATTACATTTGTCATCAGGATCCTCCCTGACACTTGGACTCACAGTGCTCCATGCCATCCTCATCACAATGGGCCATTACATATGTGATCACAATGCTCCCTGACACCTCTCTTCACAATACGGCATGACCTGGTAATCACAATGCTCCATGCCCTTGTCATCACAGTGTGCCATACCAACTCTCATCGCAATACTCCATGAAAGTTATTAGACCAATGTTCCATGTCCTTGTCATCACAATGCTCCATGCCCTTGTTACCACAATGCTCCATGACCCCTATCATCACAGTGCTCCGTGACTCCAGTCATCACAATGCTTCATGACCTTTGTCATCACAATGGTCCATGCCCTCGTCATCAACAGTCTCTGTGACCATTTTAACCACAATGCTCCATGAACTTTTCATCACAATGCTCTTTGACCCTTGTCATCAAAATGCTCTATGCCTTTCTCAGCACAATGCTCAATGACCCTTGTCATCACAATGCACCATGCGCTTGTCATCACATTGCTCCACAATATTGTCATCACAATGCTCCATAAAATTTGTCATCACAATGCTCCATGCACTTCTCATCAAAATGCTCTCTCACCACTGATATCACAATGCTACATCACTATTTGTCAATATACTCCCTCACCCCTGTCATCACAATGTTCCATGACTCCTGTCATCACAATGCTTCATGCACTTATCATCACAATGTTCGATGACCCCTGAAATCACAATGTTCCATAACACCTGTCATCAAAATATTCCTTGACACTTTTCATCAAATTGCTCCATGACCCTGTCATCAGAATGCTCCCTGCCCTTCTCATCACAGTGCACAACGCCCTTGCCATCAAAATGCTCCATGACCTTTGTCATCACAAAGATCCATGACCCTTGGCATCACAATGCTCCATGTCATTGTCATCACAGTGCTCCATGAACGCTCTCATCACATTGCTCCATGCCCTTGTCTTCACATAGCTCCATGACACATGTCATCAGAATGCTCCATGGCCTTCTCATCACAATGCTCCAAGCCCTTGCCATCACAATGCTCCATTACCCCTGTCATAACCATGACCCATGACCCCTGCCAGCACGATGTTCCATGGCCTTGTCATCACAAGGCTCCATAACACTTCTTATCACAATGCTCCAGTAACACTGTAATCACAATGCTCTATGCCCCTTTTCATCTCAATGATCCATGAACCCTGTCATCACAATGCACCATGCCCATCATCATAATGCTTCATGCAATTGTCATCACAACGAAATCAAAATGTTCCATGACCTCTGTCATAACAATGCTCCAAACCCTTGTGATCACAATATTCCATAACACTTGTCATCACAATGCCCCAGGATGCTCGTCATCACAATTATCCATGGTCTTCTCATCACAATGCTCCATGACTTTCGTCATCAAAATGCTCAATACACTTGTCATCAACATGCTCCCTGACACTTGTTGTCTGTATGCTCCTTGAACCCTGTCATGACAAGGCTCCATGCCTTTTTCATCACAATGATCCATGCCCTTTTCATCACAATGCTCCAAGTCCCATGTAATCACAATGGTACATGCCATTGTCATCACAAAGCTCAATGACGCATGCCATCAGAATGCTCCTTGGTCTTCTCCTCACAATGCTCCATGCCCTTGTCTTCACAATGTTCCATGCCCTTGTCATCACAATGCTCCATGCCCATGTTATCACAATGCTCCATGACCCCTGTCATCACAATGCTCCGTGACTCCAGTCATCACAATGCTTCATGACTTTTGTCATCACAATGGTCCATGCCCTCGTCATCAACCGTCTCTGTGACCTTTTTAACCACAATGCTCCATGAACATTCTCAGCACAATGCTCCATGACCCTTGTCATCACATTTCTCCATGCGCTTTTCAGCACAATGCTCCATGACACATGTCATCACAATGCACCATGCACTTGTCATCACAGGGCTCCACAACATTGTCATCACAATGCTCCATAAAATTTGTCATCACAATGCTCCATGCACTTCTCATCAAAATGCTCTCTCACCACTGATATAACAATGCTACATCACTATTTGTCACAATACTCCCTCACCCCTGTCATCACAATGTTCCATGACTCCTGTCATCACAATGCTACATGCACTTATCATCACAATGTTCGATGACCCCTGAAATCACAATGTTCCATAACACCTGTCATCAAAATGTTCCATGACACTTTTCATCAAATTGCTCCATGACCCTGTCATCAGAATGCTCCCTGCCCTTCTCATCACAATGCACAACGCCCTTGCCATCAAAATGCTCCATGACCTTTGTCATCACAAAGATCCAAGACCCTTGGCATCACAATGCTCCATG
Organism: Mesoplodon densirostris; assembly: GCF_025265405.1. Lineage (NCBI taxonomy): Eukaryota > Metazoa > Chordata > Mammalia > Artiodactyla > Ziphiidae > Mesoplodon > Mesoplodon densirostris. The sequence goes on along the minus strand of NW_026778197.1, from coordinate 5,289,099 downwards.
TCATTGTCATCACAATGCTCCATGAACCCTCTCATCACATTGCTCCATGCCCTTGTCATCACACAGCTCCATGACACTTGTCATCACAATGCTCGATGCCCTTCTCATCACAATGCTCCATGCCTTTGTCATTACAGTCCTGCATGACCCATGTATCACAGTGTTCCGTGCCCTTGTCATCACAATGCTCCTTGCCCACACTCATCACAATAATCCATGAAACATTTCAGACCAAAGTTCCATACCCTTCTCATCACAATGCTCCATTACCCCTGTCATAACAATGCACCATGACACCTGCCATCACAATGATCCACGGCCTAGTGATCACAAGGTTCCATGATAATTCTCATCACAATGCTCAAGACCCCTGATATCACAATGCTCCATGCCCTTGTCATCACAAAGCTCCATGACGCATGTCATCAGAATGTTCCATGGCCTTCTCATCACAATGCTCCATGCCCTTGTCATCACAATGCTCCAAGACCCTTGTCATCACAATGCTCCATGCCGCATTTCATCTCAATGCTCCATGAAATCTGTCATCACTATGCTCCAAGACCCTTGTAATCACAATGCTCCATGCCGCTTTTCATCTCAATGCTCCATGAACCCTGTCATCACAATGCACCATGCCCATCATCATAATGCTTCAGGCTATTGTCATCACAATGAAATCAATATTCTGCATGACCTCTGTCATCATAATGCTCCAAACCCTTGTGATCACAATGTTGCATAACACGTATCATCACAACACCCCATGATGCTCATCATCACAATTATCCAGTCTTCTCATCACAATGCTCCATGATCTTTGTCATAACAATGCTCAATACACTTGTCATCACAATGCTCCCTGACCCTTGTCGTCAGTATGCTCCTTGAACCCTGTCATGACAAGTTTCCATGCATTTTTCATCACAATGATCCATGACCATTTCATCACAATGCTCCAAGGTCACTGTAATCACAATGCTCCATGCCCTTGTCATCACAAAACTCCATGACGCATGTCATCAGAATTCTCCATGGCCTTCTCATCACAATGCTCTATGCCCTAGTCATAACAATGCTCCAAGACCCCTGTAATCACAATGCTCCATGCCCCTTTTCATCAGAATGCTCCATGAGACTTGCCATCACATGTCTCCATGGTCTTCTCATCACAATGTTCCAGGACCTTGACATCATCATGATCCATTCCCTTGTCATCACAATGCTCCATGAAAACTGTCATCAAAATAATCCATGAACATTTTCAGCCCAATGCTCCACGACCTTCTCATCACAATGCTCCATTGCCAATATCATCACAATGCTCCATGACCACTGTCACCACAACACTTCATGACACCTGACAACACAATGATCCAGGACTCTTGTCATCACAAAGCTCCATTCCCTTGTCGTCACAATGCTACATGACACCTGTCAGCACAACTCTCCATGAATATTTTCAGCCCAGTGCTCCATGACCCTTGTCATCACAATGATCCATGCCCTTGTCATCCCAATGCTCCATGACCCCTGTATTCACAATGCTCCTTGACGCTTGTCATCACAGTGCTCCATGACACATGTCATCACAATGCTCCATGCCTTTGTCAGCAAAATGCTACATGACCTTGTCATTACAATGCTCTATGCGCTTGTCATCACAATACTCCATTTCCATAGTCATCACAATCCTCCATGAACTTTGGGATCACATTGCTTCATGCCCTTGTCATCACAATGCTCCATGCTCTTTGAAATCAAAATGATCCATGACCTCTGTCATCACAATGCTCCAAACCCTTGTGATCACAATGTTCCATAACACTTTTCATCACAATGCTCCATGATGCCTGTCATCACAATACTCCATGCCCCTTTCATCACAATGCTCGATGACCTTTGTCACCACAATTCTCAATACACTTGTCATCACAATGCTCCCTGACACTTGTCATCAGAATGATCCTTGAAACCTGTCATGAAATGGCTCCATGCCTTTTTCATCACAATGCCCTATGCCATTTTCATCACAATGCTCCATGCCATTGTCATCAAAATACTACACAAGCTTGTCATCAGAATGCTCCATGACCCTTGTCATCATAATTCTCCATGCACTTGTCAGCACAATGCTCCCTGACCCTTGTCATCACAATGCTCCAAGCCATTGTCATCACAATGCTCCATTACCTTTGTCATCAGAATCCTCCCTGACACTTGGCCTCACAATGCTCCATGCCATCCTCATCACAATGGGCCATTACATATGTGATCACAATGCTCCCTGACACTTGTTTTCACAATACGGCATGACCTGGTCATCACAATTCTCCATGCCCTTGTCATCACAGTGTGCCATTCCAATTCTCATCGCAATACTCCATGAAATTTGTTAGACCAATGTTCCATGTCCTTGTCATCACAATGCTCCATACACTTGTTATCACAATGCTCCATGACCCCTGTCATCACAATGCTCCGTGACTCCAGTCATCACAATGCCTCATGACCTTTGTCATCACAATGGTCCATGCCCTCGTCATCAACAGTCTCTGTGACCTTTTTAACCACAATGCTCCATGAACATTTCATCACAATGCTCTTTGACCCTTGTCATCACAATGCACCATGCGCTTGTCATCACAGGGCTCCACAACATTGTCATCACAATGCTCCATAAAATTTGTCATCACAATGCTCCATGCGCTTCTCATCAAAATGCTCTCTCACAACTGATATCACAATGCTACATCACTATTTGTCACAATACTCCCTCACCCCTGTCATCACAATGTTCCATGACACCTGTCATCACAATGCTACATGCACTTATCATCACAATGTTCGATGACCCCTGAAATCACAATGTTCCATAACACCTGTCATCAAAATGTTCCATGACACTTTTCATCAAATTGCTCCATGACCATGTCATCAGAATGCTCCCTGCCCTTCTCATCACAATGCACAACGCCCTTGCCATCAAAATGCTCCATGACCTTTGTCATCACAAAGATCCATGACCCTTGGCATCACAATGCTCCATGTCATTGTCATCACAATGCTCCATGAACGCTCTCATCACATTGCTCCATGCCCTTGTCTTCACATAGCTCCATGACACATGTCATCAGAATGCTCCATGGCCTTCTCATCACAATGCCCCTAGCCCTGGCCATCACAATGCTCCATTACCCCTGTCATAACAATGCTCCATGACCCCTGCCATCACGATGTTCCATGGCCTTGTCATCACAAGGCTCCATGACCCTTCTCATCACAATGCTCCAATAACACTGTAATCACAATGCTCTATGCCCCTTTTCATCTCAATGATCCATGAACCCTGTCATCACAATGCACTATGCCCATCATCATAATGCTTCAGGCTATTGTCATAACAACGAAATCAGAATGTTCCATGACCTCTGTCATAACAATGTTCCAAACCCTTGTGATCACAATATTCCATAAAACTTGTCATCACAATGCCCCAGGATGCTCGTCATCACAATTATCCATGGTCTTCTCATCACAATGCTCCATGACCTTCGTCATCAAAATGCTCAATACACTTGTCATCAACATGCTCCCTGACACTTGTTGTCTGTATGCTCCTTGAACCCTGTCATGACAAGGCTCCATGCCTTTTTCATCACAATGATCCATGCCCTTTTCATCACAATGCTCCAAGTCCCATGTAATCACAATGGTCCATGCCATTGTCATCACAAAGCTCAATGACGCATGTCATCAGAATGCTCCTTGGTCTATTCTTCACAATGCTCCCTGCCCTTGTCTTCACAATGTTCCAAGACCCCTGTAATCACAATGCTCCATTCCCCTTTTAATCAGTATGCTCCATGAGACTTGTCATCACAAGGCTCCATGGTTTTGTCATCACAATGCTCCAGGACCTTGTCATCACAATGCTTCACGACCTTGTCATCAAAATTTTCAATGGCCTTTGTAATCATAATGCTCCAAACCCTAATCATCACAATGATCCATTATATTTGTCATCACAATCCTCCATTACATTTGGTATCACAAAGCTCCATGCCATTGTCATCGCCATGGACCATGACATATGTCATCACAATGTTCCTGACACCTGTCTTCACAATACTCCATGACCTTATCATCACAATGCTCCATGCCCTTGTCATCACAATGCACCATGCCCACTCTCATCACAAGAATCTATGAAACTTGTCAGACCAATGCTCCATGCCACTGTCATCACAATTCTCCATGCCCTTGTCATCAAAATGCTCCATGACACCTGTCATCACAATGCTCCGTGACTCCAGTCATCACAATGCTTCATAAAGTTTGTCATCACAATGGTCCATGCCCGCGTCATCACAAGGCTCTGTGACCTTTGTAACCACAATGCTCCATGGACTTTTCATCACAATTCTCTGAGAAACTTGTTATCACAAGGCTCCATGTCTTTGTCAGAACAGTGCTCCATGAACATTGTCATCACAATGTGCCACGTGCATTTCATCACAACGTTCCAAACCTTGTCATTGCAATGCTCCATAAACCTTGTAATCACAATTGTCCATGCACTTCTCATCAAAATGCTCTCTCACCAGAGATATCACAATGTTCCATCACTAGTCATCACAATACACCCTCATCCTTGTAATCACAATGTTCCATGACACTGTCATCACAATGCTACATCCCCTTATCATCACAATGTTCCATGACCCCTGCCATCACAATGATCCATAAGCCCTGTCATCAAAATGCTCCATGACCCTTTCCATCCCAAAGCTCCAAGACCCCTGCCATCACAATGTTCTATAACCCCTGCCATCAAAATGTTCCATTACACTTTTTATCAAATTGCTGCATGACCCGGTCATCAAAATGCTCCCTGCCCTTCTCATCAAAATGCTCCATGACTTGTCATCACAAAGCTCCAAGACCCTTGGCATCACAATGCTCCATGTCATTGTCATCACAATGCTCCATGAACCCTCTCATCACATTGCTCCATGCCCTTGTAATCACAAAGGTCCATGACACTTGTCATCACAATGCTCGATGCCCTTCTCAGCACAATGCTCCATGCCCTTGTCATTACAGTCCTGCATGACCCATGTATCACAGTGTTCTGTGCCCTTGTCATCACAATGCTCCATGCCCACTCTCATCACAATAATCCATGAAACATTTCAGACCTAAGTTCCATACCCTTCTCATCACAATGCTCCATTACCCCTGTCATAACAATGCACCATGACACCTGCCATCACAATGATCCACGGCCTAGTCATCAAATGTTCCATGATAATTCTCATCACAATGCTCAAGACCCCTGATATCACAATGCTCCATGCCCTGGTCATCACAAAGCTCCATGACGCACGTCATCAGAATGTTCCATGGCCTTCTCATCACAATGCTCCTTGCCCTTGTCATCACAATGCTCCAAGACCCTTGTCATCACAATGCTCCATGCCGCTTTTCACCTCAATGCTCCATGAACCCTGTCATCACAATGCACCCTGCCCATCATCATAATGCTTCAGGCTATTGTCATCACAATGAATTCAATATTCTGCATGACCTCTGTCATCATAATGCTCCAAACCCTTGTGATCACAATGTTGCATAACACGTATCATCACAACACCCCATGACGCTCATCATCACAATTATCCATGGTCTTCTCATCACAATGCTCCATGATCTTTGTCATCACAATGCTCAATACACTTGTCATCACAATGCTCCCTGACCCTTGTCGTCAGTATGCTCCTTGAACCCTGTCATGACAAGTTTCCATGCATTTTTCATCACAATGATCCATGACCATTTCATCACAATTCTCCAAGGTCCCTGTAATCACAATGCTCCATGCCCTTGTCATCACAAAACTCCATGACGCATGTCATCAGAATGCTCCATGGCCTTCTAATCACAATTCTCTATGCCCTAGTCATAACAATGCTCCAAGACCCCTGTAATCACAATGCTCCATGCCCCTTTTCATCAGAATGCTCCATGAGACTTGCCATCACAAGTCTCCATGGTCTTCTCATCACAATGTTCCAGGACCTTGACATCACAATGATCCATTCCCTTGTCATCACAATGCTCCATGACCCCTGTCATCACAATAATCCATGAATATTTTCTGCCCAATGCTCCACGACCTTCTCATCACAATGCTCCATTGCCAATATCATCACAATGCTCCATGACCACTGTCATCACAACACTCCATGACACCTGACAACACAATGATCCAGGACTCTTGTCATCACAATGCCCCATTCCCTTGTCGTCACAATGCTACATGACACCTGTCATCACAACTCTCCATGAACATTTTCAGCCCAGTGCTCCATGACCCTTGTCATCACAATGATCCATGCCCTTGTCATCCCAATGCTCCATGACCCCTGTATTCACAATGCTCCTTGACGCTTGTCATCACAGTGCTCCATGACACATGTCATCACAATGCTCCATGCCTTTGTCAGCAAAATGCTACATGACCTTGGCATTACAATGCTGTATGCACTTGTCATCACAATACTCCATTTCCATTGTCATCACAATCCTCCATGAACTTTGGGATCACATTGCTTCATGCCCTTGTCATCACAATGCTCCATGCTCCTTGAAATCAAAATGATCCATGACCTCTGTCATCACAATGCTCCAAACCCTTGTGATCACAATGTTCCATAACACTTGTCATCACAATGCTCCATGATGCCTGTCATCACAATACTCCATGCCCTTTTCATCACAATGCTCCATGACCTTTGTCACCACAATTCTCAATACACTTGTCATCACAATCCTCCCTGACAAATGTCATCAGAATGCTCCTTGAACCCTGTCACGAAAAGCCTCCATGCCTTTTTCATCACAATGCCCCATGCCATTTTCATCAGAATGCTCCATGCCATTGTCATCAAAATACTCCACAAGCTTGTCATCAGAATGCTCCATGACCCTTGTCATCACAATTCTCCATGCACTTGTCAGCACAATGCTCCCTGACCCTTGTCATCGCAATGCTCCAAGCCATTGTCATCACAATGCTCCATTACCTTTGTCATCAGAATCCTCCCTGACACTTGGCATCACAATGCTCCATGCCATCCTCATCACAATGGGCCATTACATATGTGATCACAATGCTCCCTGACACCTGTCTTCACAATACGGCATGACCTGGTCATCACAATGCTCCATTCCCTTGTCATCACAGTGTGCCATTCCAACTCTCATCGCAATACTCCATGAAAGTTATTAGACAAATGTTCCATGCCCTGGCCATCACAATGCTCCATGCCCTTGTTATCAGAATGCTCCATGACCCTGTCATCACAGTGCTCCGTGACTCCAGTCATCACAATGCTTCATGACCTTTGTCATCACAATGGTCCATGCCCTCGTCATCAACAGTCTCTGTGACCTTTTTAACCACAATGCTCCATGAACTTTTCATCACAATGCTCTTTGACCCTTGTCATCACAATGCTCTATGCCTTTCTCAGCACAATGCTCCATGACCCTTGTCATCACAATGCTCCATGCGCTTGTCAGCACAATGCTCCATGACATATGTCATCACAATGCACAACGCCCTTGCCATCAAAATGCTCCATGACCTTTGTCATCACAAAGATCCATGACCCTTGGCATCACAATGCTCCATGTCATTGTCATCACAGTGCTCCATGAACGCTCTCATCACATTGCTACATGCCCTTGTCTTCACATAGCTCTATGACACATGTCATCATAATGCTCCAAACCCTAATCATCACAATGATCCATTATATTTGTCATCACAATCCTCCATTACATTTGGGATCACAAAGCTCCATGCCATTGTCATCGCCATGGACCATGACATATGTCATCACAATGTTCCTGACACCTGTCTTCACAATACTCCATGACCTTATCATCACAATGCTCCATGCCCTTGTCATCACAATGCATCATGCCCACTCTCATCACAATAATCTATGAAACTTGTCAGACCAATGCTCCATGCCACTGTCATCACAATTCTCCATGCCCTTGTCATCACAATGCTCCATGACCCCTGTCATCACAATGCTCCGTGACTCCAGTCATCACAATGCTTCATAACGTTTGTCATCACAATGGTCCATGCCCGCGTCATCACAAGGCTCTGTGACCTTTGTAACCACAATGGTCCATGAACTTTTCATCACAATTCTCTGAGAAACTTATCATCACAATGCTCCATGTCTTTGTCAGAACAGTGCTCCATGAACATTGTCATCACAATGTGCCACGCGCATTTCATCACAACGTTCCAAACCTTGTCATTGCAATTCTCCATAAACCTTGTAATCACAATGGTCCATGCACTTCTCATCAAAATGCTCTCTCATCAGAGATATCACAATGTTCCATTACTAGTCATCACAATACACCCTCATCCTTGTAATCACAATGTTCCATGACACTGTCATCACAATGCTACATCCCCTTATCATCACAATGTTCCATGACCCCTGCCATCACAATGTTCCATAAGCCCTGTCATCAAAATGCTCCATGACCTTTTCCATCCCAAAGCTCCAAGACACCTGCCATCACAATATTCTATAACCCCTGCCATCAAAATGTTCCATTACACATTTTATCAAATTGCTGCATGACCCGGTCATCAAAATGGTCCCTGCCCTTCTCAGCAAAATGCTCCATGACTTGTAATCACAAAGCTCCATGACCCTTGTCATCACAATGCTCCATGTCATTGTCATCACAATGCTCCATGAACCCTCTCATCACATTGCTCCATGCCCTTGTCATCACAAAGCTCCATGACACTTGTCATCACAATGCTCGATGCCTTTCTCATCACAATGCTCCATGCCCTTGTCATTACAGTCCTGCATGACCCATGTATCACAGTGTTCCGTGCCCTTGTCATCACAATGCTCCATGCCCACTCTCATCCCAATAATCCATGAAACATTTCAGACCAAAGTTCCATACCCTTCTCATCACAATGCTCCATTAACCCTGTCATAACAATGCACCATGACACCTGCCATCACAATGATCCACGGCCTAGTCATCAAAAGGTTCCATGATAATTCTCATCACAATGCTCAAGACCCCTGATATCACAATGCTCCATGCCCTGGTCATCACAAAGCTCCATGACGCACGTCATCAGAATGTTCCATGGCCTTCTCATCACAATGCTCCTTGCCCTTGTCATCACTATGCTCCAAGACCCTTGTCATCACAATGCTCCATGCCGCTTTTCATCTCAATGCTCCATGAACCCTGTCATCACAATGCACCATGCCCATCATCATAATGCTTCAGGCTATTGTCATCACAATGAAATCAATATTCTGCATGACCTCTGTCATCATAATGCTCTAAACCCTTGTGATCACAATGTTGCATAACACGTATCATCACAACACCCCATGACGCTCATCATCACAATTATCCATGGTCTTCTCATCACAATGCTCCATGATCTTTGTCATCACAATGCTCAATACACTTGTCATCACAATGCTCCCTGACCCTTGTCGTCAGTATGCTCCTTGAACCCTGTCATGACAAGTTTCCATGCATTTTTCATCACAATGATCCATGACCATTTCATCACAATGCTCCTAGGTCCCTGTAATCACAATGTTCCATGCCCTTGTCATCACAAAACTCCATGACGCATGTCATCAGAAAGCTCCATGGCCTTCTCATCACAATGCTCTATGCCATAGTCATGACAATGCTCCAAGACCCCTGTAATCACAATGCTCCATGCCCCTTTTCATCAGAATGCTCCATGAGACTTGCCATCACATGTCTCCATGGTCTTCTCATCACAATGTTCCAGGACCTTGACATCACAATGATCCATTCCCTTGTCATCACAATGCTCCATGACCCCTGTCATCACAATAATCCATGAACATTTTCAGCCCAATGCTCCACGACCTTCTCATCACAATGCTCCATTGCCAATATCATCACAATGCTCCATGACCACTGTCATCACAACACTCCATGACACCTGACAACACAATGATCCAGGACTCTTGTCATCACAATGCCCCATTCCCTTGTCGTCACAATGCTACATGACACCTGTCATCACAACTCTCCATGAACATTTTCAGCCCAGTGCTCCATGACCCTTGTCATCACAATGATCCATGCCCTTGTCATCCCAATGCTCCATGACCCCTGTATTCACAATGCTCCTTGACGCTTGTCATCACAGTGCTCCATGACACATGTCATCACAATGCTCCATGCCTTTGTCAGCAAAATGCTACATGACATTGTCATTACAATGCTGTATGCACTTCTCATCACAATACTCCATTTCCATTGTCATCACAATCCTCCATGAACTTTGGGATCACATTGCTTCATGCCCTTGTCATCACAGTGCTCCATGCTCCTTGAAATCAAAATGATCCATGACCTCTCTCATCACAATGCTCCAAACACTTGTGATCACAATGTTCCATAACACTTGTCATCACAACGCTCCATGATGCCTGTCATCACAATACTCCATGCCCTTTTCATCACAATGCTCCATTACCTTTGTCATCAGAATCCTCCCTGACACTTGGCATCACAATGCTCCATGCCATCCTCATCACAATGGGCCATTACATATGTGATCACAATGCTCCCTGACACCTGTCTTCACAATACGGCATGACCTGGTCATCACAATGCTCCATGCCCTTGTCATCACAGTGTGCCATTCCAACTCTCATCCCAATACTCCATGAAAGTTATTAGACCAATGTTCCATGCCCTTGCCATCACAATGCTCCATGCTATTGTTATCACAATGCTCCATGACCCTGTCATCACAATGCTCCGTGACTCCAGTCATCACAATGCTTCATGACCTTTGTCATCACAATGGTCCATGCCCTCGTCATCAACAGTCTCTGTGACCTTTTTAACCACAATGCTCCATGAACTTTTCATCACAATGCTCTTTGACCCTTGTCATCACAATGCTCTATGCCTTTCTCAGCACAATGCTCCATGACCCTTGTCATCACAATGCTCCTTGCGCTGGGCAGTACAATGCTGCATGACACATGTCATCACAATGCACAACGCCCTTGCCATCAAAATGCTCCATGACCTTTGTCATCACAAAGATCCATGACCCTTGGCATCACAATGCTCCATGTCATTGTCATCACAGTGCTCCAGGAACACTCTCATCACATTGCTCCATGCCCTTGTCTTCACATAGCTCCATGACACATGTCATCAGAATGCTCCATGGCCTTCTCATCACAATGCTCCAAGCCCTTGCCATCACAATGCTCCATTACCCCTGTCATAACAATGCTCCATGACCCCTGCCATCACAATGTTCCATGGCCTTGTCATCACAAGGCTCCATGACCCTTCTCATCACAATGCTCCAAGAACACTGTAATCACAATTCTCTATGCCCCTTTTCATCTCAATGATCCATGAAACCTGTCATCACAATGCACTATGCCCATCATCATAATGCTTCATGCTATTGTCATAACAACGAAATCAGAATGTTCCATGACCTCTGTCATAACAATGTTCCAAACCCTTGTGATCACAATATTCCATAACACTTGTCATTACAATGCCCCAGGATGCACGTCATCACAATTATCCATGGTCTTCTCATTACAATGCTCCATGATCTTCGTCATCAAAATGCTCAATACACTTGTCATCAACATGCTCCCTGACACTTGTTGTCTGTATGCTCCTTGAACCCTGTCATGACAAGGCTCCATGCCTTTTTCATCACAATGATCCATGCCCTTTTCATCACAATGCTCCAAGTCCCATGTAATCACAATGGTCCATGCCATTGTCATCACAAAGCTCAATGACGCATGTCATCAGAATGCTCCTTGGTCTATTCTTCACAATGCTCCCTGCCCTTGTCTTCACAAAGTTCCAAGACCCCTGTAATCCCAATGCTCCATTCCCCTTTTCATCAGTATGCTCCATGAGACTTGTCATCACAAGGCTCCATGGTTTTGTCATCGCAATGCTCAAGGACCTTGTCATCACAATGCTTCACGATATTGTCATCAAAATTTTCAATGGCCTTTGTAATCATAATGCTCCAAACCCTAATCATCACAATGATCCATTATATTTGTCATCACAATCCTCCATTACATTTGGTATCACAAAGCTCCATGCCATTGTCATCGCCATGGACCATGACATATGTCATCACAATGTTCCTGACACCTGTCTTCACAATACTCCATGACCTTATCATCACAATGCTCCATGCCCTTGTCATCACAATGCACCATGCCCAATCTCATCACAATAATCTATGAAACTTGTCAGACCAATGCTCCATGCCACTGTCATCACTATTCTCCATGCCCTTGTCATCACAATGCTCCATGACCCCTGTCATCACAATGCTCCGTGACTCCAGTCATCACAATGCTTCATAACGTTTGTCATCACAATGGTCCATGCCCGCGTCATCACAAGGCTCTGTGACATTTGTAACCACAATGCTCCATGGACTTTTCATCACAATTCTCTGAGAAACTTGTTATCACAATGCTCCATGTCTTTGTCAGAACAGTGCTCCATGAACATTGTCATCACAATGTGCCACGCACATTTCATCACAACGTTCCAAACCTTGTCATTGCAATGCTCCATAAAACTTGTAATCACAATGGTCCATGCACTTCTCATCAAAATGCTCTCTCACCAGAGATATCACAATGTTCCATCACTAGTCATCACAATACACCCTCATCCTAGTAATCACAATGTTCCATGACACTGTCATCACAATGCTACATCCCCTTATCATCACAATGTTCCATGACCCCTGCCATCACAATGTTCCATAAGCCCTGTCATCAAAATGCTCCATGACCCTTTCCATCCCAAAGTTCCAAGACCCCTGCCATCACAATGTTCTATAACCCGTGCCATCAAAATGTTCCATTACACTTTTTATCAAATTGCTGCATGACCCGGTCATCAAAATGCTCCCTGCCCTTCTCATCAAAATGCTCCATGACTTGTCATCACAAAGCTCCAAGACCCTTGGCATCACAATGCTCCATGTCATTGTCATCACAATGCTCCATGAACCCTCTCATCACATTGCTCCATGCCCTTGTAATGACAAAGCTCCATGACACTTGTCATCACAATGCTCGATGCCTTTCTCATCACAATGCTCCATGCCCTTGTCATTACTGTCCTGCATGACCCATGTATCACAGTGTTCTGTGCCCTTGTCATCACAATGCTCCATGCCCACTCTCATCACAATAATCCATGAAACATTTCAGACCAAAGTTCCATACCCTTCTCATCACAATGCTCCATTACCCCTGTCAAAACAATGCACCATGACACCTGCCATCACAATGATCCACGGCCTAGTCTTCAAAAGGTTCCATGATAATTCTCATCACAATGTTCAAGACCCCTGATATCACAATGCTCCATGCCCTGGTCATCACAAAGCTCCATGACGCATGTCATCAGAATGTTCCATGGCCTTCTCATCACAATGCTCCTTGCCCTTGTCATCACAATGCTCCAAGACCCTTGTCATCACAATGCTCCATGCCCCTTTTCATCTCAATGCTTCATGAACCCTGTCATCACAATGCACCCTGCCCATCATCATAATGCTTCAGGCTATTGTCATCACAATGAATTCAATATTCTGCATGACCTCTGTCATCATAATGCTCCAAACCCTTGTGATCACAATGTTGCATAACACGTATCATCACAACACCCCATGACGCTCATCATCACAATTATCCATGGTCTTCTCATCACAATGCTCCATGATCTTTGTCATCACAATGCTCAATCCACTTGTCATCACAATGCTCCCTGACCCTTGTCGTCAGTATGCTCCTTGAACCCTGTCATGACAAGTTTCCACGCATTTTTCATCAAAATGATCCATGACCATTTCATCACAATGCTCCAAGTTCCCTGTAATCACAATGCTCCATGCCCTTGTCATCACAAAACTCCATGACGCATGTCATCAGAATGCTCCATGGCCTTCTCATCACATTCTATATGCCCTAGTCATAACAATGCTCCAAGACCCCTGTAATCACAATGCTCCATGCCCCTTTTCATCAGAATGCTCCATGAGACTTGCCATCACAAGTCTCCATGGTCTTCTCATCACAATGTTCCAGGACCTTGACATCACCATGATCCATTCCCTTTTCATCACAATGCTCCATGACCCCTGTCATCACAATAATCCATGAACATTTTCATCCCAATTCTCCACGACCTTCTCATCACAATGCTCCATTGCCAATATCATCACAATGCTCCATGACCACTGTCATCACAACACTCCATGACACCTGACAACACAATGATCCAGGACTCTTGTCATCACAATGCCCCATTCCCTTGTCGTCACAATGCTACATGACACCTGTCATCACAACTCTCCCTGAATATTTTCAGCCCAGTGCTCCATGACCCTTGTCATCAAAATGATCCATGCCCTTGTCATCCCAATGCTCCATGACCCCTGTATTCACAATGCTCCTTGACGCTTGTCATCACAGTGCTCCATGACACCTGTCATCACAATGCTCCATGCCTTTGTCAGCAAAATGCTACATGACCTTGTCATTATTATTCTCTATGCGCTTGTCATCACAATACTCCATTTCCATTGTCATCACAATCCTCCATGAACTTTGGGATCACATTGCTTCATGCCCTTGTCATCACAATGCTCCATGCTACTTGAAATCAAAATGATCCATGACCTCTGTCATCACAATGCTCCAAACTCTTGTGATCACAATGTTCCATAACACTTGTCATCACAACGCTCCATGATGCCTGTCATCACAATACTCCATGCCCTTTTATCACAATGCTCCATGACGTTTGTCACCACAATTCTCAATACACTTGTCATCACAATGCTCCATGACCTTTGTCACCACAATTCTCAGTACACTTGTCATCACAATGCTCCCTGACACTTGTCATCAGAATGCTCCTTGAACACTGTCTCGAAAAGGCTCCATGCCTTTTTCATCACAATGCCCCATGCCATTTTCTTCACAATGCTCCATGCCATTGTCATCAAAATACTCCACAAGCTTGTCATCAGAATGCTCCATGACTCTTGTCATCACAATTCTCCATGCACTTGTCAGCACAATGCTCCCTGACCCTTGTCATCACAATGCTCCAAGCCATTGTCATTACAATGCTCCATGACCTTTGTCATCAGAATCCTCCCTGACACTTGGCATCACAATGCTCCATGCCATCCTCATCACAATGGGCCATTACATATGTGATCACAATGCTCCCTGACACCTGTCTTCACAATACGGCATGACCTGGTCATCACAATGCTCCATGCCCTTGTCATCACAGTGTGCTATTCCAACTCTCATCCCAATACTCCATGAAAGTTATTAGACCAATGTTCCATGCCCTTGCCATCACAATGCTCCATGCCATTGTTATCACAATGTTCCATGACCCTGTCATCACAATGCTCCGTGACTCCAGTCATCACAATGCTTCATGACCTTTGTCATCACAATGGTCCATGCCCTCGTCATCAACAATCTCTGTGACCTTTTTAACCACAATGCTCCATGAACTTTTCATCACAATGCTCTTTGACCCTTGTCATCACAATGCTCTATGCCTTTCTCAGCACAATGCTCCATGACCCTTGTCATCACAATGCACAACGCCCTTGCCATCAAAATGCTCCATGACCTTTGTCATCACAAGGATCCATGACCCTTGGCATCACAATGCTCCATGTCATTGTCATCACAGTGCTCCATGAACGCTCTCATCACATTGCTCCATGCTCTTGTCTTCACATAGCTCCATGACACATGTCATCAGAATGCTCCATGGCGTTCTCATCACAATGCTCCAAGCCCTTGCCATCACAATGCTCCATTACCCCTGTCATAACAATGCTCCATGACCCCTGCCATCACGATGTTGCATGGCCTTGTCATCACAAGGCTCCATGACCCTTCTCATCACAATGCTCCAAGAACACTGTAATGACAATCCTCTATGCCCCTTTTCATCTCAATGATCCATGAACCCTGTCATCACAATGCACCATGCCCATCATCATAATGCTTCATGCTATTGTCATCACAACGAAATCAAAATGTTCCATGACCTCTGTCATAACAATGCTCCAAACCCTTGTGATCACAATATTCCATAACACTTGTCATCACAATGCCCCAGGATGCTCGTCATCACAATTATCCATGGTCTTCTCATCACAATGCTCCATGACCTTCGTCATCACAATGCTCAATACACTTGTCATCAACATGCTCCCTGACACTTGTTGTCTGTATGCTCCTTGAACCCTGTCATGACAAGGCTCCATGCCTTTTTCATCACAATGATCCATGCCCTTTTCATCACAATGCTCCAAGTCCCATGTAATCACAATGGTCCATGCCATTGTCATCACAAAGCACAATGACGCATGCCATCAGAATGCTCCTTGGTCTTCTCCTCACAATGCTTCATGCCCTTGTCTTCACAATGTTCCAAGACCCCTGTAATCACAATACTCCATTCCCCTTTTCATCAGTATACTCCATGAGACTTGTCATCACAAGGCTCCATGGTTTTGTCATCACAATGCTCCAGGACCTTGTCATCACAATGCTTCACGACCTTGTCATCAAAATTTTCAATGGCCCTTGTCATCATAATGTTTCAAGCCCTAATCATCACAATGCTCCATTATATTTGTCATCACAATCCTCCATTACATTTGGTATCACAAAGCTCCATGCCTTTCTCATCGCCATGGACCATGACATATGTCATCACAATACTCCCTGACACCTGTCTTCACAATACTCCATGACCTTATCATCACAATGCTCCATGCCCTTGTCATCACAATGCACCATGCCCACTCTCATCACAATAATCTATGAAACTTGTCAGACCAATGCTCCATGCCATTGGCATCACAATGCTCCATGCCCTTTTCATCACAATGCTCCATGACCCCTGTCATCACAATGCTCCGTGACTCCAGTCATCACAATGCTTCATAACGTTTGTCATTACAATGATCCATGCCCGCGTCATCACAAGGCTCTGTGACATCTGTAACCACAATGCTCCATGAACTTTTCATCACAATTCTCTGAGAAACTTGTCATCACAATGCTCCATGTCTTTGTCTGAACAATGCTCCATGACCATTGTCATCACAATGTGCCACGCGCATTTCATCACAACGTTCCAAACCTTGTCATTCCAATGCTCCACAAACCTTGTAATCACAATGGTCCATGCACTTCTCATCAAAATGCTCTCTCACCAGAGATATCACAATGTTCCATCACTAGTCATCACAATACACCCTCATCCTTGTAATCACAATGTTCCATGACACTGTCATCACAATGCTACATCCCCTTATCATCACAATGTTCCATGACCCCTGCCATCACAATGTTCCATAAGACCTGTCATCAAAATGCTCCATGACCCTTTCCATTCCAAAGCTCCAAGACCCCTGCCATCACAATGTTCTATAACCCCTGCCATCAAAATGTTCCATTACACTTTTTATCAAATTGCTGCATGACCCGGTCATCAAAATGCTCCCTGCCCTTCTCATCAAAATGCTCGATGACTTGTCATCACAAAGCTCCAAGACCCTTGGCATCACAATGCTCCCTGTCATTGTCATCACAATGCTCCATGAGCCCTCTCACCACATTGCTCCATGCCCTTGTCATCACACAGCTCCATGACACTTGTCATCACAATGCTCGATGCCCTTCTCATCACAATGCTCCATGCCCTTGTCATTACAGTCCTGCATGACCCATGTATCACAGTGTTCCGTGCCCTTGTCATCACAATGCTCCATGCCCACTCTCATCACAATAATCCATGAAACATTTCAGACCAAAGTTCCATACCCTTCTCATCACAAAGCTCCATTAACCCTGTCATAACAATGCACCATGACACCTGCCATCACAATGATCCACGGCCTAGTCATCACAAGGTTCCATGATAATTCTCATCACAATGCTCAAGACCCCTGATATCATAATGCTCCATGCCCTTGTCATCACAAAGCTCCATGACGCATGTCATCAGAATGTTCCATGGCCTTCTCATCACAATGCTCCATGCCCTTGTCATCACAATGCTCCAAGATCTTTGTCATCACAATGCTCCATGCCCCATTTCATCTCAATGCTCCATGAAGTCTGTCTTCACAATGCTCCAAGACCCTTGTCATCACAATTCTCCATGCCACTTTTCATCTCAATGCTCCATGAACCCTGTCATCACAATGCACCATGCCCATCATCATAATGCTTCAGGCTATTGTCATCACAATGAAATCAATATTCTGCATGACCTCTGTCATCATAATGCTCCAAACCCTTGTGATCACAATGTTGCATACCACGTATCATCACAACACCCCATGACGCTCATCATCACAATTTTCCATGGTCTTCTCATCACAATGCTCCCTGACCCTTGTCATCACAATGCTCCAAGCCATTGTCATCACAATGCTCCATTACCTTTTTCATTAGAATCCCTCATGACACTTGGCATCACAATGCTCCATGCCATTGTCATCACAATGGGCCATTACATATGTCATCACAATGCTCCCTGACACCTCTCTTCACAATACTGCATGACCTGGTCATCACAAAGTTCCATGCCCTTGTCATCACAATGCGCCATTGCAACTCTCATCACAATAATCCATGAAACTTATTAGACCAATGCTGCATGCCAATGTCATCACAATGCTCCATGCACTTGTTATCACAATGTTCCAAGACCCCTGTAATCAGAATGCTCCATGCCCCTTTTCATCAGTATGCTCCATGAGACTTGTCATCACAAGGCTCCATGGTTTTCTCATCACAATGCTCCAGGACCTTGTCATCACAATTCTTCACGACATTGTCATGAAAATTCTCAATGGCCCTTGTCATCATAATGCTCCAAGCCCTAGTCATCACAATGCTCCATTATATTTGTCATCACAATCCTCCATTACATTTGGCATCACAATGCTCCCTGCCATTGTCATCGCAATGGACCATGACATATGTCATCACAATGCTCCCTGACACCTGTCTTCACAATACTCCATGCCCTTGTCATCACAATGATCCATGCCCTTGTCATCACAATGCACCATGTCCTCTGTCATCACAATAATCTCTGAAACTAGTCAGACCAAAGCTCCATGCCCCTGTCATCACAATGTTCCATGCCCTTTTCATCACAATGCTCCATGACCCCTGTCATCACAATGCTCCGTGACTCCAGTCATCACAATGCTTCATAACGTTTGTCATCACAACGGTCCATGTAAGCATCATCACAAGGCTCTGTGACTTTTTAAACAAAATGTCCTTGAACTTTTCATCACAATGCTCTGTGACCTTTGTCATCACTATACTCCATGTCTTTGTCAGAACAATGCTCCATAACCCTTGTCATCACAATGTGCCATGCGCTTTTCATCACAATGATCCAAAAACTTGTCATCGCTATGCTCCATAAACCTTGTAATCACAATGCTCCATGCACTTCTCATCCAAATGCTCTCTCACATGAGATATCACAATGTTCCATCACTAGTCATCACAATCCTCCCTCACCCCCGTTATCACAATATTCCATGACCCCTGTCATCACAATGCTACATCCCCTTATCAGCACAATGTTCCATGACCCCTGACATCAAAATGTTCCATAACCCCTTTCATCAAAATGCTCTATGACCCATTTCATCCCAAAGCTCCATGACCCCTGGCATCACAATGTTCTATAACCCCTGTCATCAAAAGGTTCCATTACACTTTTCATCAAATTGCTGCATGACCCTGTCATCAAAATGCTCCATGACCTTTGTCATCACAAAGCTCCATGACCTTTGGCATCACAATGCTACATGTCATTGTCATCACAATGCTCCATGAACCCTCTCATCACATTGCTTCATGCCCTTGTCATAACAAAGCTCCATGGCACTTGTCATCACATTGCTCGATGCCCTTCTCATCACAATAATCCATGCCCTTGTCATTACAATCCTCCATGACCCATGTATCACAGTGTACCGTGCCCTTGTCATCACAATGTGCCATGTCCACTCTCATCACAATAATCCATGAAACATTTCAGACCAAAGCTCAATGCCCTTCTCATCACAACGCTCCATTACTTCTGTCATATCAAGCTCCATGACACCTGCCATCACAATGTTCCCGGGCCTTGTCATCACAAGGCTCCATGACCCTTGTCATCACAATGCTCCAAGACCCATGTAATCACAATGCTCCATGCCCTAGTCAAAAAAGCTCCATGACGCATGTCATCAGAATGTTCCATGGCCTTCTCCTCACAATGCTCCAAGCCCTTGTCAGCACAATGCTCCAAGACCCCCGTAATCACAATGCTCCATGCCCCTTTTCATCAGAATGCTCCATTAGACTTGTCATCACAAGTCTCCATGGTCATCTCATCACAATGCTCCATTCCCTTGTCATCACAATGCTCCATGACCCCTGTCATCACAATACTCCATGAATATTTTCAGCACAATGCTCCATGACCTTCTCATCACAATGCTCCATGACCAATATTATCACAATGCTCCATAACCACTGTCATCACAAAACTCCATGACACCTGACAACACAATGATCCGGGACTCTTGTCATCACAATGCTCCAAGACCCCTGCAATCACAGTGCTCCATGTCCCCTGTCATCACAATACTCCATGTACATTTTCAGCCCAATGCTCCATGACACTTGTCATCACAATGATCCATGCCGTTGTCATCCCAATGCTCCATGACCCCTGTATTCACAATGCTCCTTGACGCTTGTCATCACAGTGCTCCATGACACATGTCATCACAATGCTCCATGCCTTTGTCAGCAAAATGCTACATGACATTGTCATTACAATGCTCTATGCACTTGTCATCACAATACTCCATTTCCATTGTCATCACAATCCTCCATAAACTTTGGAATCACATTGCTTCATGCCCTTGTCATCACAATGCTCCATGCTCCTTGAAATCAAAATGATCCATGACCTCTGTCATCACAATGCTCCAAACCCTTGTGATCACAATGTTCCATAACACTTGTCATCACAACGCTCCATGATGCCTGTCACCACAATACTCCATGCCCTTTTCATCACAATGCTCCTTGACCTTTGTCACCACAATTCTCAATACACTTGTCATCACAATGCTCCCTGACACTTGTCATCAGAATGCTCCTTGAAACCTGTCACGAAAAGGCTCCATGCCTTTTACATCACAATGCCCCATGCCATTTTCATCATAATGCTCCATGCCGTTGTCATCAAAATACTCCACAAGCTTGTCATCAGAATGCTCCATGACCCTTGTCATCACAATTCTCCATGCACTTGTCAGCACAGTGCTCCCTGACCCTTGTCATCACAATGCTCCAAGCCATTGTCATCACAATGCTCCATGACCTTCGTCATCACAATGCTCAATACACTTGTCATCAACATGCTCCCTGACACTTGTTGTCTGTATGCTCCTTGAACCCTGTCATGACAAGGCTCCATGCCTTTTTCATCACAATGATCCATGCCCTTTTCATCACAATGCTCCAAGTCCCATGTAATCACAATGGTCCATGCCATTGTCATCACAAAGCACAATGACGCATGCCATCAGAATGCTCCTTGGTCTTCTCCTCACAATGCTTCATGCCCTTGTCTTCACAATGTTCCAAGACCCCTGTAATCACAATACTCCATTCCCCTTTTCATCAGTATACTCCATGAGACTTGTCATCACAAGACTCCATGGTTTTGTGATCACAATGCTCCAGGACCTTGTCATCACAATGCTTCACGAACTTGTCATCAAAATTTTCAATGGCCTTGTCATCATAATGTTTCAAGCCCTAATCATCACAATGCTCCATTATATTTGTCATCACAATCCTCCATTACATTTGGTATCACAAAGCTCCATGCCATTGTCATCGCCATGGACCATGACATATGTCATCACAATACTCCCTGACACCTGTCTTCACAATACTCCATGACCTTATCATCACAATGCTCCATGCCCTTGTCATCACAATGCACCATGCCCACTCTCATCACAATAATCTATGAAACTTGTCAGACCAATGCTCCATGCCACTGTCATCACAATGCTCCATGTCCTTTTCATCACAATGCTCCATGACCCCTGTCATCACAATGCTCCGTGACTCCAGTCATCACAATGCTTCATAACGTTTGTCATCACAATGGTCCATGCCCGCGTAATCACAAGCCTCTGTGACCTTTGTAACCACAATGCTCCATGAACTTTTCATCACAATTCTCTGAGAAACTTGTCATCACAATGCTCCATGTCTTTGTCTGAACAATGCTCCATGACCATTGTCATCACAATGTGCCACGTGCATTTCATCACAACGTTCCAAACCTTGTCATTGCAATGCTCCATAAACCTTGTAATCACAATGGTCCATGCACTTCTCATCAAAATGTTCTCTCACCAGAGATATCACAATGTTCCATCACTAGTCATCACAATACACCCTCATCCTTGTAATCACAATGTTCCATGACACTGTCATCACAATGCTACATCCCCTTATCATCCCAATGTTCCATGACCCCTGCCATCACAATGTTCCATAAGCCCTGTCATCAAAATGCTCCATGACCCTTTCCATTCCAAAGTTCCAAGACCCCTGCCATCACAATGTTCTATAACCCCTGCCATCAAAATGTTCCATTACAATTTTTATCAAATTGCTGCATGACCCGGTCATCAAAATGCTCCCTGCCCTTCTCATAAAAATGCTCGATGACTTGTCATCACAAAGCTCCAAGACCCTTGGCATCACAATGCTCCCTGTCATTGTCATCACAATGCTCCATGAGCCCTCTCACCACCATGCTCCATGCCCTTGTCATCACACAGCTCCATGACACTTGTCATCACAATGCTCGATGCCCTTCTCATCACAATGCTCCATGCCCTTGTCATTACAGTCCTGCATGACCCATGTATCACAGTGTTCCGTGCCCTTGTCATCACAATGCTCCATGCCCACTCTCATCACAATAATCCATGAAACATTTCAGACCAAAGTTCCATACCCTTCTCATCACAAAGCTCCATTAACCCTGTCATAACAATGCACCATGACACCTGCCATCACAATGATCCACGGCCTAGTCATCACAAGGTTCCATGATAATTCTCATCACAATGCTCAAGACCCCTGATATCAAAATGCTCCATGCCCTTGTCATCACAAAGCTCCATGACGCATGTCATCAGAATGTTCCATGGCCTTCTCATCACAATGCTCCATGCCCTTGTCATCACAATGCTCCAAGACCTTTGTCATCACAATGCTCCATGCCCCATTTCATCTCAATGCTCCATGAAGTCTGTTATCACAATGCTCCAAGACCCTGTAATCACAATGCTCCATGCCCCTTTTCATCTCAATGCTCCATGAACCCTGTCATCACAATGCACCATGCCCATCATCATAATGCTTCAGGCTATTGTCATCACAATGAAATCAATATTCTGCATGACCTCTGTCATCATAATGCTCCAAACCCTTGTGATCACAATGTTGCATAACACGTATCATCACAACACCCCATGACGCTCATCATCACAATTTTCCATGGTCTTCTCATCACAATGCTCCATGATCTTTGTCATCACAATGCTCAATACACTTGTCATCACAATGCTCCCTGAACCTTGTCGTCAGTATGCTCCTTGAACCCTCTCATGACAAGTTTCCATGCATTTTTCATCACAATGATCCATGACCATTTCATCACAATGCTCCAAGGTCCCTGTAATCACAATGCTCGATGCCCTTGTCATCACAAAACTCCATGACCACTCTCATCACAACACTCCATGACACCTGACAACACAATAATCCGGGACCCTTGTCATCACAATGCTCCAAGACCCCTGTCATCACAATACTCCATGAACATTTTCAGCCCAATGCTCCATGACCTTCTCATCACAATGCTCCATGCCCTTGTCATCACAATGCACCATATCCACTTTCATCACAATAATCTATGAAACTTGTCAGACCAGTGCTCAATGTCCCTGTCAACACAATGCTCCAAGACCCATGTAATCACAATGCTCCATGCCCTTGTCATCACAAAGCTCCATGACGCATGTCATCAGAATGTTCCATTGCCTTCTCCTCACAATGCTCCATGCCCTTGTCATCACAATGCTCCAAGACCCCCGTAATCACAATGCTCCATGCCCCTTTTCATCAGAATGCTCCATTAGACTAGTCATCACAAGTCTCCATGCTTAACTCATCACAGTCCTCCAAGACCTTGTCATCACCATGCTCCATTCCCTTGTCATCACAATGCTCCATGATCCCTGTCATCACAATACTCCATGAACATATTCAGCCCAGTGCTCCATGACATTCTCATCACAATGCTCCATGACAAATATCATCACAATGCTCCATGACCACAGTCATCACAACACCCCATGACACCTGACAACACAGTGATCTGAGACCCTTGTCATCGTAATGCTCCAAGACCCCTGTAATCACAATGCTCCATGACCCCTGTCATCAAAATACTTCATGAACATTTTCAGCCCAATGCTCCATGACCCTTGTCATCAAAATGGTCCATGTCCTTGTTATCCCAATGCTCCATGACCCCTGTATTCACAATGCTCCGTGACGCTTGTCATCACAGTGCTCCATGACACCTGTCATCACAATGCTCCATGCCTTTGTCAGCAAAATGCTACATGACCTTGTCATTACAATGCTCTATGCGCTTGTCATCACAATACTCCATTACCATTGTCATCACAATCCTCCATGAACCTTGGGATCACATTGATTCATGCCCTTGTCATCACAGTGCTCCATGCTCCTTGAAATAAAAATGATCCATGACCTCTGTCATCACAATGTTCCAATCCCTTGTGATCACAATGTTCCAAAGCACTTGTCCTCACAACGCTCCATGATGCCTGTCATCACAATACTCCATGCCCTTTTCATCACAATGCTCCATGAACTTTGTCATCACAATTCTCAATAAACTTGTCCTCACAATGCTCCCTGACACTTGTCGTCATAATGCTCCTTGAAACCTGGCACGAAAAGGCTCCATGCCTTTTTCATCACAAAGCCCCATGCCGTTTTCATCCCAATGCTCCATGCCATTGTCATCAAAATACTCCACAAGCTTGTCATCAGAATGCTCCCTGACCCTAGTCATCACAATGCTCCAAGCCATTGTCATCACAATGCTCCATTACCTTTTTCATCAGAATCCCTCATGACACTTGGCATCACAATGCTCCATGCCATTGTCATCACAATGGGCCATTACATATGTCATCACAATGCTCCCTGACACCTCTCTTCACAATACTGCATGACCTGGTCATCACAAAGTTCCATGCCCTTGTCATCACAATGCGCCATTGCAACTCTCATCACAATAATCCATGAAACTTATTAGACCAATGCTGCATGCCCATGTCATCACAATGCTCCATGCACTTGTTATCACAATGTTCCAAGACCCCTGTAATCAGAATGCTCCATGCCCCTTTTCATCAGTATGCTCCATGAGACTTGTCATCACAAGGCTCCATGGTTTTCTCATCACAATGCTCCAGGACCTTGTCATCACAATTCTTCACGACATTGTCATGAAAATTCTCAATGGACCTTGTCATCATAATGCTCCAAGCCCTAGTCATCACAATGCTCCATTATATTTGTCATCACAATCCTCCATTACATTTGGCATCACAATGCTCCCTGCCATTGTCATCGCAATGGACCATGACATATGTCATCACAATGCTCCCTGACACCTGTCTTCACAATACTCCATGCCCTTGTCATCACAATGATCCATGCCCTTGTCATCACAATGCACCATGTCCTCTGTCATCACAATAATCTCTGAAACTAGTCAGACCAAAGCTCCATGCCCCTGTCATCACAATGTTCCATGCCCTTTTCATCACAATGCTCCATGACCCCTGTCATCACAATGCTCCGTGACTCCAGTCATCACAATGCTTCATAACGTTTGTCATCACAACGGTCCATGTCCGCATCATCACAAGGCTCTGTGACTTTTTAAACAAAATGCTCCTTGAACTTTTCATCACAATGCTCTGTGACCTTTGTCATCACTATACTCCATGTCTTTGTCAGAACAATGCTCCATAACCCTTGTCATCACAATGTGCCATGCGCTTTTCATCACAATGATCCAAAAACTTGTCATCGCTATGCTCCATAAACCTTGTAATCACAATGCTCCATGCACTTCTCATCCAAATGCTCTCTCACATGAGATATCACAATGTTCCATCACTAGTCATCACAATCCTCCCTCACCCCTGTTATCACAATATTCCATGACCCCTGTCATCACAATGCTACATCCCCTTATCAGCACAATGTTCCATGACCCCTGACATCACAATGTTCCATAACCCCTGTCATCAAAATGCTCTATGACCCTTTTCATCCCAAAGCTCCATGACCCCTGGCATCACAATGTTCTATAACCCCTGTCATCAAAAGGTTCCATTACACTTTTCATCAAATTGCTGCATGAACCTGTCATCAAAATGCTCCATGACCTTTGTCATCACAAAGCTCCATGACCTTTGGCATCACAATGCTACATGTCATTGTCATCACAATGCTCCATGAACCCTCTCATCACATTGCTTCATGCCCTTGTCATCACAAAGCTCCATGGCACTTGTCATCACATTGCTCGATGCCCTTCTCATCACAATAATCCATGCCCTTGTCATTACAATCCTCCATGACCCATGTATCACAGTGTACCGTGCCCTTGTCATCACAATGTGCCATGTCCACTCTCATCACAATAATCCATGAAACATTTCAGACCAAAGCTCAATGCCCTTCTCATCACAATGCTCCATTACTTCTGTCATAGCAAGCTCCATGACCCCTGCCATCACAATGTTCCCGGGCCTTGTCATCACAAGGCTCCATGACCCTTGTCATCACAATGCTCCAAGACCCATGTAATCACAATGCTCCATGCCCTAGTCAAAAAAGCTCCATGACGCATGTCATCAGAATGTTCCATGGCCTTCTCCTCACAATGCTCCAAGCCCTTGTCAGCACAATGCTCCAAGACCCCCGTAATCACAATGCTCCATGCCCCTTTTCATCAGAATGCTCCATTAGACTTGTCATCACAAGTCTCCATGGTCATCTCATCACAATGCTCCATTCCCTTGTCATCACAATGCTCCATGACCCCTGTCATCACAATACTCCATGAATATTTTCAGCACAATGCTCCATGACCTTCTCATCACAATGCTCCATGACCAATATTATCACAATGCTCCATGACCACTGTCATCACAAAACTCCATGACACCTGACAACACAATGATCCGGGACTCTTGTCGTCACAATGCTCCAAGACCCCTGCAATCACAGTGCTCCATGTCCCCTGTCATCACAATACTCCATGTACATTTTCAGCCCAATGCTCCATGACACTTGTCATCACAATGATCCATGCCCTTGTCATCCCAATGCTCCATGACCCCTGTATTCACAATGCTCCTTGACGCTTGTCATCACAGTGCTCCATGACACATGTCATCACAATGCTCCATGCCTTTGTCAGCAAAATGCTACATGACATTGTCATTACAATGCTCTATGCACTTGTCATCACAATACTCCATTTCCATTGTCATCACAATCCTCCATAAACTTTGGGATCACATTGCTTCATGCCCTTGTCATCACAATGCTCCATGCTCCTTGAAATCAAAATGATCCATGACCTCTGTCATCACAATGCTCCAAACCCTTGTGATCACAATGTTCCATAACACTTGTCATCACAACCCTCCATGATGCCTGTCACCACAATACTCCATGCCCTTTTCATCACAATGCTCCTTGACCTTTGTCACCACAATTCTCAATACACTTGTCATCACAATGCTCCCTGACACTTGTCATCAGAATGCTCCTTGAAACCTGTCACGAAAAGGCTCCATGCCTTTTACATCACAATGCCCCATGCCATTTTCATCACAATGCTCCATGCCGTTGTCATCAAAATACTCCACAAGCTTGTCATCAAAATGCTCCATGACCCTTGTCATCACAATTCTCCATGCACTTGTCAGCACAGTGCTCCCTGACCCTTGTCATCACAATGCTCCAAGCCATTGTCATCACAATGCTCCATGACCTTCGTCATCACAATGCTCAATACACTTGTCATCAACATGCTCCCTGACACTTGTTGTCTGTATGCTCCTTGAACCCTGTCATGACAAGGCTCCATGCCATTTTCATCACAATGATCCATGCCCTTTTCATCACAATGCTCCAAGTCCCATGTAATCACAATGGTCCTTGCCATTGTCATCACAAAGCACAATGACGCATGCCATCAGAATGCTCCTTGGTCTTCTCCTCACAGTGCTTCATGCCCTTGTCTTCACAATGTTCCAAGACCCCTGTAATCACAATACTCCATTCCCCTTTTCATCAGTATACTCCATGAGACTTGTCATCACAAGACTCCATGGTTTTGTCATCACAATGCTCCAGGACCTTGTCATCACAATGCTTCACGACCTTGTCATCAAAATTTTCAATGGCCCTTGTCATCATAATGTTTCAAGCCCTAATCATCACAATGCTCCATTATATTTGTCATCACAATCCTCCATTACATTTGGTATCACAAAGCTCCATGCCATTGTCATCGCCATGGACCATGACATATGTCATCACAATACTCCCTGACACCTGTCTTCACAATACTCCATGACCTTATCATCACAATGCTCCATGCCCTTGTCATCACAATGCACCATGCCCACTCTCATCACAATAATCTATGAAACTTGTCAGACCAATGCTCCATGCCACTGTCATCACAATTCTCCATGCCCTTGTCATCACAATGCTCCATGACCCCTGTCATCACAATGCTCTGTGACTCCAGTCATCACAATGCTTCATAACGTTTGTCATCACAATGGTCCATGCCCGCGTAATCACAAGGCTCTGTGACCTTTGTAACCACAATGCTCCATGAACTTTTCATCACAATTCTCTGAGAAACTTGTCATCACAATGCTCCATGTCTTTGTCTGAACAATGCTCCATGACCATTGTCATCACAATGTGCCACGTGCATTTCATCACAACGTTCCAAACCTTGTCATTGCAATGTTCCATAAACCTTGTAATCACAATGGTCCATGCACTTCTCATCAAAATGCTCTCTCACCAGAGATATCACAATGTTCCATCACTAGTCATCACAATACACCCTCATCCTTGTAATCACAATGATCCATGACACTGTCATCACAATGCTACATCCCCTTATCATCACAATGTTCCATGACCCATGCCATCACAATGTTCCATAAGCCCTGTCATCAAAATGCTCCATGACCCTTTCCATTCCAAAGCTCCAAGACCCCTGCCATCACAATGTTCTATAACCCCTGCCATCAAAATGTTCCATTACACTTTTTATCAAATTGCTGCATGACCCGGTCATCAAAATGCTCCCTGCCCTTCTCATCAAAATGCTCGATGACTTGTCATCACAAAGCTCCAAGACCCTTGGCATCACAATGCTCCCTGTCATTGTCATCACAATGCTCCATGAGCCCTCTCACCACATTGCTCCATGCCCTTGTCATCACACAGCTCCATGACACTTGTCATCACAATGCTCGATGCCCTACTCATCACAATGCTCCATGCCCTTGTCATTACAGTCCTGCATGACCCATGTATCACAGTGTTCCGTGCCCTTGTCATCACAATGCTCCATGCCCACTCTCATCACAATAATCCATGAAACATTTCAGACCAAAGTTCCATACCCTTCTCATCACAATGCTCCATTAACCCTGTCATCACAATGCACCATGACACCTGCCATCACAATGATCCACGGCCTAGTCATCACAAGGTTCCATGATAATTCTCATCACAATGCTCAAGACCCCTGATATCATAATGCTCCATGCCCTTGTCATCACAAAGCTCCATGACGCATGTCATCAGAATGTTCCATGGCCTTCTCATCACAATGCTCCATGTCCTTGTCATCACAATGCTCCAAGACCTTTGTCATCACAATGCTCCATGCCCCATTTCATCTCAATGCTCCTTGAAGTCTGTTATCACAATGCTCCAAGACCCTTGTAATCACAATGCTCCATGCCCCTTTTCATCTCAATGCTCCATGAACACTGTCATCACAATGCACCATGCCCATAATCATAATGCTTCAGGCTATTGTCATCACAATGAAATCAATATTCTGCATGACCTCTGTCATCATAATGCTCCAAACCCTTGTGATCACAATGTTGCATAACACATATCATCACAACACCCCATGACGCTCATCATCACAATTATCCATGGTCTTCTCATCACAATGCTCCATGATCTTTGTCATCACAATGCTCAATACACTTGTCATCACAATGCTCCCTGAACCTTGTCGTCAGTATGCTCCTTGAACCCTGTCATGACAAGTTTCCATGCATTTTTCATCACAATGATCCATGACCATTTCATCACAATGCTCCAAGGTCCCTGTAATCACAATGCTCGATGCCCTTGTCATCACAAAACTCCATGACCACTCTCATCACAACACTCCATGACACCTGACAACACAATAATCCGGGAACCTTGTCATCACAATGCTCCAAGATCCCTGTCATCACAATACTCCATGAACATTTTCAGCCCAATGCTCCATGACCTTCTCATCACAATGCTCCATGCCCTTGTCATCACAATGCACCATATCCACTGTCATCACAATAATCTATGAAACTTTTCAGACCAGTGCTCAATGTCCCTGTCAACACAATGCTCCAAGACCCATGTAATCACAATGCTCCATGCCCTTGTCATCACAAAGCTCCATGACGCATATCATCAGAATGTTCCATTGCCTTCTCCTCACAATGCTCCATGCCCTTGTCATCACAATGCTCCAAGACCCCCGTAATCACAATGCTCCATGCCCCTTTTCATCAGAATGCTCCATTAGACTAGTCATCACAAGTCTCCATGCTTAACTCATCACAGTCCTCCAAGACCTTGTCATCACCATGCTCCATTCCCTTGTCATCACAATGCTCCATGACCCCTGTCATCACAATACTCCATGAACATATTCAGCCCAGTGCTCCATGACATTCTCATCACAATGCTCCATGACAAATATCATCACAATGCTCCATGACCACAGTCATCACAACACCCCATGACACCTGACAACACAGTGATCTGAGACCCTTGTCATCGTAATGCCCCAAGACCCCTGTAATCACAATGCTCCATGACCCCTGTCATCAAAATACTTCATGAACATTTTCAGCCCAATGCTCCATGACCCTTGTCATCAAAATGGTCCATGTCCTTGTTATCCCAATGCTCCATGAACCCTGTATTCACAATGCTCCGTGACGCTTGTCATCACAGTGCTCCATGACACCTGTCATCACAATGCTCCATGCCTTTGTCAGCAAAATGCTACATGACCTTGTCATTACAATGCTCTATGCGCTTGTCATCACAATACTCCATTACCATTGTCATCACAATCCTCCATGAACCTTGGGATCACATTGATTCATGCCCTTGTCATCACAGTGCTCCATGCTCCTTGAAATCAAAATGATCCATGACCTCTGTCATCACAATGTTCCAATCCCTTGTGATCACAATGTTCCAAAGCACTTGTCCTCACAACGCTCCATGATGCCTGTCATCACAATACTCCATGCCCTTTTCATCACAATGCTCCATGAACTTTGTCATCACAATTCTCAATAAACTTGTCCTCACAATGCTCCCTGACACTTGTCGTCATAATGCTCCTTGAAACCTGGCACGAAAAGGCTCCATGCCTTTTTCATCACAAAGCCCCATGCCGTTTTCATCCCAATGCTCCATGCCATTGTCATCAAAATACTCCACAAGCTTGTCATCAGAATGCTCCCTGACCCTTGTCATCACAATGCTCCAAGCCATTGTCATCACAATGCTCCATTACCTTTTTCATCAGAATCCCTCATGACACTTGGCATCACAATGCTCCATGCCATTTTCATCACAATGGGCCATTACATATGTCATCACAATGCTCCCTGACACCTCTCTTCACAATACTGCATGACCTGGTCATCACAAAGTTCCATGCCCTTGTCATCACAATGCGCCATTGCAACTCTCATCACAATAATCCATGAAACTTATTAGACCAATGCTGCATGCCCATGTCATCACAATGCTCCATGCACTTGTTATCACAATGTTCCAAGACCCCTGTAATCAGAATGCTCCATGCCCCTTTTCATCAGTATGCTCCATGAGACTTGTCATCACAAGGCTCCATGGTTTTCTCATCACAATGCTCCAGGACCTTGTCATCACAATTCTTCACGACATTGTCATGAAAATTCTCAATGGCCCTTGTCATCATAATGCTCCAAGCCCTAGTCATCACAATGCTCCATTATATTTGTCATCACAATCCTCCATTACATTTGGCATCACAATGCTCCCTGCCATTGTCATCGCAATGGACCATGACATATGTCATCACAATGCTCCCTGACACCTGTCTTCACAATACTCCATGCCCTTGTCATCACAATGATCCATGCCCTTGTCATCACAATGCACCATGTCCTCTGTCATCACAATAATCTCTGAAACTAGTCAGACCAAAGCTCCATGCCCCTGTCATCACAATGTTCCATGCCCTTTTCATCACAATGCTCCATGACCCCTGTCATCACAATGCTCCGTGACTCCAGTCATCACAATGCTTCATAACGTTTGTCATCACAACGGTCCATGTCCGCATCATCACAAGGCTCTGTGACTTTTTAAACAAAATGTCCTTGAACTTTTCATCACAATGCTCTGTGACCTTTGTCATCACTATACTCCATGTCTTTGTCAGAACAATGCTCCATAACCCTTGTCATCACAATGTGCCATGCGCTTTTCATCACAATGATCCAAAAACTTGTCATCGCTATGCTCCATAAACCTTGTAATCACAATGCTCCATGCACTTCTCATCCAAATGCTCTCTCACATGAGATATCACAATGTTCCATCACTAGTCATCACAATCCTCCCTCACCCCTGTTATCACAATATTCCATGACCCCTGTCATCACAATGCTACATCCCCTTATCAGCACAATGTTCCATGACCCCTGACATCACAATGTTCCATAACCCCTGTCATCAAAATGCTCTATGACCCTTTTCATCCCAAAGCTCCATGACCCCTGGCATCACAATGTTCTATAACCCCTGTCATCAAAAGGTTCCATTACACTTTTCATCAAATTGCTGCATGACCCTGTCATCAAAATGCTCCATGACCTTTGTCATCACAAAGCTCCATGACCTTTGGCATCACAATGCTACATGTCATTGTCATCACAATGCTCCATGAACCCTCTCATCACATTGCTTCATGCCCTTGTCATCACAAAGCTCCATGGCACTTGTCATCACATTGCTCGATGCCCTTCTCATCACAATAATCCATGCCCTTGTCATTACAATCCTCCATGACCCATGTATCACAGTGTACCGTGCCCTTGTCATCACAATGTGCCATGTCCACTCTCATCACAATAATCCATGAAACATTTCAGACCAAAGCTCAATGCCCTTCTCATCACAATGCTCCATTACTTCTGTCATAACAAGCTCCATGACCCCTGCCATCACAATGTTCCCGGGCCTTGTCATCACAAGGCTCCATGACCCTTGTCATCACAATGCTCCAAGACCCATGTAATCACAATGCTCCATGCCCTAGTCAAAAAAGCTCCATGACGCATGTCATCAGAATGTTCCATGGCCTTCTCCTCACAATGCTCCAAGCCCTTGTCAGCACAATGCTCCAAGACCCCCGTAATCACAATGCTCCATGCCCCTTTTCATCAGAATGCTCCATTAGACTTGTCATCACAAGTCTCCATGGTCATCTCATCACAATGCTCCATTCCCTTGTCATCACAATGCTCCATGACCCCTGTCATCACAATACTCCATGAATATTTTCAGCACAATGCTCCATGACCTTCTCATCACAATGCTCCATGACCAATATTATCACAATGCTCCATGACCACTGTCTTCACAAAACTCCATGACACCTGACAACACAATGATCCGGGACTCTTGTCGTCACAATGCTCCAAGACCCCTGCAATCACAGTGCTCCATGTCCCCTGTCATCACAATACTCCATGTACATTTTCAGCCCAATGCTCCATGACACTTGTCATCACAATGATCCATGCCCTTGTCATCCCAATGCTCCATGACCCCTGTATTCACAATGCTCCTTGACGCTTGTCATCACAGTGCTCCATGACACATGTCATCACAATGCTCCATGCCTTTGTCAGCAAAATGCTACATGACATTGTCATTACAATGCTCTATGCACTTGTCATCACAATACTCCATTTCCATTGTCATCACAATCCTCCATAAACTTTGGGATCACATTGCTTCATGCCCTTGTCATCACAATGCTCCATGCTCCTTGAAATCAAAATGATCCATGACCTCTGTCATCACAATGCTCCAGACCCTTGTGATCACAATGTTCCATAACACTTGTCATCACAACGCTCCATGATGCCTGTCACCACAATACTCCATGCCCTTTTCATCACAATGCTCCTTGACCTTTGTCACCACAATTCTCAATACACTTGTCATCACAATGCTCCCTGACACTTGTCATCAGAATGCTCCTTGAAACCTGTCACGAAAAGGCTCCATGCCTTTTACATCACAATGCCCCATGCCATTTTCATCACAATGCTCCATGCCGTTGTCATCAAAATACTCCACAAGCTTGTCATCAAAATGCTCCATGACCCTTGTCATCACAATTCTCCATGCACTTGTCAGCACAGTGCTCCCTGACCCTTGTCATCACAATGCTCCAAGCCATTGTCATCACAATGCTACATGACCTTCGTCATCACAATGCTCAATACACTTGTCATCAACATGCTCCCTGACACTTGTTGTCTGTATGCTCCTTGAACCCTGTCATGACAAGGCTCCATGCCTTTTTCATCACAATGATCCATGCCCTTTTCATCACAATGCTCCAAGTCCCATGTAATCACAATGGTCCTTGCCATTGTCATCACAAAGCACAATGACGCATGCCATCAGAATGCTCCTTGGTCTTCTCCTCACAGTGCTTCATGCCCTTGTCTTCACAATGTTCCAAGACCCCTGTAATCACAATACTCCATTCCCCTTTTCATCAGTATACTCCATGAGACTTGTCATCACAAGACTCCATGGTTTTGTCATCACAATGCTCCAGGACCTTGTCATCACAATGCTTCACGACCTTGTCATCAAAATTTTCAATGGCCCTTGTCATCATAATGTTTCAAGCCCTAATCATCACAATGCTCCATTATATTTGTCATCACAATCCTCCATTACATTTGGTATCACAAAGCTCCATGCCATTGTCATCGCCATGGACCATGACATATGTCATCACAATACTCCCTGACACCTGTCTTCACAATACTCCATGACCTTATCATCACAATGCTCCATGCCCTTGTCATCACAATGCACCATGCCTACTCTCATCACAATAATCTATGAAACTTGTCAGACCAATGCTCCATGCCACTGTCATCCCAAATCTCCATGCCCTTGTCATCACAATGCTCCATGACCCCTGTCATCACAATGCTCTGTGAATCCAGTCATCACAATGCTTCATAACGTTTGTCATCACAATGGTCCATGCCCGCGTAATCACAAGGCTCTGTGACCTTTGTAACCACAATGCTCCATGAACTTTTCCTCACAATTCTCTGAGAAACTTGTCATCACAATGCTCCATGTCTTTGTCTGAACAATGCTCCATGACCATTATCATCACAATGTGCCACGTGCATTTCATCACAACGTTCCAAACCTTGTCATTGCAATGTTCCATAAACCTTGTAATCACAATGGTCCATGCACTTCTCATCAAAATGCTCTCTCACCAGAGATATCACAATGTTCCATCACTAGTCATCACAATACACCCTCATCCTTGTAATCACAATGTTCCATGACACTGTCATCACAATGCTACATCCCCTTATCATCACAATGTTCCATGACCCCTGCCATCACAATGTTCCATAAGCCCTGTCATCAAAATGCTCCATGACCCTTTCCATTCCAAAGCTAGAAGACCCCTGCCATCACAATGTTCTATAACCCCTGCCATCAAAATGTTCCATTACACTTTTTATCAAATTGCTGCATGACCCGGTCATCAAAATGCTCCCTGCCCTTCTCATCAAAATGCTCGATGACTTGTCATCACAAAGCTCCAAGACCCTTGGCATCACAATGCTCCCTGTCATTGTCATCACAATGCTCCATGAGCCCTCTCACCACATTGCTCCATGCCCTTGTCATCACACAGCTCCATGACACTTGTCATCACAATGCTCGATGCCCTTCTCATCACAATGCTCCATGCCCTTGTCATTACAGTCCTGCATGACCCATGTATCACAGTGTTCCGTGCCCTTGTCATCACAATGCTCCATGCCCACTCTCATCACAATAATCCATGAAACATTTCAGACCAAAGTTCCATACCCTTCTCATCACAATGCTCCATTAACCCTGTCATCACAATGCACCATGACACCTGCCATCACAATGATCCACGGCCTAGTTATCACAAGGTTCCATGATAATTCTCATCACAATGCTCAAGACCCCTGATATCATAATGCTCCATGCCCTTGTCATCACAAAGCTCCATGACGCATGTCATCAGAATGTTCCATGGCCTTCTCATCACAATGCTCCATGCCCTTGTCATCACAATGCTCCAAGACCTTTGTCATCACAATGCTCCATGCCCCATTTCATCTCAATGCTCCATGAAGTCTGTTATCACAATGCTCCAAGACCCTTGTAATCACAATGCTCCATGCCCCTTTTCATCTCAATGCTCCATGAACCCTGTCATCACAATGCACCATGCCCATCATCATAATGCTTCAGGCTATTGTCATCACAATGAAATCAATATTCTGCATGACCTCTGTCATCATAATGCTCCAAACCCTTGTGATCACAATGTTGCATAACACGTATCATCACAACACCCCATGACGCTCATCATCACAATTATCCATGGTCTTCTCATCATAATGCTCCAAGATCTTTGTCATCACAATGCTCAATACACTTGTCATCACAATGCTCCCTGAACCTTGTCGTCAGTGTGCTCCTTGAACCCTGTCATGACAAGTTTCCATGCATTTTTCATCACAATGATCCATGACCATTTCATCACAATGCTCCAAGGTCCCTGTAATCACAATGCTCGATGCCCTTGTCATCACAAAACTCCATGACCACTCTCATCACAACACTCCATGACACCTGACAACACAATAATCCGGGACCCTTGTCATCACAATGCTCCAAGACCCCTGTCATCACAATACTCCATGAACATTTTCAGCCCAATGCTCCATGACCTTCTCATCACAATGCTCCATGCCCTTGTCATCACAATGCACCATATCCACTGTCATCACAATAATCTATGAAACTTGTCAGACCAGTGCTCAATGTCCCTGTCAACACAATGCTCCAAGACCCATGTAATCACAATGCTCCATGCCCTTGTCATCACAAAGCTCCATGACGCATGTCATCAGAATGTTCCATTGCCTTCTCCTCACAATGCTCCATGCCCTTGTCATCACAATGCTCCAAGACCCCCGTAATCACAATGCTCCATGCCCCTTTTCATCAGAATGCTCCATTAGACTAGTCATCACAAGTCTCCATGCTTAACTCATCACAGTGCTCCAAGACCTTGTCATCACCATGCTCCATTCCCTTGTCATCACAATGCTCCATGACCCCTGTCATCACAATACTCCATGAACATATTCAGCCCAGTGCTCCATGACATTCTCATCACAATGCTCCATGACAAATATCATCACAATGCTCCATGACCACAGTCATCACAACACCCCATGACACCTGACAACACAGTGATCTGAGACCCTTGTCATCGTAATGCTCCAAGACCCCTGTAATCACAATGCTCCATGACCCCTGTCATCAAAATACTTCATGAACATTTTCAGCCCAATGCTCCATGACCCTTGTCATCAAAATGGTCCATGTCCTTGTTATCCCAATGCTCCATGACCCCTGTATTCACAATGCTCCGTGACGCTTGTCATCACAGTGCTCCATGACACCTGTCATCACAATGCTCCATGCCTTTGTCAGCAAAATGCTACATGACCTTGTCATTACAATGCTCTATGCGCTTGTCATCACAATACTCCATTACCATTGTCATCACAATCCTCCATGAACCTTGGGATCACATTGATTCATGCCCTTGTCATCACAGTGCTCCATGCTCCTTGAAATCAAAATGATCCATGACCTCTGTCATCACAATGTTCCAATCCCTTGTGATCACAATGTTCCAAAGCACTTGTCCTCACAACGCTCCATGATGCCTGTCATCACAGTACTCCATGCCCTTTTCATCACAATGCTCCATGAACTTTGTCATCACAATTCTCAATAAACTTGTCCTCACAATGCTCCCTGACACTTGTCGTCATAATGCTCCTTGAAACCTGGCACGAAAAGGCTCCATGCCTTTTTCATCACAAAGCCCCATGCCGTTTTCATCCCAATGCTCCATGCCATTGTCATCAAAATACTCCACAAGCTTGTCATCAGAATGCTCCCTGACCCTTGTCATCACAATGCTCCAAGCCATTGTCATCACAATGCTCCATTACCTTTTTCATCAGAATCCCTCATGACACTTGGCATCACAATGCTCCATGCCATTGTCATCACAATGGGCCATTACATATGTCATCACAATGCTCCCTGACACCTCTCTTCACAATACTGCATGACCTGGTCATCACAAAGTTCCATGCCCTTGTCATCACAATGCGCCATTGCAACTCTCATCACAATAATCCATGAAACTTATTAGACCAATGCTGCATGCCCATGTCATCACAATGCTCCATGCACTTGTTATCACAATGTTCCAAGACCCCTGTAATCAGAATGCTCCATGCCCCTTTTCATCAGTATGCTCCATGAGACTTGTCATCACAAGGCTCCATGGTTTTCTCATCACAATGCTCCAGGACCTTGTCATCACAATTCTTCACGACATTGTCATGAAAATTCTCAATGGCCCTTGTCATCATAATGCTCCAAGCCCTAGTCATCACAATGCTCCATTATATTTGTCATCACAATCCTCCATTACATTTGGCATCACAATGCTCCCTGCCATTGTCATCGCAATGGACCATGACATATGTCATCACAATGCTCCCTGACACCTGTCTTCACAATACTCCATGCCCTTGTCATCACAATGATCCATGCCCTTGTCATCACAATGCACCATGTCCTCTGTCATCACAATAATCTCTGAAACTAGTCAGACCAAAGCTCCATGCCCCGGTCATCACAATGTTCCATGCCCTTTTCATCACAATGCTCCATGACCCCTGTCATCACAATGCTCCGTGACTCCAGTCATCACAATGCTTCATAACGTTTGTCATCACAACGGTCCATGTCCGCATCATCACAAGGCTCTGTGACTTTTTAAACAAAATGTCCTTGAACTTTTCATCACAATGCTCTGTGACCTTTGTCATCACTATACTCCATGTCTTTGTCAGAACAATGCTCCATAACCCTTGTCATCACAATGTGCCATGCGCTTTTCATCACAATGATCCAAAAACTTGTCATCGCTATGCTCCATAAACCTTGTAATCACAATGCTCCATGCACTTCTCATCCAAATGCTCTCTCACATGAGATATCACAATGTTCCATCACTAGTCATCACAATCCTCCCTCACCCCTGTTATCACAATATTCCATGACCCCTGTCATCACAATGCTACATCCCCTTATCAGCACAATGTTCCATGACCCCTGACATCACAATGTTCCATAACCCCTGTCATCAAAATGCTCTATGACCCTTTTCATCCCAAAGCTCCATGACCCCTGGCATCACAATGTTCTATAACCCCTGTCATCAAAAGGTTCCATTACACTTTTCATCAAATTGCTGCATGACCCTGTCATCAAAATGCTCCATGACCTTTGTCATCACAAAGCTCCATGACCTTTGGCATCACAATGCTACATGTCATTGTCATCACAATGCCCCATGAACCCTCTCATCACATTGCTTCATGCCCTTGTCATAACAAAGCTCCATGGCACTTGTCATCACATTGCTCGATGCCCTTCTCATCACAATAATCCATGCCCTTGTCATTACAATCCTCCATGACCCATGTATCACAGTGTACCGTGCCCTTGTCATCACAATGTGCCATGTCCACTCTCATCACAATAATCCATGAAACATTTCAGACCAAAGCTCAATGCCCTTCTCATCACAATGCTCCATTACTTCTGTCATAACAAGCTCCATGACCCCTGCCATCACAATGTTCCCGGGCCTTGTCATCACAAGGCTCCATGACCCTTGTCATCACAATGCTCCAAGACCCATGTAATCACAATGCTCCATGCCCTAGTCAAAAAAGCTCCATGACGCATGTCATCAGAATGTTCCATGGCCTTCTCCTCACAATGCTCCAAGCCCTTGTCAGCACAATGCTCCAAGACCCCCGTAATCACAATGCTCCATGCCCCTTTTCATCAGAATGCTCCATTAGACTTGTCATCACAAGTCTCCATGGTCATCTCATCACAATGCTCCATTCCCTTGTCATCACAATGCTCCATGACCCCTGTCATCACAATACTCCATGAATATTTTCAGCACAATGCTCCATGACCTTCTCATCACAATGCTCCATGACCAATATTATCACAATGCTCCATGACCACTGTCATCACAAAACTCCATGACACCTGACAACACAATGATCCGGGACTCTTGTCGTCACAATGCTCCAAGACCCCTGCAATCACAGTGCTCCATGTCCCCTGTCATCACAATACTCCATGTACATTTTCAGCCCAATGCTCCATGACACTTGTCATCACAATGATCCATGCCCTTGTCATCCCAATGCTCCATGACCCCTGTATTCACAATGCTCCTTGACGCTTGTCATCACAGTGCTCCATGACACATGTCATCACAATGCTCCATGCCTTTGTCAGCAAAATGCTACATGACATTGTCATTACAATGCTCTATGCACTTGTCATCACAATACTCCATTTCCATTGTCATCACAATCCTCCATAAACTTTGGGATCACATTGCTTCATGCCCTTGTCATCACAATGCTCCATGCTCCTTGAAATCAAAATGATCCATGACCTCTGTCATCACAATGCTCCAAACCCTTGTGATCACAATGTTCCATAACACTTGTCATCACAACGCTCCATGATGCCTGTCACCACAATACTCCATGCCCTTTTCATCACAATGCTCCTTGACCTTTGTCACCACAATTCTCAATACACTTGTCATCACAATGCTCCCTGACACTTGTCATCAGAATGCTCCTTGAAACCTGTCACGAAAAGGCTCCATGCCTTTTACATCACAATGCCCCATGCCATTTTCATCACAATGCTCCATGCCGTTGTCATCAAAATACTCCACAAGCTTGTCATCAAAATGCTCCATGACCCTTGTCATCACAATTCTCCATGCACTTGTCAGCACAGTGCTCCCTGACCCTTGTCATCACAATGCTCCAAGCCATTGTCATCACAATGCTCCATGACCTTCGTCATCACAATGCTCAATACACTTGTCATCAACATGCTCCCTGACACTTGTTGTCTGTATGCTCCTTGAACCCTGTCATGACAAGGCTCCATGCCTTTTTCATCACAATGATCCATGCCCTTTTCATCACAATGCTCCAAGTCCCATGTAATCACAATGGTCCATGCCATTGTCATCACAAAGCACAATGACGCATGCCATCAGAATGCTCCTTGGTCTTCTCCTCACAGTGCTTCATGCCCTTGTCTTCACAATGTTCCAAGACCCCTGTAATCACAATACTCCATTCCCCTTTTCATCAGTATACTCCATGAGACTTGTCATCACAAGACTCCATGGTTTTGTCATCACAATGCTCCAGGACCTTGTCATCACAATGCTTCACGACCTTGTCATCAAAATTTTCAATGGCCCTTGTCATCATAATGTTTCAAGCCCTAATCATCACAATGCTCCATTATATTTGTCATCACAATCCTCCATTACATTTGGTATCACAAAGCTCCATGCCATTGTCATCGCCATGGACCATGACATATGTCATCACAATACTCCCTGACACCTGTCTTCACAATACTCCATGACCTTATCATCACAATGCTCCATGCCCTTGTCATCACAATGCACCATGCCCACTCTCATCACAATAATCTATGAAACTTGTCAGACCAATGCTCCATGCCACTGTCATCCCAAATCTCCATGCCCTTGTCATCACAATGCTCCATGACCCCTGTCATCACAATGCTCTGTGAATCTAGTCATCACAATGCTTCATAACGTTTGTCATCACAATGGTCCATGCCCGCGTAATCACAAGGCTCTGTGACCTTTGTAACCACAATGCTCCATGAACTTTTCCTCACACTTCTCTGAGAAACTTGTCATCACAATGCTCCATGTCTTTGTCTGAACAATGCTCCATGACCATTATCATCACAATGTGCCACGTGCATTTCATCACAACGTTCCAAACCTTGTCATTGCAATGTTCCATAAACCTTGTAATCACAATGGTCCATGCACTTCTCATCAAAATGCTCTCTCACCAGAGATATCACAATGTTCCATCACTAGTCATCACAATACACCCTCATCCTTGTAATCACAATGTTCCATGACACTGTCATCACAATGCTACATCCCCTTATCATCACAATGTTCCATGACCCCTGCCATCACAATGTTCCATAAGCCCTGTCATCAAAATGCTCCATGACCCTTTCCATTCCAAAGCTCCAAGACCCCTGCCATCACAATGTTCTATAACCCCTGCCATCAAAATGTTCCATTACACTTTTTATCAAATTGCTGCATGACCCGGTCATCAAAATGCTCCCTGCCCTTCTCATCAAAATGCTCGATGACTTGTCATCACAAAGCTCCAAGACCCTTGGCATCACAATGCTCCCTGTCATTGTCATCACAATGCTCCATGAGCCCTCTCACCACATTGCTCCATGCCCTTGTCATCACACAGCTCCATGACACTTGTCATCACAATGCTCGATGCCCTTCTCATCACAATGCTCCATGCCCTTGTCATTACAGTCCTGCATGACCCATGTATCACAGTGTTCCGTGCCCTTGTCATCACAATGCTCCATGCCCACTCTCATCACAATAATCCATGAAACATTTCAGACCAAAGTTCCATACCCTTCTCATCACAATGCTCCATTAACCCTGTCATCACAATGCACCATGACACCTGCCATCACAATGATCCACGGCCTAGTCATCACAAGGTTCCATGATAATTCTCATCACAATGCTCAAGACCCCTGATATCATAATGCTCCATGCCCTTGTCATCATAAAGCTCCATGACGCATGTCATCAGAATGTTCCATGGCCTTCTCATCACAATGCTCCATGCCCTTGTCATCACAATGCTCCAAGACCTTTGTCATCACAATGCTCCATGCCCCATTTCATCTCAATGCTCCATGAAGTCTGTTATCACAATGCTCCAAGACCCTTGTAATCACAATGCTC
Organism: Mesoplodon densirostris; assembly: GCF_025265405.1. NCBI lineage: Eukaryota > Metazoa > Chordata > Mammalia > Artiodactyla > Ziphiidae > Mesoplodon > Mesoplodon densirostris. Next base: position 5,244,990 of record NW_026778197.1, on the reverse strand, counting down.
CATGCTCCTTTTCATCTCAATGCTCCATGAACCCTTTCATCACAATGCACCATGCCCATCATCATAATGCTTCAGGCTATTGTCATCACAATGAAATCAATATTCTGCATGACCTCTGTCATCATAATGCTCCAAACCCTTGTGATCACAATGTTGCATAACACGTATCATCACAACACCCCATGACGCTCATCATCACAATTATCCATGGTCTTCTCATCATAATGCTCCATGATCTTTGTCATCACAATGCTCAATACACTTGTCATCACAGTGCTCCCTGAACCTTGTCGTCAGTATGCTCCTTGAATCCTGTCATGACAAGTTTCCATGCATTTTTCATCACAATGATCCATGACCATTTCATCACAATGCTCCAAGGTCCCTGTAATCACAATGCTCGATGCCCTTGTCATCACAAAACTCCATGACCACTCTCATCACAAAACTCCATGACACCTGACAACACAATAATCCGGGACCCTTGTCATCACAATGCTCCAAGACCCCTGTCATCACAATACTCCATGAACATTTTCAGCCCAATGCTCCATGACCTTCTCATCACAATGCTCCATGCCCTTGTCATCACAATGCACCATATCCACTGTCATCACAATAATCTATGAAACTTGTCAGACCAGTGCTCAATGTCCCTGTCAACACAATGCTCCAAGACCCATGTAATCACAATGCTCCATGCTCTTGTCATCACAAAGCTCCATGACGCAAGTCATCAGAATGTTCCATTGCCTTCTCCTCACAATGCTCCATGCCCTTGTCATCACAATGCTCCAAGACCCCCGTAATCACAATGCTCCATGCCCCTTTTCATCGGAATGCTCCATTAGACTAGTCATCACAAGTCTCCATGCTTAACTCATCACAGTGCTCCAAGACCTTGTCATCACCATGCTCCATTCCCTTGTCATCACAATGCTCCATGACCCCTGTCATCACAATACTCCATGAACATATTCAGCCCAGTGCTCCATGACATTCTCATCACAATGCTCCATGACAAATATCATCACAATGCTCCATGACCACAGTCATCACAACACCCCATGACACCTGACAACACAGTGATCTGAGACCCTTGTCATCGTAATGCTCCAAGACCCCTGTAATCACAATGCTCCATGACCCCTGTCATCAAAATACTTCATGAACATTTTCAGCCCAATGCTCCATGACCCTTGTCATCAAAATGGTCCATGTCCTTGTTATCCCAATGCTCCATGACCCCTGTATTCACAATGCTCCGTGACGCTTGTCATCACAGTGCTCCATGACACCTGTCATCACAATGCTCCATGCCTTTGTCAGCAAAATGCTACATGACCTTGTCATTACAATGCTCTATGCGCTTGTCATCACAATACTCCATTACCATTGTCATCACAATCCTCCATGAACCTTGGGATCACATTGATTCATGCCCTTGTCATCACAGTGCTCCATGCTCCTTGAAATAAAAATGATCCATGACCTCTGTCATCACAATGTTCCAATCCCTTGTGATCACAATGTTCCAAAGCACTTGTCCTCACAACGCTCCATGATGCCTGTCATCACAGTACTCCATGCCCTTTTCATCACAATGCTCCATGAACTTTGTCATCACAATTCTCAATAAACTTGTCCTCACAATGCTCCCTGACACTTGTCGTCATAATGCTCCTTGAAACCTGGCACGAAAAGGCTCCATGCCTTTTTCATCACAAAGCCCCATGCCGTTTTCATCCCAATGCTCCATGCCATTGTCATCAAAATACTCCACAAGCTTGTCATCAGAATGCTCCCTGACCCTTGTCATCACAATGCTCCAAGCCATTGTCATCACAATGCTCCATTACCTTTTTCATCAGAATCCCTCATGACACTTGGCATCACAATGCTCCATGCCATTGTCATCACAATGGGCCATTACATATGTCATCACAATGCTCCCTGACACCTCTCTTCACAATACTGCATGACCTGGTCATCACAAAGTTCCATGCCCTTGTCATCACAATGCGCCATTGCAACTCTCATCACAATAATCCATGAAACTTATTAGACCAATGCTGCATGCCCATGTCATCACAATGCTCCATGCACTTGTTATCACAATGTTCCAAGACCCCTGTAATCAGAATGCTCCATGCCCCTTTTCATCAGTATGCTCCATGAGACTTGTCATCACAAGGCTCCATGGTTTTCTCATCACAATGCTCCAGGACCTTGTCATCACAATTCTTCACGACATTGTCATGAAAATTCTCAATGGCCCTTGTCATCATAATGCTCCAAGCCCTAGTCATCACAATGCTCCATTATATTTGTCATCACAATCCTCCATTACATTTGGCATCACAATGCTCCCTGCCATTGTCATCGCAATGGACCATGACATATGTCATCACAATGCTCCCTGACACCTGTCTTCACAATACTCCATGCCCTTGTCATCACAATGATCCATGCCCTTGTCATCACAATGCACCATGTCCTCTGTCATCACAATAATCTCTGAAACTAGTCAGACCAAAGCTCCATGCCCCGGTCATCACAATGTTCCATGCCCTTTTCATCACAATGCTCCATGACCCCTGTCATCACAATGCTCCGTGACTCCAGTCATCACAATGCTTCATAACGTTTGTCATCACAACGGTCCATGTCCGCATCATCACAAGGCTCTGTGACTTTTTAAACAAAATGTCCTTGAACTTTTCATCACAATGCTCTGTGACCTTTGTCATCACTATACTCCATGTCTTTGTCAGAACAATGCTCCATAACCCTTGTCATCACAATGTGCCATGCGCTTTTCATCACAATGATCCAAAAACTTGTCATCGCTATGCTCCATAAACCTTGTAATCACAATGCTCCATGCACTTCTCATCCAAATGCTCTCTCACATGAGATATCACAATGTTCCATCACTAGTCATCACAATCCTCCCTCACCCCTGTTATCACAATATTCCATGACCCCTGTCATCACAATGCTACATCCCCTTATCAGCACAATGTTCCATGACCCCTGACATCACAATGTTCCATAACCCCTGTCATCAAAATGCTCTATGACCCTTTTCATCCCAAAGCTCCATGACCCCTGGCATCACAATGTTCTATAACCCCTGTCATCAAAAGGTTCCATTACACTTTTCATCAAATTGCTGCATGACCCTGTCATCAAAATGCTCCATGACCTTTGTCATCACAAAGCTCCATGACCTTTGGCATCACAATGCTACATGTCATTGTCATCACAATGCCCCATGAACCCTCTCATCACATTGCTTCATGCCCTTGTCATAACAAAGCTCCATGGCACTTGTCATCACATTGCTCGATGCCCTTCTCATCACAATAATCCATGCCCTTGTCATTACAATCCTCCATGACCCATGTATCACAGTGTACCGTGCCCTTGTCATCACAATGTGCCATGTCCACTCTCATCACAATAATCCATGAAACATTTCAGACCAAAGCTCAATGCCCTTCTCATCACAATGCTCCATTACTTCTGTCATAACAAGCTCCATGACCCCTGCCATCACAATGTTCCCGGGCCTTGTCATCACAAGGCTCCATGACCCTTGTCATCACAATGCTCCAAGACCCATGTAATCACAATGCTCCATGCCCTAGTCAAAAAAGCTCCATGACGCATGTCATCAGAATGTTCCATGGCCTTCTCCTCACAATGCTCCAAGCCCTTGTCAGCACAATGCTCCAAGACCCCCGTAATCACAATGCTCCATGCCCCTTTTCATCAGAATGCTCCATTAGACTTGTCATCACAAGTCTCCATGGTCATCTCATCACAATGCTCCATTCCCTTGTCATCACAATGCTCCATGACCCCTGTCATCACAATACTCCATGAATATTTTCAGCACAATGCTCCATGACCTTCTCATCACAATGCTCCATGACCAATATTATCACAATGCTCCATGACCACTGTCATCACAAAACTCCATGACACCTGACAACACAATGATCCGGGACTCTTGTCGTCACAATGCTCCAAGACCCCTGCAATCACAGTGCTCCATGTCCCCTGTCATCACAATACTCCATGTACATTTTCAGCCCAATGCTCCATGACACTTGTCATCACAATGATCCATGCCCTTGTCATCCCAATGCTCCATGACCCCTGTATTCACAATGCTCCTTGACGCTTGTCATCACAGTGCTCCATGACACATGTCATCACAATGCTCCATGCCTTTGTCAGCAAAATGCTACATGACATTGTCATTACAATGCTCTATGCACTTGTCATCACAATACTCCATTTCCATTGTCATCACAATCCTCCATAAACTTTGGGATCACATTGCTTCATGCCCTTGTCATCACAATGCTCCATGCTCCTTGAAATCAAAATGATCCATGACCTCTGTCATCACAATGCTCCAAACCCTTGTGATCACAATGTTCCATAACACTTGTCATCACAACGCTCCATGATGCCTGTCACCACAATACTCCATGCCCTTTTCATCACAATGCTCCTTGACCTTTGTCACCACAATTCTCAATACACTTGTCATCACAATGCTCCCTGACACTTGTCATCAGAATGCTCCTTGAAACCTGTCACGAAAAGGCTCCATGCCTTTTACATCACAATGCCCCATGCCATTTTCATCACAATGCTCCATGCCGTTGTCATCAAAATACTCCACAAGCTTGTCATCAAAATGCTCCATGACCCTTGTCATCACAATTCTCCATGCACTTGTCAGCACAGTGCTCCCTGACCCTTGTCATCACAATGCTCCAAGCCATTGTCATCACAATGCTCCATGACCTTCGTCATCACAATGCTCAATACACTTGTCATCAACATGCTCCCTGACACTTGTTGTCTGTATGCTCCTTGAACCCTGTCATGACAAGGCTCCATGCCTTTTTCATCACAATGATCCATGCCCTTTTCATCACAATGCTCCAAGTCCCATGTAATCACAATGGTCCATGCCATTGTCATCACAAAGCACAATGACGCATGCCATCAGAATGCTCCTTGGTCTTCTCCTCACAGTGCTTCATGCCCTTGTCTTCACAATGTTCCAAGACCCCTGTAATCACAATACTCCATTCCCCTTTTCATCAGTATACTCCATGAGACTTGTCATCACAAGACTCCATGGTTTTGTCATCACAATGCTCCAGGACCTTGTCATCACAATGCTTCACGACCTTGTCATCAAAATTTTCAATGGCCCTTGTCATCATAATGTTTCAAGCCCTAATCATCACAATGCTCCATTATATTTGTCATCACAATCCTCCATTACATTTGGTATCACAAAGCTCCATGCCATTGTCATCGCCATGGACCATGACATATGTCATCACAATACTCCCTGACACCTGTCTTCACAATACTCCATGACCTTATCATCACAATGCTCCATGCCCTTGTCATCACAATGCACCATGCCCACTCTCATCACAATAATCTATGAAACTTGTCAGACCAATGCTCCATGCCACTGTCATCCCAAATCTCCATGCCCTTGTCATCACAATGCTCCATGACCCCTGTCATCACAATGCTCTGTGAATCTAGTCATCACAATGCTTCATAACGTTTGTCATCACAATGGTCCATGCCCGCGTAATCACAAGGCTCTGTGACCTTTGTAACCACAATGCTCCATGAACTTTTCCTCACACTTCTCTGAGAAACTTGTCATCACAATGCTCCATGTCTTTGTCTGAACAATGCTCCATGACCATTATCATCACAATGTGCCACGTGCATTTCATCACAACGTTCCAAACCTTGTCATTGCAATGTTCCATAAACCTTGTAATCACAATGGTCCATGCACTTCTCATCAAAATGCTCTCTCACCAGAGATATCACAATGTTCCATCACTAGTCATCACAATACACCCTCATCCTTGTAATCACAATGTTCCATGACACTGTCATCACAATGCTACATCCCCTTATCATCACAATGTTCCATGACCCCTGCCATCACAATGTTCCATAAGCCCTGTCATCAAAATGCTCCATGACCCTTTCCATTCCAAAGCTCCAAGACCCCTGCCATCACAATGTTCTATAACCCCTGCCATCAAAATGTTCCATTACACTTTTTATCAAATTGCTGCATGACCCGGTCATCAAAATGCTCCCTGCCCTTCTCATCAAAATGCTCGATGACTTGTCATCACAAAGCTCCAAGACCCTTGGCATCACAATGCTCCCTGTCATTGTCATCACAATGCTCCATGAGCCCTCTCACCACATTGCTCCATGCCCTTGTCATCACACAGCTCCATGACACTTGTCATCACAATGCTCGATGCCCTTCTCATCACAATGCTCCATGCCCTTGTCATTACAGTCCTGCATGACCCATGTATCACAGTGTTCCGTGCCCTTGTCATCACAATGCTCCATGCCCACTCTCATCACAATAATCCATGAAACATTTCAGACCAAAGTTCCATACCCTTCTCATCACAATGCTCCATTAACCCTGTCATCACAATGCACCATGACACCTGCCATCACAATGATCCACGGCCTAGTCATCACAAGGTTCCATGATAATTCTCATCACAATGCTCAAGACCCCTGATATCATAATGCTCCATGCCCTTGTCATCACAAAGCTCCATGACGCATGTCATCAGAATGTTCCATGGCCTTCTCATCACAATGCTCCATGCCCTTGTCATCACAATGCTCCAAGACCTTTGTCATCACAATGCTCCATGCCCCATTTCATCTCAATGCTCCATGAAGTCTGTTATCACAATGCTCCAAGACCCTTGTAATCACAATGCTCCATGCTCCTTTTCATCTCAATGCTCCATGAACCCTTTCATCACAATGCACCATGCCCATCATCATAATGCTTCAGGCTATTGTCATCACAATGAAATCAATATTCTGCATGACCTCTGTCATCATAATGCTCCAAACCCTTGTGATCACAATGTTGCATAACACGTATCATCACAACACCCCATGACGCTCATCATCACAATTATCCATGGTCTTCTCATCATAATGCTCCATGATCTTTGTCATCACAATGCTCAATACACTTGTCATCACAGTGCTCCCTGAACCTTGTCGTCAGTATGCTCCTTGAATCCTGTCATGACAAGTTTCCATGCATTTTTCATCACAATGATCCATGACCATTTCATCACAATGCTCCAAGGTCCCTGTAATCACAATGCTCGATGCCCTTGTCATCACAAAACTCCATGACCACTCTCATCACAAAACTCCATGACACCTGACAACACAATAATCCGGGACCCTTGTCATCACAATGCTCCAAGACCCCTGTCATCACAATACTCCATGAACATTTTCAGCCCAATGCTCCATGACCTTCTCATCACAATGCTCCATGCCCTTGTCATCACAATGCACCATATCCACTGTCATCACAATAATCTATGAAACTTGTCAGACCAGTGCTCAATGTCCCTGTCAACACAATGCTCCAAGACCCATGTAATCACAATGCTCCATGCTCTTGTCATCACAAAGCTCCATGACGCAAGTCATCAGAATGTTCCATTGCCTTCTCCTCACAATGCTCCATGCCCTTGTCATCACAATGCTCCAAGACCCCCGTAATCACAATGCTCCATGCCCCTTTTCATCGGAATGCTCCATTAGACTAGTCATCACAAGTCTCCATGCTTAACTCATCACAGTGCTCCAAGACCTTGTCATCACCATGCTCCATTCCCTTGTCATCACAATGCTCCATGACCCCTGTCATCACAATACTCCATGAACATATTCAGCCCAGTGCTCCATGACATTCTCATCACAATGCTCCATGACAAATATCATCACAATGCTCCATGACCACAGTCATCACAACACCCCATGACACCTGACAACACAGTGATCTGAGACCCTTGTCATCGTAATGCTCCAAGACCCCTGTAATCACAATGCTCCATGACCCCTGTCATCAAAATACTTCATGAACATTTTCAGCCCAATGCTCCATGACCCTTGTCATCAAAATGGTCCATGTCCTTGTTATCCCAATGCTCCATGACCCCTGTATTCACAATGCTCCGTGACGCTTGTCATCACAGTGCTCCATGACACCTGTCATCACAATGCTCCATGCCTTTGTCAGCAATATGCTACATGACCTTGTCATTACAATGCTCTATGCGCTTGTCATCACAATACTCCATTACCATTGTCATCACAATCCTCCATGAAACTTGGGATCACATTGATTCATGCCCTTGTCATCACAGTGCTCCATGCTCCTTGAAATCAAAATGATCCATGACCTCTGTCATCACAATGTTCCAATCCCTTGTGATCACAATGTTCCAAAGCACTTGTCCTCACAACGCTCCATGATGCCTGTCATCACAATACTCCATGCCCTTTTCATCACAATGCTCCATGAACTTTGTCATCACAATTCTCAATAAACTTGTCCTCACAATGCTCCCTGACACTTGTCGTCATAATGCTCCTTGAAACCTGGCACGAAAAGGCTCCATGCCTTTTTCATCACAAAGCCCCATGCCGTTTTCATCCCAATGCTCCATGCCATTGTCATCAAAATACTCCACAAGCTTGTCATCAGAATGCTCCCTGACCCTTGTCATCACAATGCTCCAAGCCATTGTCATCACAATGCTCCATTACCTTTTTCATCAGAATCCCTCATGACACTTGGCATCACAATGCTCCATGCCATTGTCATCACAATGGGCCATTACATATGTCATCACAATGCTTCCTGACACCTCTCTTCACAATACTGCATGACCTGGTCATCACAAAGTTCCATGCCCTTGTCATCACAATGCGCCATTGCAACTCTCATCACAATAATCCATGAAACTTATTAGACCAATGCTGCATGCCCATGTCATCACAATGCTCCATGCAGTTGTTATCACAATGTTCCAAGACCCTTGTAATCAGAATGCTCCATGCCCCTTTTCATCAGTATGCTCCATGAGACTTGTCATCACAAGGCTCCATGGTTTTCTCATCACAATGCTCCAGGACCTTGTCATCACAATTCTTCACGACATTGTCATGAAAATTCTCAATGGCCCTTGTCATCATAATGCTCCAAGCCCTAGTCATCACAATGCTCCATTATATTTGTCATCACAATCCTCCATTACATTTGGCATCACAATGCTCCCTGCCATTGTCATCGCAATGGACCATGACATATGTCATCACAATGCTCCCTGACACCTGTCTTCACAATACTCCATGCCCTTGTCATCACAATGATCCATGCCCTTGTCATCACAATGCACCATGTCCTCTGTCATCACAATAATCTCTGAAACTAGTCAGACCAAAGCTCCATGCCCCTGTCATCACAATGTTCCATGCCCTTTTCATCACAATGCTCCATGACCCCTGTCATCACAATGCTCCGTGACTCCAGTCATCACAATGCTTCATAACGTTTGTCATCACAACGTTCCATGTCCGCATCATCACAAGGCTCTGTGACTTTTTAAACAAAATGTCCTTGAACTTTTCATCACAATGCTCTGTGACCTTTGTCATCACTATACTCCATGTCTTTGTCAGAACAATGCTCCATAACCCTTGTCATCACAATGTGCCATGCGCTTTTCATCACAATGATCCAAAAACTTGTCATCGCTATGCTCCATAAACCTTGTAATCACAATGCTCCATGCACTTCTCATCCAAATGCTCTCTCACATGAGATATCACAATGTTCCATCACTAGTCATCACAATCCTCCCTCACCCCTGTTATCACAATATTCCATGACCCCTGTCATCACAATGCTACATCCCCTTATCAGCACAATGTTCCATGACCCCTGACATCACAATGTTCCATAACCCCTGTCATCAAAATGCTCTATGACCCTTTTCATCCCAAAGCTCCATGACCCCTGGCATCACAATGTTCTATAACCCCTGTCATCAAAAGGTTCCATTACACTTTTCATCAAATTGCTGCATGACCCTGTCATCAAAATGCTCCATGACCTTTGTCATCACAAAGCTCCATGACCTTTGGCATCACAATGCTACATGTCATTGTCATCACAATGCTCCATGAACCCTCTCATCACAATAATCCATGAAACATATCAGACCAAAGTTCCATACCCTTCTCATCACAATGCTCCATTAACCCTGTCATAAAAATGCACCATGACACCTGCCATCACAATGATCCACGGCCTAGTCATCACAAGGTTCCATGATAATTCTCATCACAATGCTCAAGACCCCTGATATCACAATGCTCCATGCCCTTGTCATCACAATGCTCCAAGACCTTTGTCATCACAATGCTCCATGCCCCATTTCATCTCAATGATCCATGAAGTCTGTTATCACAATGCTCCAAGACCCTTGTAATCACAATGCTCCATGCCCCTTTTCATCTCAATGCTCCTTGAACCCTGTCATCACAATGCACCATGCCCATCATCATAATGCTTCAGGCTATTGTCATCACAATGAAATCAATATTCTGCATGACCTCTGTCATCATAATGCTCCAAACCCTTGTGATCACAATGTTGCATAACACGTATCATCACAACACCCCATGACGCTCATCATCACAATTATCCATGGTCTTCTCATCATAATGCTCCAAGATCTTTGTCATCACAATGCTCAATACACTTGTCATCACAATGCTCCCTGAACCTTGTCGTCAGTATGCTCCTTGAACCCTGTCATGACAAGTTTCCATGCATTTTTCATCACAATGATCCATGACCATTTCATCACAATGCTCCAAGGTCCCTGTAATCACAATGCTCGATGCCCTTGTCATCACAAAACTCCATGACCACTCTCATCACAACACTCCATGACACCTGACAACACAATAATCCGGGACCCTTGTCATCACAATGCTCCAAGTCCCCTGTCATCACAATACTCCATGAACATTTTCAGCCCAATGCTCCATGACCTTCTCATCACAATGCTCCATGCCCTTGTCATCACAATGCACCATATCCACTGTCATCACAATAATCTATGAAACTTGTCAGACCAGTGCTCAATGTCCCTGTCAACACAATGCTCCAAGACCCATGTAATCACAATGCTCCATGCCCTTGTCATCACAAAGCTCCATGACGCATGTCATCAGAATGTTCCATTGCCTTCTCCTCACGATGCTCCATGCCCTTGTCATCACAATGCTCCAAGACCCCCGTAATCATAATGCTCCATGCCCCTTTTCATCAGAATGCTCCATTAGACTAGTCATCACAAGTCTCCATGCTTAACTCATCACAGTGCTCCAAGACCTTGTCATCACCATGCTCCATTCCCTTGTCATCACAATGCTCCATGACCCCTGTCATCACAATACTCCATGAACATATTCAGCCCAGTGCTCCATGACATTCTCATCACAATGCTCCATGACAAATATCACAATGCTCCATGACCACAGTCATCACAACACCCCATGACACCTGACAACACAGTGATCTGAGACCCTTGTCATCGTAATGCTCCAAGACCCCTGTAATCACAATGCTCCATGACCCCTGTCATCAAAATACTTCATGAACATTTTCAGCCCAATGCTCCATGACCCTTGTCATCAAAATGGTCCATGTCCTTGTTATCCCAATGCTCCATGACCCCTGTATTCACAATGCTCCGTGACGCTTGTCATCACAGTGCTCCATGACACCTGTCATCACAATGCTCCATGCCTTTGTCAGCAAAATGCTACATGACCTTGTCATTACAATGCTCTATGCGCTTGTCATCACAATACTCCATTACCATTGTCATCACAATCCTCCATGAACCTTGGGATCACATTGATTCATGCCCTTGTCATCTCAGTGCTTCATGCACCTTGAAATAAAAATGATCCATGACCTCTGTCATCACAATGTTCCAATCCCTTGTGATCACAATGTTCCAAAGCACTTGTCCTCACGTTCCATGATGCCTGTCATCACAATACTCCATGCCCTTTTCATCACAATGCTCCATGAACTTTGTCATCACAATTCTCAATAAACTTGTCCTCACAATGCTCCCTGACACTTGTCGTCATAATGCTCCTTGAAACCTGGCACGAAAAGGCTCCATGCCTTTTTCATCACAAAGCCCCATGCCGTTTTCATCCCAATGCTCCATGCCATTGTCATCAAAATACTCCACAAGCTTGTCATCAGAATGCTCCCTGACCCTTGTCATCACAATGCTCCAAGCCATTGTCATCACAATGCTCCATTACCTTTTTCATCAGAATCCCTCATGACACTTGGCATCACAATGCTCCATGCCATTGTCATCACAATGGGCCATTACATATGTCATCACAATGCTCACTGACACCTCTCTTCACAATACTGCATGACCTGGTCATCACAAAGTTCCATGCCCTTGTCATCACAATGCGCCATTGCAACTCTCATCACAATAATCCATGAAACTTATTAGACCAATGCTGCATGCCCATGTCATCACAATGCTCCATGCACTTGTTATCACAATGTTCCAAGACCCCTGTAATCAGAATGCTCCATGCCCCTTTTCATCAGTATGCTCCATGAGACTTGTCATCACAAGGCTCCATGGTTTTCTCATCACAATGCTCCAGGACCTTGTCATCACAATTCTTCACGACATTGTCATGAAAATTCTCAATGGCCCTTGTCATCATAATGCTCCAAGCCCTAGTCATCACAATGCTCCATTATATTTGTCATCACAATCCTCCATTACATTTGGCATCACAATGCTCCCTGCCATTGTCATCGCAATGGACCATGACATATGTCCTCACAATGCTCCCTGACACCTGTCTTCACAATACTCCATGCCCTTGTCATCACAATGATCCATGCCCTTGTCATCACAATGCACCATGTCCTCTGTCATCACAATAATCTCTGAAACTAGTCAGACCAAAGCTCCATGCCCCTGTCATCACAATGTTCCATGCCCTTTTCATCACAATGCTCCATGACCCCTGTCATCACAATGCTCCGTGACTCCAGTCATCACAATGCTTCATAACGTTTGTCATCACAACGGTCCATGTCCGCATCATCACAAGGCTCTGTGACTTTTTAAACAAAATGTCCTTGAACTTTTCATCACAATGCTCTGTGACCTTTGTCATCACTATACTCCATGTCTTTGTCAGAACAATGCTCCATAACCCTTGTCATCACAATGTGCCATGCACTTTTCATCACAATGATCCAAAAACTTGTCATCGCTATGCTCCATAAACCTTGTAATCACAATGCTCCATGCACTTCTCATCCAAATGCTCTCTCACATGAGATATCACAATGTTCCATCACTAGTCATCACAATCCTCCCTCACCCCTGTTATCACAATATTCCATGACCCCTGTCATCACAATGCTACATCCCCTTATCAGCACAATGTTCCATGACCCCTGACATCACAATGTTCCATAACCCCTGTCATCAAAATGCTCTATGACCCTTTTCATCCCAAAGCTCCATGACCCCTGGCATCACAATGTTCTATAACCCCTGTCATCAAAAGGTTCCATTACACTTTTCATCAAATTGCTGCATGACCCTGTCATCAAAATGCTCCATGACCTTTGTCATCACTAAGCTCCATGACCTTTGGCATCACAATGCTACATGTCATTGTCATCACAATGCTCCATGAACCCTCTCATCACATTGCTTCATGCCCTTGTCATCACAAAGATCCATGGCACTTGTCATCACATTGCTCGATGCCCTTCTCATCACAATAATCCATGCCCTTGTCATTACAATCCTCCATGACCCATGTATCACAGTGTACCGTGCCCTTGTCATCACAATGTGCCATGTCCACTCTCATCACAATAATCCATGAAACATTTCAGAGCAAAGCTCAATGCCCTTCTCATCACAATGCTCCATTACTTCTGTCATAACAAGCTCCATGACCCCTGCCATCACAATGTTCCCGGGCCTTGTCATCACAAGGCTCCATGACCCTTGTCATCACAATGCTCCAAGACCCATGTAATCACAATGCTCCATGCCCTAGTCAAAAAAGCTCCATGACGCATGTCATCAGAATGTTCCATGGCCTTCTCCTCACAATGCTCCAAGCCCTTGTCAGCACAATGCTCCAAGACCCCCGTAATCACAATGCTCCATGCCCCTTTTCATCAGAATGCTCCATTAGACTTGTCATCACAAGTCTCCATGGTCATCTCATCACAATGCTCCATTCCCTTGTCATCACAATGCTCCATGACCCCTGTCATCACAATACTCCATGAATATTTTCAGCACAATGCTCCATGACCTTCTCATCACAATGCTCCATGACCAATATTATCACAATGCTCCATGACCACTGTCATCACAAAACTCCATGACACCTGACAACACAATGATCCGGGACTCTTGTCATCACAATGCTCCAAGACCCCTGCAATCACAGTGCTCCATGTCCCCTGTCATCACAATACTCCATGTACATTTTCAGCCCAATGCTCCATGACACTTGTCATCACAATGATCCATGCCCTTGTCATCCCAATGCTCCATGACCCCTGTATTCACAATGCTCCGTGACGCTTTTCATCACATTGCTCCATGTCACATGTCATCACAATGCTCCATGCCTTTGTCAGCAATATGCTACATGACCTTGTCAGTACAATGCTCTATGTGCTTATCATCACAATACTCCATTACCATTGTCATCACAATCCTCCATGTACCTTAGGATCACATTGCTTCATGCGCATGTCATCAAAATGCTCCATGCTCCTTGAAATCAAAATGATCCATGACCTCTTTCATCACAATTCTCCAAACCCTTGTGATCACTATGTTCCATAACACTTGTCATCACAACGCTCCATGATGCCTGTCATCACAATACTCCATGCCCTTTTCATCACAATGCTCCATGACCTTTGTCACCACAATTCTCAATACACTTGTCATCACAATGCTCCCTGACACTTGTCCTCAGAATGCTCCTTGAAACCTGTCACGAAAAGGCTCCATGCCGTTTTCATCACAAAGCCCCATGCGGTTTTCATCCCAATGCTCCATGCCATTGTCATCAAAATACTCCACAAGCTTGTCATCAGAATGCTCCATGACCCTTGTCATCACAATTCTCCATGCACTTGTCAGCACAATGCTCACTGACCCTTCTCATAACAATGCTCCAAGCCATTGTCACCACAATGCTCCATTCCCTTTGTCATCAGAATCCTCCATGACACATGGCATCCCAATGAGCCATGCCATTGTCATCACAATGGGCCATTACATATGTCATCACAATGCTCCCTGACACTTCTCTTCACAATACTGCATGACCTGGTCATCACAATGCTCCATGCCCCTTTTCATCAGTATGCTCCATGAGACGTGTCATCACAAGGCTCCATGGATTTCTCATCACAATGCTCCTGGTCCTTGTCATCTCAACGCTTCAGGACCTTGTCATGAAAATTCTCAATAGCCCTTGTCATCATAATGCTCCAAGCCCTAGTCATCACAATGCTCCTTTATATTTGTCAACACAATCCTCAAATACATTTGGCATCACAATGCTCCATGCCATTGTCATCGCAATGGACCATGACATATGTCGTCACAATGCTCCCTGTCACCTGTCTTCACAATACTCAATGCCCTTGTCATCACAATGCTCCATGCCCTTGTCATCACAATGCACCATGTCCACTGTCATCTCAATAATCTATGAAACTTCTCAGACCAGTGCTCCATGCCCCTGTCATCACAATGCTCCATGCCCTTGTCATCACAATGCTCCATGACCCCTGTCATCAGAATGCTCCGTGAATCCAGTCATCACAATGCTCCATTACCTTTGTCATCAGAATCCTCCCTGACACTTGGCATCACAATGCTCCATGCCATCCTCATCACAATGGGCCATTACATATGTGATCACAATGCTCTCTGAAACCTGTCTTCACAATACGACATGACCTGGTCATCACAATGCTCCATGCCCTTGTCATCACAGAGTGCCATTCCAACTCTCATCGCAATACTCCATGAAAGGTATTAGACCAATGTTCCATTGCCTTGTCATCACAATGCTCCATGCCCTTGTTATCACAATGCTCCATGACCCCTGTCATCACAATGCTCCGTGACTCCAGTCATCTCAGTGATTCATTACCTTTGTCATCACAATGGTCCATGCCCTCGTCATCAACAGTCTCTGTGACCTTTTTAACCACAATGCTCCATGAACTTTTCATCACAATACTCTTTGACCCTTGTCATCACAATGCTCTATGCCTTTCTCAGCACAATGCTCCATGACACTTGTCATCACAAAGCTCCATGTGCTTGTCAGCACAATGCTCCATGACACATGTCATCACAATGCACCATGCGCTTGTCATCACAGTGCTCCACAACATTGTCATCACAATGCTCTATAAAATTTGTCATCACAATGCCCCATGCACTTCTCATCAAAATGCTCTCTCACCACTGATATCACAATGCTACATCATTATTTGTCACAATACTTCCTCACCCCTGTCATCACAATGTTCCATGACTCCTGTCATCACAATGCTACATGCACTTATCATCACAATGTTCGATAACCCCTGACATCACAATGTTCCATAACACCTGTCATCAAAATGTTCCATGACACTTTTCATCAAATTGCTCCATGACCCAGTCATCACAATGCTCCCTGCCATTCTCATCACAATGCACAACGCCCTTGCCATCAAAATGCTCCATGACCTTTGTTATCACAAAGATCCATGACCCTTGGCATCACAATGCTCCATGTCATTGTCATCACAATGTTCCATGAACGCTCTCATCACATTGCTCCAGGCCCTTGTCTTCACATAGCTCCATGACACATGTCATTAGTATGCTCCATGGCCTTCTCATCACAATGCTCCAAGCCCTTGCCATCACAATGCTCCATTACCCTTGTCATAACAATGCTCCATGACCCCTGCCATCACGATGTTCTATAACACCTGCCATCTAAATGTTCTATTACACTTTTTATCAAATTGCTGCATAAACCGTTCATCAAAATGCTCCCTGCCCTTCCCATCACAATGCACAATGCTCTTGTCATCAAAAAGCTCCATGACTTGTTATCAAAATGCTCCATGACCCTTGGCATCACAATGCTCCATGTCATTGTCATCACAATGCTCCATGAAACCTCTCATAATATTGCTCAGTGCCCTTGTCATCACAAAGCTCCATGACACTTGTCATCACAATGCTCGATGCCCTTCTCATCACAATGCTCCATGCCCTTGTCATTAGAGTCCTGCATGACCCATGTATCACAGTGTTCTGTGCCCTTGTCATCACAATGCTCCATGCCCACTCTCATCACAATAATCCATGAAACATTTCAGACCAAAGTTCCATACCCTTCTCATCACAATGCTCCATTACCCCTGTCATAACAATGCACCATGACCCCTGCCATCACAATATTCCACGGCCTAGTCATCACCAGGTTCCATGACACTTCTCATTACAATGCTCAAGACCCCTGAAATCACAATGATACATTCCCTTGTCATCACAAAGCTCCATGACGCATGTCATCAGAATGATCCATGGCCTTCTCATCACAATGCTCCATACCCTTGTCATCACAATGCTCCAAGACCCCTGTAATCACAATGCTCCATGCCCCTTTTTATCTCAATGCATCATGAACCCTGTCATCACAATGAACCATGGACCTCATCATAATGCTTCAGGCTATTGTCATCACAATTAAATCAATATTTTCCATGACCTCTGTGATCATAATGCTCCAAACCCTTGTGATCACAATGTTGCATAACACTTATCATCACAACACCCCATGACGCTTATCATCACAGTTATCCATGGTCTTCTCATCACAATGCTCCATGATCTTTGTCATCACAATGCTTAATACACTTATCATCACAGTGCTCCCTGACACTTGTCGTCAGTATGCTCCTTGCACCCTGTCATGACAAGGCTCCATGCCTTTTTCATCACAATGATCCAAGACCTTTTCATCACAATCCTCCAAGATCCCTGTAATCACAATGCTCCATGCCCTTGTCATCACAAAACTCCATGACACATGTCATCAGAATGCTCCATGGCCTTCTCATCACAATGATCCATCCCCTTGTCATCACAATGCTCCAAGACCCCTGTAATCACAATGCTCCATGCCCCTTTTCATCAGAATGCTCCATGAGACTTGTCATCACAAGTCTCCATGGTCTTCTCATCACAATGCTCCAGGACCTTGTCATCACCATGTTCCATTCTCTTGTCATCACAATGCTCCATGACCCCTGTCATCACAATAATCCATGAATATTTTCAGCCCAATGCTCCACTACCTTCTCATCACAATGCTCCATGGCCAATATCATCACCATGCTCCATGACCACTGTCATCACAACACTCCATGACACCTGACAACACAATGATCCGGGACTCTTCTCATCAAAATGCTCCATTCACTAGTCATCACAATGCTCCATGACACCTGTCATCACAACACTCCATGAACATTTTCAGCCCAGTGCTCCATGACCCTTGTCATCACAATGATCCATGCCCTTGTCATCCCAATGCTCCATGACCCCTGTATTCACAATACTCCGTGAAGCTTGTCATCACAGTGCTCCATGACACATGTCATCACAATGCTCCATGCCTTTGTCAGCAAAATGTTACAAGAACTTGTCATTACAGTCCTCTATGCGCTTGTCATCACAATGCTCCATTTCTATTGTCATCACAATCCTCCATGTACCTTGGGATCACATTGCTTCATGCCCTTGTCATCACAATGCTCCATGCTCCTTGAAGTCAAAATGATCCAAACCTCTGTCATCACAATGCTCCAAACACTTGTGATCACAATGTTCTATAACACTTGTCATCACAACGCTCCATGATGCCTGTCATCACAATACTCCATGCCCTTTTCATTACAAAGCTCCATGACCTTTATCATAACAATTCTCAATACACTTGTCATCACAATGCTCCCTGACACTTGTCATCAGAATGCTCCTTGAACCCTGTCACGAAAAGGCTTCATGCCTTTACCATCACAATGCCCCATTCCATTTTCATCACAATACTCAATGCCATTGTCATCAAAATACTCCACAAGCTTGTCATCAGAATGTTCCATGACCCTTTTCATCACAATGCTCCAAGCCATTGTCATCACAATGCTCCATTGCCTTTATCATCAGATTCCTCCATGACACTTGTCATCGCTATGCTCCATGCCATCGTCATCACAATGGGCCATTACATATGTCATCACTATGCTCCCTGACACCTGGCTTCACAATACTGCATGACCTGGTCATCAGGATGCTCCATGCCCTTTTCATCAAAATGCGCCATTCCAAATGTCATCGCAATAATCCATGAAACTTATTAGACCAATATTCCATGCCCTTGTCATCACAATGCACCATGCCCACTCTCATCATAATAATCTATGAAACATGTCAGACCAGTGCTCCATGCCTCTGTCATCACAATGCACCATGCCCTTGTCATCACAATGCTCATGACCCCTGTCATCACAATGCTCCGTGACTCCAGTCATCACAATGCTTCATAACGTTTGTCATTACAATGGTCCATGCCCGCGTCATCACAAGTCTCTGTGACCTTTGTAACCACAATGCTCCATGAACTTTTCATCACAATTCTCTGTGACCCTTGTCATCACAATGCTCCATGTTTTTTTCAGAGCAATGCTCCATGACCATTGTCATCACAATGTGCCATGCGCATCTCACCACAACAGTCCACAACCTTGTCATTGCAATGCTCCATAAACCTTGTAATCACAATGGTCCATGCACTTCTCATCAAAATGCTCTCTCACCAGAGATATCACAATGTTCCATCATTAGTCATCACAATACTCCCTCACCCGTGGAATCACAATGATCCATGACCCTGTCATCACAATGCTACATCCACTTATCATCACAATGTTCCATGACCCCTGCCATCACAATGTTCCATAACCCCTGTCATCAAAATCCTCCATGACCTTTTCCATCCCAAAGCTCCAAACCCCTGACATCACAATGTTCTATAACCCCTGCCATCTAAATGTTCCATTACACTTTTTATCAAATTGCTGCATGACCCGGTCATCAAAATGCTCCCTGCCCTTCTCATCACAATGCACCATGCCCTTGTCATCAAAATGCTCCATAACTTGTCATCACAAAGCTCCATGATCCTTGGCATCACACTGCTCCATGTCATTGTCATCACAATGCTCCATGAACCCTCTCATAACATTGTTCAATGCCATTGTCATCACAAAGCTCCATGATACTTGTCATCACAATGCTCGATGCCCTTCTCATCACAATGCTCCATGCCCTTGTCATTACAGTCCTGCATGACCCATGTATCACAGTGTTCCGTGCCCTTGTCATCACAATGCTCCATGCCCACTCTCATCACAATAATCCATGAAACATTTCAGAGCAAAGTTCCATACCCTTCTCATCACAATGCTCCATTACCCCTGTCATAACAATGCACCATGACCGCTGCCATCACAATGTTCCACGGCCTAGTCATCACAAGGTTCCATGACACTTCTCATCACAATGCTCAAGACCCCTGAAATCACAATCCTCCATGCCCTTGTCATCACAAAGCTACATGACGCATGTAATCAGAATGTTCCATGGCCTTCTCATCACAATGATCCTTGCCCTTGTCATCACAATGCTCCAAAACCCTTGTAATTACAATGCTCCATGCCCCTTTTCATCTCAATGATCCATGAACCCTGTCATTACAATGCACCATGCACATCATCATAATGCTTCAGGCTATTGTCATCACAATGAAATCAATATTTTCCATGACCTCTGTCATCATAATGCTCCAAACCCTTGTGATCACAATGTTGCATAACACTTATCATCACAACACACCATGATGCTCATCATCACAATTTTCCATGGTCTCCTTAACAATGCTCCATGATTTTTGTCATCCCAATGCTCAATACACTTGTCATCACAATGATCCCTGACACTTGTCGTCAGTATGCTCCTTGAACCCTGTCATGACAAGGCTCCATGCCTTTTTCATCACAATGATCCATGACTTTTTCATCACAATACTCCAAGATCCCTGTAATCACAATGCTCCATGCGCTTGTCATCACAAAACTCCATGACACATGTCAACAGAATGCTCCATGGATTTCTCATCACAATGCTCCATGCCCTAGTCATCACAATGCACCAAGACCACTGTAAACACAATGCTCCAGGCCCCTTTTCTTCAGAATGCTCCATGAGGCTTGTCATCACAACTCTCCATGGTCTTCTCATCACAATGCTCCAGGACCTTGACATCACCATGCTCCATTCCCTTGTCATGACAATGCTCCATGCTCCTTGAAATCAAAATGATCCATGACCTCTGTCATCACAATGCTCCAAACCCTTGTGATCACAATGTACCATAACTCTTCTCATGACAACACTCCATGATGCCTCTCATCACAATGCTCCATGCCCTTTTCATTACAAAGCTCCATGACCTTTCTCATCACAATTCTCAATACACTTGTCATCAAAATGCTCCCTGACACTTGTCATGACAATGCTCCTTGAACCCTGTCAAGAAAAGCCTCCATGCCTTTTTCATCACAATGCCCCATGCCGTTTTCATCACAATGCTCCATGCCATTGTCATCAAAATACTCCAAAAGCTTGTCATCAGAATGCTCCATGACCCTTGTCATCACAATTCTCCATGCACTTGTCAGCACAATGCTCCCTCACCCCTGTCATCACAATGTTCCATGACTCCTGTCATCACAATGCTACATGCAATTATCATCACAATGTTCGGTGACCCCTGACATCACAATGTTCCATAACAACTGTCATCAATATGTTCCATGACACTTTTCATCAAATTGCTCCATGACCCTGTCATCAGAATGCTCCCTGCCCTTCTCATCACAATGCACCACGCCCTTGCCATCAAAATGGTCCATGACCATTGTCATCACAAAGATCCATGACCCTTGGCATCACAATGCTCCATGTCATTGTCATCACAATGCTCCATGAACGCTCTCATCACATTGCTCCATGCCGTTGTCATCAAAAAGCTCCATGACACATGTCATCACAATGCTCCATGGGCTTCTCATCACAATGATCCATGCCCTTGCCATCACAATGCTCCATTACACCTGTCATAACAATGCTCCATGACCCATGCCATCAGGATGTTCCATGGTCTTGTCATCACAAGGCTCCATGACCCTTCTCATCACATTGCTCCATGCCGTTGTCATCAAAAAGCTCCATAACACTTGTCATCACAATGCCCCATGTGGCTCGTCATCACAATTATCAATGGACTTCTCATCACAATGTTCCTTGACCTTTGTCATCACAATGCTCAATACACTTGTCATCACAATGCTCCCTGACACTTGTCAGTATGCTCCTTGCACCCTGTCATGACAAGGCTCCATGCCTTTTTCATCACAATGATCTATGACCTTTTCATCACAATTCTCCAAGATCTCTGTAATCACAATGCTCCATGTCCTTGTCATCACAAAACTCCATGACGCATGTCATCAGAATGCTCCATGGCCTTCTCATCACAATGTTCCATGTCCTTGTCATCTCAATGCTGCAAGACCCCTGTAATCACAATGCTCCATGCCCCTTTTCATCAGAATGCTCCATGAGACTTGTCATCACAAGTCTCCATGGTCTTATCATCACAATGGTCCAGGAACTTGTCATCACCATGCTCCATTCCCTTGTCATCACAATGCTCCATGACCACTGTCATCACAGTAATCCATGAACATTGTCAGCCCAATGCTCCACGACGTTTCATCACAATGCTCCATGGCCAATATCATCACAATGCTCCATGACCACTGTCATCACAACACTCCATGACAGCTGACAACACAATGAGCCGGGACACTTGTCATCACAATGCTCCATTCCCTAGTCATCACAATGCTCCATGACCCCTGTCATCACAACACTCCATGAATATTTTCAGCCCAGTGCTCCATGACCCGTGTCATCACATTGATCCATGCCCTTGTCATCCCAATGCTCCATGACCCCTGTATTCACAATGCTCCGTGAAGCTTTTCATCACAGTGATCCATGACACATGTCATCACAATGGTCCATGCCTTTGTCAGCAAAATGCTACAAGACCTTGTCATTACAGTCCTCTATGCGCATGTCATCACAATACTCCATTTCCATTGTCATCACAATCCTCCATGAACCTTGGGATCACATTGCTTCATGCCCTTGTCATCACAATGCTCCATGCTCCTTGAAGTCAAAATGATCCAAACTTCTGTCATCACAATGCTCCAAACACTTGTGATCACTATGTTCCATAACACTTGTCATCACAACGCTCCATGATGCCTGTCATCACAATACTCCATGACCTTTTCATTACAACCTCCATGACCTTTGTCATCACAATGCTCAATACACTTGTCATCACAATGCTCCCTGACACTTGTCATCAGAATGCTCCTTGAACCCTGTGATGAAAAGGCTTCATACGTTTTTCATCAAAAGGCCCCATTCCATTTTCATCACAATAGTCCATTCCATTGTCATCAAAATACTCCACAAGCTTGTCATCAGAATGCTCCATGACCCTTGTCATCACAATTCTCCATGTACTTGTCAGCACAATGCTCCCTGACCCTTGTCATCACAATGCTCCAAGCCATTGTCATCACAATGCTCCATTAACTTTGTCATCAGAATCCTCCATGACAATTGGCATCACAATGCTCCATGCCATTGTCATCAAAATGGGCCATTACATATGTCATCACAATGCTCCCTGACACCTGGTTTCACAATACTGCATGACCTGGTCATCAGGATGCTCCATGCCCTTGTCATCACAATGCGCTTTTCCAACTGTCAACGCAATAATCCATGAAACTTATTAGACCAATGTTCCATGCCCTTGTCATCACAATGCTCCATGCCCTTGTTATCACAATGCTCCATGACCCCTGTCATCACAATGCTCCGTGACTCCAGTCATCACAATGCTTCATGACCTTTGTCATCACAATGGTCCATGCCCTCGTCTTCAACAGTCTCTGTGACCTTTTTAACCACAATGCTCCATGAACATTTCATCACAATGCTCTTTGACCCTTGTCATCACAATGCTCTATGCCTTTCTCAGCACATGCTCCATGACCCTTGTCATCACAATGCTCCATGCGCTTGTCAGCACAATGCTCCATGACACATTTCATCACAATGGACCATGCGCTTGTCATCACAGTGCTCCACAATCTTGTCATCACAATGCTCCATAAAATTTGTCATCACAATGCTCCATGCACTTCTCATCAAAATGCTCTCTTACCACTGATATCAAAATGCTACATTACTATTTGTCACAATACTCCCTCACCCCTGTCATCACAATGTTCCATGACTCCTGTCATCACAATGCTACATGCACTTATCATCACAATGATCGATGACCCCTGGCATCACAATGTTCCATAACACCTGTCATCAAAATTTTCCATGAGACTTTTCATCAACTTGCTCCATGACCCTGTCATCACAATGCTCCAAGACCCCTGTAATCACAATGCTCCATGCCCCTTTTCATCGGAATGCTCCATTAGACTAGTCATCACAAGTCTCCATGCTTAACTCATCACAGTGCTCCAAGACCTTGTCATCACCATGCTCCATTCCCTTGTCATCACAATGCTCCATGACCCCTGTCATCACAATACTCCATGAACATATTCAGCCCAGTGCTCCATGACATTCTCATCACAATGCTCCATGACAAATATCATCACAATGCTCCATGACCACAGTCATCACAACACCCAATGACACCTGACAACACAGTGATCTGAGACCCTTGTCATCGTAATGCTCCAAGACCCCTGTAATCACAATGCTCCATGACCCCTGTCATCAAAATACTTCATGAACATTTTCAGCCCAATGCTCCATGACCCTTGTCATCAAAATGGTCCATGTCCTTGTTATCCCAATGCTCCATGACCCCTGTATTCACAATGCTCCGTGACGCTTGTCATCACAGTGCTCCATGACACCTGTCATCACAATGCTCCATGCCTTTGTCAGCAAAATGCTACATGACCTTGTCATTACAATGCTCTATGCGCTTGTCATCACAATACTCCATTACCATTGTCATCACAATCCTCCATGAACCTTGGGATCACATTGATTCATGCCCTTGTCATCACAGTGCTCCATGCTCCTTGAAATAAAAATGATCCATGACCTCTGTCATCACAATGTTCCAATCCCTTGTGATCACAATGTTCCAAAGCACTTGTCCTCACAACGCTCCATGATGCCTGTCATCACAGTACTCCATGCCCTTTTCATCACAATGCTCCATGAACTTTGTCATCACAATTCTCAATAAACTTGTCCTCACAATGCTCCCTGACACTTGTCGTCATAATGCTCCTTGAAACCTGGCACGAAAAGGCTCCATGCCTTTTTCATCACAAAGCCCCATGCCGTTTTCATCCCAATGCTCCATGCCATTGTCATCAAAATACTCCACAAGCTTGTCATCAGAATGCTCCCTGACCCTTGTCATCACAATGCTCCAAGCCATTGTCATCACAATGCTCCATTACCTTTTTCATCAGAATCCCTCATGACACTTGGCATCACAATGCTCCATGCCATTGTCATCACAATGGGCCATTACATATGTCATCACAATGCTCCCTGACACCTCTCTTCACAATACTGCATGACCTGGTCATCACAAAGTTCCATGCCCTTGTCATCACAATGCGCCATTGCAACTCTCATCACAATAATCCATGAAACTTATTAGACCAATGCTGCATGCCCATGTCATCACAATGCTCCATGCACTTGTTATCACAATGTTCCAAGACCCCTGTAATCAGAATGCTCCATGCCCCTTTTCATCAGTATGCTCCATGAGACTTGTCATCACAAGGCTCCATGGTTTTCTCATCACAATGCTCCAGGACCTTGTCATCACAATTCTTCACGACATTGTCATGAAAATTCTCAATGGCCCTTGTCATCATAATGCTCCAAGCCCTAGTCATCACAATGCTCCATTATATTTGTCATCACAATCCTCCATTACATTTGGCATCACAATGCTCCCTGCCATTGTCATCGCAATGGACCATGACATATGTCATCACAATGCTCCCTGACACCTGTCTTCACAATACTCCATGCCCTTGTCATCACAATGATCCATGCCCTTGTCATCACAATGCACCATGTCCTCTGTCATCACAATAATCTCTGAAACTAGTCAGACCAAAGCTCCATGCCCCTGTCATCACAATGTTCCATGCCCTTTTCATCACAATGCTCCATGACCCCTGTCATCACAATGCTCCGTGACTCCAGTCATCACAATGCTTCATAACGTTTGTCATCACAACGGTCCATGTCCGCATCATCACAAGGCTCTGTGACTTTTTAAACAAAATGTCCTTGAACTTTTCATCACAATGCTCTGTGACCTTTGTCATCACTATACTCCATGTCTTTGTCAGAACAATGCTCCATAACCCTTGTCATCACAATGTGCCATGCGCTTTTCATCACAATGATCCAAAAACTTGTCATCGCTATGCTCCATAAACCTTGTAATCACAATGCTCCATGCACTTCTCATCCAAATGCTCTCTCACATGAGATATCACAATGTTCCATCACTAGTCATCACAATCCTCCCTCACCCCTGTTATCACAATATTCCATGACCCCTGTCATCACAATGCTACATCCCCTTATCAGCACAATGTTCCATGACCCCTGACATCACAATGTTCCATAACCCCTGTCATCAAAATGCTCTATGACCCTTTTCATCCCAAAGCTCCATGACCCCTGGCATCACAATGTTCTATAACCCCTGTCATCAAAAGGTTCCATTACACTTTTCATCAAATTGCTGCATGACCCTGTCATCAAAATGCTCCATGACCTTTGTCATCACAAAGCTCCATGACCTTTGGCATCACAATGCTACATGTCATTGTCATCACAATGCCCCATGAACCCTCTCATCACATTGCTTCATGCCCTTGTCATCACAAAGCTCCATGGCACTTGTCATCACATTGCTCGATGCCCTTCTCATCACAATAATCCATGCCCTTGTCATTACAATCCTCCATGACCCATGTATCACAGTGTACCGTGCCCTTGTCATCACAATGTGCCATGTCCACTCTCATCACAATAATCCATGAAACATTTCAGACCAAAGCTCAATGCCCTTCTCATCACAATGCTCCATTACTTCTGTCATAACAAGCTCCATGACCCCTGCCATCACAATGTTCCCGGGCCTTGTCATCACAAGGCTCCATGACCCTTGTCATCACAATGCTCCAAGACCCATGTAATCACAATGCTCCATGCCCTAGTCAAAAAAGCTCCATGACGCATGTCATCAGAATGTTCCATGGCCTTCTCCTCACAATGCTCCAAGCCCTTGTCAGCACAATGCTCCAAGACCCCCGTAATCACAATGCTCCATGCCCCTTTTCATCAGAATGCTCCATTAGACTTGTCATCACAAGTCTCCATGGTCATCTCATCACAATGCTCCATTCCCTTGTCATCACAATGCTCCATGACCCCTGTCATCACAATACTCCATGAATATTTTCAGCACAATGCTCCATGACCTTCTCATCACAATGCTCCATGACCAATATTATCACAATGCTCCATGACCACTGTCATCACAAAACTCCATGACACCTGACAACACAATGATCCGGGACTCTTGTCGTCACAATGCTCCAAGACCCCTGCAATCACAGTGCTCCATGTCCCCTGTCATCACAATACTCCATGTACATTTTCAGCCCAATGCTCCATGACACTTGTCATCACAATGATCCATGCCCTTGTCATCCCAATGCTCCATGACCCCTGTATTCACAATGCTCCTTGACGCTTGTCATCACAGTGCTCCATGACACATGTCATCACAATGCTCCATGCCTTTGTCAGCAAAATGCTACATGACATTGTCATTACAATGCTCTATGCACTTGTCATCACAATACTCCATTTCCATTGTCATCACAATCCTCCATAAACTTTGGGATCACATTGCTTCATGCCCTTGTCATCACAATGCTCCATGCTCCTTGAAATCAAAATGATCCATGACCTCTGTCATCACAATGCTCCAAACCCTTGTGATCACAATGTTCCATAACACTTGTCATCACAACGCTCCATGATGCCTGTCACCACAATACTCCATGCCCTTTTCATCACAATGCTCCTTGACCTTTGTCACCACAATTCTCAATACACTTGTCATCACAATGCTCCCTGACACTTGTCATCAGAATGCTCCTTGAAACCTGTCACGAAAAGGCTCCATGACTTTTACATCACAATGCCCCATGCCATTTTCATCACAATGCTCCATGCCGTTGTCATCAAAATACTCCACAAGCTTGTCATCAAAATGCTCCATGACCCTTGTCATCACAATTTTCCATGCACTTGTCAGCACAGTGCTCCCTGACCCTTGTCATCACAATGCTCCAAGCCATTGTCATCACAATGCTCCATGACCTTCGTCATCACAATGCTCAATACACTTGTCATCAACATGCTCCCTGACACTTGTTGTCTGTATGCTCCTTGAACCCTGTCATGACAAGGCTCCATGCCTTTTTCATCACAATGATCCATGCCCTTTTCATCACAATGCTCCAAGTCCCATGTAATCACAATGGTCCATGCCATTGTCATCACAAAGCACAATGACGCATGCCATCAGAATGCTCCTTGGTCTTCTCCTCACAGTGCTTCATGCCCTTGTCTTCACAATGTTCCAAGACCCCTGTAATCACAATACTCCATTCCCCTTTTCATCAGTATACTCCATGAGACTTGTCATCACAAGACTCCATGGTTTTGTCATCACAATGCTCCAGGACCTTGTCATCACAATGCTTCACGACCTTGTCATCAAAATTTTCAATTGCCCTTGTCATCATAATGTTTCAAGCCCTAATCATCACAATGCTCCATTATATTTGTCATCACAATCCTCCATTACATTTGGTATCACAAAGCTCCATGCCATTGTCATCGCCATGGACCATGACATATGTCATCACAATACTCCCTGACACCTGTCTTCACAATACTCCATGACCTTATCATCACAATGCTCCATGCCCTTGTCATCACAATGCACCATGCCCACTCTCATCACAATAATCTATGAAACTTGTCAGACCAATGCTCCATGCCACTGTCATCCCAAATCTCCATGCCCTTGTCATCACAATGCTCCATGACCCCTGTCATCACAATGCTCTGTGAATCTAGTCATCACAATGCTTCATAACGTTTGTCATCACAATGGTCCATGCCCGCGTAATCACAAGGCTCTGTGACCTTTGTAACCACAATGCTCCATGAACTTTTCCTCACAATTCTCTGAGAAACTTGTCATCACAAT
This sequence comes from Mesoplodon densirostris, assembly GCF_025265405.1. Taxonomy (NCBI): domain Eukaryota; kingdom Metazoa; phylum Chordata; class Mammalia; order Artiodactyla; family Ziphiidae; genus Mesoplodon; species Mesoplodon densirostris. The sequence goes on along the minus strand of NW_026778197.1, from coordinate 5,215,347 downwards.
GCTCCATGTCTTTGTCTGAACAATGCTCCATGACCATTATCATCACAATGTGCCACGTGCATTTCATCACAACGTTCCAAACCTTGTCATTGCAATGTTCCATAAACCTTGTAATCACAATGGTCCATGCACTTCTCATCAAAATGCTCTCTCACCAGAGATATCACAATGTTCCATCACTAGTCATCACAATACACCCTCATCCTTGTAATCACAATGTTCCATGACACTGTCATCACAATGCTACATCCCCTTATCGTCACAATGTTCCATGACCCCTGCCATCACAATGTTCCATAAGCCCTGTCATCAAAATGCTCCATGACCCTTTCCATTCCAAAGCTCCAAGACCCCTGCCATCACAATGTTCTATAACCCCTGCCATCAAAATGTTCCATTACACTTTTTATCAAATTGCTGCATGACCCGGTCATCAAAATGCTCCCTGCCCTTCTCATCAAAATGCTCGATGACTTGTCATCACAAAGCTCCAAGACCCTTGGCATCACAATGCTCCCTGTCATTGTCATCACAATGCTCCATGAGCCCTCTCACCACATTGCTCCATGCCCTTGTCATCACACAGCTCCATGACACTTGTCATCACAATGCTCGATGCCCTTCTCATCACAATGCTCCATGCCCTTGTCATTACAGTCCTGCATGACCCATGTATCACAGTGTTCCGTGCCCTTGTCATCACAATGCTCCATGCCCACTCTCATCACAATAATCCATGAAACATTTCAGACCAAAGTTCCATACCCTTCTCATCACAATGCTCCATTAACCCTGTCATAACAATGCACCATGACACCTGCCATCACAATGATCCACGGCCTAGTCATCACAAGGTTCCATGATAATTCTCATCACAATGCTCAAGACCCCTGATATCATAATGCTCCATGCCCTTGTCATCACAAAGCTCCATGACGCATGTCATCAGAATGTTCCATGGCCTTCTCATCACAATGCTCCATGCCCTTGTCATCACAATGCTCCAAGACCTTTGTCATCACAATGCTCCATGCCCCATTTCATCTCAATGCTCCATGAAGTCTGTTATCACAATGCTCCAAGACCCTTGTAATCACAATGCTCCATGCTCCTTTTCATCTCAATGCTCCATGAACCCTGTCATCACAATGCACCATGCCCATCATCATAATGCTTCAGGCTATTGTCATCACAATGAAATCAATATTCTGCATGACCTCTGTCATCATAATGCTCCAAACCCTTGTGATCACAATGTTGCATAACACGTATCATCACAACACCCCATGACGCTCATCATCACAATTATCCATGGTCTTCTCATCATAATGCTCCATGATCTTTGTCATCACAATGCTCAATACACTTGTCATCACAGTGCTCCCTGAACCTTGTCGTCAGTATGCTCCTTGAACCCTGTCATGACAAGTTTCCATGCATTTTTCATCACAATGATCCATGACCATTTCATCACAATGCTCCAAGGTCCCTGTAATCACAATGCTCGATGCCCTTGTCATCACAAAACTCCATGACCACTCTCATCACAAAACTCCATGACACCTGACAACACAATAATCCGGGACCCTTGTCATCACAATGCTCCAAGACCCCTGTCATCACAATACTCCATGAACATTTTCAGCCCAATGCTCCATGACCTTCTCATCACAATGCTCCATGCCCTTGTCATCACAATGCACCATATCCACTGTCATCACAATAATCTATGAAACTTGTCAGACCAGTGCTCAATGTCCCTGTCAACACAATGCTCCAAGACCCATGTAATCACAATGCTCCATGCCCTTGTCATCACAAAGCTCCATGACGCATGTCATCAGAATGTTCCATTGCCTTCTCCTCACAATGCTCCATGCCCTTGTCATCACAATGCTCCAAGACCCCCGTAATCACAATGCTCCATGCCCCTTTTCATCGGAATGCTCCATTAGACTAGTCATCACAAGTCTCCATGCTTAACTCATCACAGTGCTCCAAGACCTTGTCATCACCATGCTCCATTCCCTTGTCATCACAATGCTCCATGACCCCTGTCATCACAATACTCCATGAACATATTCAGCCCAGTGCTCCATGACATTCTCATCACAATGCTCCATGACAAATATCATCACAATGCTCCATGACCACAGTCATCACAACACCCCATGACACCTGACAACACAGTGATCTGAGACCCTTGTCATCGTAATGCTCCAAGACCCCTGTAATCACAATGCTCCATGACCCCTGTCATCAAAATACTTCATGAACATTTTCAGCCCAATGCTCCATGACCCTTGTCATCAAAATGGTCCATGTCCTTGTTATCCCAATGCTCCATGACCCCTGTATTCACAATGCTCCGTGACGCTTGTCATCACAGTGCTCCATGACACCTGTCATCACAATGCTCCATGCCTTTGTCAGCAAAATGCTACATGACCTTGTCATTACAATGCTCTATGCGCTTGTCATCACAATACTCCATTACCATTGTCATCACAATCCTCCATGAACCTTGGGATCACATTGATTCATGCCCTTGTCATCACAGTGCTCCATGCTCCTTGAAATAAAAATGATCCATGACCTCTGTCATCACAATGTTCCAATCCCTTGTGATCACAATGTTCCAAAGCACTTGTCCTCACAACGCTCCATGATGCCTGTCATCACAATACTCCATGCCCTTTTCATCACAATGCTCCATGAACTTTGTCATCACAATTCTCAATAAACTTGTCCTCACAATGCTCCCTGACACTTGTCGTCATAATGCTCCTTGAAACCTGGCACGAAAAGGCTCCATGCCTTTTTCATCACAAAGCCCCATGCCGTTTTCATCCCAATGCTCCATGCCATTGTCATCAAAATACTCCACAAGCTTGTCATCAGAATGCTCCCTGACCTTTGTCATCACAATGCTCCAAGCCATTGTCATCACAATGCTCCATTACCTTTTTCATCAGAATCCCTCATGACACTTGGCATCACAATGCTCCATGCCATTGTCATCACAATGGGCCATTACATATGTCATCACAATGCTCCCTGACACCTCTATTCACAATACTGCATGACCTGGTCATCACAAAGTTCCATGCCCTTGTCATCACAATGCGCCATTGCAACTCTCATCACAATAATCCATGAAACTTATTAGACCAATGCTGCATGCCCATGTCATCACAATGCTCCATGCAGTTGTTATCACAATGTTCCAAGACCCTTGTAATCAGAATGCTCCATGCCCCTTTTCATCAGTATGCTCCATGAGACTTGTCATCACAAGGCTCCATGGTTTTCTCATCACAATGCTCCAGGACCTTGTCATCACAATTCTTCACGACATTGTCATGAAAATTCTCAATGGCCCTTGTCATCATAATGCTCCAAGCCCTAGTCATCACAATGCTCCATTATATTTGTCATCACAATCCTCCATTACATTTGGCATCACAATGCTCCCTGCCATTGTCATCGCAATGGACCATGACATATGTCATCACAATGCTCCCTGACACCTGTCTTCACAATACTCCATGCCCTTGTCATCACAATGATCCATGCCCTTGTCATCACAATGCACCATGTCCTCTGTCATCACAATAATCTCTGAAACTAGTCAGACCAAAGCTCCATGCCCCTGTCATCACAATGTTCCATGCCCTTTTCATCACAATGCTCCATGACCCCTGTCATCACAATGCTCCGTGACTCCAGTCATCACAATGCTTCATAACGTTTGTCATCACAACGGTCCATGTCCGCATCATCACAAGGCTCTGTGACTTTTTAAACAAAATGTCCTTGAACTTTTCATCACAATGCTCTGTGACCTTTGTCATCACTATACTCCATGTCTTTGTCAGAACAATGCTCCATAACCCTTGTCATCACAATGTGCCATGCGCTTTTCATCACAATGATCCAAAAACTTGTCATCGCTATGCTCCATAAACCTTGTAATCACAATGCTCCATGCACTTCTCATCCAAATGCTCTCTCACATGAGATATCACAATGTTCCATCACTAGTCATCACAATCCACCCTCACCCCTGTTATCACAATATTCCATGACCCCTGTCATCACAATGCTACATCCACTTATCAGCACAATGTTCCATGACCCCTGACATCACAATGTTCCATAACCCCTGTCATCAAAATGCTCTATGACCCTTTTCATCCCAAAGCTCCATGACCCCTGGCATCACAATGTTCTATAACCCCTGTCATCAAAAGGTTCCATTACACTTTTCATCAAATTGCTGCATGACCCTGTCATCAAAATGCTCCATGACATTTGTCATCACAAAGCTCCATGACCTTTGGCATCACAATGCTACATGTCATTGTCATCACAATGCTCCATGAACCCTCTCATCACAATAATCCATGAAACATATCAGACCAAAGTTCCATACCCTTCTCATCACAATGCTCCATTAACCCTGTCATAAAAATGCACCATGACACCTGCCATCACAATGATCCACGGCCTAGTCATCACAAGGTTCCATGATAATTCTCATCACTATGCTCAAGACCCCTGATATCACAATGCTCCATGCCCTTGTCATCACAATGCTCCAAGACCTTTGTCATCACAATGCTCCATGCCCCATTTCATCTCAATGCTCCATGAAGTCTGTTATCACAATGCTCCAAGACCCTTGTAATCACAATGCTCCATGCCCCTTTTCATCTCAATGCTCCATGAACCCTGTCATCACAATGCACCATGCCCATCATCATAATGCTTCAGGCTATTGTCATCACAATGAAATCAATATTCTGCATGACCTCTGTCATCATAATGCTCCAAACCCTTGTGATCACAATGTTGCATAACACGTATCATCACAACACCCCATGACGCTCATCATCACAATTATCCATGGTCTTCTCATCATAATGCTCCAAGATCTTTGTCATCACAATGCTCAATACACTTGTCATCACAATGCTCCCTGAACCTTGTCGTCAGTATGCTCCTTGAACCCTGTCATGACAAGTTTCCATGCATTTTTCATCACAATGATCCATGACCATTTCATCACAATGCTCCAAGGTCCCTGTAATCACAATGCTCGATGCCCTTGTCATCACAAAACTCCATGACCACTCTCATCACAACACTCCATGACACCTGACAACACAATAATCCGGGACCCTTGTCATCACAATGCTCCAAGACCCCTGTCATCACAATACTCCATGAACATTTTCAGCCCAATGCTCCATGACCTTCTCATCACAATGCTCCATGCCCTTGTCATCACAATGCACCATATCCACTGTCATCACAATAATCTATGAAACTTGTCAGACCAGTGCTCAATGTCCCTGTCAACACAATGCTCCAAGACCCATGTAATCACAATGCTCCATGCCCTTGTCATCACAAAGCTCCATGACGCATGTCATCAGAATGTTCCATTGCCTTCTCCTCACGATGCTCCATGCCCTTGTCATCACAATGCTCCAAGACCCCCGTAATCATAATGCTCCATGCCCCTTTTCATCAGAATGCTCCATTAGACTAGTCATCACAAGTCTCCATGCTTAACTCATCACAGTGCTCCAAGACCTTGTCATCACCATGCTCCATTCCCTTGTCATCACAATGCTCCATGACCCCTGTCATCACAATACTCCATGAACATATTCAGCCCAGTGCTCCATGACATTCTCATCACAATGCTCCATGACAAATATCACAATGCTCCATGACCACAGTCATCACAACACCCCATGACACCTGACAACACAGTGATCTGAGACCCTTGTCATCGTAATGCTCCAAGACCCCTGTAATCACAATGCTCCATGACCCCTGTCATCAAAATACTTCATGAACATTTTCAGCCCAATGCTCCATGACCCTTGTCATCAAAATGGTCCATGTCCTTGTTATCCCAATGCTCCATGACCCCTGTATTCACAATGCTCCGTGACGCTTGTCATCACAGTGCTCCATGACACCTGTCATCACAATGCTCCATGCCTTTGTCAGCAAAATGCTACATGACCTTGTCATTACAATGCTCTATGCGCTTGTCATCACAATACTCCATTACCATTGTCATCACAATCCTCCATGAACCTTGGGATCACATTGATTCATGCCCTTGTCATCTCAGTGCTTCATGCACCTTGAAATAAAAATGATCCATGACCTCTGTCATCACAATGTTCCAATCCCTTGTGATCACGATGTTCCAAAGCACTTGTCCTCACGTTCCATGATGCCTGTCATCACAATACTCCATGCCCTTTTCATCACAATGCTCCATGAACTTTGTCATCACAATTCTCAATAAACTTGTCCTCACAATGCTCCCTGACACTTGTCGTCATAATGCTCCTTGAAACCTGGCACGAAAAGGCTCCATGCCTTTTTCATCACAAAGCCCCATGCCGTTTTCATCCCAATGCTCCATGCCATTGTCATCAAAATACTCCACAAGCTTGTCATCAGAATGCTCCCTGACCCTTGTCATCACAATGCTCCAAGCCATTGTCATCACAATGCTCCATTACCTTTTTCATCAGAATCCCTCATGACACTTGGCATCACAATGCTCCATGCCATTGTCATCACAATGGGCCATTACATATGTCATCAAAATGCTCACTGACACCTCTCTTCACAATACTGCATGACCTGGTCATCACAAAGTTCCATGCCCTTGTCATCACAATGCGCCATTGCAACTCTCATCACAATAATCCATGAAACTTATTAGACCAATGCTGCATGCCCATGTCATCACAATGCTCCATGCACTTGTTATCACAATGTTCCAAGACCCCTGTAATCAGAATGCTCCATGCCCCTTTTCATCAGTATGCTCCATGAGACTTGTCATCACAAGGCTCCATGGTTTTCTCATCACAATGCTCCAGGACCTTGTCATCACAATTCTTCACGACATTGTCATGAAAATTCTCAATGGCCCTTGTCATCATAATGCTCCAAGCCCTAGTCATCACAATGCTCCATTATATTTGTCATCACAATCCTCCATTACATTTGGCATCACAATGCTCCCTGCCATTGTCATCGCAATGGACCATGACATATGTCATCACAATGCTCCCTGACACCTGTCTTCACAATACTCCATGCCCTTGTCATCACAATGATCCATGCCCTTGTCATCACAATGCACCATGTCCTCTGTCATCACAATAATCTCTGAAACTAGTCAGACCAAAGCTCCATGCCCCGGTCATCGCAATGTTCCATGCCCTTTTCATCACAATGCTCCATGACCCCTGTCATCACAATGCTCCGTGACTCCAGTCATCACAATGCTTCATAACGTTTGTCATCACAACGGTCCATGTCTGCATCATCACAAGGCTCTGTGACTTTTTAAACAAAATGTCCTTGAACTTTTCATCACAATGCTCTGTGACCTTTGTCATCACTATACTCCATGTCTTTGTCAGAACAATGCTCCATAACCCTTGTCATCACAATGTGCCATGCAATTTTCATCACAATGATCCAAAAACTTGTCATCGCTATGCTCCATAAACCTTGTAATCACAATGCTCCATGCACTTCTCATCCAAATGCTCTCTCACATGAGATATCACAATGTTCCATCACTAGTCATCACAATCCTCCCTCACCCCTGTTATCACAATATTCCATGACCCCTGTCATCACAATGCTACATCCCCTTATCAGCACAATGTTCCATGACCCCTGACATCACAATGTTCCATAACCCCTGTCATCAAAATGCTCTATGACCCTTTTCATCCCAAAGCTCCATGACCCCTGGCATCACAATGTTCTATAACCCCTGTCATCAAAAGGTTCCATTACACTTTTCATCAAATTGCTGCATGACCCTGTCATCAAAATGCTCCATGACCTTTGTCATCACTAAGCTCCATGACCTTTGGCATCACAATGCTACATGTCATTGTCATCACAATGCTCCATGAACCCTCTCATCACATTGCTTCATGCCCTTGTCATCACAAAGCTCCATGGCACTTGTCATCACATTGCTCGATGCCCTTCTCATCACAATAATCCATGCCCTTGTCATTACAATCCTCCATGACCCATGTATCACAGTGTACCGTGCCCTTGTCATCACAATGTGCCATGTCCACTCTCATCACAATAATCCATGAAACATTTCAGAGCAAAGCTCAATGCCCTTCTCATCACAATGCTCCATTACTTCTGTCATAACAAGCTCCATGACTCCTGCCATCACAATGTTCCCGGGCCTTGTCATCACAAGGCTCCATGACCCTTGTCATCACAATGCTCCAAGACCCATGTAATCACAATGCTCCATGCCCTAGTCAAAAAAGCTCCATGACGCATGTCATCAGAATGTTCCATGGCCTTCTCCTCACAATGCTCCAAGCCCTTGTCAGCACAATGCTCCAAGACCCCCGTAATCACAATGCTCCATGCCCCTTTTCATCAGAATGCTCCATTAGACTTGTCATCACAAGTCTCCATGGTCATCTCATCACAATGCTCCATTCCCTTGTCATCACAATGCTCCATGACCCCTGTCATCACAATACTCCATGAATATTTTCAGCACAATGCTCCATGACCTTCTCATCACAATGCTCCATGACCAATATTATCACAATGCTCCATGACCACTGTCATCACAAAACTCCATGACACCTGACAACACAATGATCCGGGACTCTTGTCATCACAATGCTCCAAGACCCCTGCAATCACAGTGCTCCATGTCCCCTGTCATCACAATACTCCATGTACATTTTCAGCCCAATGCTCCATGACACTTGTCATCACAATGATCCATGCCCTTGTCATCCCAATGCTCCATGACCCCTGTATTCACAATGCTCCGTGACGCTTTTCATCACATTGCTCCATGTCACATGTCATCACAATGCTCCATGCCTTTGTCAGCAATATGCTACATGACCTTGTCAGTACAATGCTCTATGTGCTTATCATCACAATACTCCATTACCATTGTCATCACAATCCTCCATGTACCTTAGGATCACATTGCTTCATGCGCATGTCATCAAAATGCTCCATGCTCCTTGAAATCAAAATGATCCATGACCTCTTTCATCACAATTCTCCAAACCCTTGTGATCACTATGTTCCATAACACTTGTCATCACAACGCTCCATGATGCCTGTCATCACAATACTCCATGCCCTTTTCATCACAATGCTCCATGACCTTTGTCACCACAATTCTCAATACACTTGTCATCACAATGCTCCCTGACACTTGTCCTCAGAATGCTCCTTGAAACCTGTCACGAAAAGGCTCCATGCCGTTTTCATCACAAAGCCCCATGCGGTTTTCATCCCAATGCTCCATGCCATTGTCATCAAAATACTCCACAAGCTTGTCATCAGAATGCTCCATGACCCTTGTCATCACAATTCTCCATGCACTTGTCAGCACAATGCTCACTGACCCTTCTCATAACAATGCTCCAAGCCATTGTCACTACAATGCTCCATTCCCTTTGTCATCAGAATCCTCCATGACACATGGCATCCCAATGAGCCATGCCATTGTCATCACAATGGGCCATTACATATGTCATCACAATGCTCCCTGACACTTCTCTTCACAATACTGCATGACCTGGTCATCACAATGCTCCATGCCCCTTTTCATCAGTATGCTCCATGAGACGTGTCATCACAAGGCTCCATGGATTTCTCATCACAATGCTCCTGGTCCTTGTCATCTCAACGCTTCAGGACCTTGTCATGAAAATTCTCAATAGCCCTTGTCATCATAATGCTCCAAGCCCTAGTCATCACAATGCTCCTTTATATTTGTCAACACAATCCTCAAATACATTTGGCATCACAATGCTCCATGCCATTGTCATCGCAATGGACCATGACATATGTCGTCACAATGCTCCCTGTCACCTGTCTTCACAATACTCAATGCCCTTGTCATCACAATGCTCCATGCCCTTGTCATCACAATGCACCATGTCCACTGTCATCTCAATAATCTATGAAACTTCTCAGACCAGTGCTCCATGCCCCTGTCATCACAATGCTCCATGCCCTTGTCATCACAATGCTCCATGACCCCTGTCATCAGAATGCTCCGTGAATCCAGTCATCACAATGCTCCATTACCTTTGTCATCAGAATCCTCCCTGACACTTGGCATCACAATGCTCCATGCCATCCTCATCACAATGGGCCATTACATATGTGATCACAATGCTCTCTGAAACCTGTCTTCACAATACGACATGACCTGGTCATCACAATGCTCCATGCCCTTGTCATCACAGAGTGCCATTCCAACTCTCATCGCAATACTCCATGAAAGGTATTAGACCAATGTTCCATTGCCTTGTCATCACAATGCTCCATGCCCTTGTTATCACAATGCTCCATGACCCCTGTCATCACAATGCTCCGTGACTCCAGTCATCTCAGTGATTCATTACCTTTGTCATCACAATGGTCCATGCCCTCGTCATCAACAGTCTCTGTGACCTTTTTAACCACAATGCTCCATGAACTTTTCATCACAATACTCTTTGACCCTTGTCATCACAATGCTCTATGCCTTTCTCAGCACAATGCTCCATGACACTTGTCATCACAAAGCTCCATGTGCTTGTCAGCACAATGCTCCATGACACATGTCATCACAATGCACCATGCGCTTGTCATCACAGTGCTCCACAACATTGTCATCACAATGCTCTATAAAATTTGTCATCACAATGCCCCATGCACTTCTCATCAAAATGCTCTCTCACCACTGATATCACAATGCTACATCATTATTTGTCACAATACTTCCTCACCCCTGTCATCACAATTTTCCATGACTCCTGTCATCACAATGCTACATGCACTTATCATCACAATGTTCGATAACCCCTGACATCACAATGTTCCATAACACCTGTCATCAAAATGTTCCATGACACTTTTCATCAAATTGCTCCATGACCCAGTCATCACAATGCTCCCTGCCATTCTCATCACAATGCACAACGCCCTTGCCATCAAAATGCTCCATGACCTTTGTTATCACAAAGATCCATGACCCTTGGCATCACAATGCTCCATGTCATTGTCATCACAATGTTCCATGAACGCTCTCATCACATTGCTCCAGGCCCTTGTCTTCACATAGCTCCATGACACATGTCATTAGTATGCTCCATGGCCTTCTCATCACAATGCTCCAAGCCCTTGCCATCACAATGCTCCATTACCCTTGTCATAACAATGCTCCATGACCCCTGCCATCACGATGTTCTATAACACCTGCCATCTAAATGTTCTATTACACTTTTTATCAAATTGCTGCATAAACCGTTCATCAAAATGCTCCCTGCCCTTCCCATCACAATGCACAATGCTCTTGTCATCAAAAAGCTCCATGACTTGTTATCAAAATGCTCCATGACCCTTGGCATCACAATGCTCCATGTCATTGTCATCACAATGCTCCATGAAACCTCTCATAATATTGCTCAGTGCCCTTGTCATCACAAAGCTCCATGACACTTGTCATCACAATGCTCGATGCCCTTCTCATCACAATGCTCCATGCCCTTGTCATTAGAGTCCTGCATGACCCATGTATCACAGTGTTCTGTGCCCTTGTCATCACAATGCTCCATGCCCACTCTCATCACAATAATCCATGAAACATTTCAGACCAAAGTTCCATACCCTTCTCATCACAATGCTCCATTACCCCTGTCATAACAATGCACCATGACCCCTGCCATCACAATATTCCACGGCCTAGTCATCACCAGGTTCCATGACACTTCTCATTACAATGCTCAAGACCCCTGAAATCACAATGATACATTCCCTTGTCATCACAAAGCTCCATGACGCATGTCATCAGAATGATCCATGGCCTTCTCATCACAATGCTCCATACCCTTGTCATCACAATGCTCCAAGACCCCTGTAATCACAATGCTCCATGCCCCTTTTTATCTCAATGCATCATGAACCCTGTCATCACAATGAACCATGGACCTCATCATAATGCTTCAGGCTATTGTCATCACAATTAAATCAATATTTTCCATGACCTCTGTGATCATAATGCTCCAAACCCTTGTGATCACAATGTTGCATAACACTTATCATCACAACACCCCATGACGCTTATCATCACAGTTATCCATTGTCTTCTCATCACAATGCTCCATGATCTTTGTCATCACAATGCTTAATACACTTATCATCACAGTGCTCCCTGACACTTGTCGTCAGTATGCTCCTTGCACCCTGTCATGACAAGGCTCCATGCCTTTTTCATCACAATGATCCAAGACCTTTTCATCACAATCCTCCAAGATCCCTGTAATCACAATGCTCCATGCCCTTGTCATCACAAAACTCCATGACACATGTCATCAGAATGCTCCATGGCCTTCTCATCACAATGATCCATCCCCTTGTCATCACAATGCTCCAAGACCCCTGTAATCACAATGCTCCATGCCCCTTTTCATCAGAATGCTCCATGAGACTTGTCATCACAAGTCTCCATGGTCTTCTCATCACAATGCTCCAGGACCTTGTCATCACCATGTTCCATTCTCTTGTCATCACAATGCTCCATGACCACTGTCATCACAATAATCCATGAATATTTTCAGCCCAATGCTCCACTACCTTCTCATCACAATGCTCCATGGCCAATATCATCACCATGCTCCATGACCACTGTCATCACAACACTCCATGACACCTGACAACACAATGATCCGGGACTCTTCTCATCAAAATGCTCCATTCACTAGTCATCACAATGCTCCATGACACCTGTCATCACAACACTCCATGAACATTTTCAGCCCAGTGCTCCATGACCCTTGTCATCACAATGATCCATGCCCTTGTCATCCCAATGCTCCATGACCCCTGTATTCACAATACTCCGTGAAGCTTGTCATCACAGTGCTCCATGACACATGTCATCACAATGCTCCATGCCTTTGTCAGCAAAATGTTACAAGAACTTGTCATTACAGTCCTCTATGCGCTTGTCATCACAATGCTCCATTTCTATTGTCATCACAATCCTCCATGTACCTTGGGATCACATTGCTTCATGCCCTTGTCATCACAATGCTCCATGCTCCTTGAAGTCAAAATGATCCAAACCTCTGTCATCACAATGCTCCAAACACTTGTGATCACAATGTTCTATAACACTTGTCATCACAACGCTCCATGATGCCTGTCATCACAATACTCCATGCCCTTTTCATTACAAAGCTCCATGACCTTTATCATAACAATTCTCAATACACTTGTCATCACAATGCTCCCTGACACTTGTCATCAGAATGCTCCTTGAACCCTGTCACGAAAAGGCTTCATGCCTTTACCATCACAATGCCCCATTCCATTTTCATCACAATACTCAATGCCATTGTCATCAAAATACTCCACAAGCTTGTCATCAGAATGTTCCATGACCCTTTTCATCACAATGCTCCAAGCCATTGTCATCACAATGCTCCATTGCCTTTATCATCAGATTCCTCCATGACACTTGTCATCGCTATGCTCCATGCCATCGTCATCACAATGGGCCATTACATATGTCATCACTATGCTCCCTGACACCTGGCTTCACAATACTGCATGACCTGGTCATCAGGATGCTCCATGCCCTTTTCATCAAAATGCGCCATTCCAAATGTCATCGCAATAATCCATGAAACTTATTAGACCAATATTCCATGCCCTTGTCATCACAATGCACCATGCCCACTCTCATCATAATAATCTATGAAACATGTCAGACCAGTGCTCCATGCCTCTGTCATCACAATGCACCATGCCCTTGTCATCACAATGCTCATGACCCCTGTCATCACAATGCTCCGTGACTCCAGTCATCACAATGCTTCATAACGTTTGTCATTACAATGGTCCATGCCCGCGTCATCACAAGTCTCTGTGACCTTTGTAACCACAATGCTCCATGAACTTTTCATCACAATTCTCTGTGACCCTTGTCATCACAATGCTCCATGTTTTTTTCAGAGCAATGCTCCATGACCATTGTCATCACAATGTGCCATGCGCATCTCACCACAACAGTCCACAACCTTGTCATTGCAATGCTCCATAAACCTTGTAATCACAATGGTCCATGCACTTCTCATCAAAATGCTCTCTCACCAGAGATATCACAATGTTCCATCATTAGTCATCACAATACTCCCTCACCCGTGGAATCACAATGATCCATGACCCTGTCATCACAATGCTACATCCACTTATCATCACAATGTTCCATGACCCCTGCCATCACAATGTTCCATAACCCCTGTCATCAAAATCCTCCATGACCTTTTCCATCCCAAAGCTCCAAACCCCTGACATCACAATGTTCTATAACCCCTGCCATCTAAATGTTCCATTACACTTTTTATCAAATTGCTGCATGACCCGGTCATCAAAATGCTCCCTGCCCTTCTCATCACAATGCACCATGCCCTTGTCATCAAAATGCTCCATAACTTGTCATCACAAAGCTCCATGATCCTTGGCATCACACTGCTCCATGTCATTGTCATCACAATGCTCCATGAACCCTCTCATAACATTGTTCAATGCCATTGTCATCACAAAGCTCCATGATACTTGTCATCAAAATGCTCGATGCCCTTCTCATCACAATGCTCCATGCCCTTGTCATTACAGTCCTGCATGACCCATGTATCACAGTGTTCCGTGCCCTTGTCATCACAATGCTCCATGCCCACTCTCATCACAATAATCCATGAAACATTTCAGAGCAAAGTTCCATACCCTTCTCATCACAATGCTCCATTACCCCTGTCATAACAATGCACCATGACCGCTGCCATCACAATGTTCCACGGCCTAGTCATCACAAGGTTCCATGACACTTCTCATCACAATGCTCAAGACCCCTGAAATCACAATCCTCCATGCCCTTGTCATCACAAAGCTACATGACGCATGTAATCAGAATGTTCCATGGCCTTCTCATCACAATGATCCTTGCCCTTGTCATCACAATGCTCCAAAACCCTTGTAATTACAATGCTCCATGCCCCTTTTCATCTCAATGATCCATGAACCCTGTCATTACAATGCACCATGCACATCATCATAATGCTTCAGGCTATTGTCATCACAATGAAATCAATATTTTCCATGACCTCTGTCATCATAATGCTCCAAACCCTTGTGATCACAATGTTGCATAACACTTATCATCACAACACACCATGATGCTCATCATCACAATTTTCCATGGTCTCCTTAACAATGCTCCATGATTTTTGTCATCCCAATGCTCAATACACTTGTCATCACAATGATCCCTGACACTTGTCGTCAGTATGCTCCTTGAACCCTGTCATGACAAGGCTCCATGCCTTTTTCATCACAATGATCCATGACTTTTTCATCACAATACTCCAAGATCCCTGTAATCACAATGCTCCATGCGCTTGTCATCACAAAACTCCATGACACATGTCAACAGAATGCTCCATGGATTTCTCATCACAATGCTCCATGCCCTAGTCATCACAATGCACCATGCCCACTGTCATCACAATAATCTATGAAACTTGTCAGACCAATGCTCCATGGCCTTCTCATCACAATGCTCTATACCCTAGTCATCACAATGCTTCAAGACGCCTGTAATCACAATGCTCCATGCCCCTTTTCATCAGAATGCTCCATGAGACTTGCCATCACAAGTCTCCATGGTCTTCTCATCACAATGCTCCAGGACCCAGATATCACCATGCTCCATTCCCTTGTCATCACAATGCACCATGAACACTGTCATCACAATAATCCATGAACATTTTCAGCCCAATGATCCAAGACCTTCTCATCACAATGCTCCATGTCCAATATCATCACAATGCTCCATGACCACAGTCATCACAACACTCCATGACACCTGACAGCACAATGATTAGGGACTCTTGTCATCACAATGCTCCATTCCCTAGTCATCACAATGCTCCATGACCCCTGTTATCACAACACTCCATGAATATTTTCAGGCCAGTGCTCCATGACCCTTGTCATCCCAATGCTCCATGACCCCTCTATTCACAATGCTCCTTGACGCTTCTCATCACAGTGCTCCATGACACGTCATCACAATGCTCCATGCCTTTGTCAGCAAAATGCTACATGACATTTTCATTACAATGCTCTATGCGCTTGTCATCACAATACTCCATTTCCATTGTCATCACAATCCTCCATGATTCTTGGGATCACATTGCTTCATGCCCTTGTCATCACAATGCTCCATGCTCCTTGAAATCAAAATGATCCATGACCTCTGTCATCACAGTGCTCCAAAAGCTTGTGATCACAATGTTCCATAACACTTGTCCTCACAACGCTCCATGTTGCCTGTCATCACAATACTCCATGCCCTTTTCATCACAATGCTCCATGAGCTTTGTCACCACAATTCTCAATACACTTGTCTTCACAATGCTCCCTGACTCTTGTCATCAGAATGCTCCTTGAACCCTGTCACGAAAAGGCTCCATGCCTTTTTCATCACAAAGCCCCATTCCGTTTTCCTCACAATGCTCCATGCCATTGTCATCAATGTACTCCACAAGCTTGTCATCAGAATGCTCCATGACCCTTGTCATCACAATTCTCCATGCACTTGTCAGCACAATGCTCCCTGACACTTGTTATCACAATGCTCCAAGCCATTGTCATCACAATGCTCCATTACCTTAGTCATCAGAATCCTCCATGACACTTAGCATCACAATGCTACCTGACACCTGTCTTTACAATAGTGCATGACCTGGTCATCACAATGCTCCATGCCCATGTCATCACAATGCGCCATTCCAACTGTCATCGCAACAATCCATGAAACTTATTAGACCAATGTTTCATTCCCTGGTCATCAGAATGCTCCATGCCCTTGTTATCACAATGCTCCATGACCCCTGTCATCACAATGCTCCCTGACTCCAGTTATCACAATGCTTCATGGCCTTTGTCATCACAATGGTCCAGGCACTCGTCATCAACAGTCTCTGTGACCTTTTTAACCACAATGCTCCATGAACTTTTCATCACAATGCTCTTTGACCCTTGTCATCACAATGCTCTATGCCTTTCTCAGCACAATGCTCCATGACCTTTGTCATCACAATGCTCCATGCGCTTGTCAGCACAATGCTCCATGACACATGTCATCACAATGCACCATTCGCTTGTCATCACAGTGCTCCACAACCTTGTCATCACAATGCTCCATAAAATTTATCATCACAATGCTCCATGCACTTCTCATCAAAATGCTCTCTCTCCACTGATATCACAATGCTACATCACTATTTGTCACAATACTCCCTCACCCCTGTCATCATAATGTTCCATGACTCCTGTCATCACAATGCTACATGCACTAATCATCACAATGTTCGATGACCCCTGACATCACAATGTTCCATAACACCTGTCATCAAAATGTTCCATGACACATTTCATCAAATTGCTCCATGACCAAGTCATCAGAATGCTACCTGCCCTACTCATCACAATGCACAACGCCCTTGTCATCAAAATGCTCAATGACCTTTGTCATCACAAAGATCCATGACCCTTGGCATCACAATGCTCCATGTCCTTGTCATCACCATGCTCCATGTACGCTCTCATCACATTGCTACATGTCCTTGTCTTCACAAAGCTCCATGACACATGTCATCAGAATGCTCCATGGCCTTCTGATCACAATGCTCCATGCCCTTGCCATCACAATGCTGAATTACCCCAGTCATAACAATTCTCCATGACCCCTGCTATCACGATATTCCATGGCCTTGTCATCACAAAGCTCCATGACCCTTCTCATCACAATGCTCAAAGAACCATGTAATCACAATGCTCTATGGCCCCTTTCATCTCAATGATACATGAACCCTGTCATAACAATGCACCATGCCCATCATCATAATGCTTCATGCTATTGTCATCACAATGAAATCAAAATGCTCCATGATCTCTGTCATAACAATGCTCCAAACCCTTGTGATCACAATATTCCATAACACGTGTCATCACAATGCCCCATGACGCTCGTCATCACAATTATCCATGGTCTTCTCATCACAATGCTCCATGAGCTTTGTCATCACAATGCTCAATACACTTGTAATCAAAATGCTCCCTGACACTTGTTGTCTGTATGCTCCTTGAACCCTGTCATGATAAGGCTCCATGCCTTTTTCATCACAATGATCCATTACCTTTTCATCACAATGCTCCAAGACCCATGTAATCACAATGCTCCATGCACTTGTCATCACAAAGCTCAATGACACATGCCATCAGAATGCTCCTTGGTCTTCTCCTCACAATGATCCATGCCCTTGTCATCACAATGTTCCAAGACACCTGTAATCACAATGCTCCATGCCCCTTTTCATCAGTATGCTCCATGAGACTCGTCATCACAAGGCTCCATGGTTTTGTCATCACAATGCTCCAGGACATTGTCATCACAATGCTTCTCGACCATGTCATGAAAATTTTCAATGGCCCTTGTCATCATAATGCTCGAAGCCCTAATCATCACAATGCTCCATTATATTTGTCATCACAATTCTCCATTACATTTGGCATCACAATGCTCCATGCCATTGTCATCGCAATCGACCAAGACATATGTCATCACAATGCTCTTTGACATCTGTCTTCACAATACTCCATGAGCTTCTCATCACAGTGCTCCATGCCTTTGTCATCACAATGCACCATGCCCACTGTCATCACAATAATCTATGAAACATGTCAGACCAATGCTCCATGGCCTTCTCATCAAAATGCTCTATACCCTAGTCATCACAATGCTTCAAGACCCCTGTAATCACAATGCTCCATTCCCCTTTTCATCAGAATGCTCCATGAGATTTGCCATCACAAGTCTCCATGGTCTTCTCATCACAATGCTCCAGGACCTTGACATCACCATGCTCCATTCCCTTGTCATCACAATGCTCCATGAGCACTGTCATCACAATAATCCATGAATATTTTCAGCCCAATGATCCACGACCTTCTCATCACAATGCTCCATGTCCAATATCATCACAATGCTCCATGTCCACAGTCATCACAACACTCCATGACACCTGACAACACAATGATTAGGGACTCTTGTCATCACAATGCTCCATTCACTAGTCATCACAATGCTCCATGACCCCTGTTATCACAACACTCCATGAATATTTTCAGGCCAGTGCTCCATGACCCTTGTCATCCCAATGCTCCATGACCCCTGTATTCACAATGCTCCTTGACGCTTCTCATCACAGTGCTCCATGACACATGTCATCACAATGCTCCATGCCTTTGTCAGCAAAATGCTACATGACATTGTCATTACAATGCTCTATGCGCTTGTCATCACAATACTCCATTTCCATTGTCATCACAATCCTCCATGTATCTTGGGATCACATTGCTTCATGCCCTTGTCATCACAATGCTCCATGCTCCTTGAAATCAAAATGATCCATGACCTCTGTCATCACAGTGCTCCAAAAGCTTGTGATCACAATGTTCCATAACACTTGTCCTCACAACGCTCCATGATGCCTGTCATCACAATACTCCATGCCCTTTTCATCACAATGCTCCATGACCTTTGTCACCACAATTCTCAATACACTTGTCATCACAATGCTCCCTGACTCTTGTCATCAGAATGCTCCTTGAACCCTGTCACGAAAAGGCTCCATGCCTTTTTCATCACAAAGCCCCATTCCGTTTTCATCACAATGCTCCATGCCATTGTCATCAATGTACTCCACAAGCTTGTCATCAGAATGCTCCATGACTCTTGTCATTACAATTCACCATGCACTTGTCAGCACAATGCCCGCTGACCCTTGTCATCACAATGCTCCAAGCCATTGTCATCACAATGCTCCATTTCCTTTGTCATCAGAATCCTCCATGACACCTGGCATCAATATGCTCCATGCCATCCTCATCACAATGGGCCATTACACATGTGATCACAATGCTCCCTGACACCTGTCTTCACAATACTGCATGACCTGGTCATCACAATGCTCCATGCCCTTGTCATCACAATGCGCCATTCCAACTGTCATCGCAACCATCCATGATACTTATTAGACCAATGTTCCATGCCCTTGTTATCACCATGCTCCATACCCTCGTTATCACAATGCTCCATGACCCCTTTCATCACAATGCTCCATGACTCCAGTCATCACAATGCTTCATGACCTTTGTCATCACAGTGGTCCATGCCCTCATCTTCAACAGTCTCTGTGACCGTTTTAACCACCATGATCCATGAACTTTTCATCACACTGCTCTTTGACCCCTGTCATCACAATGCTCTCTGCCTTTTTCAGCAAATTGCTCCATGACACTTGTCATCACAATGCTCCATGCGCTTGTCAGCACAATGCTCCATGACACATGTCATCACAATGCACCATGCGCTTGTCATCACAGTGCTCCTCAACCTTGCCATCACAATGCTCCATAAAATTTGTCATCACAGTGCTCCATGCACTTCTCATCAAAATGCTCTCTCACCACTGATATCACAATGCTACATCACTATTTGTCACAATACTCCCTCACCCCTGTCATCATAATGTTCCATGACTCCTGTTATCACAATGCTACATGCACTTATCATCACAATGTTCGATGACCCCTGACATCACAATGTTCCATAACACCTGTCATCAAAATGTTCCATGACACTTTTCATCAAATTGCTCCATGACCCAGTCATCAGAATGCTCCCTGCCCTACTCATCACAATGCACAACGCCCTTGCCATCAAAATGCTCAATGACCTTTGTCATCACAAAGATCCATGACCCTTCGCATCACAATGCTCCATGTCATTTTCATCACAATGCTCCATGAACGCTCTCATCACATTGCTCCATGCCCTTGTCTTCACATAGCTCCATGACACGTCATCAGAATGCTCCATGGCCTTCTCATCACAATGCTCCAAGCCCTTGCCATCACAATGCTCCATTACCACTGTCATAACAATGCTCCATGACCCCTGCCATCACGAAGTTCCATGGCCTTGTCATCACAAGGCTCCATGACCCTTCTCATCACAATGCTTCAAGAACACTGTAATCACAATGCCATATGCCCCTTTTCATCTCAATGGTCCATGAACCCTGTCATCACAATGCACCATGCCCATCATCATAATGCTTCATGCTATTGTCATAACAATGAAATCAAAATGCTCCATGACCTCTGTCATAACAATGCTCCAAACACTTGTGATCACAATATTCCATAACACTTTTCATCACAATGCCCCATGACGCTCGTCATCACAATTATCCATGGTCTTCTCATCACAATGTTCCATGACCTTCGTCATCACAATGCTCAATACACTTGTCACCAACATGCTCCCTGACACTTGTTGTCTGTATGCTCCTTGAACCCTGTCATGACAAGGCTCCATGCCTTTTTCATCACAATAATCCATGCCCTTTTCATCACAATGCTCCAAGTCCCATGTAATCACAATGCTCCATGCCCACTCTCATCACAATAATCCATGAAACATTTCAGACCAAAGTTCCATACCATTCTCATCACATTGCTTAATTACCCCTGTCATAAGAATGCACCATGACACCTGCCATCACAATGTTCCACGGCCTAGTCATCACAAGGTTCCATGATATTTTTCATTACAATGCTCAAGACCCCTGAAATCACAATACTCCATGCCCTTGTCATCACAAAGCCCCATGACGCATGTCATCAGAATGTTCCATGGCCTTCTCATCAAAATGCTCCATGCACTTGTCATCACAATGCTCCAAGACCATTGTAATCACACTGCTCCATGCCACTTTTCATCTCAATGCTCCATGAAATCTGTCATCGCAATTCTCCAAGACCCTTGTAATCACAATGCTCCATGCCCCTTTTCATCTCAGTGCTCCATGAACCCTGTCATCACCATGCACCATGCCCATCATCATGATGCTTCAGGCTATTGTCATCACAATGAAATCAATATTCTGCATGACCTCTGTCATCATAATGCTCCAAACCCTAGTGATCACAATGTTGCATAAAACGTATCATCACAACACCCCATGACGCTCATCATCACAATGCTCCATGGTCTTCTCATCACAATGCTCCATGATCTTTGTCATCACAATGCTCAATACACTTGTCATCACAATGATCCCTGACACTTGTCGTCAGTATGCTCCTTGAACCCTGTCATGACAAGGTTCCATGCATTTTTCATCACAATGATCCATGATCATTTCTTCACAGTCCTCCAAGGTCCCTGTAATCACAATGCTCCATGCCCTTGTCATCACAAAACGCCATGACGCATGTCATCAGAATGCTCCATGGCCTTCTCATCACAATGCTCCATGCGCTTGTCAGCACAATGCTCCATGACACATGTCATCACAATGCTCCATACCTTTGTCAGCAAAATGCTACATGACCTTGTCATTACAATCCTCTATGCGCTTGTCATTACAATACTCGATTTGCATTGTCATCACAATCCTCCATGAATTGGGGGATCACATTGCTTCATGCCCTTGTCATCACAATGCTCCATTCTCCTTGAAATCAAAATGATTCATGACCTCTGTCATCACAATGCTCCAAACCCTTGTGATCACAATGTTCCATAACACATGTCCTCACAACGCTCCATGATGCCTGTCATCAAAATACTCCATGCCCTTTTCATCACAATGCTCCATGACCTTTGTCACCACAATTCTCAATACACTTGTCATCACAATGCTCCCTGACACTTGTCATCAGAATGCTCCTTGAACCCTGTTAAGAAAAGGCTCCATGCCTTTTTCATCACAATGCCCCATGCCGTTGTCCTCACAATGCTCCATGCCATTGTCAACAAAATACTCCACAAGCTTGTCATCAGAATGCTCCATGACACTTGTCATCACAATTCTCCATGCACTTGTCAGCACAATTCTCCCTGACCCTTGTCATCACAATGCTCCAAGCAATTGTCATCACAATGCTCCATTACCTTTTTCATCAGAATCCTCCCTGACACTTGACAGCACAATGCTCCATGCCATCCTCATCACAATGGGCCATTACATATGTATCACAGTGCTCCCTGACACCTGTCTTCACCATACGCATGACCTGGTCATCACAATGCTCCATGTCCTTGTCATCACAGTGTGCCATTCCAACTGTCATCGCAATACTCCATGAAGCTTATTAGACCAATGTTCCATGTACTTGTCATCACAATGCTCCATGCCCTTGTTATCACAATGCTCCATGACCCCTGTCATCACAATGCTCCGTGACTCCAGTCATCACAATGCTTCATGACCTTTGTCAACACAATGCTCCATGCCCTCGTCATCAACAGTCTCTGTGACCTTTTTAACCACAATGCTCCATGAACTTTTCATCACAATGCTCTTTGACCCTTGTCATCACAATGCTCTATGACTTGCTCAGCACAATGCTCCATGACCCTTGTCATCACAATGCTCCATTCGCTTGTCAGCACAATGCTCCATGACACATGTCATTACAATGCACCATGCACTTGTCATCACAGTGATCCACAACATTGTCTTCACAATGCTCCATAAAATTTGTCATCACAATGCTCCATGCACTTCTCATCAAAATGCTCTCTCACCACTGATATCACAATGCTACATCACTATTTGTCGCAATACTCCCTCACCCCTGTCATCATAATGTTCCATGACTCCTGTTATCACAATGCTACATGCACTTATCATCACAATGTTCGATGACCCCTGACATCACAATGTTCCATAACATCTGTCATCAAAATGTTCCATGACACTTTTCATCAAATTGCTCCATGACCCAGTCATCAGAATGCTCCCTGCCCTACTCATCACAATGCACAACGCCCTTGCCATCAAAATGCTCAATGACCTTTGTCATCACAAAGATCCATGACTTTTGGAATCACAGTGCTCCATGTCATTGTCATCACAATGCTCCATGAACGCTCTCATCACATTGCTCCATGCCCTTGTCTTCACATAGCTCCATGACACGTCATCAGAATGCTCCATGGCCTTCTCATCACAATGCTCCATGCCCTTGCCATCACAGTGCTCCATTACCACTGTCATAACAATGCTCCATGACCCCTGCCATCACGAAGTTCCATGGCCTTGTCATCAAAGGCTCCATGACCCTTCTCATCACAATGCTTCAAGAACACTGTAATCACAATGCCATATGCCCATTTTCATCTCAATGGTCCATGAACCCTGTCATCACAATGCACCATGCCCATCATCATAATGCTTCATGCTATTGTCATAACAATGAAATCAAA
Organism: Mesoplodon densirostris; assembly: GCF_025265405.1. Taxonomy (NCBI): domain Eukaryota; kingdom Metazoa; phylum Chordata; class Mammalia; order Artiodactyla; family Ziphiidae; genus Mesoplodon; species Mesoplodon densirostris. Next base: position 5,190,881 of record NW_026778197.1, on the reverse strand, counting down.
ATGCTCCATGACCTCTGTCATAACAATGCTCCAAACACTTGTGATCACAATATTCCATAACACTTGTCATCACAATGCCCCATGACGCTCGTCATCACAATTATCCATGGTCTTCTCATAACAATGCTCCATGACCTTCGTCATCACAATGCTCAATACACTTGTCATCAACATGCTCCCTGACACTTGTTGTCTGTATGCTCCTTGAACCCTGTCATGACAAGGCTCCATGCCTTTTTCATCACAATGATCCATGCCCTTTTCATCACAATGCTCCAAGTCCCATGTAATCACAATGCTCCATGCCCACTCTCATCACAATAATCCATGAAACATTTCAGACCAAAGTTCCATACCCTTCTCATCACATTGCTTAATTACCCCTGTCATAAGAATGCACCATGACACCTGCCATCACAATGTTCCACGGCCTAGTCATCACAAGGTTCCATGATATTTTTCATTACAATGCTCAAGACCCCTGAAATCACAATGCTCCATGCCCTTGTCATCACAAAGCCCCATGACGCATGTCATCAGAATGTTCCATGGCCTTCTCATCACAATGCTCCATGCACTTGTCATCACAATGCTCCAAGACCATTGTAATCACACTGCTCCATGCCACTTTTCATCTCAATGCTCCATGAAATCTGTCATCACAATGCTCCAAGACCCTTGTAATCACAATGCTCCATGCCCCTTTTCATCTCAGTGCTCCATGAACCCTGTCATCACAATGCACCATGCCCATCATCATAATGATTCAGGCTATTGTCATCACAATGAAATCAATATCCTGCATGACCTCTGTCATCATAATGCTCCAAACCCTAGTGATCACAATGTTGCATAACACGTATCATTACAACACCCCATGACGCTCATCATCACAATGATCCATGGTCTTCTCATCACAATGCTCCATGATCTTTGTCATCACAATGCTCAATACACTTGTCATCACAATGATCCCTGACACTTGTCGTCAGTATGCTCCTTGAACCCTGTCATGACAAGGTTCCATGCATTTTTCATCACAATGATCCATGATCATTTCATCACAGTCCTCCAAGTTCCCTGTAATCACAATGCTCCATGCCCTTGTCATCACAAAACTCCATGACGCATGTCATCAGAATGCTCCATGGCCTTCTCATCACAATGCTCCATGCGCTTGTCAGCACAATGCTCCATGACACATGTCATCACAATGCTCCATGACTTTGTCAGCAAAATGCTACATGACCTTGTCATTACAATCCTCTATGCGCTTGTCATTACAACACTCGACTTGCATTGTCATCACAATCCTGCATGAATTGGGGGATCACATTGCTTCATGCCCTTGTCATCACAATGCTCCATGCTCCTTGAAATCAAAATGATCCATGACCTGTGTCATCACAATGCTCCAAACCCTTGTGATCACTATGTTCCATAACACTTGTCCTCACAGCGCTCCATGATGCCTGTCATCAAAATACTCCATGCCCTTTTCATCACAATGCTCCAAGAGCTTTGTCACCACAATTCTCAATACATTTGTCATCACAATGCTCCCTGACACTTGTCATCAGAATGCTCCTTGAACCCTGTCACGAAAAGGCTCCATGCCTTTTTCATCACAATGCCCCATGCCGTTTTCCTCACAATGCTCCATGCCATTGTCATCAAAATACACCACAAGCTTGTCATCAGAATGCTCCATGACACTTGTCATCACAATTCTCCATGCACTTGTCAGCACAATTCTCCCTGACCCTTGTCATCACAATGCTCCAAGCAATTGTCATCACAATGCTCCATTACATTTTTCATCAGTATCCTCCCTGACACTTGGCAGCACAATGCTCCATGCCATCCTCATCACAATGGGCCATTACATATGTGATCACAGTGCTCCCTGACACCTGTCTTCACCAAACGCATGACCTGGTCATCACAATGCTCCATGTCCTTGTCATCACAGTGTGCCATTCCAACTGTCATCGCAATACTCCATGAAGCTTATTAGACCAATGTTCCATGTACTTGTCATCACAATGCTCCATGCCCTTGTTATCACAATGCTCCATGACCCCTGTCATCACAATGCTCCGTGACTCCAGTCATCACAATGCTTCATGACCTTTGTCAACACAATGGTCCATGCCCTCGTCATCAACAGTCTCTGTGACCTTTTTAACCACAATGCTCCATGAACTTTTCATCACAATGCTCTTTGACCCTTGTCATCACAATGCTCTATGCCCTGCTCAGCAGAATGCTCCATGACCCTTGTCATCACTATGCTCCATTCGCTTGTCAGCACAATGCTCCATGACACATCTCATTACAATGCACCATGCACTTGTCATCACAGTGATCCACAACATTGTCTTCACAATGCTCCATAAAATTTGTCATCACAATGCTCCATGCACTTCTCATCAAAATGCTCTCTCTCCACTGATATCACAATGCTACATCACTATTTGTCACAATACTCCCTCACCCCTTTCATCATAATGTTCCATGACTCCTGTTATCACAATGCTACATTCACTTATCATCACAATGTTCGATGACCTCTGAAATCACAATGTTCCATAACACCTATCATCAAAATGTTCCATGCCACTTTTCATCAAATTGCTCTATGACCCTGTCATCACAATGCTCTCTGCCCTTCTCATCACAATGCACAAAGCCCTTGCCATCAAAATACTCCATGACATTTGTCATCACAATGATCCATGACACTTGGCATCACAATGCTCCATGTCATTGTCATCACAATGCTCCATGAACGCTCTCATCACATTGCTCCATGCCCTTGTCTTCACATAGATCCATGACACATGTCATCAGAATGCTCCATGGCCTTCTCATCACAATGCTCCATGCCCTTGCCATCACAATGCTCCATTACAACTGTCATAACAATGCTCCATGACCCCTGCCATCACAATGTTCCATGGCATTGTCATCACAAGGCTCCATGACCCTTCTCATCACAATGCTCCAAGAACACTGTAATCCCAATGCTCTATGCCCCTTTTCATCTCAATGATCCATGAACCTTGTCATCACAATGCACCATGCCCATCATCATAATGCTTCATGCTATTTTCATAACAATGAAATCAAAATGTTCCATGACCTCTGTCATAACAATGCTCCAAACCCTTGTGATCACAATATTCCATAACACGTGTCATCACAATGCCCCATGAAGCTCGTCATCACAATTATCCATGGGCTTCTCATCACAATGCTCCATGAACTTTGTCATCACAATGCTCAATACAATTGTCATCAAAATGCTCCCTGACACTTGTTGTCTGTATGCTCCTTGAACCCTGTCATGACAAGGCTCCATGCCTTTTTCATCACAATGATCCATGACCTTTTGATCACAATGCTCCAAGTCCCATGTAATCACAATGCTCCACGCACTTGTCATCACAAAGCTCAATGATGCATGCCATCAGAATGCTCCTTGGTCTTCTCCTCACAATGATCCATGCCCTTGTCATCACAATGTTCCAAGACACCTGTAATCACAATGCTCCATGCCCCTTTTCATCAGTATGCTCCATGAGACTTGTCATCACAAGGCTCCATGGTTTTGTCATCACAATGCTCCAGGACCTTGTCATCACAATGCTTCTCGACCTTGTCATGAAAATTTTCAATGGCCCTTGTCATCATAATGCTCGAAGCCCTAATCATCACAATGCTCCATTATATTTGTCATCACCATTCTCCATTACATTTGGCATCACAATGCTCCATGCCATTGCCATCGCAATCGACCAAGACATATGTCATCACAATGCTCTTTGGCATCTGTCTTCACAATACTCCATGAGCTTCTCATCACAGTGCTCCATGCCTTTGTCATCACAATGCACCATTCCCACTGTCATCACAATAATCTATGAAACTTGTCAGACCAATGCTCCATGGCCTTCTCATCACAATGCTCTATACCCTAGTCATCACAAAGCTTCAAGACCCCTGTAATCACAATGCTCCATGCCCCTTTTCATCAGAATGCTCCATGAGACTTGCCATCACAAGTCTCCATGGTCTTCTCATCACAATGCTCCAGGACCTTGACATCACGATGCTCCATTCCCTTGTCATCACAATGCTCCATGAGCACTGTCATCACAATAATCCATGAACATTTTCAGCCCAATGATCCACGACCTTCTCATCACAATGCTCCATGTCCAATATCATCACAATGCTCCATGACCACAGTCATCACAACACTCCATGACACCTGACAACACAATGATTAGGGACTCTTGTCATCACAATGCTCCATTCCCTAATCATCACAATGCTCCATGACCCCTGTTATCACAACACTCCATGAATATTTTCAGGCCAGTGCTCCATGACCCTTGTCATCCCAATGCTCCATGACCCCTGTATTCACAATGCTCCTTGACGCTTCTCATCACAGTGCTCCATGACACATGTCATCACAATGCTCCATGCCTTTGTCAGCAAAATGCTACATGACATTGTCATTACAATGCTCTATGCGCTTGTCATCACAATACTCCATTTCCATTGTCATCACAATCCTCCATGTATCTTGGGATCACATTGCTTCATGCCCTTGTCATCACAATGCTCCATGCTCCTTGAAATCAAAATGATCCATGACCTCTGTCATCACAGTGCTCCAAAAGCTTGTGATCACAATGTTCCATAACACTTGTCCTCACAACGCTCCATGATGCCTGTCATCACAATACTCCATGCCCTTTTCATCACAATGCTCCATGAACTTTGTCATCACAATTCTCCATACACTTGTCATCAAAATGCTCCCTGACACTTGTCATCAGAATGCTCCTTGAACCCTGTCACGAAAAGGCTCCATGCCTTTTTCATCACAAAGCCCCATTCCGTTTTCATCACAATGCTCCATGCCATTGTCATCAAAGTACTCCACAAGCTTGTCATCAGAATGCTCCATGACCCTTGTCATCACAATTCTCCATGCACTTGTGAGCACAATGCTCCCTGACCCTTGTTATCACAATGCTCCAAGCCACTGTCATCACAATGCTCCATTACCTTAGTCATCAGAATCCTCCATTACACTTAGCATAACAATGCTACCTGACACCTGTCTTTACAATAGTGCATGACCTGGTCATCACAATGCTCCATGCTCCTTGAAATCAAATGAGCCATGACCTCTGTCACCAAAAGGCTCCAATCCCTTGTGATCACAGTGTTCCATAACACTTGTCATCACAATGCTCCATGATGCCTGTCATCACAATACTCCATGCCCTTTTCATCACAATGCTCCCTGCCATTGTCATCACAATACTACATGACCTGGTCATCACAATGCTCCATGACCTTGTCATCACAATGTGCCATTCCAACTGTCCTCGCAATAATCCTTGAAATTTAATAGACCAATGCTCTATGCCCTTGTCATCACAATGCTCCATGCCCTTGTTATCACAATGCTCCATGACCCCTGTCATCACAATGCTCTGTGACTCCAGTCATCACAATGCTTCATGACCTTTGTCATCACAATGGTCCATGCCCTCGTCATCAACAGACTCTGTGACCTTTTTAACCACAATGCTCCATGAACTTTTCATCACAATGCTCTTTGACCCTTGTCATCACAATGCTCTATGCCTTTATCAGCACAAGGCTCCATGACACTTTTAATCACAATGCTCCATGAACGCTCTCATCACATTGCTCCATGCCCTTCTCTTCACAAAGCTCCATGACAAATGTCATCAGAATGCTCCATGGCCTTCTCATCACAATGTTCCATGTCCTTGCCATGACAATGCTCCATTACCCCAGTCATAAAAATGCTCCATGACCCCTGCCATCACGATGTTCCATGGCTTGTCATCACATAGCTCCAAGACCCTTCTCATCACAAGGCTCCAAGAACCCTGTAATCACAATGCTCTATGCCCTTTTTCATCACAATGATCCATGAATCCTGTCATCACAATGCACCATGCCCATCGTCCTAAGGTTTCAGGCTATTGTCATCACAATGAAATAAAAATGCTCCATGACCTCTGTCATAACAATGCTCCAAACCCTTGTGATCACAATATTCCATAACACTTGTCATCACAATGCCGCATGACGCTCGTCATCACAATTATCAATGGACTTCTCATCACAATGCTCCATGACGGTTGTCATCACAATGCGCAACACACTTGTCATCAAAACGCTCCCTGACACTTGTTGTCTGTTTGCTCCTTGAACCCTGTCATAACAAGGCTGCATGCCTTTTTCATAACAATGATCCATGCCCTTTTCATCACAGTGCTCCGAGACCCATGTAATTTCAATGCTCCATGCCCTTGTCATCACAAAGCTCAATGACGCATGCCATCAGAATGCTCCTTCTTCTTCTCCTCAAAATGCTTCATGCCGTAGTCCTCACAATGTTCCAAGACCCCGGTAATCACAATGCTCCATACCCTTGTCATCAAAAAACTCCATGACGCATGTCATCAGAATGCTCCATGCCCTAGTCATCACAATGCTCCAAGACCCTGTAATCACAATGCTACATGCCCCTTTTCATCAGAATGCTCCATGAGACTTGTCATCACAAGTCTCCTGGTCTTCTCATCACAATGCTCCAGGACCTTGTTATCACCATACTCCATTCCCTTGTCAACACAATGCTCCATGACCCCTGTCATCACGATAATCCATGATCATTTTCAGCCCAATGCTCCACGACCTACTCATCACAATCCTCAATGGCCAATATAATCACAGTGCTCCATGACCACTGTCATCACAACACTCCATGACACTTGACAACGCAATGATCCTGGACTCTTGTGATCACAATGCTCCATTCCCTAGTCCTCACAATGCTCCATGAACCAAGTCATCAGAACACTCCATGAACATTTTCAGCCCAGTGCTCCATGACACCTGTCATCACAATGCTCCATGCCTTTGTCAGCAAAATGCTACATGACCTTGTTATTACAATGCTCTATGCGCTTTTCATCACAATACTCCATTTCCATTGTCATCACAATCCTCCATGAATCTTGCGATCACATTGCTTCATGCTCTTGTCATCACAATGCTCCATGCTCCTTGAAATCAAAATGATCCATGAACTCTGTCATCATAATGCTCCAAACCCTTGTGATCACAATGTTCCATAACACTGGTCATCACAACGCTCCATGATGCCTGTCATCACAATACTCCATACCCTTTTCATCATAATGGTCCATGACCTTTGTGATCACAATTCTCAATACACATGTCATCACAATGCTCCCTGACACTTGTCGTCAGAATGCTCCTTGAACCCTGTCACGAAAAGTCTCCATGCATTTTCATCACAATGCCCCATGCCGTTTTCATCACAATGCTCCATGCCATTGTCATCAAAATACTCCACAAGCTTGTCATCAGAATGCTCCATGACCCATGTCATCACAATTCTCCATGCACTTGTCAGCACAATGCTCCCTGAACCTTGTCATCACAATGCTCCAAGCCATTGTCATCACAGTGCTCCATTACCTTTGTCATCAGAATCCTCCAGGACACTTGGCATCACAATGCTCCATTCCATTGTCATCACAATGGACCATTACATATGTCATCACAATGCTCCCTGACACCTCTCTTCACAATACTGCATGACCTCGTCATCAAAATGCTCCATGCCCCCTGACATCACAGTGTTCCATAACAACTGTCATCCAAATGTTCCATAAAACTTTTCATTAAATTGCTCCATGACCCTGTCATCAGGATGCTCCCTGCCCTTCTCATCACAATGCACAACGCCCTTGCCATCAAAATGCTCCTGACCTTTGTCATCACAAAGATCCATGACACTTGGCATCACACTGCTCCATGTCATTGTCATCACAATGCTCCATGTACCCTCTCATAACATTGCTCCATGCCCTTGTCATCACAAAGCTCCATGACACTTGTCATCACAATGCTCGATGACCTTCTAATCACAATGCTCCATGCCCTTGTCATTACAGTCCTGCATGACCCATGTATCACAGTGTTCCGTGCCCTTGTCATCACAATGCTCCATGCCCACTCTCATCACAATAATCCATGAAACATTTCAGACCAAAGTTCCATACCCTTCTCATCACAATGCTCCATTACCCCTGTCATAAAAATGCACCATGACCCCTGCCATCACAATATTCCATGGCCTAGTCATCACCAAGTTCCATGACACTTCTCATCAGAATGCTCAAGACCCCTGAAATCACAATGCTACATTCCCTTGTCATCACAAAGCTCCATGACGCATGCCATCTTAATGTTCCATGGCCTTCTCATCACAATGTTCCATACCTTTGTCATCACAATGCTCCAAGACCCCTCTAATCACATAGCTCCATGCCCCATTTCATCTCAGTGCTTCATGAACCCTGGCATCACAATGAACCATGCCCATCATCAAAAAGCTTCAGGCTATTGTCATCACAATTAAATCAATATTCTCCATGACCTCTGTGTTCCTAATGCTCCAAACCCTTGTGATCACAATGTTGCATAACAATTATCATCACAAAGCTCTATGACATTTGTCATCACAATGCTCGATGCCATTGTCATCACAATGGGCAATTACATATGTCATCACAATGCTCCCTGACACCTGTCTTCACAGTACTGAATGACCTGGTCATCACAATGCTCCATGCCCTTGTCAACACAATGCGCCATTCCAACTGTCATCGCGAAAATCCATGAAAGTTATTAGACCATTGTTCCATGCACTTGTCATCACAATGCTCCATGCCCTTGTTATCACAATGCTCCATGACCCTTGTCATCATGATGCTCCGTGACTCCAGTCATCACAATGCTTCTTGACCTTTGTCATCACAATGGTCCATGCCCTCGTCATCAACAGTCTCTGTGACCTTTTTAAGCACAATGTTCCATGAACATTTCATCACCATGGTCTTTGACACTTGTCATCACAATGCTCTATGCCCTTCTCAGCACAATGCTCCATGACCCTTGTCATCACAATGCTCCATGCGCTTGTCAGCACAATGCTCCATGACACATGTCATCACAATGCACCATGTGCTTGTCATCACAGTGCTCCACAATCTTGTCATCACAATGCTCCATAAAATTTGTCATCACAATGCTCCATGCACTTCTCATCAAAATGTTCTCTCACCACTGATATCACAATGCTACATCACTATTTGTCACAATACTCCGTCACCCCTGTCATCACAATGTTCCATGACTCCTGTCAGCACAATGCTACATGCACTTATCATCAGAATGTTCGATGACCCCTGACATCACAATGTTCCATAACACCTGTCATCAAAATGTTCCATGACACTTTTCATCAAATTGCTTAATGACCCTGTCATCACAATGCTCCCTGCCCTTCTCATCACAATGTACAATGACCTTGCCATCAAAATGCTCCTTGACATTTGTCATCACAAAGATCTATGACCCTTGGCATCACAATGCTCCATGTCATTGTCATCACAATGCTCCATGAACGCTCTCTTCACATTGCTCCATGCCCTTGTCTTCACAAAGCTCCATGACACATGTCATCAGAATGCTCCCTGCCCTTCTCATCACAATGCTCCATGCCCTTGCCATGACAATGCTCCATTACACCTGTCATAACAATGCTCCATGACCCCTGCCATCACGAAGTCCCATGGCCTTGTCATGACAAGGCTCCATGACCCTTCTCATCACAATGCTCCAAGAAACCTGTAATCACAATGCTGTATGCCCCTTTTCATCTCAATGATCCATGAATCCTGTCATCACAATGCACCATGCCCATCATCATAATGCTTCATGCTATTGTCATCACAATGAAATCAAAATGCTCCATGACCTCTGTCATCACAATGCTCCAAACCCTTGTGATCACAATATTCCATAACACTTGTCATCACTATGCCCCATGACGCTCGTCATCACAATTATCCATGGTCTTCTCATCACAATGCTCCATGACATTCGTCATCGCAATGCTCAATATACTTGTCATCAAAATGCTCCCAGACACTTGTTGTTTGTATGCTCCTTGAACCCTGTCATGACAAGGCTCCATGCCTTTTTCATCACAATGATCCATGCCTTTTTCATCACAGTGGTCCAAGACCCCTGTAATCACAATGCTCCATGCCCTTGTCATCACAAAGCTCAATGACGCATGCCATCAGAATGCTCCTTGGTCTTCTCCTCACAATGCTCCATGCCCTTGTCAGCACAATGTTCCAAGACCCCTGTAATCACAATGCTCCATGCCCCTTTTCATCAGTAAGCTCCATGAGAATGGTCATCACAACTTTCCATGGTTTTCTCATCACAATGCTCCAGGACCTTGTCATCACAATGCTTCACGACCTTGTCATGAAAATTTTCAATGGCCCTTGTCATCATAATGCTCCAAGCCCTAATCATCACAATGCTCCATTATATTTGTCATCACAATCCTCCCTTACATTTGGCATCACAATGCTCCATGCCATTGTCATCGCGATGGACCATGACATATTTCATCACAATGCTCCCTGACACCTGACTTCACAATACTCCATGACCTACTTATCACAATGCTCCATGCCCTTGTCATCACAATGCACCATGCTCAATGTCATCACAATAATCTATGTAACTTGTCAGACCAATGCTCCATGCCCCTGCCATCACAATGTTCCATGCCCTTGTCATCACAATGCTCCATGACAACTGTCATCACAATGCTCCGTGACTCCAGTCATCACAATGCTTCATAACGTGTGTCATCACAATGGTCCATGCCCGAGTCCTCACAACGCTCTGTGACCTTTGTAACCACAAAGCTCCATGAACTTTTCATCACAATTCTCTGTGACCCTTGTCATCACAATGCTCCTTGTCTTTGTCAGAACAATGCTCCATGACCATTGTCATCACAATGTGCCACGCACATTTCATCACAACAGTACACAACCTTGTCATTGCAATGCTCCATAAACCTTGTAATAACAATTGTCCATGCACTTCTCATCAAAATGCTCTCTCACCAGAGATATCACAATGTTCCATCACTAGTCATCACAATACTACCTCACACATGTAATCACAATGTTCCATGACCCTGTCATCACAATGCTACATCCTCTTATTCTAACAATGTTCCCTGACACCTGACATCACAATGTTCCATAACCCCTGTCATCAAAATGCTCCATGACCCTTTTCATCCCAAATCTCCAAGAACCCTGACATCACAATGTTCTGTAACCCCTGCCATCAAAATGTTCCATTACAGTTTTCATTAACTTGCTGCTTGACCCGGTCATCAAAATGCACCCTGCCTTTCTCATCACAATGCACCATGTCCTTGTCATCAAAATGCTCCATGACTTGTCATCATAAAGCTCCATGACCCTTGGCATCACAAGGCTCCATATCATTGTCATCACAATGCTCCATGAACACTCTCATCACATTACTCCATGCACTTGTCATCACAAAGCTCCATGACCCCTGTCATCACAATGCTCCGTGACTCTAGGCATCACAATGCTTCATAACATTTGTCATCACAATGGTCCATGCCCGCTTCGTCACAAGGCTCTGTGACCTCTGTAACCACAATGCTCCATGATATTTTCATCAAAATGCTCCGTAATACTTGTCATCACAATGCTCCATGTGTTTGTCAGAAAAATGCTCCATGACTCTTGTCATCAAAATGTGCCACGCACTTTTCATCACAATGGTCCACAAATTACTCATCGCCATGCACCATAAAGCTTGTAATCACAATGCTCCATGCCCTTCTCATCACAATGCTCCATTACCCCTCTGATAACAATGCTCCATGACCACTGCCATCACAATGTTCCACGGCCTTGTCACCACAAGGCTCCATGACCCTTGTCATCACAATGCTCCAAGACCCCTGTAATCACAATGTTCCATGCGCGTGTCTTCACAAAGCCCTATGACACATGTCATCAGAATGTTCCATGGCTTTCTCATGAAAATGCTCCTTTCTCTTGTCATCAAAATGCTCCAAGACCCCTTAATCACAATGCCCCATGCCCTTTTTCATCTCAATGATCCATGAACTCTGTCATCACAATGCATCATGCCCATCATCATAATGCTTCAGGCTATTGTCAGCACAAGGAAATCAAAATTCTCCATGACCTCTGTCATCACAATGCTCCATGACCCCTGTCATCACAATACTTCATGTACATTTTCATCCCAATGCTCCATGACACTTATCAAAATGATCCAAGCCCTTTTCATCACAATGCTCCAAGACCCCTGTAAACACAATGCTGAATGCCCCTTTTCATCTCAATGCACCATGAACCCTGTCATCTCAATGCATCATGCCCATCATCATAATGCTTCAGGATATTTTAAGCACAATGAAATCAATATACTCCATGACCTCTATCATCATAATGCTCCAAACCCTTGGGATCACAATGTTCCATAACACTTATCATCACAACACCCGATGACGCTCATCATCACAATTATCCATGGTCTTCTCATCACAGTGCTCCAAGATCTTTGTCATCAAGATGCTCAATACACTTGTCATCACAATGATCCCTGACACTTGTCATCAGTATGCTCCTTGAACCCTGTCATGAAAAGGCTCCATGAATTTTTCATCACAATAATCCATGCCCTTTTCATTACAATGCTCCAAGATCACTGAAATCACAATGCTCCTTGCCCTTGTCATCAAAAAGCTCCATGACGCATGTCATCAGAATGTTCCATGGCCTTCTCATCACAATGCTCCATGCCCTTGTAATCACAATGCTCCAACACCCCTGTAATCACAATGCTCCAAGTCCATTTTCATCAGAATGTTCCATGAGACTTGTCATCACAAGTCTCCATGGTCTTCTCATCACAATGCTCCAGGACCTTGTCATCACCCTGCTCCATTCCCTTGTCATCACAATGCTCCATGACCCATGTCATCACAATAATCCATGAACATTTTCAGCCCAATGCTCCACGAACTTCTCATCACAATGCTCTGTGGCCAATATCATCACAATGCTCCATGACCACTGTCATCACAACACTCCATGACACCTGACAACACAATCATCTGGGACTCTTGTCATCACAATGTCCAATTCCCTAGTCATCACAATGCTCCATGACACCTGTCATCACTACACTCCATGAACATTTTCAGCGCAGTGCTCCATGACAATTGTCATCACAATGATCCATGCCCTTGTCATCACAATGTTCCGTGACCCCTCTATTCACAATGCTCCGTGACGCATGTCATCACAGTGCTCCATGATACATGTCATCACAATGCTCCATGCCTTTGTCAGCAATATGCTACAAGACTTTGTCATTACAATCCTATATGCGCTTGTCATCACAATACTCCATTTCCTTTGTCATCACAATCCTCCATGAACCTTGGCGTCATATTGCTACATGCCCTTGTCATCAAAATGCTCCATGCTCCTTGAAATCAATATGATCCATGACCTCTGTCATCACAATGCTCCAAACCCTTGTGATCACAATGTTCCATAACACTTGTTATCACAATGCTCCATGATGCCTGTCATCACAATACTCCATTCCCTTTTCATCACAATGCTCCATGATCTTTGTCATCAAAATTCTCAATACACTTGTCATCAAAGTGCTCCCTGACACTTGTCATCAGAATGCTCCTTGAAACCTGTCACGAAAAGGCTCCATGCCTTTTTCATCACAATGTCCCATGCCATTTTCATCACAATGCTCCATGCCATTGTCATCAAAATACTCCACAAGCTTGTCATCAGAATGCTCCATGAATCTTGTCATCACAATTCTCCATTCACTTGTCAGCACCATGCTCCCTGACCCTTGTCATCACAGTGCTCCAAGCCATTGTCATCACAATGCTCCATTACATTTTTCATCAGAATATTCCATGACACTTGGCATCACAATGCTCCATGCCATTGTCATCAAAATGGGCCATTATATATGTGATCACAATGCTCCCTGACACTTGTCTTCGCAATACTGCATGACCTGGTCATCACAATGCTCCATGCCCTTGTCATCACAATGTGCCATTCCAACAGTCATCGCAATAATCCATGAAACTTAATGGAACAATTTTCCATGCCCTTGTTATCACAATGCTCCATGATTCCTGTCATCACAATGCTCCTTGACTCCATTCATCACAATGCTTCATGACCTTTGTCATCACAATGGTCCATGCCTTCGTCATCAACAGTCTCTGTGACTTTTTAACCACAATGCTCCATGAACTTTTCATCACAATGCTCTTTGACACTTGTCATCACAATGCTCTAAGCTTTTCTCAGCACAATGCTCCATGACCCTTTTCATCACAAAGCTCCATGCACTTGTCAGCACAATTCTCCATGACACATGTCATCATAATGCTCCATGACCCCTGTCATCACAATGCTCCGTGACTCCAGTCATCACAATGCTTCATAACGATTGTCATCACAAAGGTCCATGCTCGAGTCATCACAAGGCTCTGTGACCTTTGTAACCACAATGCTCCATGAACTTTTCATCACAATTCTCTGTGACGCTTGTCATAACAATGTTCTATGTCTTTGTCAGAACAATGCTCCATGACCATTGTCATCACAATGTGCCATGCCCTTTTCATCACAATGCACCATGCACACTCTCTTCACAATAATCTATGAAACTAGTCAGTCCAATGCTCCATGCCACTGTCATCACAATGCTCCATGCCCTTGTCATCACAATGCTCCATGACCCCTGTCATCACAATGCTCCGTGACTCCAGTCATCACAATGCTTCATAACGTTTGTCATCACAATGGTCCATGTCCACGTCTTCAAAAGGCTCTGTGACCTTTGTAACCACAATGCTCCATGAACATTTCATCACAATTCTCTGTGAAACTTGTCATCACAATGCTCCATGTCTTCGTCAGAACAATGCTCCATGACCATTGTCATCAAAATGTGCCATGCGCATTTCATCACAACGGTCCACAACCTTGTCATTGCAATGCTCCATAAAACTTGTAAGCACAATGCTCCATGCCCTTGTCATCACAGTGTGACATTCCAACTGTCATCGCAATACTCCATGAAACTTATTAGACCAATGTTCCATGCCCTTGTCATCACAATGCTCCATGCCCTTGTTATCACAATGCTCCTTGACCCCTGTCATCACAGTGCTCCGTGACTCCAGTCATCACAATGCTTCATGACCTTTGTCATCACAATGGTCCATGCCCTCGTCATCAACAATCTCTGTGACCTTTTTAACCACAATGCTCCATGAACTTTTCATCACAATGCTCTTTGACCCTTGTCATCACAATGCTCTATGCCTTTCTCAGCACAATGCTCCATGACCCTTGTCATCACAATGCTCCATGCACTTTTCATCCCAATGCTACATGACACATATCATCACAATGCACCATGCGATTGTCATCACAGTGCTCCACAACATTGTCATCACAATGCTTCATAAAATTTGTCATCACAGTGCTCCATGCACTTCTCATCAAAATGCTCTCTCACCACTGATATCACAATGCTACATCACTATTTGTCACAATACTCCCTCACCCCTGTCATCACAATGTTCCATGACTCCTGTCATCACAATGCTACATGCACATATCATCACAAAGTTCGATGACCACTGACATCACAATGTTCCATAACACTTGTCATCAAAATGTTCCATGACACCTTTCATCAAATTGCTCCAAGACCCTGTCATCACAGTGCTCCCTGCCCTTCTCATCACAATGCTCATCGCCCTTGCCATCAAAATGCTCCATGACATTGTCATCACAAAGATCCATGACCCTTTGCATAACAATGCTCCATGTCATTGTCATCACAATGCTCCATGAACGCTCTCATCACATTGCTCCATGCCCTTGTCTTCACATAGCTCCATGACACATGTCATCAGAATGCTCCATGGCCTTCTCATCACAATGCTCCATGCCCTTGCCATCACAATGCTCCATTACAACTGTCATAACAATGCTCCATGACCCTTGCCATAACGATGTTCCATGGCCTTGTCAATACAAGGCTCCATGACCCTTCTCATCACAATGCTCCAATAACACTGTAATCTCAGTGCTCTATGCCCATTTTCATCTCAATGATCCATGAACCCTGTCATCACAATGCACCATGCCCATCATCATAATGCTTCATGCTATTGTCATAACAATGAAATCAAAATGCTCCATGACCTCTGTCATAACAATGCTCCAAACCCTTGTGATAACAATATTCTATAACATTTGTCATCACAATGCCCAATGATGCTCATCATCACAATTATCCATGGTCTTCTCATCACAATACTCCATGACCTTCGTCATCACAATGCTCAATACACTTGTCATCAACATGCTCCCTGACACTTGTTGTCTGTATGCTTCTTGAACCCTGTCATGACAAGGCTCCATGCCATTTTCATCACAATGATCCATGCCCTTTTCATCACAATGCTCCAAGTCCCATGTAATCACAATGGTCCATGCCAATGTCTTCACACACCTCAAAGACGCATGCCATCAGAAGGCTCCTTGGTCTTCTCCTCACAATGCTCCATGCCCTTGTCTTCACAATGTTCCAAGAGCCCTGTAATTACAATGATCCATGCCTATTTCATCAGTATGCTCCATGAGACTCTTCTTCACAAGGCTCCATGGTTTTATCATCACAATTCTCCAGTACATTGTCATCACAATGCTTCACGACCTTGTCATCAAAATTTTCAATGGCCTTTGAAATCATAATGCTCCCAGCCCTAATCATCACAATCCTCCATTACATTTGGTATCACAAAGCTCCATGCCATTGTCATCGCCATGGATCATGATATATGTCATAACAGTGCTCCCTGACACCTGTCTTCAAAATACTCCATGACCTTATCATCACAATGCTCCATGCCCTTGTCATCACAATGCACCATGCCCACTCTCATCACAATAATCTATGAAAATTGTCAGACCAATGCTCCATGACACTGTCATCACTATGCTCCATGCCCTTGTCATCACAATGCTCCATGACGCCTGTCATCACAATGCTCCGTGACTACAGTCATCACAATGCTTCATAACGTTTGTCATCACAATGGTCCATGCCCGCGTCATCACAAGGCTCTGTGATTTTTGTAACCACAATGCTCCATGAACTTTTCATCACAATTCTCTGAGAAACTTGTCATCACAATGCACCATGTCCTTGTCATCAAAATGCTCCATGACTGGTCAGCAGAAAACTCCATGACCCCTGGCATCACAATGCTAAATGTCATTGTCATCACAATGCTCCATGAACCCTCTCATAACTTTGCTCAATGCTCTTGTCATCACAAAGCTCCATGACACTTGTCATCACAATGCTCGATGCCCTTCTCATCACAATGCTCCATGCCTTTGTCATTACAATCCTGCATGACGAATGTATCATAGTGTTCCGTACCCTTGTCATCACAATGCTCCATGCGCACTCTCATCACAAAAATTCATGAAACATTTCAGACCAATGTTCCATGCCCTTCTCATCACAATGCTCCATTACTTCCGTCATAAAAATGCACCATGAACCCTGCCATCACAATGTTCCACGGCCTCGTCTTCACAAGGTTCCATGACACTTGTCATTACAATGCTGAAAAACACTGTAATCACAATGCTCCATGCCCTTCTCATCACAAAGCTCCATGACGCATGTCATCAGAATGTTCCATGGCCTTCTCATCACAATTATCCATGCCCTTGTCATCACAATGCTCCAAGACCCTTGTAAAAACAATGCTCCATGCCCCATTTCATCTCAATGCTCCATGAACCCTGTCATCACAGTGCACGATGCCCATCATCATAATACTTCAGTCTATTGTCATCACAATGAAATCAGTATTCTCCATGACCTCTGACATCATAATGCTGAAACCCTTGTGATCACAATGTTCCATAAAACTTATAATTACAGCACCCCTTGAGGCTCATCATCACAATTATCCATGGTCTTCTCATCACAATGCTCCATGATCTTTGTCATCACGATGCTCAATACACTTGTCATCACAATGCTCGCTGACACTTGTCGTCAGTATTCTCCTTGAACCCTGTCATGACAAGGCTCCATGCCTTTTTCATCACAATAATCCATGCCCTTTTCATCACAATGCTCCAAGATCCCTGTAATCACCATGCTTCATGGCCTTGTCATCAAAAAGCTCCATGAGGCATGTCATCAGACTGTTTCCTGGCATTCTCATCACAATGTGCCATGCCCTTGTCATCACAATGCTCCATGACCACTTTCCTCACAATAATCCATGAACATTTTCAGCCCAATGCTCCACGACCTTCTCATCACAATGCACCATGCCCACTCTCTTCACAATAATCTATGAAACTTGTCAGACCAATGCTCCATGCCACTGTCATCACAATGCTCCATGCCCTTGTCATCACAATGCTCCATGACCCCTGTCATCACAATGCTCCTTGACTCCAGTCATCACAATGCTTCATAACCTTTGTCATCACAGTGGTCCATGCCCGCGTCATCACAAGGCTCTGTGATCTTTGAAACCACAATGCTCCATGAACTTTTCATCACAATTCTCTGAGAAACTTGTCATCACAATGCTCCATGTATTTGTCAGAACAATGCTCCAAGACCATTGTCATCACAATGTGCCACGAACATTTCATCACAACGTTCTAAACTTTGTCATTGCAATGCTCCATAAACCTTGTAATCACAATAGTCTATGCACTTCTCATCAAAATGCTCTCTCACCAGAGATATCACAATGTTCCAATACTAGTCATCACAATACACCCTCACCCTTGTAATCACAATGTTCCATGACCCTGTCATCACAATGCTACATCCCCTTATCATCACAATGTTCCATGACCCTTGCCATCACAATATTCCATAAACCCTGTCATCAAAATGCTCCATGACCCATTCCATACCAAAGCTCCAAGACCCCTGACATCACAATGTTCTATAACCCCTGCCATCAAAATGTTCCATTATACTTTTTATCAAATTGCTGCATGAGCTGGTCATCAAAATGCTCCCTGTCCTTCTCATCAAAATGTTCCATGCCTTGTCATCACAAAGCTCCAAGACACTTGGCATCACAATGCTCCATGTGATTGTCATCACAATGCTCCTTGAACCCTCTCATCACATTGCTCCATGCCCTTGTCATCACACAGCTCCATGACACTTGTCATCACAATGCTCGATGAGCTTCTCATCACAATGCTCCATGACGCATGTCATCAGAATGTTCCATGGCCTTCTCATCACAATTATCCATGCCCTTGTCATCACAATGCTCCAAGACCCTTGTAAAAACAATGCTCCATGCCCCATTTCATCTCAATGCTCCATGAACCCTGTCATCACAGTGCACGATGCCCATCATCATAATACTTCAGTCTATTGTCATCACAATGAAATCAGTATTCTCCATGACCTCTGACATCATAATGCTGAAAACCCTTGTGATCACAATGTTCCATAAAACTTATAATTACAGCACCCCTTGAGGCTCATCATCACAATTATCCATGGTCTTCTCATCACAATGCTCCATGATCTTTGTCATCACGATGCTCAATACACTTGTCATCACAATGCTCGCTGACACTTGTCGTCAGTATTCTCCTTGAACCCTGTCATGACAAGGCTCCATGCCTTTTTCATCACAATAATCCATGCCCTTTTCATCACAATGCTCCAAGATCCCTGTAATCACCATGCTTCATGGCCTTGTCATCAAAAAGCTCCATGAGGCATGTCATCAGACTGTTTCCTGGCATTCTCATCACAATGTGCCATGCCCTTGTCATCACAATGCTCCATGACCACTTTCATCACAATAATCCATGAACATTTTCAGCCCAATGCTCCACGACCTTCTCATCACAATGCACCATGCCCACTCTCTTCACAATAATCTATGAAACTTGTCAGACCAATGCTCCATGCCACTGTCATCACAATGCTCCATGCCCTTGTCATCACAATGCTCCATGACCCCTGTCATCACAATGCTCCGTGACTCCAGTCATCACAATGCTTCATAACCTTTGTCATCACAGTGGTCCATGCCCGCGTCATCACAAGGCTCTGTGATCTTTGAAACCACAATGCTCCATGAACTTTTCATCACAATTCTCTGAGAAACTTGTCATCACAATGCTCCATGTATTTGTCAGAACAATGCTCCAAGACCATTGTCATCACAATGTGCCACGAACATTTCATCACAACGTTCTAAACTTTGTCATTGCAATGCTCCATAAACCTTGTAATCACAATAGTCTATGCACTTCTCATCAAAATGCTCTCTCACCAGAGATATCACAATGTTCCAATACTAGTCATCACAATACACCCTCACCCTTGTAATCACAATGTTCCATGACCCTGTCATCACAATGCTACATCCCCTTATCATCACAATGTTCCATGACCCTTGCCATCACAATATTCCATAAACCCTGTCATCAAAATGCTCCATGACCCATTCCATACCAAAGCTCCAAGACCCCTGACATCACAATGTTCTATAACCCCTGCCATCAAAATGTTCCATTATACTTTTTATCAAATTGCTGCATGAGCTGGTCATCAAAATGCTCCCTGCCCTTCTCATCAAAATGTTCCATGCCTTGTCATCACAAAGCTCCAAGACACTTGGCATCACAATGCTCCATGTGATTGTCATCACAATGCTCCTTGAACCCTCTCATCACATTGCTCCATGCCCTTGTCATCACACAGCTCCATGACACTTGTCATCACAATGCTCGATGAGCTTCTCATCACAATGCTCCATGCCTTGTCATTACAGTCCTGCATGACCCATGTATCACAGTGTTCCGTGCCCTTGTCTTCACAATGCTCCATGCCTACTCTCATCACAATAATCCATGAAACATTTCAGACCAAATTTCCATACCCTTTTCATCACAATTCTCCATTACCCCTGTCATAACAATGCACCCTGACAACTGCCATCACAATGTTCCACGGCCTAGTCATCACAAGGTTCCATGATACTTTTTATCACAATACTCAAGACCTCTGAAATCACAATGCTCCATGCGCTTGTCATCACAAAGCTCCATGACGCATGTCATCAGAATGTTCCATGGCCTTCTCATCAAAATGCTCCATGCCCTTGTCATCACAATGCTCCAAGTCCCTTGTAATCAAAATGCTCCATGCCCATTTTCATCTCAATGCTCCATGAAATCTGTCATCACAATGCTCCAAGACCCTTGTAATCACAATGCTCCATGCCCCTTTTCATCTTAGAGCTCCATGAACCCTGTCATCACAATGCACCATACCCATCATCATAATGCTTCACGCTGTTGTCATCACAATGAAATCAATATTCTGAATGACCTCTGTCATCATAATGCTCCAAACCCTTGTGATCACAATGTTGCATAACACATATCATCACAACACCCCATGACGCTCATCATCACAATTATCCATGGACTTCTCATCACAATGCTCCATGATCTTGTCATCACAATTCTCAATACATTTGTCATCACAAATGCTCCCTGACACTTGTCGTCAGTATGCTCCTTGAACCCTGTCATGACAAGTTTCCATGCCTTTTTCATCACAATGATCCATGACCATTTCATCATAATCCTCCAAGGTCCCTGTAATCACAATGCTCCATGCCCTTGTCATCACAAAACTCCATGACGCATGTCATCAGAATGCTCCATGACATTCTCATCACAATGCTCTATGCCCTAGTCATCACAATGCTCCTAGACCCCTGTAAGCACAATGCTCCATGCCCCTTTTCATCAGAATGCTCCATGAGACTTGCCATCACAAGTCTCCATGGTCTTTTCTTCACAATGTTCCAGGACCTTTTCATCACCATGATCCATTCCCTTGTCATCACAATTCTTCATGATCCCTGTCATCACAGTAATCCATGAACATTTTCAGCCCTGTGCTCCACGACCTTCTCTTCACAATGCTCCATTGCCAATATCATCACAATGCACCATGACCACAGTCATCACAACACTCCATGACACCTGACAAAACAATGATCCGGGATTCTTGTCTTCACAATGCTCCGTTCCCTTGTCGTCACAATGTTCCATGACACCTGTAATCACAACTCTCCATGAACATTTTCAGCCCAGTGCTCCATGACCCTTGTCATCACAATGATCTATGCCCTTGTCATCCCAATGCTCCATGACCCCTGTATTCACAATGCTCCTTGACGCTTGTCATCACAGTGCTCCATGACACATGTCATAACAATGCTCCATGCCTTTGTCAGCAAAATGCTACATGACCTTGTCATTACAATGCTCTATGCGCTTGTCATCACAATACTCCATTTCCATTGTCATCACAATCCTCCATGAACATTGGGATCACATTGCTTCATGCCCTTCTCATCAGAATGCTCCATGCTCCTTGAAATCAAAATGATCCATGACCTCTGTCATCACAATGCTCCAAACACTTGTGATCACAATGTTCCATAACACTTGTCTTCACAACGCTCCATGATGCCTGTCATCACAATGCCCCATGCCGTTTTCATCACAATGCTCCATGCCATTGTCATCAAAATACTCCACAAGCTTTTCATCAGAATGCTCCATGACGCTTGTCATCACAATTCTCCATGCACTTCTCAGCACAATGCTCACTGACGCTTGTCATCACAATGCTCCAAGCCATTGTCATCACAAAGCTCCATTACCTTTGTCCTCAGAATCTTCCATGACACTTGCCATGACAATTCTCCATGACATCAACATCATAATGGGCCATTACATATGTGATCACAATGCTCCCTGACACCTGTCTTCACAATACTGCATGACCTGGTCATCACCATGCTCCATGCCCTTGTCATCACAATGCACCATTCCAACTGTCATCGCAACAATCCTTGAAACTTATTAGACTAATGTTCCATGCCCTTGTCATCACAATGCTCCATACCCTTGTTATCATAATGCTCCATGACCCCTGTCATCACAATGCTCCGTGACTCCAGTCATCACAATGCTTCATGACCTTTGTCATCACAGTGGTCCATGCCCTCATCATCAACAGTCTCTGTGACCATTTTAACCACAATGCTCCATGAACTTTTCATCACAATGCACTTTGACCCTTGTCATCACAATGCTCTATGCCTTTCTCAGCACAATGCTCCATGACCCTTGTTATCACAATGCTCCATGCGCTTGTCAGCACAATGCTCCATGACGCATGTCATCACAATGCACCATGCGCTTTTCATCACAGTGCTCCACAACCTTGTCATCACAATGCTCCATAAAATTTGTAGTCACAATGCTCCATGCACTTCTCATCAAATGCTCTCTCACCACTGATATCACAATTCTACATCATTATTTGTCAGAGTACTCTCTCACCCCTGTCAACACAATGATCCATGACTCCTGTCATCACAGTGCTACATGCACTTATCATCAAAATGTTCGTTGAACCCTGACATCACAATGTTCCATAACACCTGTCATCAAAATATTCCATGACACTTTTCATCAAATTGCTCCATGACCCTGTCATCAGAATAATCCCTGCCCTCCTCATCACAATGCACAACGCGGTTGCCATCAAAATGCTCCATGACCTTTGTCATCACAAAGATCCATGACCCTTGGCATCACAATGCTCCATGTCATTGTCATCACAATGCTCTATGAACGCTCTCATCACATTGCTCCATGCCCTTGTCTTCACATAGCTGCATGACACATGTCATCAGAATGCTCCATGGCCTTCTCATCACAATGCTCCATGCCCTTGCCATCACAATGCTCCATTACACCTGTCATAACAATGCTCCATGACCCCTGAAATCACGATGTTCCATGGCCTTGTCATCACAGGCTCCATGACCCTTCTCATCACAATGCTCCAAGAACACTGTAATCACAATGCTCTATGCCCCTTTTCATCTCAATGATCCATGAACACTGTCATCACAATGCACCATGCCCATCATCATAATGCTTCATGCTATTGTCATAACAATGAAATCAAAATATTCCATGACCTCTGTCATAACAATGCTCCAAACCCTTGTGATCTCAATATTCCATAACACTTGTCATCAAAATGCCCCATGACGCTCGTCATCACAATCAACCATGGCCTTCTCATCACATGCGCCATGAC
Source organism: Mesoplodon densirostris (assembly GCF_025265405.1). Classification (NCBI taxonomy): domain Eukaryota; kingdom Metazoa; phylum Chordata; class Mammalia; order Artiodactyla; family Ziphiidae; genus Mesoplodon; species Mesoplodon densirostris. The sequence continues at coordinate 5,166,542 of NW_026778197.1, read as the reverse complement.
CTTCGTCATCACAATGCTCAATACACTTGTCATCAAACTGCTCCCTGACACTTGTTGTCTGTATGCTCCTTGAACCCTGCCATGACAAGGCTCCATGCCATTTTCATCACAATGCTCCAAGGCCCCTGTAATCACAATGATCCATGCCCTTGTCATCACAAAGCTCAATGACGCATGACATCAGAGTGCTCCTTGGCCTTCTTCTCACAATGCTACATGCCCTTGTCTTCACAATGTTCCAAGACCCCTGTAATCACAATGCTCCATGCCCCTGTTCATCAGTATGCACCATGATACTTGTCATCACAAGGCTCCATTGTTTTGTCATCACAATGCTCCATGCCCTTGTCATTACAATGCACAATTCCCACTCTCATCACAATAATCTATGCAACTTGTCAGACCAATGCTCCATGCCACTGTCATCAAAATGTTCCATGCCCTTGTCATCACAATGTTCCATGACCCCTGTCATCACAATGCTCGATGACTCCAGTCATCACAATGCTTCATAACGTTTTTCATCACTATGGTCCATCCCGCATCATCACAAGGCTCTGTGACCTTTGTAACCACAATTCTCCATGAACTTTTCAACACAATTGTCTGTGAAACTTGTCATCACAATGCTTCATGTCTTTGTCAGAACAATGCTCCATGACCACTGTCATCACAATGTGCCATGTGCATTTCATCACAACGGTCCACAACCTTGTCATTGCAATACGCCATAAACCTAGTAAGCACAATGGTCCATGCACTTCTCATCAAAATGCTCTCTCACCAGAGATATCACAATGTTCCATCACTAGTCATCACAATACTCCCTCACCCTTGTAATCACAATATTCCATGACGCTGTCATCACAATGCTACATCCCCTTATAATCACAGTGTTCCATGACCCCTGCCATCACAATGTTCCATAACCCCTGTCAACAAAATGCTCCATGACCCATTCCATCCCAAAGCTCCAAGACCCCTGACATCACAATGTTCTATAACCCCTGCCATCAAAATATTCCATTACACTTTTTATCAAATTGCTGCATGACCCGGTCATCAAAATGCTCCCTGCCATTCTCACCACAATGCACCATGCCTTTGTCATCAAAATGCTCCTTGACCTTTGTCATCACAAAGCTCCAAGACACTTGGCATCACAATGCTCCATGTGATTGTCATCACAATGCTCCTTGAACCCTCTCATCACATTGCTCCATGCCCTTGTCATCACACAGCTCCATGACACTTGTCATCACAATGCTCGATGAGCTTCTCATCACAATGCTCCATGCCTTGTCATTACAGTCCTGCATGACCCATGTATCACAGTGTTCCGTGCCCTTGTCTTCACAATGCTCCATGCCTACTCTCATCACAATAATCCATGAAACATTTCAGACCAAATTTCCATACCCTTTTCATCACAATTCTCCATTACCCCTGTCATAACAATGCACCCTGACAACTGCCATCACAATGTTCCACGGCCTAGTCATCACAAGGTTCCATGATACTTTTTATCACAATACTCAAGACCTCTGAAATCACAATGCTCCATGCGCTTGTCATCACAAAGCTCCATGACGCATGTCATCAGAATGTTCCATGGCCTTCTCATCAAAATGCTCCATGCCCTTGTCATCACAATGCTCCAAGTCCCTTGTAATCAAAATGCTCCATGCCCATTTTCATCTCAATGCTCCATGAAATCTGTCATCACAATGCTCCAAGACCCTTGTAATCACAATGCTCCATGCCCCTTTTCATCTTAGAGCTCCATGAACCCTGTCATCACAATGCACCATACCCATCATCATAATGCTTCACGCTGTTGTCATCACAATGAAATCAATATTCTGAATGACCTCTGTCATCATAATGCTCCAAACCCTTGTGATCACAATGTTGCATAACACATATCATCACAACACCCCATGACGCTCATCATCACAATTATCCATGGACTTCTCATCACAATGCTCCATGATCTTGTCATCACAATTCTCAATACATTTGTCATCACAAATGCTCCCTGACACTTGTCGTCAGTATGCTCCTTGAACCCTGTCATGACAAGTTTCCATGCCTTTTTCATCACAATGATCCATGACCATTTCATCATAATCCTCCAAGGTCCCTGTAATCACAATGCTCCATGCCCTTGTCATCACAAAACTCCATGACGCATGTCATCAGAATGCTCCATGACATTCTCATCACAATGCTCTATGCCCTAGTCATCACAATGCTCCTAGACCCCTGTAAGCACAATGCTCCATGCCCCTTTTCATCAGAATGCTCCATGAGACTTGCCATCACAAGTCTCCATGGTCTTTTCTTCACAATGTTCCAGGACCTTTTCATCACCATGATCCATTCCCTTGTCATCACAATTCTTCATGATCCCTGTCATCACAGTAATCCATGAACATTTTCAGCCCTGTGCTCCACGACCTTCTCTTCACAATGCTCCATTGCCAATATCATCACAATGCACCATGACCACAGTCATCACAACACTCCATGACACCTGACAAAACAATGATCCGGGATTCTTGTCTTCACAATGCTCCGTTCCCTTGTCGTCACAATGTTCCATGACACCTGTAATCACAACTCTCCATGAACATTTTCAGCCCAGTGCTCCATGACCCTTGTCATCACAATGATCTATGCCCTTGTCATCCCAATGCTCCATGACCCCTGTATTCACAATGCTCCTTGACGCTTGTCATCACAGTGCTCCATGACACATGTCATAACAATGCTCCATGCCTTTGTCAGCAAAATGCTACATGACCTTGTCATTACAATGCTCTATGCGCTTGTCATCACAATACTCCATTTCCATTGTCATCACAATCCTCCATGAACATTGGGATCACATTGCTTCATGCCCTTCTCATCAGAATGCTCCATGCTCCTTGAAATCAAAATGATCCATGACCTCTGTCATCACAATGCTCCAAACACTTGTGATCACAATGTTCCATAACACTTGTCTTCACAACGCTCCATGATGCCTGTCATCACAATGCCCCATGCCGTTTTCATCACAATGCTCCATGCCATTGTCATCAAAATACTCCACAAGCTTTTCATCAGAATGCTCCATGACGCTTGTCATCACAATTCTCCATGCACTTCTCAGCACAATGCTCACTGACGCTTGTCATCACAATGCTCCAAGCCATTGTCATCACAAAGCTCCATTACCTTTGTCCTCAGAATCTTCCATGACACTTGCCATGACAATTCTCCATGACATCAACATCATAATGGGCCATTACATATGTGATCACAATGCTCCCTGACACCTGTCTTCACAATACTGCATGACCTGGTCATCACCATGCTCCATGCCCTTGTCATCACAATGCACCATTCCAACTGTCATCGCAACAATCCTTGAAACTTATTAGACTAATGTTCCATGCCCTTGTCATCACAATGCTCCATACCCTTGTTATCATAATGCTCCATGACCCCTGTCATCACAATGCTCCGTGACTCCAGTCATCACAATGCTTCATGACCTTTGTCATCACAGTGGTCCATGCCCTCATCATCAACAGTCTCTGTGACCATTTTAACCACAATGCTCCATGAACTTTTCATCACAATGCACTTTGACCCTTGTCATCACAATGCTCTATGCCTTTCTCAGCACAATGCTCCATGACCCTTGTTATCACAATGCTCCATGCGCTTGTCAGCACAATGCTCCATGACGCATGTCATCACAATGCACCATGCGCTTTTCATCACAGTGCTCCACAACCTTGTCATCACAATGCTCCATAAAATTTGTAGTCACAATGCTCCATGCACTTCTCATCAAATGCTCTCTCACCACTGATATCACAATTCTACATCATTATTTGTCAGAGTACTCTCTCACCCCTGTCAACACAATGATCCATGACTCCTGTCATCACAGTGCTACATGCACTTATCATCAAAATGTTCGTTGAACCCTGACATCACAATGTTCCATAACACCTGTCATCAAAATATTCCATGACACTTTTCATCAAATTGCTCCATGACCCTGTCATCAGAATAATCCCTGCCCTCCTCATCACAATGCACAACGCGGTTGCCATCAAAATGCTCCATGACCTTTGTCATCACAAAGATCCATGACCCTTGGCATCACAATGCTCCATGTCATTGTCATCACAATGCTCTATGAACGCTCTCATCACATTGCTCCATGCCCTTGTCTTCACATAGCTGCATGACACATGTCATCAGAATGCTCCATGGCCTTCTCATCACAATGCTCCATGCCCTTGCCATCACAATGCTCCATTACACCTGTCATAACAATGCTCCATGACCCCTGAAATCACGATGTTCCATGGCCTTGTCATCACAGGCTCCATGACCCTTCTCATCACAATGCTCCAAGAACACTGTAATCACAATGCTCTATGCCCCTTTTCATCTCAATGATCCATGAACACTGTCATCACAATGCACCATGCCCATCATCATAATGCTTCATGCTATTGTCATAACAATGAAATCAAAATATTCCATGACCTCTGTCATAACAATGCTCCAAACCCTTGTGATCTCAATATTCCATAACACTTGTCATCAAAATGCCCCATGACGCTCGTCATCACAATCAACCATGGCCTTCTCATCACATGCGCCATGACCTTCGTCATCACAATGCTCAATACACTTGTCATCAAACTGCTCCCTGACACTTGTTGTCTGTATGCTCCTTGAACCCTGCCATGACAAGGCTCCATGCCATTTTCATCACAATGCTCCAAGGCCCCTGTAATCACAATGATCCATGCCCTTGTCATCACAAAGCTCAATGACGCATGACATCAGAGTGCTCCTTGGCCTTCTTCTCACAATGCTACATGCCCTTGTCTTCACAATGTTCCAAGACCCCTGTAATCACAATGCTCCATGCCCCTGTTCATCAGTATGCACCATGATACTTGTCATCACAAGGCTCCATTGTTTTGTCATCACAATGCTCCATGCCCTTGTCATTACAATGCACAATTCCCACTCTCATCACAATAATCTATGCAACTTGTCAGACCAATGCTCCATGCCACTGTCATCAAAATGTTCCATGCCCTTGTCATCACAATGTTCCATGACCCCTGTCATCACAATGCTCGATGACTCCAGTCATCACAATGCTTCATAACGTTTTTCATCACTATGGTCCATCCCGCATCATCACAAGGCTCTGTGACCTTTGTAACCACAATTCTCCATGAACTTTTCAACACAATTGTCTGTGAAACTTGTCATCACAATGCTTCATGTCTTTGTCAGAACAATGCTCCATGACCACTGTCATCACAATGTGCCATGTGCATTTCATCACAACGGTCCACAACCTTGTCATTGCAATACGCCATAAACCTAGTAAGCACAATGGTCCATGCACTTCTCATCAAAATGCTCTCTCACCAGAGATATCACAATGTTCCATCACTAGTCATCACAATACTCCCTCACCCTTGTAATCACAATATTCCATGACGCTGTCATCACAATGCTACATCCCCTTATAATCACAGTGTTCCATGACCCCTGCCATCACAATGTTCCATAACCCCTGTCAACAAAATGCTCCATGACCCATTCCATCCCAAAGCTCCAAGACCCCTGACATCACAATGTTCTATAACCCCTGCCATCAAAATATTCCATTACACTTTTTATCAAATTGCTGCATGACCCGGTCATCAAAATGCTCCCTGCCATTCTCACCACAATGCACCATGCCTTTGTCATCAAAATGCTCCATGACCTTTGTCATCACAAAGCTCCAAGACACTTGGAATCACAATGCTCCATGTCATTGACATCACAATGCTCCATGATCCCTCTCATCACATTGCTCCATGCCCTTGTCATCACAAAGCTCCATGACACTTGTCATCACAATGCTCGATGCCCTTCTCATCACAATGCTCCATGTCATTGTTATTACAGTCCTGCATGACCCATGTATCATAGTGTCCCGTGCCTTGGTCATCACAATGCTCCCTGCCCATTCTCATCACAATAATCCATGAAACAGTTCAGACCAAAGTTCCATATCCTTTTCATCACAATGCTCCATTACCCCTGTCATAACAATGCAAAATGACCCCTGCCATCACAATGTTCCACGGCCTAGTCATCACAAGGTTCCATGATACTTCTCATCACAATGCTCAAGACCCCTGAAATCACAGTGCTCCATGCTCTTGTCATCCCAATGCGCCATGACCCCTGTATTCACAATGCTCCTTGACGCTTGTCATCACAGTGCTCCACGACACATGTCTTCACAATGCTTCATGCCCTTGTCAGCAAAATTCTACATGACCTTGTCATTACAATCCTCTATGCGCATGTCATCACAGTACTCCATTTCCATTGTCATCATAATCCTCCATGAACTTGGGTATCACATTTCTTCATGCCCTTCTTATCACAATACTCCATGCCCCTTGAAATAAAAATGATCCATGACCTGTGTCATCACAATGCTCCAAACCCTTGTGATCACAATGTTCCATAACACTGGTCATCACAACGCTCCATGATGCCTGTCATCACAATACTCCTTGCCCTTTTCATCACAATGCTCCATGACCTTTGTCATCACAATTCTCAATACACTTGTCATCACAATGCTCCCTGACACTTGTCGTCAGAATGCTCCTTGAACACTGTCATGAAAAGGCTCCATGCCTTTTTCATCACAATGCCCCATGCCGTTTTCATCACAATGCTCCATGCCATTGTCATCAGAATACTGCACAAGCTTGTCATCAGAATGCTCCATGACCCTTGTCATCACAATTCTCCATGCACTTGTCAGCACAATGCTCCCTGACCCTTGTCATCACAATGCTCCATGCCCTTGTCATCACAATGTGCAATTCCAGCTGTCATCGCAATACTCCATGAAAGTTATTAGACCAATGTTCCATGCCCTTGTCATCACAATGCTCCATGCCATTGTTATCACAGTGCTCCATGTCCCCTGTCATCACAATGCTCCGTGACTCCAGTCATCACAATGCTTCATGACATTTGTCATCACAATGGTCGATGCCCTCATCATCAACAGTCTCTGTGACTTTTTAACCACAATGCTCCATGAATTTTTCATCACAATGCTCTTTGTCCCTTGTCATCACAATGCTCCATGCACTTGTCAGCACAATGCTCCATGACACATGTCATCACAATGCACCATGCGCTTGTCATTACAGTGCTCCACAATCTTGTCATCACAATGCTCCTTAAAATTTGTCATCACAATGCTCCTTGCACTTCTCATCAAAATGCTCTCTCACCACTGATATCACAATTCTAAATCACTATTTGTCACAATACTCCCACACCGCTGTCATCACAATGTTCCATGACTCCTGTCATCACAATGCTACATGCACTTATCATCAAAATGTTCAATGACCCCTGACATCACAATGTTCCATAACACCTGTCATCAAAATGTTCCATGACACTTTTCATCAAATTGCTCCATGACCCTGTTATCAGAATGCTCCCTGCCCTTCTCATCAAAATGCACAATGCCCTTGCCATCAAAATGCTCCATGACCTTTGTCATCACAAAGATCCTTGACCCTTGGCATCACAGTGCTCCATGTCATTTTCTTCACAATGCTCCATGAACGCTCTCATCACATTGCTCCATGCCCTTGTCTTCACAGAGCTCCATGTCACATGTCATAAGAATGCTCTATGGACATCTCATCACAATGCGCCATGCCCTTGCCATCACGATATTCCATGGCCTTGTCATCACAAAGCTCCATGACCCTTCTCATCACAATGCTCCAAGAACCCTGTAATCACAATGTTCTATGCCCATTTTCATCTCAATGATCCATGAACCCTGTGATCACAATGCACCATGCCCATCATCATAATGCTTCATGCTATTGTCATCCCAATGAAATCAAAATGCTCCATGACCTCTGTCATAACAATGCTCCAAACCCTTGTGATCACAATATTCTATAACACTTGTCATCACAATGCCCCATGACGCTCATCATCACAATTATCCATGGTCTTCTCATCACAATGCTCCATGACCTTGTCATCACAAAGCTCCATGACACTTGTCATCACAATGCTCGATGCCCTTCTCATCACAATGCTCCATGCCATTGTCATTAAAATCCTGCATGACACATGTATCACAGTGTTCCTTGCCCTTGTCATCATAATGCTCCATGCCCACTCTCATCACAATAATTCATGAAACATTTCACACCAATGTTCCATGACCTTCTCATCAAAATGCTCCATTACCCCTGTCATAACAATGCACCATGACCCTTGCCATCACAGTGTTCCACGGCCTAGTCATCACAAGATTCCATGACACTTGTCATCACAATGCTGAAGACCACTGTAATCACAATGCTCCATGCACTTTTCATCACAAAGCTCCATGACGCATGTCTTCAGAATGTTGCATGGCATTCTCATCACAATGCTCCATGCCCTTGTCATCACAATGCTCCACGCCCTTGTTATCACAATGTTCCAAGACCCCTGTAATCAGAATGCTCCATGCCCGTTTACATCATTATGCTCCATGAGACCTGTCATCACAAGGCTCCATGGATTTCTCAACACAATGCTCCAGGAAATTGTCATGACAATGCTTCACGACATTGTCATGGGAATTCTCAACGGCCCTTGTCATCATAATGCTCCTTGCCCTCGTCATCACAATACTCCATTATATTTGTCATCACAATACTCCCTTACATTTGGAATCACAATGCTACATGCCATTGTCATCGCAATGGACCATGACATATGTCATCACAATGCTCCCTGACACCTGTCTTCACAATAATCCATGCCCTTGTCATCACAATGCTCCATGCCCTTGTCATCACAATGCACCATGTCCACTGTCATCACAATAATCTGTGAAACCTTTCAGACGAATGCTCCATGACCCTGTCATCACAATGCTCCATGCCCTTGTCATCACAAAGCTCCATGACGCATGTGATCAGAATGTTCCATGGCCTTCACATCACAATGCTCCATACCGTAGTCATCATAATGCTCTAAGACCCCTGTAAACACAATGCTCCATGCCACTTTTCATCTCAATGCTCCATGAATCCTGTCATCACAATGCACCATGCCCATCATCATAATGCTTCAGGCTATTGTCATCACAATGAAATCAATATTCTCCATGACCTCTGTCATCATAATGCTCCAAACCCTTGTGATCACAATGTTCCATAACACGTATCATCACAACACCCCATGACGCACATCATCACAATTATCCATGGCCTTCTCATCACAATGCTCCATGAACTTTGTCATCACAATGCTCAATACACTTGTCATCACAATGCTCCCTGACACTTGTCGTCAGTATGCTCCTTGAACCCTGTCATGACAAGGCTCCATGCCTTTTTCATCACAATAATCCATGCCCTTTTCATCACAATGCTCCAAGATCCCTGTAATCACAATGCTCCAAGCCCTTGTCATCAAGAACTCCATAACGCATGTCATCAGAATGCTTCATGGCCTTCTCATCACAATGCTCCATTCCCTTCTCATCACAGTCCACCAAGACCCCTGTAATCACAATGCTCCATGCCCCTTTTCATCAGAATGCTCCATGAGACTTGTCATCTCAAGTCTCCATGGTCTTCTCATCACAATGCTCCACGACCTTGTCATCACCATGCTCCGTTCCGTTGTCATCAGAATGCTCCATGGCCCCTGTCATCACAATAATCCATGAATACTTTCAGTCCAATGCTCCACGACTTTCTCATCACAATGCTCCATGGCCAATATCATCACAATGCTCCATGACCACTGTCATCACAACACTCCATGACACCTGACAACAAAATGATACAGGACTCTTGTCATCACAATGCTCCATTCCCTAGTCATCACAATGTTCCATGACCCCTGTCATCACAACACTTTATGAACATATTCAGCACAGTGCTCCATGACCCATGTCATCACAATGATCCATGACCTTGTCATCCCAATGCTCCATGACCCATGTATTCACAATGCTCTGTGACGCTTGTCATCACAGTGCTCCATGACACATGTCATCACAATGCTCCATGCCATTGTCTGCAAAATGGTACATGAACTTGTCATTACAATGCTCTATGCGCTTGTCATCACAATACTCCATTAACATTGTCATCACAATCCTCCATGAACCTTGGGATCACATTGATCCATGCCCTGGTCATCACACTGCTCCATGCTCCTTGAAATCAAAATGATCCATGACCTCTGTCATCACAATGCTCCAAACACTTGTGATCACAGTGTTCCATAACACTTGTTATCACAACGCTCCATGATGCCTGTCATCACAATACTCCATGCCGTTTTCATCACAATGCTCCATGACCTTTGTCATCACAATTCTCAATACACTTGTCATCAAAATGCTCCCTGACATTTGTCATCAGAATGCTCCTTGAAACCTGTCACGAAAAGGCTCTATGGTTTTTCATCACAGTGCCCCATGCCATTTTCATCCCAATGTTCCATGCCATTGTCATCAAAATACTCCTCAAGCTTGTCATCAGAATGCTCCATGACCCTTGTCATCACAATTCTCCATGCACTTGTCAGCACAATGCTCCCTGACCCTTGTCATCACAATGCTCCAAGCCATTGTCTTCACAATGCACCATTACCTTTGTCATCAGAATCCTCCATGACACTTGGCATCACAATGCTCCATGCCATTGTCATCACAATGGGCCATAACATATGTCATCACCATGCTCCCTGACACCTGTCTTCACAATACTGCATGACCTGGTCATTACTACGCTCCATGCCCTTTTCATCACTATGCGCCATTCCAACTGTCATCGCAATAATCCATGAAACATATTAGACCAATGCTCCATGCCCTTGTCATCACAGTGCTCCATGCCCTTGTTCTCACAATGTTCCAAGACCCCTGTAATCAGAATGCTCCATGCCCCTTTTCATCAGTATGCTCCATGAGACTTGTCATCACAAGGCTCCATGGTTTTCTCATCACAGTGCTCCAGGAACTTGTCATCACATTGCTTCACGACCTTATCATGAAACTCTCAATGGCCCTTGTCATCATAATGCTCCAAGCCCTAGTCATCACAATGCTCCATTATATTTGTCATCACAATCCTCCATTACATTTGGCATCACAATGCTCCATGCCATTGTCATCGCAATGGACCATGACATATGTCATCACAATGCTCCCTGACACCTGTCTTCACAATAATCCATGACCTTGTCATCACAATGCACCATGTACACTGTCATGACAATAATCTATGAAACTTGTCAGACCAATGCTCCATGACCCTTTCATCACATTGCTCCATGCCCTTGTCATCACAATGCTTCATGACCCCTGTCATCACAATGCTCCTTGACTCCAGTCATCACAATGCTTCATAACATTTGTCATCACAACGGTACATGCCCGCATCATCACAATGCTCTGTGACCTATGTAACCACAATGCTCCATGAACTTTTAATCACAATGTTCCGTGACACTTGTCATCACAATGCTCCATGCCTTTGTCAGAACAAGGCTCCATGACCCCTGTCATCAGAATGCTCCGTGACCCCAGTCATCACAATGCTTCATAACGTTTCTCAACACAACGGTCCATGCCCGCGTCATCGCAAATCTCTGTGACCTTTGTAACCACAATGCTCCATGAATTTTTGATCACAATGCTCCATGACCCTTGTCATCACAATGTGCCATGCGCTTTTCATCACAATGATCCACAACCTTGTCATCGCTATGCTCCATAAACCTTGTAATCACAATGCTCCATGCACTTCTCATCCAAATGCTCTCTCACATGAGATATCACAATGTTCCATCACTAGTCATCACAATCCTCCCTCACCCCTGTTATCGCAATGTTCCATGACCCCTGTCATCACAGTGCTACATCCCCTTATCAGCACAATGTTCCATGAACCCTGACATCACAATTTTCCATAACCCCTGTCATCAAAATGCTCCATGACCCTTTTCATCCCAAAGCTCCATGACCCCTGGCATCACAATGTTCTATAACGTCTGTCATCAAAATGTTCCATGACACTTTTCATCAAATTACTACATGACCCTGTCATCAAAAGGCTCCCTGCCCTTCTCATCACAATGCACCACACCCTTGTCATCAAAATGCTTCATGACCATTGTCATCACAAAGCTCCATGACCCTTGGCATCACAATGCTCCATGTCATTGACATCACAACGCTCCATGAACACTCTCATCACATTGCTCCATGCCCTTGTCATCACAAAGCTCCATGACACTTATCATCACAATGCTCGATGCCCTTCTCATCACAATGCTCGATGCTCTTGTCATTACAATCCTCCATGACCCATGTATCACAGTGCACCGTGCCCTTGTCATCAAAATGCTCCATGCCCACTCTCATCACAATAATCCATGAAACATTTCAGACCAATGCACAATGCCCTTCTCATTACAATGCTCCATTACCTCTGTCATAACAATGCTCCATGACCCCTGCCATCAAAATGTTCCAGGGCCTTGTCATCACAAGGCTTCATGACCCTTGTCATCACAATGCCCCAAGACCCATGTAATCACAATGCTCCATGCCCTTGTCATCACAAAGCTCCATGACGCATGTCATTCGAATGTTCCATGGCCTTCTCCTCACAATGCTCCATGCCCTTGTCATCACAATACTCCAAGACCCCTGTAATCACAGTGCTCCATGCCCCTTTTCAACAGAATGCTCCATGAGACTTGTCATCACATGTCTCCATTGTCATCTCATCACAATGCTCCAAGACCTTGTCATCACCATGCTCCATTCCCTTGTCATCACAATGCTCCATGACCCATGTCATCACAATACTCCATGAACATTTTCAGCCCAATGCTCCATGACCTTCTCATGACAGTGCTCCATGACCAATATCATCACAATGCTCCATGACCACTGTCATCACAACACTCCATAACACCTGACAACACAATGATCCGGGACTCTTGTAATCACAATGCTCCAAGACCCCTGTCATCACATACTCCATGAACATTTTCAGCCCAGTGTTGCATGCTCCTCTTCATCACAATGCTCCATGAACCCTGTCATCACAATGAACCATGCCCATCATCATAATGCTTCAGGCTATTGTCATCACAATGAAATCAAAATGCTCCATGAGCTCTGTCATCACAATGCTCCAAACCCTGGTGATCACAATGTTGCATAACACTTATCATCACAAAACCCCATGACGCTAATCATCACTATTATCCATGGTCTTCTCATCACAAGGCTCCATGACCTTTGTCATCACAATTCTCAATACTCTTTTCATCACAATGCTCCCTGACACTTGTCGTCAGTATGCTCCATGAACTCTGTCATGACAAGGCTCCATGCCTTTTTCATCACAATGATCCATGCCCTTTTCATCACAGTGCTCCAAGACCACTGTAATCATAATGCTCCTTGCCCTTGTCATCACAAAGCTCCATGATGCATATCATCAGAATGTTCCATGCACTTCTCATCACAATGCTCCATGCCCTTGTCATCACAATGCTCCAAGACCCCTGTAATCACAATGCTCCATGCCCCTTTTCATCTCAATGCTCCATGAACACTGTCATAACAATGCACCATGCCCATCATCATAATGCTTCAGGCTATTGTCATCACAGTGAAATCAAAATGCTCCATGACCTCTGTCATCACAATGCTCCAAACCCTGGTGATCACAATGTTGCAAAACACTTATCATCACAACACCCCATGACGCTCATCATCACAATTATCCATGGTCTTCTCATCACAATGCTCCATGACCTTTGTGATCACAATTCTCAATACACTTGTCATCACAATGCTCCTTGACACTTGTCGTCAGAATGCACCTTGAACCCTGTGACGAAAAGGCTCCATGCCTTTTTCATCACAAAGCCCCATGCTGTTTTCATCCCAATGTTCCATGCCATTGTCATCAAAATACTACACAAGCTTGTCATCAGAGTGCTCCATGACCCTTGTCATCACAATTCTCCATGCACTTGTCAGCACAATGCTCCCTGACCCTTGTCATCACAATGATCCAAGCCATTGTCATCACAATGCTCCATTACCTTTGTCATTAGAATCCCCCATGACACTTGGAATCACAATGCTCCAAGCCATTGTCATCACAATGGGCCATTACATATGTAATCACAATGCTCCCTGACACCTCTCTTCACAATACTGTATGAACTGGTCATCAGAATGCTCCATGCTCTTGTCTTCATAATGTGCCATTCCAACTGTCATCACAATAATCCATGAAACTTATTAGACCAATGCTCCATGCCCTTGTCATCACATTGCTCCATGCTCTTGTTATCACAATGTTCCAAGACCCCTGTAATCAGAATGCCCCATGCCCTTTTCATCAGTATGCTCCATGAGACTTGTCATCGCAAGGCTCCATGGTTTTCTCATCACAATGCTCCAGGACATGGACATCATAATGGTTCACGACATTGTCATGAAAATTCTCAATGGCCCTTGTCTTCATAATGCTCCAAGCCCTAGTCATCACAGTGCTCCATTATATTTGTCATCACAATCCTCCCTTGCATTTGGCATCACTATGCTATATGCTATTGTCATCGCAATGGACCATGACATATTTCATCACAATGCCCCCTGACACCTGTCTTCACAATACTCCATGCCCTTGTCATCACAATGCTCTATGCCCTTGTCATCACAATGCACCATGTCCACTGTCATCACAATAATCTATGAAACTTGTCAGACCAATGCTCCATGCCCCTGTCATAACTATGCTCCATGCCCTTGTCATCACAATGCTCCATGACCCCTGTCATCACAATACTCCATGAACATTTTCAACCCAGTGCTCCATGACCCTTGTCATCACAATGATCCATGCACTTGTCATCCCAATGTTCCATGACGCTTGTAATCACAGTGCTCCATGACATCTGTCATCACAATGCTCCATGCCTTTGTCAGCAAAATGCTACATGACCTTGTCATTACAATGCTCTATGTGCATGTCATCACAATACTCCATTACCATTGTCATCACAATCCTCCAGGAACCTTGGGATCACATTGCTTCAGGCCCTTGTCATCACAATGCTCCATGCTCCTTGAAATCAAAATGATCTATGACCTCTGTCATCACAATGCTCCAAACCCTTGTGATCACAATGTTCAATAACACTTGTCCTCACAACGCTCCATGATGCCTGTCATCACAATACTCCATGCCCTTTTCATCACAATGCTCCATGAACTTTTTCATCACAATTCTCCATACACTTGTCATCAAAATGCTCCCTGACACTTGTCGTCAGAATGCTCCTTGAACTGTGTCACGAAAAGGCTCCATGCCATTTTCATCACAAATCCACATGCCGTTTTCATCCCAGTGCTCCATGCCATTGTCATCAAAATACTCCACAAGCTTGTCATCAGAATGCTCCATGACGCTTGTCATCACAATTCTCCGTGCACTTGTCAGCAAAATGCTCCCTGACCCTCATCATCACAATGCTCCATGCCATTGTCATCACAATGGGCCATTACATATGTCATCACAATGCTCCCTGACACCTCTCTTCACAATACTGCATGATCTGGTCATCACAATGCTCCATGCTCTTGTCTTCATAATGCGCCATTCCAACTGTCATCACAATAATCCATGAAACTTATTAGACCAATGGTCCATGCCCTTGTCATCACATTGCTCCATGCTCTTGTTATCACAATGTTTAAGACCCCTGTAATCAGAATGCCCCATGCCCCTTTTCATCAGTATGCTCCATGAGACTTGTCATCGCAAGGCTCCATGGTTTTCTCATCACAATGCTCCAGGACCTTGTCATCACAATGGTTCACGACATTGTCATGAAAATTCTCAATGGCCCTTGTCTTCATAATGCTCCAAGCCCTAGTCATCACAGTGCTCCATTATATTTGTCATCACAATCCTCCCTTGCATTTGGCATCACTATGCTCCATGCTATTGTCATCGCAATGGACCATGACATATTTCATCACAATGCCCCCTGACACCTGTCTTCACAATACTCCAGTCCCTTGTCATCACAATGCTCCATGCCCTGGTCATCACAATGCACCATGTCCACTGTCATCACAATAATCTATGAAACTTGTAAGACCAATGCTCCATGCCCCTGTCATAACAATGCTCCATGACCTTGTCATCACAATGCTCCATGACCCCTGTCATCACAATACTCCATGTACATTTTCAGCCCAGTGCTCCATGACCCTTGTCATCACAATGATCCATGCACTTGTCATCCCAATGTTCCATGACGCTTGTAATCACAGAGCTCCATGACATCTGTCATCACAGTGCTCCATGCCTTTGTCAGCAAAATGCTACATGACCTTGTCATTACAATGCTCTATGCGATTGTCATCACAATACTCCATTACCATTGTCATCACAATGCTCCAGGAACCTTGGGATCACATTGCTTCAGGCCCTTGTCATCAAAATGCTCCATGCTCCTTGAAATCAAAATGATCCATGACCTCTGTCATCACAATGCTCCAAACCCTTGTGATCAAAATGTTCAATAACACTTGTCCTCACAACGCTCCATGATGCCTGTCATCACAATACTCCATGCCCTTTTCATCACAATGCTCCATGAACTTTGTGATCACAATTCTCCATACACTTGTCATCAAAATGCTCCCTGACACTTGTCGTCAGAATGCTCCTTGAACTGTGTCACGAAAAGGCTCCATGCGATTTTCATCACAAATCCACATGCCGTTTTCATCCCAGTGCTCCATGCCATTGTCATCAAAATACTCCACAAGCTTGTCCTCAGAATGCTCCATGACGCTTGTCATCACAATTCTCCGTGCACTTGTCAGCAAAATGCTCCCTGACCCTTATCATCACAATGTTCCAAGCCATTGTCATCACAATGCTCCATTACCTTTGTCATCAGAATCCTCCATGACACTTGGCATCACAATGCTCCATGCCATTGTCATCACAATGGGCCATTACATATGTCATCACAATGCTCCCTGACACCTCTCTTCACAATACTGCATAACCTGGTCATCACAATGCTCCATGCCCTTGTCATCACAATGTGCCATTCCAACTCTCATCACAATAATCCATGAAACTTATTAGACCAGTGCTCCTTGCCCTTGTTATCACAATGTTCCAAGACCCCTGTAATCAGAATGCTCCATGCCCCTTTTCATCAGAATGCTCCTTGAGACATGTCATCAGAAGGCTCCATGGATTTCTCATCACAATGCTCCATGACCTTTGTCATCACAATGCTCCAAGACCTATGTAATCACAATGCTTCATGCCCCTGTCATCGCAATGGACCATGGCATTTGGCATCACAATGCTCCATGCCATTGTCTTTGAAATTGACCATGACATATGTCATCACAATGCCCCCTTACACCTGTTTTCACAATACTCCATGCCCTTGTCATCACAATGCTCCATGTCCTTGTCATCACAATGCACCATGTCCAATGTCATCACAATAATCTATTAAACTGGTCAGACCAATGCTCCATGCCCCTGTCATCACAATGTTCCATGCTCTTATCATCACAATGCTCCATGACCCTTGTCATCACAATGCTCCGTGACTCCAGTCGTCACAATGCTTCATAACGTTTGTCATCACAACGGTCCATGCCTGCGTCATCGCAAGGCTCTGGGACTTTTGTAACCACAATGCTCCATGAAAATTTCATCACAATTCTCCGTGACCCTTGTCATCACAATGCTCCATGCCTTTGTCAGAACAATGCTCCATGACCCTTGTCATCACAATGTGCCATGTGCTTTTCATCACAATGATCCACAACCTTGTCATCGCTATGCTCCATAAACCTTGTAATCACAATGCTCCATGCACTTCTCATCCAAATGCTCTCTCACATGAGATATCACAATGTTCCATCACTTGTCATCACAATCCTCCCTGACCCCTGTTATCACAATGTTCCATGACCCCTGTCATCACAATGCTACATCCCCTTATCAGCACAATTTTCCATGACCCCTGACATCACAATGTTCCATAACCCCTGTCATCAAAATGCTCCATGACCATTTTCATCCCAAAGCTCTATGACCCCTGGCATCACAATGTTCTATAACCCCTGTCATCAAAATATTACATTACACTTTTCATCAAATTGCTGCATGACCCTGTCATCAAAATGCTCCCTGCCCTTCTCATCACAATGCACCACACACGTGTCATCAAAATGCTCCATGACCATGGTCATCACTAAGCTCCATGACCCTTGGCATCACAATGCTCCATGCCATGGACATCACAATGCTCCATGAACCCTCTCATCATATTGCTCCATGCACTTGTCATCACAAACCTCCATGACACTTGTCATCACAATGCTCGATGCCCTTCTCATCACAATGCTCCATGTCCTTGTCATTACAATCCTCCATCACCCATGTATCACAGTGTACCGTGCCCTTGTCATCAAAATGCGCCATGCCCACTGTCATCACAATAATCCATGAAACATTTCAGACCAATGCTCAATGCACTTCTCATCACAATGCTCCATTACCACTGTCAACAATGCTCCATGACCCCTGCCATCACAATGTTCCACGGCCTTGTGATCACAAGACTAAATGACCATTGTCATCACAATGCTCCAAGACCCATGTAATCACAATGCTCCATGCCCTTGTCATCACAGAGCTCCATGATGCATGTCATCAGAATGTTCCATTGCCTTCTCCTCACAATGCTCCATGCCCTTGTCATCACAATGCTCCAAGACACTCGTAATCACAATGCTCCATGCCCCTTTTCATCAGAAGGCTCCATGATATTTGTCATCACAAGTCTCCATGGTCAACTCATCACAATGCTCCAAGACCTTGTCATCACCATGCTCCATTCCCTTGTCATCACAATGCTCCATTACTCCTGTCATCACAATACTCCATGAATATTTTCAGCCCAATGCTCCATGACCTTCTCATCACAATGCTCCATGACCAATATCATCACAATGCTCCATGACCACTGTCATCACAACACTCCATGACACCTGACAACACAATGATCTGGGACTCTTGTCATCACAATGCTCCAAGACCCCTGTAATCACAATGCTCCATGACCCCTGTCATCACAATACTCCATGAACATTTTCAGCCCAATGCTCCATGACCCTTGTCATCACAATGATCCATGCCCTTGTCATCCCAATGTTCCATGACCCCTGTATTCACAGTGCTCCGTGACGCTTGTCATCACAGTGCTCCATGACACCTGTCATCACAATGCTCCATGCCTTTGTCAGCAAAATGCTATATAACTTTGTCATTACAATGCTCTATGCGATTGTCATCACAATACTCGATTACCATTGTCATCACAATCCTCCATGAACCTTGGGATCACATTGCTTCATGCCCTTGTCATCACAATGCTACATGCTCCTTGAAATCAAAATGATCCATGACCTCTGTCATCACAATGCTCCAAACCCTTGTGATCACAATGTTCCATAACACTTGTCCTCACAACGCTCCAAGATGCCTGTCATCACAATATTCCATACACTTTTCATGACAATTCTCCATGACATTTGTCATCACAATTCTCAATACACTTTTCATCACAGTGCTCCCTGACACTTGTCGTCAATATACTCCATGAACCCTGTCATGACAAGGCTCCATGCCTTTTTCATCACAATGATCCATGCCCTTTTCATCAAAATGCTCCAAGACCCCTGTAATCACAATGCTCCATGCCCTTGCCATCCAAAGCTCCATGACGCATGTCATCAGAATGTTCCATGGACTTCTCATCACAATGCTCCCTGCTCTTGTCATCACAAAGCACTAAGACCCCTGTAATCACAATGCTCCATGCCCCTTTTCATCTCAATGCTCTTATGAACCCTGTCAGCACAATGAACAATGCCCATCATCATAATGCTTCAGGCAATTGTCATCACAATCAAATCAAAATGCTCCATGACCTCTGTCATCACAATGCTCAAAATCCTGGTGATCACAATGTTGCATAACTCTTATCATCACAACACCCCATGACGCTCATCATCACAATGATCCATGGTCGTCTCATCACAAGGCTCCATGACCTTTGTCATCGAAATTCTCAATAAACTTGTCATCACAATGCTCGCTGACACTTGTCGTCAGAATGCTTCATGAACCCTGTCACAAAAAGGCTCCATGTCTTTTTCATCACAAAGCCACATGCCGTTTTCATCCCAATGCTGCATGCCATTGTCATCAAAATACACCACAGGCTTGTTATCAGAATGCTCCATGACCCTTGTCATCACAATTCTCCATGCACTTGTCAGCACAATGCTCCCTGACCCTTATCATCACAATGCTCCAAGCCATTGTCATCACAATGCTCCATTACCATTGTCATCAGAATCCCCCATGACACTTGGCATCACAATGCTTCATGCCATTGTCATCACAATGCTCCATGTCTTTGTCAGCAAAATGCTAAATGACCTTGTCATTACAATCCTCTATGCGCTTGTCATCACAATACTCCATTTCCATTGTCATCACAATCCTCCATCAACCTTGGGATCACATTGCTTCATGCCCTTGTCATCACAATGCTCCATGCTCCTTGAAATCAAAATTATCCATGAGCTCTGTCATCACAATGCTCCAAACCCTTGTGATCACATTGTTCCATAACACTTGTCATCACAACGCTCCATGATGCCTGTCATCACAATACTCCATGCCCTTTTCATCACAATGCTCCATGACCTTTGTCATCACAATTCTCAATACACTTGTGATCACAATGCTCCCTGACACTTGTCATCAGAATGCTCCTTGAAACCCATCACGAAAAGGCTCCATGCTTTTTTCATCACAATGCCCCATGCCATTTTCATCACAATGTTCCATACCATTGTCATCAAAATACTCCACAAGCTTGTCATCAGAATGCTCCCAGACACTTGTCATCACAATGCTCCATTACCTTTCTCATCAGAATCCTCCATGACACTTGGCATCACAGTGCTACATGCCATTGTCATCACAATGGGCCATTACATATGTCATCACAATGCTCCCTGACACTTATCTTCACAATACTGCATGACCTGGTCATCACAATGCTCCATGCCCTTGTTATCACAATAGGCCATTCCAACTGTCATCGCAACAAACCATGAAAGTTATTAGACCAATGTTCCATGCCCTTGTCATCACAATGCTCCATGCCCTTGTTATCACAATGCTCCATGACCCCTGTCATCACAATGCTCCGTTACTCCAGTCATCACAATGCTTCATGAACTTTGTCATCACAGTGGTCCATGCCCTCACCATCAACAGTCTCTGTGACCTTTTTAACCCCAATGCTCCATGAACTTTTCATCACAAAGCTCTTTGACCCTTGTCATCACACTGCTCTATGCCTTTCTCAGCACAATCCTCCATGACCCTGGTCATCACAAGGCTCCATGCCCCTTTTCATCTCAATGCTCCCTGAACCCTGTCATCACAGTGCACAATGCCCATCATCATAATACTTCAGTCTATTGTCATCACAATGAAATTAATATTCTCCATGACCTCTGATATCATAATGCTACAAACCCTTGTGATCACAATGTTCCATAAAACTTATCATCACAGCACCCCATGACGCTCATCATCACAATTATCCATGGTCTTATCATCACAATGCTCCATGATCTTTGTCATCACGATGCTCAATACACTTTTCATCACAATGCTCCCTGACACTTGTCGTCAGTATGCTCCATGAACCCTGTCATGACAAGGCTCCATGCCTTTATCATCACAATGATCCATGCCTTTTCATCGCAATGCTCCAAGACCCCTGCAATCACAATGCTCCATGCACTTCTCATCCAAATGCTCTCTCACATGAGATATCACAATGTTCCATCGCTAGTCATCACATTCCTCCCTCAACCCTGTTATCACAATGTTCCATGACCCCTGTTATCACAATGCTACATCCCCTTATCAGCAGAATGTTCCATGACCCCTGACATCACAATGTTCCATAACCACTGTCATCAAAATGCTCCATGACCCTTTTCATCCCAAAGCTCCATGACCCCTGGAATCACAGTGTTCTATAACCACTGTCATCAAAATGTTCCATTGCACTTTTCATCAAATTGCTGCATGACCCTGTCATCAAAATGCTCCCTGCCCTACTCATAACAATGCACCACACGCTGGTCATCAAAATGCTCCATGACCTTTGTCATCACAAAGCTCCATGACCCTTGGCATCACAATGCTCCATGTCATTGTCATCACAATGCTCCATGAAACCTCTCTTCACATTGCTCCATGCCCTTGTCATCACAAATCTCCATGACACTTGTCATCACAATGCTCGATGCCCTTCTCATCATAATGCTCCATGTCCTTGTCATTACAATCCTCCATGACCCATGTATCACAGTGTACCGTGCCCTTGTCATCACAATGCTCCATGCCCACTCTCATCAATATAATCCATGAAACATTTCAGACCAATGCTCAATGCCCTTCTCATCACAATGCTCCATTACCTCTATCAACAATGCTCCATGCCCCCTGCCATCACAATGTTCCACGGCCTTGTGATCACAAGGCTCCATGACCATTGTCATCACAATGCTCCAAGACCCATGTAATCACAATGCTCCATGCCCTTGTCATCACAAAGCTCCATGACACATGTCATCAGAATGTTCCATGGCCATCTCCTCACAATGTTCCATGCCCTTGTCATCACAATGCTCCAAGACACTCGAAATCACAATGCTCCATGCCCCTTTTCATCAGAAGGCTCCATGATATTTGTCATCACAAGTCTCCATGGTCAACTCATCACAATGCTCCAAGACCTTGTCATCACCATGCTCCATTCCCTTGTCATCACAATGCTCCCTGACACTTGTCGTCAGTATGCTCCATGAACTCTGTCATGACAAGGCTCCATGCCTTTTTCATCACAATGATCCATGCCCTTTTCATCACAGTTCCCCAAGACCACTGTAATCATAATGCTCCTTGCCCTTGTCATCACAAAGCTCCATGATGCATATCATCAGAATGTTCTATGCACTTCTCATCACAATGCTCCATGCCCTTGTCATCACAATGCTCCAAGACCCCTGTAATCACAATGCTCCATGCCCCTTTTCATCTCAATGCTCCATGAACACTGTCATAACAATGCACCATGCCCATCATCATACTGCTTCAGGCTATTGTCATCACAGTGAAATCAAAATGCTCCATGACCTTTGTCATCACAAAGCTCCATGACCCTTGGCATCACAATGCTCCATGTCATTGTCATCACAATGCTCCATGAAACCTCTCTTCACATTGCTCCATGTCCTTGTCATCACAAATCTCCATGACACTTGTCATCACAATGCTCGATGCCCTTCTCATCATAATGCTCCATGTCCTTGTCATTACAATCCTCCATGACCCATGTATCACAGTGTACCGTGCCCTTGTCATCACAATGCTCCATGCCCACTCTCATCACAATAATCCATGAAACATTTCAGACCAATGCTCAATGCCCTTCTCATCACAATGCTCCATTACCTCTATCAACAATGCTCCATGACCCCTGCTATCACAATGTTCCATGGCCTTGTGATCACAAGGCTCCATGACCATTGTCATCACAATGCTCCAAGAGCCATGTAATCACAATGCTCCATGCCCTTGTCATCACAAAGCTCCATGACACATGTCATCAGAATGTTCCATGGCCTTCTCCTCACAATGCTCGGTGCCCTTATCATCACAATGCTCCATACCCTTGTAATCACAATGCTCCATGCCCCTTTTCATCAGAATGCTCCATGAGACTTGTCATCACAAGTCTCCATGGTCATCTCATCACAATGCTCCAAGACCTTGTCATCACCATGCTCCATTCCCTGGTCATCACAATGCTCCATGACCCCTGTCATCACAAGGCTCCATGACCCTTCTCATCACAATGCTCCAAACCCCTGTAATCACAATGCTCCATGCCCCTTTTCATCACAATGCTCCATGAACCCTGTCATCACAATGAACCATGCCCATCATCATAATGCTTCAAGCTATTGTCATCACAATGAAATCAAAATGCTCCATGACCTCTGTCATCACAATGCTCCAAACCCTGGTGATCACAATGTTGCATAACACTTATCATCACAAAACCCCATGACGCTAATCATCACTTTTAACCATGGTCTTCTCATCACAAGGCTCCATGACCTATGTCATCACAATTCTCAATACTCTTTTCATCACAATGCTCCCTGACACTTGTCGTCAGTATGCTCCATGAACTCTGTCATGACAAGGCTCCATGCCTTTTTCATCACAATGATCCATGCCCTTTTCATCACAGTGCTCCAAGACCACTGTAATCATAATGCTCCTTGCCCTTGTCATCAGAAAGCTCCATGATGCATATCATCAGAATGTTCCATGCACTTCTCATCACAATGCTCCATGCCCTTGTCATCACAATGCTCCAAGACCCCTGTAATCACAATGCTCCATGCCCCTTTTCATCTCAATGCTCCATGAACACTGTCATAACAATGCACCATGCCCATCATCATAATGCTTCAGGCTATTGTCATCACAGTGAAATCAAAATGCTCCATGACATCTGTCATCACAATGCTCCAAACCCTGGTGATCACAATGTTGCAAAACACTTATCATCACAACACCCCATGACGCTCATCATCACAATTATCCATGGTCTTCTCATCACAATGCTCCATGACCTTTGTCATCACAATTCTCAATACACTTGTCATCACAATGCTCCCTGACACTTGTCGTCAGAATGCACCTTGAACCCTGTGACGAAAAGGCTTCATGCCTTTTTCATCACAAAGCCCCATGCTGTTTTCATCCCAAAGCTCCATGCCATTGTCATCAAAATACTACACAAGCTTGTCATCAGAATGCTCCATGACCCTTGTCATCACAATTCTCCATGCACTTGTCAGCACAATGCTCCCTGACCCTTGTCATCACAATGCTCCAAGCCATTGTCATCACAATGCTCCATTATCATTGTCATCAGAATCCTCCATAACACTTGGCATCACAATGCTCCATGCCATTGTCATCACAATGCTCCATGTCTTTGTCAGCAAAATGCTAAATGACCTTGTCATTACAATCCTCTATGCGCTTGTCATCACAATACTCCATTTCCATTGTCATCACAATCCTCCATCAACCTTGGGATCACATTGCTTCATGCCCTTGTCTTCACAATGCTCCATGCTCCTTGAAATCAAAATGATCCATGACCTCTGTCATCACAATGCTCCAAACCCTTGTGATCACATTGTTCCATAACACTTGTCATCACAACGCTCCATGATGCCTGTCATCACAATACTCCATGCCCTTTTCATCACAATGCTCCATGACCTTTGTCATCACAATTCTCAATACACTTGTGATCACAATGCTCCCTGACACTTGTCATCAGAATGCTCCTTGAAACCCATCACGAAAAGGCTCCATGCTTTTTTCATCACAATGCCCCATGCCATTTTCATCACAATGTTCCATACCATTGTCATCAAAATACTCCACAAGCTTGTCATCAGAATGCTCCCGGACCCTTGTCATCACAATGCTCCATTACCTTTCTCATCAGAATCCTCCATGACACTTGGCATCACAGTGCTACATGCCATTGTCATCACAATGGGCCATTACATATGTCATCACAATGCTCCCTGACACTTATCTTCACAATACTGCATGACCTGGTCATCACAATGCTCCATGCCCTTGTTATCACAATAGGCCATTCCAACTGTCATCGCAACAAACCATGAAAGTTATTAGACCAATGTTCCATGCCCTTGTCATCACAATGCTCCATGCCCTTGTTATCACAATGCTCCATGACCCCTGTCATCACAATGCTCCGTTACTCCAGTCATCACAATGCTTCATGAACTTTGTCATCACAGTGGTCCATGCCCTCACCATCAACAGTCTCTGTGACCTTTTTAACCCCAATGCTCCATGAACTTTTCATCACAATGCTCTTTGACCCTTGTCATCACAATGCTCTATGCCTTTCTCAGCACAATGCTCCATGACACTTGTCATCACAATGCTCCATGCCCCTTTTCATCTCAATGCTCCCTGAACCCTGTCATCACAGTGCACGATGCCCATCATCATAATACTTCAGTCTATTGTCATCACAATGAAATTAATATTCTACATGACCTCTGACATCATAATGCTACAAAACCTTGTGATCACAATGTTCCATAAAACTTATCATCACAGCACCCAAAGACGCTCATCATCACAATTATCCATGGTCTTATCATCACAATGCTCCATGATCTTTGTCATCATGATGCTCAATACACTTTTCTTCACAATGCTCCCTGACACTTGTCGTCAGTATGCTCCATGAACCCTGTCATGACAAGGCTCCATGCCTTTATCATCACAATGATCCATGCCTTTTCATCGCAATGCTCCAAGACCCCTGCAATCACAATGCTCCATGCACTTCTCATCCAAATGCTCTCTCACATGAGATATCACAATGTTCCATCACTAGTCATCACATTCCTCCCTCAACCCTGTTATCACAATGTTCCATGACCCCTGTTATCACAATGCTACATCCCCTTATCAGCACAATGTTCCATAACCCCTGACATCACAATGTTCCATAACCACTGTCATCAAAATGCTCCATGACCCTTTTCATCCCAAAGCTCCATGACCCCTGGAATCACAGTGTTCTATAACCACTGTCATCAAAATGTTTCATTGCACTTTTCATCAAATTGCTGCATGACCCTGTCATCAAAATGCTCCCTGCCCTACTCATAACAATGCACCACACGCTGGTCATCAAAATGCTCCATGACATTTGTCATCACAAAGCTCCATGACCCTTGGCATCACAATGCTCCATGTCATTGTCATCACAATGCTCCATGAAACCTCTCTTCACATTGCTCCATGCCCTTGTCATCACAAATCTCCATGACACTTGTCATCACAATGCTCGATGCCCTTCTCATCATAATGCTCCATGTCCTTGTCATTACAATCCTCCATGACCCATGTATCATAGTGTACCGTGCCCTTGTCATCACAATGCTCCATGCCCACTCTCATCAAAATAATCCATGAAACATTTCAGACCAATGCTCAATGCCCTTCTCATCACAATGCTCCATTACCTCTATCAACAATGCTCCATGCCCCCTGCCATCACAATGTTCCACGGCCTTGTGATCACAAGGCTCCATGACCATTGTCATCACAATGCTCCAAGACCCATGTAATCACAATGCTCCATGCCCTTGTCATCACAAAGCTCCATGACACATGTCATCAGAATGTTCCATGGCCATCTCCTCACAATGTTCCATGCCCTTGTCATCACAATGCTCCAAGACACTCGTAATCACAATGCTCCATGCCCCTTTTCATCAGAAGGCTCCATGATATTTGTCATCACAAGTCTCCATGGTCAACTCATCACAATGCTCCAAGACCTTGTCATCACCATGCTCCATTCCCTTGTCATCACAATGCTCCCTGACACTTGTCGTCAGTATGCTCCATGAACTCTGTCATGACAAGGCTCCATGCCTTTTTCATCACAATGATCCATGCCCTTTTCATCACAGTTCTCCAAGACCACTGTAATCATAATGCTCCTTGCCCTTGTCATCACAAAGCTCCATGATGCATATCATCAGAATGTTCCATGCACTTCTCATCACAATGCTCCATGCCCTTGTCATCACAATGCTCCAAGACCCCTGTAATCACAATGCTCCATGCCCCTTTTCATCTCAATGCTCCATGAACACTGTCATAACAATGCACCATGCCCATCATCATAATGCTTCAGGCTATTGTCATCACAGTGAAATCAAAATGCTCCATGACCTTTGTCATCACAAAGCTCCATGACCCTTGGCATCACAATGCTCCATGTCATTGTCATCACAATGCTCCATGAAACCTCTCTTCACATTGCTCCATGTCCTTGTCATCACAAATCTCCATGACACTTGTCATCACAATGCTCGATGCCCTTCTCATCATAATGCTCCATGTCCTTGTCATTACAATCCTCCATGACCCATGTATCACAGTGTACCGTGCCCTTGTCATCACAATGCTCCATGCCCACTCTCATCACAATAATCCATGAAACATTTCAGACCAATGCTCAATGCCCTTCTCATCACAATGCTCCATTACCTCTATCAACAATGCTCCATGACCCCTGCTATCACAATGTTCCACGGCCTTGTGATCACAAGGCTCCATGACCATTGTCATCACAATGCTCCAAGAGCCAAGTAATCACAATGCTCCATGCCCTTGTCATCACAAAGCTCCATGACACATGTCATCAGAATGTTCCATGGCCTTCTCCTCACAATGCTCGATGCCCTTGTCATCACAATGCTCCATACCCTTGTAATCACAATGCTCCATGCCCCTTTTCATCAGAATGCTCCATGAGACTTGTCATCACAAGTCTCCATGGTCATCTCATCACAATGCTCCAAGACCTTGTCATCACCATGCTCCATTCCCTGGTCATCACAATGCTCCATGACCCCTGTCATCACAAGGCTCCATGACCCTTCTCATCACAATGCTCCAAACCCCTGTAATCACAATGCTCCATGCCCCTTTTCATCACAATGCTCCATGAACCCTGTCATCACAATGAACCATGCCCATCATCATAATGCTTCAGGCTTTTGTCATCACAATGAAATCAAAATGCTCCATGACCTCTGTCATCACAATGCTCCAAACCCTGGTGATCACAATGTTGCATAACACTTATCATCACAAAACACCATGATGCTAATCACCACTTTTATCCATGGTCTTCTCATCACAAGGCTCCATGACCTTTGTCATCACAATTCTCAATACTCTTTTCATCACAATGCTCCCTGACACTTGTCGTCAGTATGCTCCATGAACTCTGTCATGACAAGGCTCCATGCCTTTTTCATCACAATGATCCATGCCCTTTTCATCACAGTGCTCCAAGACCACTGTAATCATAATGCTCCTTGCCCTTGTCATCACAAAGCTCCATGATGCATATCATCAGAATGTTCCATGCACTTCTCATCACAATGCTCCATGCCCTTGTCATCACAATGCTCCAAGACCCCTGTAATCACAATGCTCCATGCCCCTTTTCATCTCAATGCTCCATGAACACTGTCATAACAATGCACCATGCCCATCATCATAATGCTTCAGGCTATTGTCATCACAGTGAAATCAAAATGCTCCATGACCTTTGTCATCACAAAGCTCCATGACCCTTGGCATCACAATGCTCCATGTCATTGTCATCACAATGCTCCATGAAACCTCTCTTCACATTGCTCCATGACCTTGTCATCACAAATCTCCATGACACTTGTCATCACAATGCTCGATGCCCTTCTCATCATAATGCTCCATGTCCTTGTCATTACCATCCTCCATGACCCATGTATCACAGTGTACCGTGCCCTTGTCATCACAATGCTCCATGCCCACTCTCATCACAATAATCCATGAAACATTTCAGAACAATGCTCAATGCCCTTCTCATCACAATGCTCCATTACCTCTATCAACAATGCTCCATGACCCCTGCTATCACAATGTTCCACGGCCTTGTGATCACAAGGCTCCATGACCATTGTCATCACAATGCTCCAAGAGCCAAGTAATCACAGTGCTCCATGCCCTTGTCATCACAAAGCTCCATGACACATGTCATCAGAATGTTCCATGGCCTTCTCCTCACAATGCTCGATGCCCTTGTCATCACAATGCTCCATACCCTTGTAATCACAATGCTCCATGACCCTTTTCATCAGAATGCTCCATGAGACTTGTCATCACAAGTCTCCATGGTCATCTCATCACAATGCTCCAAGACCTTGTCATCACCATGCTCCATTCCCTGGTCATCACAATGCTCCATGACCCCTGTCATCACAAGGCTCCATGACCCTTCTCATCACAATGCTCCAAACCCCTGTAATCACAATGCTCCATGCCCCTTTTCATCACAATGCTCCATGAACCCTGTCATCACAATGAACCATGCCCATCATCATAATGCTTCAGGCTATTGTCATCACAATGAAATCAAAATGCTCCATGACCTCTGTCATCACAATGCTCCAAACCCTGGTGATCACAATGTTGCATAACACTTATCATCACAAAACCCCATGACGCTAATCATCACTATTATCCATGGTCTTCTCATCACAAGGCTCCATGACCTTTGTCATCACAATTCTCAATACTCTTTTCATCACAATGCTCCCTGACACTTGTCGTCAGTATGCTCCATGAACTCTGTCATGACACGGCTCCATGCCTTTTTCATCACAATGGTCCATGCCCTTTTCATCACAGTGCTCCAAGACCACTGTAATCATAATGCTCCATGCCCTTGTCATCACAAAGCTCCATGATGCATATCATCAGAATGTTCCATGCACTTCTCATCACAATGCTCCATGCCCTTGTCATCACAATGCTCCAAGACCCCTGTAATCACAATGCTCCATGCCCCTTTTCATCTCAATGCTCCATGAACACTGTCATAACAATGCACCATGCCCATCATCATAATGCTTCAGGCTATTGTCATCACAGTGAAATCAAAATGCTCCATGACCTCTGTCATCACAATGCTCCAAACCCTGGTGATCACAATGTTGCAAAACACTTATCATCACAACACCCCATGACGCTCATCATCACAATTATCCATGGTCTTCTCATCACAATGCTCCATGACCTTTGTCATCACAATTCTCAATACACTTGTCATCACAATGCTCCCTGACACTTGTCGTCAGAATGCACCTTGAACCCTGTGACGAAAAGGCTCCATGCCTTTTTCATCACAAAGCCCCATGCTGTTTTCATCCCAAAGCTCCATGCCATTGTCATCAAAATACTACACAAGCTTGTCATCAGAATGCTCCATGACCCTTGTCATCACAATTCTCCATGCACTTGTCAGCACAATGCTCCCTGACCCTTGTCATCACAATGCTCCAAGCCATTGTCATCACAATGCTCCATTACCATTGTCATCAGAATCCCCCACGACACTTGGCATCACAATGCTCCATGCCATTGTCATCACAATGCTCCATGTCTTTGTCAGCAAAATGCTAAATGACCTTGTCATTACAATCCTCTATGCGCTTGTCATCACAATACTCCATTTCCATTGTCATCACAATCCTCCATCAACCTTGGGATCACATTGTTTCATGCCCTTGTCATCACAATGCTCCATGCTCCTTGAAATCAAAATGATCCATGACCTCTGTCATCACAATGCTCCAAACCCTTGTGATCACATTGTTCCATAACACTTGTCATCACAACGCCCCATGATGCCTGTCATCACAATACTCCATGCCCTTTTCATCACAATGCTCCATGACCTTTGTCATCACAATTCTCAATACACTTGTGATCACAATGCTCCCTGACACTTGTCATCAGAATGCTCCTTGAAACCCATCACGAAAAGGCTCCATGCTTTTTTCATCACAATGCCCCATGCCATTTTCATCACAATGTTCCATACCATTGTCATCAAAATACTCCACAAGCTTGTCATCAGAATGCTCCCGGACCCTTGTCATCACAATGCTCCATTACCTTTCTCATCAGAATCCTCCATGACACTTGGCATCACAGTGCTAAATGCCATTGTCATCACAATGGGCCATTACATATGTTATCACAATGCTCCTTGACACTTATCTTCACAATACTGCATGACCTGGTCATCACAATGCTCCATGCCCTTGTTATCACAATAGGCCATTCCAACTGTCATCTCAACAAACCATGAAAGTTATTAGACAAATGTTCCATGCCCTTGTCATCACAATGCTCCATGCCCTTGTTATCACAATGCTCCATGACCCCTGTCATCACAATGCTCCGTTACTCCAGTCATCACAATGCTTCATGAACTTTGTCATCACAGTGGTCCATGCCCTCACCATCAACAGTCTCTGTGACCTTTTTAACCCCAATGCTCCATGAACTTTTCATCACAATGCTCTTTGACCCTTGTCATCACAATGCTCTATGCCTTTCTCAGCACAATGCTCCATGACCCTGGTCATCACAATGCTCCATGCCCCTTTTCATCTCAATGCTCCCTGAACCCTGTCATCACAGTGCACGATGCCCATCATCATAATACTTCAGTCTATTGTCATCACAATGAAATTAATATTCTCCATGACCTCTGACATCATAATGCTACAAACCCTTGTGATCACAATGTTCCATAAAACTTATCATCACAGCACCCCATGACGCTCATCATCACAATTATCCATGGTCTTATCATCACAGTGCTCCATGATCTTTGTCATCACGATGCTCAATACACTTTTCATCACAATGCTCCCTGACACTTGTCGTCAGTATGCTCCATGAACTCTGTCATGACAAGGCTCCATGCCTTTTTCATCACAATGATCCATGCCCTTTTCATCACAGTGCTCCAAGACCACTGTAATCATAATGCTCCTTGCCCTTGTCATCACAAAGCTCCATGATGCATATCATCAGAATGTTCCATGCACTTCTCATCACAATGCTCCATGCCCTTGTCATCACAATGCTCCAAGACCCCTGTAATCACAATGCTCCATGCCCCTTTTCATCTCAATGCTCCATGAACACTGTCATAACAATGCACCATGCCCATCATCATAATGCTTCAGGCTATTGTCATCACAGTGAAATCAAAATGCTCCATGACCTCTGTCATCACAATGCTCCAAACCCTGGTGATCACAATGTTGCAAAACACTTATCATCACAACACCCCATGACGCTCATCATCACAATTATCCATGGTCTTCTCATCACAATGCTCCATGACCTTTGTCATCACAATTCTCAATACACTTGTGATCACAATGCTCCCTGACACTTGTCGTCAGAATGCAACTTGAACCCTGTGACGAAAAGGCTCCATGCCTTTTTCATCACAAAGCCCCATGCTGTTTTCATCCCAAAGCTCCATGCCATTGTCATCAAAATACTACACAAGCTTGTCATCAGAATGCTCCATGACCCTTGTCATCACAATTCTCCATGCACTTGTCAGCACAATGCTCCCTGACCCTTGTCATCACAATGCTCCAAGCCATTGTCATCACAATGCTCCATTACCATTGTCATCAGAATCCCCCACGACACTTGGCATCACAATGCTCCATGCCATTGTCATCACAATGCTCCATGTCTTTGTCAGCAAAATGATAAATGACCTTGTCATTACAATCCTCTATGCGCTTGTCATCACAATACTCCATTTCCATTGTCATCACAATCCTCCATCAACCTTGGGATCACATTGTTTCATGCCCTTGTCATCACAATGCTCCATGCTCCTTGAAATCAAAATTATCCATGACCTCTGTCATCACAATGCTCCAAACCCTTGTGATCACATTGTTCCATAACACTTGTCATCACAACGCCCCATGATGCCTGTCATCACAATACTCCATGCCCTTTTCATCACAATGCTCCATGACCTTTGTCATCACAATTCTCAATACACTTGTGATCACAATGCTCCCTGACACTTGTCATCAGAATGCTCCTTGAAACCCATCACGAAAAGGCTCCATGCTTTTTTCATCACAATGCCCCATGCCATTTTCATCACAATGTTCCATACCATTGTCATCAAAATACTCCACAAGCTTGTCATCAGAATGCTCCCGGACCCTTGTCATCACAATGCTCCATTACCTTTCTCATCAGAATCCTCCATGACACTTGGCATCACAGTGCTACATGTCATTGTCATCACAATGGGCCATTACATATGTCATCACAATGCTCCCTGACACTTATCTTCACAATACTGCATGACCTGGTCATCACAATGCTCCATGCCCTTGTTATCACAATAGGCCATTCCAACTGTCATCGCAACAAACCATGAAAGTTATTAGACCAATGTTCCATGCCCTTGTCATCACAATGCTCCATGCCCTTGTTATCACAATGCTCCATGACCCCTGTCATCACAATGCTCCGTTACTCCAGTCATCACAATGCTTCATGAACTTTGTCATCACAGTGGTCCATGCCCTCACCATCAACAGTCTCTGTGACCTTTTTAACCCCAATGCTCCATGAACTTTTCATCACAATGCTCTTTGACCCTTGTCATCACAATGCTCTATGCCTTTCTCAGCACAATGCTCCATGACCCTGGTCATCACAATGCTCCATGCCCCTTTTCATCTCAATGCTCCCTGAACCCTGTCATCACAGTGCACGATGCCCATCATCATAATACTTCAGTCTATTGTCATCACAATGAAATTAATATTCTCCATGACCTCTGACATCATAATGCTACAAACCCTTGTGATCACAATGTTCCATAAAACTTATCATCACAGCACCCCATGACGCTCATCATCACAATTATCCATGGTCTTATCATCACAATGCTCCATGATCTTTGTAATCACGATGCTCAATACACTTTTCATCACAATGCTCCCTGACACTTGTCGTCAGTATGCTCCATGAACCCTTTCATGACAAGGCTCCATGCCTTTATCATCACAATGATCCATGCCTTTTCATCGCAATGCTCCAAGACCCCTGCAATCACAATGCTCCATGCACTTCTCATCCAAATGCTCTCTCACATGAGATATCACAATGTTCCATCACTAGTCATCACATTCCTCCCTCAACCCTGTTATCACAATGTTCCATGACCCCTGTTATCACAATGATACATCCCCTTATCAGCACAATGTTCCATGACCCCTGACATCACAATGTTCCATAACCACTGTCATCAAAATGCTCCATGACCCTTTTCATCCCAAAGCTCCATGACCCCTGGAATCACAGTGTTCTATAACCACTGTCATCAAAATGTTCCATTGCACTTTTCATCAAATTGCTGCATGACCCTGTCATCAAAATGCTCCCTGCCCTACTCATAACAATGCACCACACGCTGGTCATCAAAATGCTCCATGACCTTTGTCATCACAAAGCTCCATGACCCTTGGCATCACAATGCTCCATGTCATTGTCATCACAATGCTCCATGAAACCTCTCTTCACATTGCTCCATGCCCTTGTCATCACAAATCTCCATGACACTTGTCATCACAATGCTCGATGCCCTTCTCATCATAATGCTCCATGTCCTTGTCATTACAATCCTCCATGACCCATGTATCACAGTGTACCGTGCCCTTGTCATCACAATGCTCCATGCCCACTCTCATCACAATAATCCATGAAACATTTCAGACCAATGCTCAATGCCCTTCTCATCACAATGCTCCATTACCTCTATCAACAATGCTCCATGCCCCCTGCCATCACAATGTTCCACGGCCTTGTGATCACAAGGCTCCATGACCATTGTCATCACAATGCTCCAAGACCCATGTAATCACAATGCTCCATGCCCTTGTCATCACAAAGTTCCATGACACATGTCATCAGAATGTTCCATGGCCATCTCCTCACAATGTTCCATGCCCTTGTCATCACAGTGCTCCAAGACACTCGTAATCACAATGCTCCATGCCCCTTTTCATCAGAAGGCTCCATGATATTTGTCATCACAAGTCTCCATGGTCAACTCATCACAATGCTCCAAGACCTTGTCATCACCATGCTCCATTCCCTTGTCATCACAATGCTCCCTGACACTTGTCGTCAGTATGCTCCATGAACTCGGTCATGACAAGGCTCCATGCCTTTTTCATCACAATGATCCATGCCCTTTTCATCACAGTTCCCCAAGACCACTGTAATCATAATGCTCCTTGCACTTGTCATCACAAAGCTCCATGATGCATATCATCAGAATGTTCCATGCACTTCTCATCACAATGCTCCATGCCCTTGTCATCACAATGCTCCAAGACCCCTGTAATCACAATGCTCCATGCCCCTTTTCATCTCAATGCTCCATGAACACTGTCATAACAATGTACCATGCCCATCATCATAATGCTTCAGGCTATTGTCATCACAGTGAAATCAAAATGCTCCATGACCTTTGTCATCACAAAGCTCCATGACCCTTGGCATCACAATGCTCCATGTCATTGTCATCACAATGCTCCATGAAACCTCTCTTCACATTGCTCCATGTCCTTGTCATCACAAATCTCCATGACACTTGTCATCACAATGCTCGATGCCCTTCTCATCATAATGCTCCATGTCCTTGTCATTACAATCCTCCATGACCCATGTATCACAGTGTACCGTGCCCTTGTCATCACAATGCTCCATGCCCACTCTCATCACAATAATCCATGAAACATTTCAGAACAATGCTCAATGCCCTTCTCATCACAATGCTCCATTACCTCTATCAACAATGCTCCATGACCCCTGCTATCACAATGTTCCACGGCCTTGTGATCACAAGGCTCCATGACCATTGTCATCACAATGCTCCAAGAGCCATGTAATCACAATGCTCCATGCCCTTGTCATCACAAAGCTCCATGACACATGTCATCAGAATGTTCCATGGCCTTCTCCTCACAATGCTCGATGCCCTTGTCATCACAATGCTCCATACCCTTGTAATCACAATGCTCCATGCCCCTTTTCATCAGAATGCTCCATGAGACTTGTCATCAGAAGTCTCCATGGTCATCTCATCACAATGCTCCAAGACCTTGTCATCATCATGCTCCATTCCCTGGTCATCACAATGCTCCATGACCCCTGTCATCACAAGGCTCAATGACCCTTCTCATCACAATGCTCCAAACCCCTGTAATCACAATGCTCCATGCCCCTTTTCATCACAATGCTCCATGAACCCTGTCATCACAATGAACCATGCCCATCATCATAATGCTTCAGGCTATTGTCATCACAATGAAATCAAAATGCTCCATGACCTCTGTCATCACAATGCTCCAAACCCTGGTGATCACAATGTTGCATAACACTTATCATCACAAAACCCCATGACGCTAATCATCACTATTATCCATGGTCTTCTCATCACAAGGCTCCATGACCTTTGTCATCACAATTCTCAATACTCTTTTCATCACAATGCTCCCTGACACTTGTCGTCAGTATGCTCCATGAACTCTGTCATGACAAGGCTCCATGCCTTTTTCATCACAATGATCCATGCCCTTTTCATCACAGTGCTCCAAGACCACTGTAATCATAATGCTCCTTGCCCTTGTCATCACAAAGCTCCATGATGCATATCATCAGAATGTTCCATGCACTTCTCATCACAATGCTCCATGCCCTTGTCATCACAATGCTCCAAGACCCCTGTAATCACAATGCTCCATGCCCCTTTTCATCTCAATGCTCCATGAACACTGTCATAACAATGCACCATGCCCATCATCATAATGCTTCAGGCTATTGTCATCACAGTGAAATCAAAATGCTCCATGACATCTGTCATCACAATGCTCCAAACCCTGGTGATCACAATGTTGCAAAACACTTATCATCACAACACCCCATGACGCTCATCATCACAATTATCCATGGTCTTCTCATCACAATGCTCCATGACCTTTGTCATCACAATTCTCAATACACTTGTCATCACAATGCTCCCTGACACTTGTCGTCAGAATGCACCTTGAACCCTGTGACGAAAAGGCTCCATGCCTTTTTCATCACAAAGCCCCATGCTGTTTTCATCCCAAAGATCCTTGCCATTGTCATCAAAATACTACACAAGCTTGTCATCAGAATGCTCCATGACCCTTGTCATCACAATTCTCCATGCACTTGTCAGCACAATGCTCCCTGACCCTTGTCATCACAATGCTCCAAGCCATTGTCATCACAATGCTCCATTACCATTGTCATCAGAATCCTCCATGACACTTGGCATCACAATGCTCCATGCCATTGTCATCACAATGCTCCATGTCTTTGTCAGCAAAATGCTAAATGACCTTGTCATTACAATCCTCTATGCGCTTGTCATCACAATACTCCATTTCCATTGTCATCACAATCCTCCATCAAACTTGGATCACATTGCTTCATGCCCTTGTCATCACAATGCTCCATGCTCCTTGAAATCAAAATGATCCATGACCTCTGTCATCACAATGCTCCAATCCCTTGTGATCACATTGTTCCATAACACTAGTCATCACAATGCTCCATGATGCCTGTCATCACAATACTCCATGCCCTTTTCATCACAATGCTCCATGACCTTTGTCATCACAATTCTCAATACACTTGTGATCACAATGCTCCCTGACACTTGTCATCAGAATGCTCCTTGAAACCCATCACGAAAAGGCTCCATGCTTTTTTCATCACAATGCCCCATGCCATTTTCATCACAATGTTCCATACCATTGTCATCAAAATACTCCACAAGCTTGTCATCAGAATGCTCCGGGACCCTTGTCATCACAATGCTCCATTACCTTTCTCATCAGAATCCTCCATGACACTTGGCATCACAGTGCTACATGCCATTGTCATCACAATGGGCCATTACATATGTCATCACAATGCTCCCTGACACTTATCTTCACAATACTGCATGACCTGGTCATCACAATGCTCCATGCCCTTGTTATCACAATAGGCCATTCCAACTGTCATCGCAACAAACCATGAAAGTTATTAGACCAATGTTCCATGCCCTTGTCATCACAATGCTCCATGCCCTTGTTATCACAATGCTCCATGACCCCTGTCATCACAATG
Organism: Mesoplodon densirostris; assembly: GCF_025265405.1. Classification (NCBI taxonomy): domain Eukaryota; kingdom Metazoa; phylum Chordata; class Mammalia; order Artiodactyla; family Ziphiidae; genus Mesoplodon; species Mesoplodon densirostris. The sequence goes on along the minus strand of NW_026778197.1, from coordinate 5,127,501 downwards.
CTCTGTTACTCCAGTCATCACAATGCTTCATGAACTTTGTCATCACAGTGGTCCATGCCCTCACCATCAACAGTCTCTGTGACCTTTTTAACCCCAATGCTCCATGAACTTTTCATCACAATGCTCTTTGACCCTTGTCATCACAATGCTCTATGCCTTTCTCAGCACAATGCTCCATGACCCTGGTCATCACAATGCTCCATGCCCCTTTTCATCTCAATGCTCCCTGAACCCTGTCATCACAGTGCACGATGCCCATCATCATAATACTTCAGTCTATTGTCATCACAATGAAATTAATATTCTCCATGACCTCTGACATCATAATGCTACAAACCCTTGTGATCACAATGTTCCATAAAACTTATCATCACAGCACCCCATGACGCTCATCATCACAATTATCCATGGTCTTATCATCACAATGCTCCATGATCTTTGTCATCACGATGCTCAATACACTTTTCTTCACAATGCTCCCTGACACTTGTCGTCAGTATGCTCCATGAACCCTGTCATGACAAGGCTCCATGCCTTTATCATCACAATGATCCATGCCTTTTCATCGCAATGCTCCAAGACCCCTGCAATCACAATGCTCCATGAACTTCTCATCCAAATGCTCTCTCACATGAGATATCACAATGTTCCATCGCTAGTCATCACATTCCTCCCTCAACCCTGTTATCACAATGTTCCATGACCCCTGTTATCACAATGCTACATCCCCTTATCAGCACAATGTTCCATAACCCCTGACATCACAATGTTCCATAACCACTGTCATCAAAATGCTCCATGACACTTTTCATCCCAAAGCTCCATGACCCCTGGAATCACAGTGTTCTATAACCACTGTCATCAAAATGTTCCATTGCATTTTTCATCAAATTGCTGCATGACCCTGTCATCAAAATGCTCCCTGCCCTACTCATAACAATGCACCACACGCTGGTCATCAAAATGTTCCATGACCTTTGTCATCACAAAGCTCCATGACCCTTGGCATCACAATGCTCCATGTCATTGTCATCACAATGCTCCATGAAACCTCTCTTCACATTGCTCCATGCACTTGTCATCACAAATCTCCATGACACTTGTCATCACAATGCTCGATGCCCTTCTCATCATAATGCTCCATGTCCTTGTCATTACAATCCTCCATGACCCATGTATCAGAGTGTACCGTGCCCTTGTCATCACAATGCGCCATGCCCACTCTCATCAAAATAATCCATGAAACATTTCAGACCAATGCTCAATGCCCTTCTCATCACAATGCTCCAGTACCTCTATCAACAATGCTCCATGCCCCCTGCCATCACAATGTTCCACGGCCTTGTGATCACAAGGCTCCATGACCATTGTCATCACAATGCTCCAAGACCCATGTAATCACAATGCTCCATGCCCTTGTCATCACAAAGCTCCATGACACATGTCATCAGAATGTTCCATGGCCATCTCCTCACAATGTTCCATGCCCTTGTCATCACAGTGCTCCAAGACACTCGTAATCACAATGCTCCATGCCCCATTTCATCAGAAGGCTCCATGATATTTGTCATCACAAGTCTCCATGGTCAACTCATCACAATGCTCCAAGACCTTGTCATCACTATGCTCCATTCCCTTGTCATCACAATGCTCCCTGACACTTGTCGTCAGTATGCTCCATGAACTCTGTCATGACAAGGCTCCATGCCTTTTTCATCACAATGATCCATGCCCTTTTCATCACAGTTCTCCAAGACCACTGTAATCATAATGCTCCTTGCCTTTGTCATCACAAAGCTCCATGATGCATATCATCAGAATGTTCCATGGCCTTCTCCTCACAATGCTCGATGCCCTTGTCATCACAATGCTCCATACCCTTGTAATCACAATGCTCCATGCCCCTTTTCATCAGAATGCTCCATGAGACTTGTCATCACATGTCTCCATGGTCATCTCATCACAATGCTCCAAGACCTTGTCATCACCATGCTCCATTCCCTGGTCATCACAATGCTCCATGACCCCTGTCATCACAATGCTCCATGACCCCTGTCATCACAAGGCTCCATGACCCTTCTCATCACAATGCTCCAAACCCCTGTAATCACAATGCTCCATGCCCCTTTTCATCACAATGCTCCATGAACCCTGTCATCACAATGAACCATGCCCATCATCATAATGCTTCAGGCTATTGTCATCACAATGAAATCAAAATGCTCCATGACCTCTGTCATCACAATGCTCCAAACCCTGGTGATCACAATGTTGCATAACACTTATCATCACAAAACCCCATGACGCTAATCATCACTATTATCCATGGTCTTCTCATCACAAGGCTCCATGACCTTTGTCATCACAATTCTCAATACTCTTTTCATCACAATGCTCCCTGACACTTGTCGTCAGTATGCTCCATGAACTCTGTCATGACAAGGCTCCATGCCTTTTTCATCACAATGATCCATGCCCTTTTCATCACAGTGCTCCAAGACCACTGTAATCATAATGCTCCTTGCCCTTGTCATCACAAAGCTCCATGATGCATATCATCAGAATGTTCCATGCACTTCTCATCACAATGCTCCATGCTCTTGTCATCACAATGCTCCAAGACCCCTGTAATCACAATGCTCCATGCCACTTTTCATCTCAATGCTCCATGAACACTGTCATAACAATGCACCATGCCCATCATCATAATGCTTCAGGCTATTGTCATCACAGTGAAATCAAAATGCTCCATGACCTTTGTCATCACAAAGCTCCATGACCCTTGGCATCACAATGCTCCATGTCATTGTCATCACAATGCTCCATGAAACCTCTCTTCACATTGCTCCATGTCCTTGTCATCACAAATCTCCATGACACTTGTCATCACAATGCTCGATGCCCTTCTCATCATAATGCTCCATGTCCTTGTCATTACAATCCTCCATGACCCATGTATCACAGTGTACCGTGCCCTTGTCATCACAATGCTCCATGCCCACTCTCATCACAATAATCCATGAAACATTTCAGACCAATGCTCAATGCCCTTCTCATCACAATGCTCCATTACCTCTATCAACAATGCTCCATGACCCCTGCTATCACAATGTTCCACGGCCTTGTGATCACAAGGCTCCATGACCATTGTCATCACAATGCTCCAAGAGCCATGTAATCACAATGCTCCATGCCCTTGTCATCAAAAAGCTCCATGACACATGTCATCAGAATGTTCCATGGCCTTCTCCTCACAATGCTCGATGCCCTTGTCATCACAATGCTCCATACCCTTGTAATCACAATGCTCCATGCCCCTTTTCATCAGAATGCTACATGAGACTTGTCATCACATGTCTCCATGGTCATCTCATCACAATGCTCCAAGACCTTGTCATCACCATGCTCCATTCCCTGGTCATCACAATGCTCCATGACCCCTGTCATCACAAGGCTCCATGACCCTTCTCATCACAATGCTCCAAACCCCTGTAATCACAATGCTCCATGCCCCTTTTCATCACAATGCTCCATGAACCCTGTCATCACAATGAACCATGCCCATCATCATAATGCTTCAGGCTATTGTCATCACAATGAAATCAAAATGCTCCATGACCTCTGTCATCACAATGCTCCAAACCCTGGTGATCACAATGCTGCATAACACTTATCATCACAAAACCCCATGACGCTAATCATCACTATTATCCATGGTCTTCTCATCACAAGGCTCCATGACCTTTGTCATCACAATTCTCAATACTCTTTTCATCACAATGCTCCCTGACACTTGTCGTCAGTATGCTCCATGAACTCTGTCATGACACGGCTCCATGCCTTTTTCATCACAATGATCCATGCCCTTTTCATCACAGTGCTCCAAGACCACTGTAATCATAATGCTCCATGCCCTTGTCATCACAAAGCTCCATGATGCATATCATCAGAATGTTCCATGCACTTCTCATCACAATGCTCCATGCCCTTGTTATCACAATGCTCCAAGACCCCTGTAATCACAATGCTCCATGCCCCTTTTCATCTCAATGCTCCATGAACAATGTCATAACAATGCACCATGCCCATCATCATAATGCTTCAGGCTATTGTCATCACAGTGAAATCAAAATGCTCCATGACCTCTGTCATCACAATGCTCCAAACCCTGGTGATCACAATGTTGCAAAACACTTATCATCACAACACCCCATGACGCTCATCATCACAATTATCCATGGTCTTCTCATCACAATGCTCCATGACCTTTGTCATCACAATTCTCAATACACTTGTCATCACAATGCTCCCTGACACTTGTCGTCAGAATGCACCTTGAACCCTGTGACGAAAAGGCTCCATGCCTTTTTCATCACAAAGCCCCATGCTGTTTTCATCCCAAAGATCCATGCCATTGTCATCAAAATACTACACAAGCTTGTCATCAGAATGCTCCATGACCCTTGTCATCACAATTCTCCATGCACTTGTCAGCACAATGCTCCCTGACCCTTGTCATCACAATGCTCCAAGCCATTGTCATCACAATGCTCCATTACCATTGTCATCAGAATCCTCCATGACACTTGGCATCACAATACTCCATGCCATTGTCATCACAATGCTCCATGTCTTTGTCAGCAAAATGCTAAATGACCTTGTCATTACAATCCTCTATGCGCTTGTCATCACAATACTCCATTTCCATTATCATCACAGTCCTCCATCAACCTTGGGATCACATTGCTTCATGCCCTTGTCATCACAATGCTCCATGCTCCTTGAAATCAAAATTATCCATGACCTCTGTCATCACAATGCTCCAAACCCTTGTGATCACATTGTTCCATAACACTTGTCATCACAATGCCCCATGATGCCTGTCATCACAATACTCCATGCCCTTTTCATCACAATGCTCCATGACCTTTGTCATCACAATTCTCAATACACTTGTGATCACAATGCTCCCTGACACTTGTCATCAGAATGCTCCTTGAAACCCATCACGAAAAGGCTCCATGCTTTTTTCATCACAATGCCCCATGCCATTTTCATCACAATGTTCCATACCATTGTCATCAAAATACTCCACAAGCTTGTCATCAGAATGCTCCCGGACCCTTGTCATCACAATGCTCCATTACCTTTCTCATCAGAATCCTCCATGACACTTGGCATCACAGTGCTACATGTCATTGTCATCACAATGGGCCATTACATATGTCATCACAATGGTCCCTGACACTTATCTTCACAATACTGCATGACCTGGTCATCACAATGCTCCATGCCCTTGTTATCACAATAGGCCATTCCAACTGTCATCGCAACAAACCATGAAAGTTATTAGACCAATGTTCCATGCCCTTGTCATCACAATGCTCCATGCCCTTGTTATCACAATGCTCCATGACCCCTGTCATCACAATGCTCCGTTACTCCAGTCATCACAATGCTTCATGAACTTTGTCATCACAGTGGTCCATGCCCTCACCATCAACAGTCTCTGTGACCTTTTTAACCCCAATGCTCCATGAACTTTTCATCACAATGCTCTTTGACCCTTGTCATCAAAATGCTCTATGCCTTTCTCAGCACAATGCTCCATGACCCTGGTCATCACAATGCTCCATGCCCCTTTTCATCTCAATGCTCCCTGAACCCTGTCATCACAGTGCACGATGCCCATCATCATAATACTTCAGTCTATTGTCATCACAATGAAATTAATATTCTCCATGACCTCTGACATCATAATGCTACAAACCCTTGTGATCACAATGTTCCATAAAACTTATCATCACAGCACCCCATGACACTCATCATCACAATTATCCATGGTCTTATCATCACAATGCTCCATGATCTTTGTCATCACGATGCTCAATACACTTTTCATCACAATGCTCCCTGACACTTGTCGTCAGTATGCTCCATGAACCCTGTCATGACAAGGCTCCATGCCTTTATCATCACAATGATCCATGCCTTTTCATCGCAATGCTCCAAGACCCCTGCAATCACAATGCTCCATGCACTTCTCATCCAAATGCTCTCTCACATGAGATACCACAATGATCCATCACTAGTCATCACATTCCTCCCTCAACCCTGTTATCACAATGTTCCATGACCCCTGTTATCACAATGCTACATCCCCTTATCAGCACAATGTTCCATGACCCCTGACATCACAATGTTCCATAACCACTGTCATCAAAATGCTCCATGACCCTTTTCATCCCAAAGCTCCATGACCCCTGGAATCACAGTGTTCTATAACCACTGTCATCAAAATGTTCCATTGCACTTTTCATCAAATTGCTGCATGACCCTGTCATCAAAATGCTCCCTGCCCTACTCATAACAATGCACCACACGCTGGTCATCAAAATGCTCCATGACCTTTGTCATCACAAAGCTCCATGACCCTTGGCATCACAATGCTCCATGTCATTGTCATCACAATGCTCCATGAAACCTCTCTTCACATTGCTCCATGCCCTTGTCATCACAAATCTCCATGACACTTGTCATCACAATGCTCGATGCCCTTCTCATCACAATGCTCCATTACCTCTATCAACAATGCTCAATGCCCCCTGCCATCACAATGTTCCACGGCCTTGTGATCACAAGGCTCCATGACCATTGTCATCACAATGCTCCAAGACCCATGTAATCACAATGCTCCATGCCCTTGTCATCACAAAGCTCCATGACACATGTCATCAGAATGTTCCATGGCCATCTCCTCACAATGTTCCATGCCCTTGTCATCACAGTGCTCCAAGACACTCATAATCACAATGCTCCATGCCCCTTTTCATCAGAATGCTCCATGAGACTTGTCAACACAAGTCTCGATGGTCATCTCATCACAATGCTCCAAGACCTTGTCATCACCATGCTCCATTCCCTTGTCATCACAATGCTCCATGACCCCTGTCATCACAAGGCTCCATGACCCTTCTCATCACAATGCTCCAAACCCCTGTAATCACAATGCTCCATGCCCCTTTCATCACAATGCTCCATGAACCCTGTCATCACAATGCACCATGCCCATCATCATAATGCTTCAGGCTATTGTCATCACAGTGAAATCAAAATGCTCCATGACCTCTGTCATCACAATGCTCCAAACCCTGGTGATCACAATGTTGCAAAACACTTATCATCACAACACCCCATGACGCTCATCATCACAATTATCCATGGTCTTCTCATCACAATGCTCCATGACCTTTGTCATCACAATTCTCAATACACTTGTCATCACAATGCTCCCTGACACTTGTTGTCAGAATGCACCTTGAACCCTGTGACGAAAAGGCTCCATGCCTTTTTCATCACAAATCCCCATGCTGTTTTCATCCCAAAGCTCCATGCCATTGTCATCAAAATACTACACAAGCTTGTCATCAGAATGCTCCATGACCCTTGTCATCACAATTCTCCATGCACTTGTCAGCACAATGCTCCCTGACCCTTGTCATCACAATGATCCAAGCCATTGTCATCACAATGCTCCATTACCTTTGTCATTAGAATCCTCCATGACACTTGGAATCACAATGCTCCAAGCCATTGTCATCACAATGGGCCATTACATATGTAATCACAATGCTCCCTGACACCTCTCTTCACAATACTGCATGATCTGGTCATCACAATGCTCCATGCTCTTGTCTTCATAATGCGCCATTCCAACTGTCATCACAATAATCCATGAAACTTATTAGACCAATGGTCCATGCCCTTGTCATCACATTGCTCCATGCTCTTGTTATCACAATGTTTAAGACCCCTGTAATCAGAATGCCCCATGCCCCATTTCATCAGTATGCTCCATGAGACTTCTCATCGCAAGGCTCCATGGTTTTCTCATCACAATGCTCCAGGACCTTGTCATCACAATGGTTCACGACATTGTCATGAAAATTCTCAATGGCCCTTGTCTTCATAATGCTCCAAGCCCTAGTCATCACAGTGCTCCATTATATTTGTCATCACAATCCTCCCTTGCATTTGGCATCACTATGCTCCATGCTATTGTCATCGCAATGGACCATGACATATTTCATCACAATGCCCCCTGACACCTGTCTTCACAATACTCCAGTCCCTTGTCATCACAATGCTCCATGCCCTGGTCATCACAATGCACCATGTCCACTGTCATCACAATAATCTATGAAACTTGTAAGACCAATGCTCCATGCCCCTGTCATAACAATGCTCCATGACCTTGTCATCACAATGCTCCATGACCCCTGTCATCACAATACTCCATGTACATTTTCAGCCCAGTGCTCCATGACCCTTGTCATCACAATGATCCATGCACTTGTCATCCCAATGTTCCATGACGCTTGTAATCACAGTGCTCCATGACATCTGTCATCACAGCGCTCCATGCCTTTGTCAGCAAAATGCTACATGACCTGGTCATTACAATGCTCTATGCGATTGTCATCACAATACTCCCTTACCATTGTCATCACAATCCTCCAGGAACCTTGGGATCACAGTGCTTCAGGCCCTTGTCATCAAAATGCTCCATGCTCCTTGAAATCAAAATGATCCATGACCTCTGTCATCACAATGCTCCAAACCCTTGTGATCAAAATGTTCAATAACACTTGTCCTCACAACGCTCCATGATGCCTGTCATCACAATACTCCATGCCCTTTTCATCACAATGCTCCATGAACTTTGTGATCACAATTCTCCATACAATTGTCATCAAAATGCTCCCTGACACTTGTCGTCAGAATGCTCCTTGAACTGTGTCACGAAAAGACTCCATGCCATTTTCATCACAAATCCACATGCCGTTTTCATCCCAGTGCTCCATGCCATTGTCATCAAAATACTCCACAAGCTTGTCCTCAGAATGCTCCATGACGCTTGTCATCACAATTCTCCGTGCACTTGTCAGCAAAATGCTCCCTGACCCTTATCATCACAATGTTCCAAGCCATTGTCATCACAATGCTCCATTACCTTTGTCATCAGAATCCTCCATGACACTTGGCATCACAATGCTCCATGCCATTGTCATCACAATGGGCCATTACATATGTCATCACAATGCTCCCTGACACCTCTCTTCACAATACTGCATAACCTGGTCATCACAATGCTCCATGCCCTTGTCATCACAATGTGCCATTCCAACTCTCATCACAATAATCCATGAAACTTATTAGACCAATGCTCCTTGCCCTTGTTATCACAATGTTCCAAGACCCCTGTAATCAGAATGCTCCATGTCCCTTTTCATCAGAATGCTCCATATGACATGTCATCAGAAGGCTCCATGGATTTCTCATCACAATGCTCCATGACCTTTGTCATCACAATGCTCCAAGACCCATGTAATCACAATGCTTCATGCCCCTGTCATCGCAATGGACCATGACATTTGGCATCACAATACTCCATGCCATTGTCTTTGAAATTGACCATGACATATGTCATCACAATGCCCCCTTACACCTATTTTCACAATATTCCATGCCCTTGTCATCACAATGCTCCATGCCCTTGTCATCACAATGCACCATGTCCAATGTCATCACAATAATCTATTAAACTTGTCAGACCAATGCTCCATGCCCCTGTCATCACAATGTTCCATGCCCTTGTCATCACAATGCTCCGTGACTCCAGTCATCACAATGCTTCATAACGTTTGTCATCACAACGGTCCATGCCTGCGTCATCGCAAGGCTCTGTGACCTTTGTAACCACAATGCTCCATGAAATTTTCATCACAATTCTCCGTGGCCCTTGTCATCACAATGCTCCATGCCTTTTTCAGAACAATGCTCCATGACCCTTGTCATCACAATGTGCCATGTGCTTTTCATCACAATGATCCACAACCTTGTCATCGCTATGCTCCATAAACCTTGTAATCACAATTCTCCATGCACTTCTCATCCAAATGCTCTCTCACATGAGATATCACAATGTTCCATCACTTGTCATCACAATCCTCCCTCACCCCTGTTATCACAATGTTCCATGACCCCTGTCATCACAATGCTACATCCCCTTATCAGCACAATTTTCCATGACCCCTGACATCACAATGTTCCATAACCCCTGTCATCAAAATGCTCCATGACCATTTTCATCCCAAAGCTCTATGACCCCTGGCATCACAATGTTCTATAACCCCTGTCATCAAAATATTACATTACACTTTTCATCAAATTGCTGCATGACCCTGTCATCAAAATGCTCCCTGCCCTTCTCATCACAATGCACCACACACTTGTCATCAAAATGCTCCATGACCATGGTCATCACTAAGCTCCATGACCCTTGGCATCACAATGCTCCATGCCATGGACATCACAATGCTCCATGAACCCTCTCATCACATTGCTCCATGCACTTGTCATCACAAAGCTCCATGACACTTGTCATCACAATGCTCGATGCCCTTCTCATCACAATGCTCCATGTCCTTGTCATTATATTCCTCCATCACCCATGTATCACAGTGTACCGTGCCCTTGTCATCACAATGCGCCATGCCCACTGTCATCACAATAATCCATGAAATATTTCAGACCAATGCTCAATGCACTTCTCATCACAATGCTCCATTAGACTGTCAACAATGCTCCATGACCCCTGCCATCACAATGTTCCACGGCATTGTGATCACAAGACTCCATGACCATTGTCATCACAATGCTCCAAGACCCATGTAATCACAATGCTCCATGCCCTTGTCATCACAGAGCTCCATGACACATGTCATCAGAATGTTCCATGGCCTTCTCCTCACAATGCTCCATGCCCTTGTCATCACAATGCTCCAAGACACTCGTAATCACAATGCTCCATGCCCCTTTTCATCAGAAGGCTCCATGATATTTGTCATCACAAGTCTCCATGGTCAACTCATCACAATGCTCCAAGACCTTGTCATCACCATGCTCCATTCCCTTGTCATCACAATGCTCCATGACCCCTGTCATCACAATACTCCATGAACATTTTCAGCCCAATGCTCCATGACCTTCTCATCACAATGCTCCATGACCAATATCATCACAATGCTCCATGACCACTGTCATCACAACACTCCATGACACCTGACAACACAATGATCCGGGACTCTTGTCATCACAATGCTCCAAGACCCCTGTAATCACAATGCTCCATGACCCCTGTCATCACAATACTCCATGAACATTTTCAGCCAAATGCTCCATGACCCTTGTCATCACAATGATCCATGCCCTTGTCATCCCAATGTTCCATGACCACTGTATTCACAGTGATCCATGACGCTCGTCATCACAGTGCTCCATGACACCTGTCATCACAATGCTCCATGCCTTTGTCAGGAAAATGCTACATGACCTTGTCATTACAATGCTCTATGCGATTGTCATCACAATATTCGATTACCATTGTCATCTCAATCCTCCATGAACCTTGGTATCACATTGCTTCATGCCCTTGTCATCACAATGCTACATGCTCCTTGAAATCAAAATGATCCATGACCTCTGTCATCACAATGCTCCAAACCCTTGTGATCACAATGTTCCATAACATTTGTCCGCACAACGCTCCATGATGCCTGTCATCACAATACTCCATACACTTTTCATCACAATTCTCCATGACTTTCTCATCACAATTCTCAATACACTTTTCATCACAGTGCCCCCTGACACTTGTCGTCAGTATGCTCCATGAACCCTGTCATGACAAGGCTCCATGCCTTTTTCATCACAATGTTCCATGCCCTTTTCATCACAATGCTCCAGGACCCCTGTAATCACAATGCTCCATGCCCATGCCATCCAAAGCTCCATGACGCATGTCATCAGAATGTTCCATGGACTTCTCATCACAATGCTCCCTGCTCTTGTCATCACAAAGCACTAAGACCCCTGTAATCACAAAGCTCCATGCCCCTTTTCATCTCAATGCTCCTATGAACCCTGTCAGCACAATGAACAATGCCCATCATCATAAGGCTTCAGGCAATTGTCATCACAATCAAATCAAAATGCTCCATGACCTCTGTCATCACAATGCTCAGAATCCTGGTGATCACAATGTTGCATAACTCTTATCATCACAACACCCCATGACGCTCATCATCACAATGATCCATGGTCGTCTCATCACAAGGCTCCATGACCTTTGTCATCAAAATTCTCAATAAACGTGTCATCACAATGCTCGCTGACACTTGTCGTCAGAATGCTCCTTGAACCCTGTCACAAAAAGGCTCCATGTCTTTTTCATCACAAAGCCACATGCCGTTTTCATCCCAATGCTGCATGCCATTGTCAACAAAATACACCACAGGCTTGTCATCACAATGCTCCAAGACCTTGTCATCACCATGCTCCATTCCCTGGTCATCACAATGCTCCATGACCCCTGTCATCACAAGGCTCCATGACCCTTCTCATCACAATGCTCCAAACCCCTGTAATCACAATGTTCCATGCCCCTTTTCATCACAATGCTCCATGAACCCTGTCATCACAATGAACCATGCCCATCATCATAATGCTTCAGGCTATTGTCATCACAATGAAATCAAAATGCTCCATGACCTCTGTCATCACAATGCTCCAAACCCTGGTGATCACAATGTTGCATAACACTTATCATCACAAAACCCCATGACGCTAATCATCACTATAATCCATGGTCTTCTCATCACAAGGCTCCATGACCTTTGTCATCACAATTCTCAATACTCTTTTCATCACAATGCTCCCTGACACTTGTCGTCAGTATGCTCCATGAACTCTGTCATGACAAGGCTCCATGCCTTTTTCATCACAATGATCCATGCCCTTTTCATCACAGTGCTCCAAGACCACTGTAATCATAATGCCCCTTGCCCTTGTCATCACAAAGCTCCATGATGCATATCATCAGAATGTTCCATGCACTTCTCATCACAATGCTCCATGCCCCTGTCATCACAATGCTCCAAGACCCCTGTAATCACAATGCTACATGCCACTTTTCATCTCAATGCTCCATGAACACTGTCATCACAATGCACCATGCCCATCATCATAATGCTTCAGGCTATTGTCATCACAGTGAAATCAAAATGCTCCATGACCTCTGTCATCATAATGCTCCAAACCCTGGTGATCACAATGTTGCAAAACACTTATCATCACAACACCCCATGACGCTCATCATCACAATTATCTATAGTCTTCTCATCACAATGCTCCATGACCTTTGTCATCACAATTCTCAATACACTTGTCATCACTATGTTCCCTGACACTTGTCGTCAGAATGCACCTTGAACCCTGTGACCAAAAGGCTCCATGCCTTTTTCATCACAAAGCCCCATGCTGTTTTCATCCCAAAGCTCCATGCCATTGTCATCAAAATACTACACAAGCTTGTCATCAGAATGCTCCATGACCCTTGTCATCACAATTCTCCATGCACTTGTCAGCACAATGCTCCCTGACCCTTGTCATCACAATGATCCAAGCCATTGTCATCACAATGCTCCATTACCTTTGTCATTAGAATCCTCCATGACACTTGGAATCACAATGCTCCAAGCCATTGTCATCACAATGGGCCATTACATATGTAATCACAATGCTCCCTGACACCTCTCTTCACAATACTGCATGATCTGGTCATCACAATGCTCCATGCTCTTGTCTTCATAATGCGCCATTCCAACTGTCATCACAATAATCCATGAAACTTATTAGACCAATGGTCCATGCCCTTGTCATCACATTGCTCCATGCTCTTGTTATCACAATGTTTAAGACCCCTGTAATCAGAATGCCCCATGCCCCTTTTCATCAGTATGCTCCATGAGACTTGTCATCGCAAGGCTCCATGGATTTCTCATCACAATGCTCCAGGACCTTGTCATCACAATGGTTCACGACATTGTCATGAAAATTCTCAATGGCCCTTGTCTTCATAATGCTCCAAGCCCTAGTCATCACAGTGCTCCATTATATTTGTCATCACAATCCTCCCTTGCATTTGGCATCACTATGCTCCATGCTATTGTCATCGCAATGGACCATGACATATTTCATCACAATGCCCCCTGACACCTGTCTTCACAATACTCCAGTCCCTTGTCATCACAATGCTCCATGCCCTAGTCATCACAATGCACCATGTCCACTGTCATCACAATAATCTATGAAACTTGTAAGACCAATGCTCCATGCCCCTGTCATAACAATGCTCCATGACCTTGTCATCACAATGCTCCATGACCCCTGTCATCACAATACTCCATGTACATTTTCAGCCCAGTGCTCCATGACCCTTGTCATCACAATGATCCATGCACTTGTCATCCCAATGTTCCATAACGCCTGTAATCACAGTGCTCCATGACATCTGTCATCACAGTGCTCCATGCCTTTGTCAGCAAAATGCTACATGACCTTGACATTACAATGCTCTATGCGATTGTCATCACAATGCTCCATTACCATTGTCATCACAATCCTCCAGGAACCTTGGGATCACATTGCTTCAGGCCCTTGTCATCAAAATGCTCCATGCTCCTTGAAATCAAATTGATCCATGACCTCTGTCATCACAATGCTCCAAACCCTTGTGATCAAAATGTACAATAACACTTGTCCTCACAACGCTCCATGATGCCTGTCATCACAATACTCCATGCCCTTTTCATCACAATGCTCCATGAACTTTGTCATCACAATTCTCCATACACTTGTCATCAAAATGCTCCCTGACACTTGTCGTCAGAATGCTCCTTGAACTGTGTCACGAAAAGGCTCCATGCAATTTTCATCACAAATCCACATGCCGTTTTCATCGTAGTGCTCCATGCCATTGTCATCAAAATACTCCACAAGCTTGTCATCAGAATGCTCCATGACGCTTGTCTTCACAATTCTCCGTGCACTTGTCAGCAAAATGCTCCCTGACCCTTATCATCACAATGCTCCAAGCCATTGTCATCACAATGCTCCATTACCTTTGTCATCAGAATCCTCCATGACACTTGGCATCACAATGCTCCATGCCATTGTCATCACAATGGGCCATTACATATGTCATCACAATGCTCCCTGACACCTCTCTTCACAATACTCCATAACCTGGTCATCACAATACTCCATGCCCTTGTCATCACAATGTGCGATTCCAACTCTCATCACAATAATCCATGAAACTTATTAGACCAATGCTCCTTGCCCTTGTTATCACAATGTTCCAAGACCCCTGTAATCAGAATGCTCCATGCCCCTTTTCATCAGAATGCTCCATATGACATGTCATCAGAAGGCTCCATGGATTTCTCATCACAATGCTCCATGACCTTTGTCATCACAATGCTCCAAGACCCATGTAATCACAATGCTTCATGCCCCTGTCATCGCAATGGACCATGACATTTGGCATCACAATGCTCCATGCCATTGTCTTTGAAATTGACCATGACATATGTCATCACAATATCTCCTTACACCTGTTTTCACAATACTCCATGCCCTTGTCATCACAATGCTCCATGACCTTGTCATCACAATGCACCATGTCCAATGTCATCACAATAATCTATTAAACTTGTCAGACCAATGCTCCATGCCCCTGTCATCACAATGTTCCATGCCCTTGTCATCACAATGCTCCATGACCCTTGTCATCACAATGCTCCGTGACTCCAGTCATCACAATGCTTCATAACGTTTGTCATGACAACGGTCCATGCCTGCGTCATCGCAAGGCTCTGTGACCTTTGTAACCACAATGCTCCATGAACTTTTCATCACAATTCTCCGTGGCCCTTGTCATCACAATGCTCCATGCCTTTATCAGAACAATGCTCCATGACCCTTGTCATCACAATGTGCCATGTGCTTTTCATCACAATGATCCACAACCTTGTCATCGCTATGCTCCATAAACCTTGTAATCACAATTCTCCATGCACTTCTCATCCAAATGCTCTCTCACATGAGATATCACAATGTTCCATCACTTGTCATCACAATCCTCCCTCACCCCTGTTATCACAATGTTCCATGACCCCTGTCATCACAATGCTACATCCCCTTATCAGCACAATTTTCCATGACCCCTGACATCACAATGTTCCATAACCCCTGTCATTAAAATGCTCCATGACCATTTTCATCCCAAAGCTCTATGACCCCTGGCATCACAATGTTCTATAACCCCTGTCATCAAAATATTACATTACACTTTTCATCAAATTGCTGCATGACCCTGTCATCAAAATGCTCCCTGCCCTTCTCATCACAATGCACCACACACTTGTCATCAAAATTCTCCATGACCATGGTCATCACTAAGCTCCATGACCCTTGGCATTACAATGCTCCATGCCATGGACATCACAATGCTCCATGAACCCTCTCATCACATTGCTCCATGCACTTGTCATCACAAACCAACATGACACTTGTCATCACAATTCTCGATGCCCTTCTCATCACAATGCTCCATGTCCTTGTCATTACAATCCTCCATCACCCATGTATCACAGTGTACCGTGCCCTTGTCATCACAATGCGCCATGCCCACTCTCATCACAATAATCCATGAAACATTTCAGACCAATGCTCATTGCACTTCTCATCACAATGCTCCATTACCACTGTCAACAATGCTCCATGACCCCTGCCATCACAATGTTCCACGGCCTTGTGAGCACAAGACTCCATGACCATTGTCATCACAATGCTCCAAGACCCATGTAATCACAATGCTCCATGCCCTTGTCATCACAGAGCTCCATGACGCATGTCATCAGAATGTTCCATGGCCTTCTCCTCACAATGCTCCATGCCCTTGTCATCACAATGCTCCAAGACACTCGTAATCACAATGCTCCATGCCCCTTTTCATCAGAAGGCTCCATGATATTTGTCATCACAAGTCTCCATGGTCAACTCATCACAATGCTCCAAGACCTTGTCATCACCATGCTCCATTCCCTTGTCATCACAATGCTCCATGACTCTTGTCATCACAATACTCCATGAACATTTTCAGCCCAATGCTCCATGATCTTCTCATCACAATGCTCCATGACCAATATCATCACAATGCTCCATGACCACTGTCATCACAACACTCCATGACACCTGACAACACAATGATCCGGGACTCTTGTCATCACAATGCTCCAAGACCCCTGTAATCACAATGCTCCATGACCCCTGTCATCACAATATTCCATGAACATTTTCAGCCCAATGCTCCATGACACTTGTCATCACAATGATCCATGCCCTTGTCATCCCAATGTTCCATGACGCCTGTATTCACAGTGCTCCGTGACGCTTGTCATCACAGTGCTCCATGACACCTGTCATCACAATGCTCCATGCCTTTGTCAGCAAAAGGCTACATAACCTTGTCATTACAATGCTCTATGCGATTGTCATCACAATACTCGATTACCATTGTCATCTCAATCCTCCATGAACCTTGTGATCACATTGCTTCATGCCCTTGTCATCACAATGCTACATGCTCCTTGAAATCAAAATGATCCATGACCTCTGTCATCACAATGCTCCAAACCCTTGTGATAACAATGTTCCCTAACACTTGTCCTCACAACGCTCCATGATGCCTGTCATCACAATACTCCATGCCCTTTTCATCACAATTCTCCATGACCTTTGTCACCACAATTCTCAATACACTTGTGATCACAATGCTCCCTGACACTTGTCATCAGAATGCTCCTTGAAACCCATCACGAAAAGGCTCCATGCTTTTTTCATCACAATGCCCCATGCCATTTTCATCACAATGTTCCATACCATTGTCAAAATACTCCACAAGCTTGTCATCAGAATGCTCCCGGACCCTTGTGATCACAATGCTCCATTACCTTTCTCATCAGAATCCTCCATGACACTTGGCATCACATTGCTACATGCCATTGTCATCACACTGGGCCATAACATATGTCAACACAATGCTCCCTGACACTTATCTTCACAATACTGCATGACCTGGTCATCACAATGCTCCATGCCCTTGTCATCACAGTAGGCCGTTCCAACTGTCATCGCAACAAACCATGAAAGTTATTAGACCAATGTTCCATGCCCTTGTCATCACAATTCTCCATGCCCTTGTTATCTCAATGCTCCATGACCCCTGTCATCACAATGCTCCGTTACTCCAGTCATCACAATGCTTCATGAACTTTGTCATCACAGTGGTCCATGCCCTCACCATCAACAGTCTCTGTGACCTTTTTAACCCCTATGCTCCATGAACTTTTCATCACAATGATCTTTGACACTTGTCATCACAATGCTCTATGCCTTTCTCAGCACAATGCTCCATGACCCTGGTCATCACAATGCTCCATGCCCCTTTTCATCTCAATGCTCCCTGAACCCTGTCATCACAGTGCACGATGCCCATCATCATAATACTTCAGTCTATTGTCATCACAATGAAATTAATATTCTCCATGACCTCTGACATCATAATGCTACAAAACCTTGTGATCACAATGTTCCATAAAACTTATCATCACAGCACCCCATGACGCTCATCATCACAATTATCCATGGTCTTATCATCACAATGCTCCATGATCTTTGTCATCACGATGCTCAATACACTTTTCATCACAATGCTCCCTGACACTTGTCGTCAGTATGCTCCATGAACCCTGTCATGACAAGGCTCCATGCCTTTATCATCACAATGATCCATGCCTTTTCATCGCAATTCTCCAAGACCCCTGCAATCACAATGCTCCATGCCCTTGCCATCCAAAGCTCCATGACGCATGTCATCAGAATGTTCCATGGACTTCTCATCACAATGCTCCCTGCTCTTGTCATCACAAAGCACTAAGACCCCTGTAATCACAATGATCCATGCCCCTTTTCATCTCAATGCTCCTATGAACCCTGTCAGCACAATGAACAATGCCCATCATCATAATGCTTCAGGCAATTGTCATCACAATCAAATCAAAATGCTCCAGGACCTCTGTCATCACAATGCTCAAAATCCTGGTGATCACAATGTTGCATAACTCTTATCATCACAACACCCCATGACGCTCATCATCACAATGATCCATGGTCGTCTCATCACAAGGCTCCATGACCTTTGTCATCAAAATTCTCAATAAACTTGTCATCACAATGCTCGCTGACACTTGTCGTCAGAATGCTCCTTGAACCCTGTCACAAAAAGGCTCCATGTCTTTTTCATCACAAAGCCACATGCCGTTTTCATCCCAATGCTGCATGCCATTGTCATCAAAATACACCACAGGCTTGTCATCAGAATGCTCCATGACCTTTGTCATCACTATGCTCCATGCACTTGTCAGCACAATGCTCCCTGACCCTTGTCATCACAATGCTCCAAGCCATTGTCATCACAATGCTCCATTACCACTGTCATCAGAATCCTCCATGACACTTGGCATCACAATGCTCCATGCCATTGTCATCACAATGCTCCATGTCTTTGTCAGCAAAATGCTAAATGACCTTGTCATTACAATCCTCTATGCGCTTGTCATCACAATACTCCATTTCCATTGTCATCACAATCCTCCATCAACCTTGGGATCACATTGCTTCATGCCCTTGTCATCACAATGCTCCATGCTCCTTGAAATCAAAATGATCCATGACCTCTGTCATCACAATGCTCCAAACCCTTGTGATCACATTGTTCCAGAACACTTGTCATCACAACGCTCCATGATGCCTGTCATCACAATACTCCATGCCCTTTTCATCACAATGCTCCATGACATTTGTCATCACAATTCTCAATACACTTGTGATCACAATGCTCCCTGACACTTGTCATCAGAATGCTCCTTGAATCCCGTCACGAAAAGGCTCCATGCATTTTTCATCACAATGCCCCATGCCATTTTCATCACAATGTTCCATACCATTGTCATCAAAATACTGCACAAGCTTGTCATCAGAATGCTCCGGGACCCTTGTCATCACAATGCTCCATTACCTTTCTCATCAGAATCCTCCATGACACTTGGCATCACAGTGCTACATGCCATTGTCATCACAATAGGCCATTCCAACTGTCATCGCAACAAACCATGAAAGTTATTAGACCAATGTTCCATGCCCTTGTCATCACAATGCTCCATGCCCTTGTTATCACAATGCTCCATGACCCCTGTCATCACAATTCTCCGTTACTCAAGTCATCAGAATGCTTCATGAACTTTGTCATCAAAATGGTCCATGCCCTCACCATCAACAGTCTCTGTGACCTTTTTAACCCCAATGCTCCATGAACTTTTCATCACAATGCTCTTTGACCCTTGTCATCACAATGCTCTATGCCTTTCTCAGCACAATGCTCCATGACCCTGGTCATCACAATGCTCCATGCACTTGTCAGCACAATGTTCCATGACACAAGTCATCACAGTGCTCCATGACCCCTGTCATCATAATGCTCAGTGACTCCAGTCATCACAATGCTTCATAACGTTTTTCCTCACAATGTTCCAAGCCCGCGTCATCACAAGGCTCTGTGATATTTGTTACCACAATGTTCCATGAACTTTTCATCACAATTCTCTGTGACCCTCGTCATCACAATGCTACATGTCTTTGTCAGAACAATGCTCCATGACCATTGTCATCACATTGTGCCACGCGCATTTCATCAAATGTTCCAAACCTTGTCATTGCAATGCTCCATAAACCTTTTAATCACAATGCTCCATGCACTTCCCATCAAAATGTGCTGTTACCAGAGATATCACAGTATTCTATCCCTTGTCATCACAATACCCCCTCACCCCTGTAATCACAATGTTCGATGACCCTGTCATCACACTGCTACATCCCCTTATCAGCACAATCTTCCAAGATTCCTGACATCACAATGTTCCATAACCCATGTCATCAAAATGCTCCATGACCCTTTTCATCCCAAAGCTCCAAGACCCCTGACATCACAATGTTCTATAACCCCTGCCATCAAAATGTTCCATTACACTTTTCATCAAATTGCTGCATGACCCGGTCATCAAAATGCTCCCTGCACTTCTCATCACAATGCACCATGTCCTTGTCATCAAAATGCTCCATGACTGGTCAGCAGAAAGCTCCATGACCCCTGGCATCACAATGCTAAATGTCATTGTCATCACAATGCTCCATGAACCCTCTCATAACATTGCTCAATGCCCTTGTCATCACAAAGCTCCATGACACTTGTGATAACAATGCTCGATGCCCTTCTCATCACAATGCTCCATGCCCTTGTCATTACAATCCTGCATGATGAATGTATCATAGTGTTCCGTACCCTTGTCATCAAAATGCTCCATGCCCACTCTCATCAAAATAATACATGAAATATTTCAGACCAATATTCCATGCCCTTCTCATCACAATGCTAGATTACCTCTGTCATAACAATGCACCATGACCCCTGCCATCACAATGTTCCACGGCCTAGTCTTCACTAGGTTCCATGACACTTGTCATCACAATGCTGAAAACCACTGTAATCTCAATGATCCATGCCCTTCTCATCACAAAGCTCCATGACGCATGTCATCAGAATGTTCCATGGCCATCTCATCACAATGCTCCATGCCCTTGTCATCACAATGCTCCAAGACCCTTGTAACCACAATGCTCCATGCCCCTTTCATCTCAATGCTCCCTGAACCCGGTCATCACAGTGCACGATGCCCATCATCATAATACTTCAGTCTATTGTCATCACAATGAAATTAATATTCTCCATGACCTCTGACATCATAATGCTACAAACCCTTGTGATCACAATGTTCCATAAAACTTATCATCACAGCACCCCATGACGCTCATCATCACAATTATCCATGGTCTTATCATCACAATGCTCCATGATCTTTGTCATCACGATGCTCAATACACTTTTCTTCACAATGCTCCCTGACACTTGTCGTCAGTATGCTCCATGAACCCTGTCATGACAAGGCTCCATGCCTTTATCATCACAATGATCCATGCCTTTACATCGCAATGCTCCAAGACCCCTGCAATCACAATGCTCCATGCACTTGTCATCCAAATGCTCTCTCACTTTAGATATCACAATGTTCCATCACTAGTCATCACATTCCTCCCTCAACCCTGTTATCACAATGTTCCATGACCCCTGTTATCACAATGCTACATCCCCTTATCAGCACAATGTTCCATGACCCCTGACATCACAATGTTCCATAACCACTGTCATCAAAATGCTCCATGACCCTTTTCATCCCAAAGCTCCATGACCCCTGGAATCACAGTGTTCTATAACCCCTGTCATCAAAATGTTCCATTGCACTTTTCATCAAATTGCTGCATGACCCTGTCATCAAAATGCTCCCTGCCCTACTCATAACAATGCACCACACGCTGGTCATCAAAATGCTCCATGACCTTTGTCATCACAAATCTCCATGACCCTTGGCATCACAATGCTCCATGTCATTGTCATCACAATGCTCCATGAAACCTCTCTTCACATTGCTCCATGTCCTTGTCATCACAAATCTCCATGACACTTGTCATCACAATGCTCGATGCCCTTCTCATCATAATGCTCCATGTCCTTGTCATTACAATCCTCCATGACCCATGTATCACAGTGTACCGTGCCCTTGTCATCACAATGCTCCATGCCCACTCTCATCACAATAATCCATGAAATATTTCAGACCAATGCTCAATGCCCTTCTCATCACAATGCTCCAGTACCTCTATCAACAATGCTCCATGACCCCTGCCATCACAATGTTCCACGGCCTTGTGATCACAAGGCTCCATGACCATTGTCATAACAATGCTCCAAGACCCATGTAATCACAATGCTCCATGCCCTTGTCATCACAAAGCTCCATGACACATGTCATCAGAATGTTCCATGGCCATCTCCTCACAATGCTCCATGCCCTTGTCATCACAATGCTTCAAGACACTCGTAATCACAATGCTCCATGCCCCTTTTCATCAGAAGGCTCCATGATATTAGTCATCACAAGTCTCCATGGTCAACTCATCACAATGCTCCAAGACCTTGTCATCACCATGCTCCATTCCCTTGTCATCACAATGCTCCCTGACACTTGTCGTCAGTATGCTCCATGAACTCTGTCATGACAAGGCTCCATGCCTTTTTCATCACAATGATCCATGCCCATTTCATCACAGTTCTCCAAGACCACTGTAATCATAATGCTCCTTGCCCTTGTCATCACAAAGCTCCATGATGCATATCATCAGAATGTTCCATGCACTTCTCATCACAATGCTCCATGCCCTTGTCATCACAATGCTCCAAGACCCCTGTAATTACAATGCTCCATGCCACTTTTCATCTCAATGCTCCATGAACACTGTCATAACAATGCACCATGCCCATCATCATAATGCTTCAGGCTATTGTCATCACAGTGAAATCAAAATGCTCCATGACCTTTGTCATCACAAAGCTCCATGACCCTTGGCATCACAATGCTCCATGCCATTGTCATCACAATGCTCCATGAAACCTCTCTTCACATTGCTCCATGCCCTTGTCATCACAAATCTCCATGACACTTGTCATCACAATGCTCGATGCCCTTCTCATCATAATGCTCCATGTCCTTGTCATTACAATCCTCCATGACCCATGTATCACAGTGTACCGTGCCCTTGTCATCACAATGCTCCATGCCCACTCTCATCAAAATAATCCATGAAACATTTCAGACCAATGCTCAATGCCCTTCTCATCACAATGCTCCATTACCTCTATCAACAATGCTCCATGTCCCCTGTCATCACAATATTCCATGAATATTTTCAGCCCAGTGCTCCATGACCCTTGTCATCACAATGATCCATGCACTTGTCATCCCAATGTTCCATGACGCTTGTAATCACAGTGCTCCATGACATCTGTCATCACAATGCTCCATGCCTTTGTCAGCAAAATGCTACATGACCTTGTCATTACAATGCTCTATGCGCATGTCCTCACAATACTCCATTACCATTGTCATCACAATCCTCCAGGAACCTTGGGATCACATTGCTTCAGGCCCTTGTCATCAAAATGCTCCATGGTCCTTGAAATCAAAATGATCCATGACCTCTGTCATCACAATGCTCCAAACCCTTGTGATCAAAATGTTCAATAACACTTGTCCTCACAACGCTCCATGATGCCTGTCATCACAAAACTCCATGCCCTTTTCATCACAATGCTCCATGAACTTTGTCATCACAATTCTCCATACATTTGTCATCAAAATGCTCCCTGACACTTGTCGTCAGAATGCTTCTTGAACTGTGTCACGAAAAGGCTCCATGCCATTTTCATCACAAATCCACATGCCGTTTTCATCCCAGTGCTCCATGCCATTGTCATCAAAATACTCCACAAGCTTGTCATCAGAATGCTCCATGACGCTTGTCATCACAATTCTCCGTGCACTTGTCAGCAAAATGCTCCCTGACCCTTATCATCACAATGCTCCAAGCCATTGTCATCACAATGCTCCATTACCTTTGTCATCAGAATCCTCCAAGACACTTGGCATCACAATGCTCCATGCCATTGTCATCACAATGGGCCATTACATATGTCATCACAATGCTCCCTGACACCTCTCTTCACAATACTGCATCACCTGGTCATCACAATGCTCCATGCCCTAGTCATCACAATGTGCCATTCCAACTCTCATCACAATAATCCATGAAACTTATTAGACCGATGCTCCTTGCCCTTGTTATCACAATGTTCCAAGACCCCTGTAATCAGAATGCTCCATGCCCCTTTTCATCAGAATGCTCCATATGACATGTCATCAGAAGGCTCCATTGATTTCTCATCACAATGCTCCATGACCTTTGTCATCACAATGCTCCAAGACCCATGTAATCACAATGCTTCATGCCCCTGTCAACGCAATGGACCATGACATTTGGCATCACAATGCTCCATGCCATTGTCTTTGAAATTGACCATGACATATGTCATCACAATGCCCCCTTACACCTGTTTTAACAATACTCCATGCCCTTGTCATCACAATGCTCCATGCCCTTGTCATCACAATGCACCATGTCCACTGTCATCATAAAAATCTATGAAACTTGTCAGACCAATGCTCCATGCCCCTGTCATAACAATGCTCCATGACCTTGTCATCACAATGCTCCATGACCCCTGTCATCACAATACTCCATGAACATTTTCAGCCCAGTGCTCCATGACTCTTGTCATCACAAAGATCCACGCACTTGTCATCCCAATGTTCCATGACGCTTGTAATCACAGTGCTCCATGACATCTGTCATCACAATGCTCCATGCCTTTGTCAGCAAAATGCTACATGACCTTGTCATTACAATTCTCTATGTGCATGTCATCACAATAATCCATTACCATTGTCATCACAATCCTCCAGGAACCTTGGGATCACATTGCTTCAGGCCCTTCTCATCAAAATGCTCCATGCTCCTTGAAATCAAAATGATCCATGACCTCTGTCATCACAATGCTCCAAACCCTTGTGATCAAAATGTTCAATAACACTTGTCCTCACAACGCTCCATGATGCCTGTCATCACAATACTCCATGCCCTTTTCATCACAATGCTCCATGAACTTTGTCATCACAATTCTCCATACACTTGTCATCAAAATGCTCCCTGACACTTGTCGTCAGAATGCTCCTTGAACTGTGTCACGAAAAGGCTCCATGCCATTTTCATCACAAATCCACATGCCGTTTTCATCCCAGTGCTCCATGCCATTGTCATCAAAATACTCCACAAGCTTGTCATCAGAATGCTCCATGACGCTTGTCATCACAATTCTCCGTGCACTTGTCAGCAAAATGCTCCCTGACCCTTATCATCACAATGCTCCAAGCCATTGTCATCACAATGCTCCATTACCTTTGTCATCAGAATCCTCCATGACACTTGGCATCACAATGCTCCATGCCATTGTCATCACAATGGGCCATTACATATGTCATCACAATCCTCCCTGACACTTGTCATCACAATGCTCCCTGACACCTGTCTTCACAATACTCCATGACCTTATCATCACAATGCTCCATGCCCTTGTCATCACAATGCACCATGCCCACTCTCATCACAATAATCTATGAAATTGTCAGACCAATGCTCCATGCCACTGTCATCACAATGCTCCATGCCCTTGTCATCACAATGCTCCATGACCCCTGTCATCACAATGCTCCGTGACTACAGTCATCACAATGCTTCATAATGTTTGTCATCACAATGGTCCATGGCCGCATCATCACAAGGCTCTGTGACCTTTGTAACCACAATGCTCCATGAACTTTTCATCACAATTCTCTGAGAAACTTGTCATCACAATGCTCCATGTCTTTGTCATCACAATGCTCCATGACCATTGTCATCACAATGTGCCATGCACATTTCATCACAACGTTCCAAACCTTGTCATTGCAATGCTCCATAAACCTTGTAATCACAATGGTCCATGCACTTCTCATCAAAATGCTCTCTCACCAGAGATGTCACAATGTTCCATCACTAGTCATCACAATACACCCTCATCCTTGTAATCACAATGTTCCATGACCCTGTCATCACAATGCTACATCCCCTTATCATCACAATGTTCCATGACCCCTGCCAGCACAATGTTCCATAAGCCATGTCATCAAAATGCTCCATGACCCTTTCCATCCCAAAGCTCCAAGACACCTGACATCACAATGTTCTATAACCCCTGCCATCAAAATCTTCCATTACACTTTTTATCAAATTGCTGCATGACCCGGTCATCAAAATGCTCCCTGCCCTTCTCATCAAAATGCTGCATGACTTGTCATCACAAAGCTCCAAGACCCTTGGCACCACAATGCTCCATGTCATTGTCATCACAATGCTCCATGAACCCTCTCATCACATTGCTCCATGCCCTTGTCATCACACAGCTCCATGACACTTGTCATCACAATGCTCGATGCCCTTCTCATCACAATGCTCCATGCCTTTGTCATTACAGTCCTGCATGACACATGTATCACAGTGTTCCGTGCCCTTGTCATCACAATGTTCCATGCCCACTCTAATCACAATAATCCATGAAACATTTCAGACCAAAGTTCCATACCCTTCTCATCACAATGCTCCATTACCCCTGTCATAACAATGCACCATGACACCTGCTATCACAATGATCCACGGCCTAGTCATCACAAGGTTCCATGATAATTCTCATCACAATGCTCAAGACCCCTGATATCACAATGCTCCATGCCCTTGTCATCACAAAGCTCCATGACGCATGTCATCAGAATGTTCCATGGCCTTCTCATCACAATGCTCCATGCCCTTGTCATCACAAAGCTCCAAGAACCTTGTCATCACAATGCTCCATGCCCCTTTTCATCTCAATGCTCCATGAACCCTGTCATCACAATGCACCATGCCCATCATCATAATGCTTCAGGCTATTGTCATCACAATGAAATCAATATTCTGCATGACCTCTGTCATCATAATGCTCCAAACCCTTGTGATCACAATGCTGCATAACACGTATCATCACAACACCCCATGACGCTCATCATCACAATTATCCATGGTCTTCTCATCACAATGCTCCATGATCTTTGTCATCATAATGCTCAATACACTTGTCATCACAATGCTCCCTGACCCTTGTCGTCAGTATGCTCCTTGAACCCTGTCATGACAAGTTTCCATGCATTTTTCATCACAATGATCCATGACCATTTCATCACAATGCTCCAAGGTCCCTGTAATCACAATGCTGCATGCCCTTTTCATCACAAAACTCCATGACGCATGTCATCAGAATGCTCCATGGCCTTCTCATCACAATGCTCTATGCCCTAGTCATAACAATGCTCCAAGACCCCTGTAATCACAATGCTCCATGCCCCTTTTCATCAGAATGCTCCATGAGACTTGCCATCACAAGTCTCCATGGTCTTCTCATCACAATGTTCCAGGACCTTCACATCACCATGATCCATTCCCTTGTCATCACAATGCTCCATGACCCCTGTCATCACAATAATCCATGAACATTTTCAGCCCAATGCTCCACGAACTTCTCATCACAATGCTCCATTGCCAATATCATCACAATGCTCCATGACCACTGTCATCACAACACTCCATGACACCTGACCACACAATGATCCAGGACTCTTGTCATCACAATGCTCCATTAAATTGTCGTCACAATGCTACATGACACCTGTAATCACAACTCTCCATGAACATTTTCAGCCCAGTGCTCCAAGACCCTTGTCATCACAATGATCAATGCCCTTGTCATCCCAATGCTCCATGACCCCTGTATTCACAATGCTCCTTGACGCTTGTCATTACAGTGCTCCATGACACATGTCATCACAATGCTCCATGCCTTTGTCAGCAAAATGCTACATGACCTTGTCATTACAATGCTCTATGCACTTGTCATCACAATACTCCATTTCCATTGTCATCACAATCCTCCATGAACTTTGGGATCACATTGCTTCATGCCCTTGTCATCACAATGCTCCATTCTCCTTGAAATCCAAATGATCCATGACATTTGTCATCACAATGCTCCAAACAATTGTGATCACAATGTTCCATAACACTTGTCATCACAACGCTCCATGATGCCTGTCATCACAATACTCCATGCCCTTTTCATCACAATGCTCCATGACCTTTGTCACCACAATTCTCAATACACTTGTCATCACAATGCTCCCTGACACTTGTCATCTGAATGCTCGTTGAACACTGTCACGAAAAGGCTCCATGCCTTTTTCATCTCAATGCCCCATGCCATTTTCATCACAATGCTCCATGCCATTGTCATCAAAATACTCCACAAGCTTGTCATCAGAATGCTCCATGACCCTTGTCATCACAATTCTCCATGCACTTGTCAGCACAATGCTTCCTGACCCTTGTCATCACAATGCTGCAAGCCATTGTCATCACAATGCTCCAATAACTTTGTCATTAGAATCCTCCCAGACACTTGGCATAACAATGCTCCATGCCATCCTCATCACAATGGGCCATTACATATGTGATCACAATGCTCCCTGACACCTGTCTTCACAATACGGAATGACCTGGTCATCACAATGCTCCATGCCCTTGTCATCACAGAGTGCCATTCCAACTCTCATCGCAATACTCCATGAAAGTTATTAGACCAATGTTCCATGCCCTTGTCATCACAATGCTCCATGCCCTTGTTATCACAATGCTCCATGACCCCTATCATCACAATGCTCCGTGACTCCAGTCATCACAATGCTTCATGACCTTTGTCATCACAATGGTCCATGCCCTCGTCATCAACAGTCTCTGTGACCTTTTTAACCACAATGCTCCATGAACTTTTCATCACAATGCTCTTTGACCCTTGTCATCACAATGCTCTATGCCTTTCTCAGCACAATGCTCCATGACCCTTGTCATCACAATGCTCCATGCGCTTGTCAGCACAATGCTCCATGACACATGTCATCACAATGCACCATGCGCTTGTCATCACAGTGCTCCACAACATTGTCATCACAATGCTCCATAAAATTTGTCATCACAATGCTCCATGCACTTCTCATCAAAATGCTCTCTCACCACTGATATCACAATGCTACATCACTATTTGTCACAGTACTCCCTCACCCCTGTCATCACAATGTTCCATGACTCCTGTCATCACAATGCTACATGCACTTATCATCACAATGTTCGATGACAACTGACATCACAATGTTCCATAACACCTGTCATCATAATGTTCCATGACACTTTTCATCAAATTGCTCCATGACCCTGTCATCACAATGCTCCATGCCCATCTCATCACAATGAACAACGCCCTTGCCATCAAAATGCTCCATGACCTTTGTCTTCACAAATATCCATGACCCTTGGCATCACAGTGCTCCATGTCATTGTCATAACAATGCTCCATGAACACTCTCATCACATTGCTCCATGCACTTTTCTTCACATAGCTCCATGACACATGTCATCAGAATGCTCCATGGCCTTCTCATCACAATGCTCCATGCCCTTGCCATCACAATGCTCCATTACCCCTGTCATAACAATGCTCCATAACCCCTGCCATCAGGAAGTTCCATGGCCTTGTCATCACAAGGCTCCATGACCCTTCTCATCACAATGCTCCAAGAACACTGTAATCACAATGCTCTATGCCCCTTTTCATCTCAATGATCCATGAACCCTGTCATCACAATGCACCATGCCCATCATCATAATGCTTCATGCTATTGTCATCACAAAGAAATAAAAATGCTCCATGACCTCTGTCATAAAAATGCTCCAAACCCTTGTGATCACAATATTCCAGAACACTTGTCATCACAAAGCCCCATGACGCTCTTCATCACAATTATCAATGGTCTTCTCATCACAATGCTCCATGACCTTCGTCATCACAATGCTCAATACATTTGTCATCAAACTGCTCCCTGACACTTGTTGTCTGTATGCTCCTTGAACTCTGTCATGACAAGGCTCCATGCCTTTTTCATCACAATGATCCATGCACTTTTCATCACAGTGCTCCAAGACCAATGTAATCACAATGCTCCATGCACTTGTCATCACAAAGCTCAATGACGCATGCCATCAGAATGCTCCGTGGACTTCTCCTCACCATGCTCCATGCCCTTGTCATCACAATGTTCCAAGACCCCTGTAATCACAATGCTCCATGCCCCTTTTCTTCAGTATGCTCTATGAGACTTGTCATCAAAAGGCTCCATGGTTTTGTCATCACAATGCTCCAGGACCTTGTCATCACAATGCTTCATGACCTTGTCATGAAAATTTTCAATGGCCCTTGTCATCATAATGCTCCAAGCCATAATCATCACAATGCTCCTTTATATTTGTCATCACAATCCTCCATTACATTAGGCATCACAATGCTCCATGCCATTGTTATCGCAATGGACCATGACATATGTCATCACAATGCTCCCTGACACCTGTCTTCACAATACTCCATGACCTTATCATCACAATGCTCCATGCCCTTGTCATCACAATGCACCATGCCCACTCTCATCACAATAATCTATGAAACTTGTCAGACCAATGCACCATGCCCCTGTCATCACAATGCACCATGCCCTTGTCATCACAGTGCTCCATGACCCCTGTCATCACAATGCTCTGTGACTCCAGTCATCACAATGCTTCATAAAGATTGTCATCACAATGGTCCATGCCCGCGTCATCACAAGGCTCTGTGACCTTTGTAACCACAATGCTCCATGAATTTTTCATCACAATTCTCTGTGACCCTTGTCATCACAATGCTCCATGTCTTTGTCAGAACAATGCTCCATGACCATTGTCATCACAGTATGCCACATGCATTTCATCACAACTGTCCACAACCTTGTCATTGCAATGCTCCATAAACCTTGTAATCACAATGGTCCATGCACTTCTCATCAAAATGCTCTCTCACCAGAGATATCACAATGTTCCATCACTAGTCATCACAATACTCCCTCACCCCTGGAATCACAATGATCCATGACCCTGTCATCACAATGCTACATCCACTTATCATCACAATGTTCTATGACCCCTGCCATTACAATGTTCCATAAGACCTGTCATCAAAATGCTCCATGACCCTTTCCATCCCAAAACTCCAAGACCCCTGCCATCACAATGTTCTATAACCCCTGCCATCTAAATGTTCCATTACACTTTTTATCAAATTGCTGCATGACCCGGTCATCAAAATGCTCCCTGCCCTTCTCATCAAAATCCTCCGTGACTTGTCATCACAAAGCTCCAAGACCCTTGGCATCACAATGCTCCATGTCATTGTCATCACAATGCTCCATGAACCCTCTCATCACATTGCTCCATGCCCTTGTCATCACAAAGCTCCATGCTCCTTGAAATCAAAATGATCCATGACCTCTGTCATCACAATGCTCCAAACACTTGTGATCACAATGTTCCATAACACTTGTCATCACAACGCTCCATGATGCCTGTCATCACAATACTCCATGCCCTTTTCATCACAATGCTCCATGACCTTTGTCACCACAATTCTCAATACACTTGTCATCACAATGCTCCCTGACACTTGTCATCAGAATGCTCCTTGAACCCTGTCACGAAAAGGCTCCATGCCTTTTTCATCACAATGCCCCATGCCATCTTCATCACAATGCTCCATGCCATTGTCATCAAAATACACCACAAGCTTGTCATCAGAATGCTCCATGACCCTTGTCATCACAATTCTCCATGCACTTGTCAGCACAATGCTCCCTGACCGTTGTCATCACAATGCTCCAAGCCATTGTCATCACAATGCTCCATTACCTTTGTCATCAGAATCCTCCCTGACACTTGGCATCACAATGCTCCATGCCATCCTCATCACAATGGGCCATTACATATGTGATCACAATGCTCCCTGACACCTGTCTTCACAATACGGCATGACCTGGTCATCACAATGCTCCATGCCCTTGTCATCACAGTGTGCTATTCCAACTGTCATCGCAATACTCCATGAAATTTATTAGCCCAATGTTCCATGCCCTTGTCATCACAATGCTCCATGCCCTTGTTATCACAATGCTCCATGACCCCTGTCATCACAATGCTCCGTGACTCCAGTCATCACAATGCTTCATGAACTTTGTCATCCCAATGGTCCATGCCCTTGTCATCAACAGTCTCTGTGACGTTTTTAACCACAATGCTCCATGAACTTTTCATCACAATGCTCTTTGACCCTTGTCATCACAATGCTCTATGCCTTACTCAGCACAGTGCTCCATGACGCTTGTCACCTCAATGCTCCATGCGCTTGTCAGCCCAATGCTCCATGACACATGTCATCACAATGCACCATGCGCTTGTCATCACAGTGCTCCACAACATTGTCATCACAATGCTCCATAAAATTTGTCATCACAATGCTCCATGCACTTCTCATCAAAATGCTCTCTCACCACTGATATCACAATGCTACATCACTATTTGTCACAATACTCCCTCACCCCTGTCATCACAATGTTCCATGGCTCCTGTCATCACAATGCTACATGCACTTATCATCACAATGTTCTATGACCCCTGAAAACACAATGTTCCATAACACCTGGCATCAAAATGTTCCATGACACTTTTCATCAAATTGCTCCATGACCCTGTCATCAGAATGCTCCCTGCCCTTCTCATCACAATGCACAACGCCCTTGCCATCAAAATGCTCCATGACATTTGTCATCACAAAGATCCATGACCCTTGGCATCACAATGCTCCATGTCATTGTCATCACAATGCTCCATGAACACTCTCATCACATTGCTCCATGCCCTTGTCTTCACATAGCTCCATGACACATGTCATCAGAATGCTCCATGGCCTTCTCATCACAATGCTCCATGCCCTTGCCATCACAATGCTCCATTACCCCTGTCATAACAATGCACCATGAACCCTGCCATCACGATGTTCCATGGCCTTTTCATCACAAGGCTCTATGACCCTTCTCATCACAATGCTCCAGTAACACTGTAATCACAATGCTCTATGCCCCTTTTCCTCTCAATGATCCATGAACCCTGTCATCAAAATGCACCATGCCCATCATCATAATGCTTCATGCTATTGTCATAACAGCGAAATCAAATTGTTCCATGACCTCTGTCATAACAATGCTCCAAACCCTTGTGATCACAATATTCCATAACACTTGTCATCACAATGCCCCATGAGGCTCGTCATCACAATTATCCACGGACTTCTCATCACAATGCTCCATGACCTTCGTCATCACAATGCTCAATACACTTGTCATCAACATGCTCCCTGACACTTGTTGTCTGTATGCTCCTTGAACCCTGTCATGACAAGGCTCCATGCCTTTTTCATCACAATGATCCATGCCCATTTCATCACAGTTCTCCAAGACCACTGTAATCATAATGCTCCTTGCCCTTGTCATCACAAAGCTCCATGATGCATATCATCAGAATGTTCCATGCACTTCTCATCACAATGCTCCATGCCCTTGTCATCACAATGCTCCAAGACCCCTGTAATCACAATGCTCCATGCCCCTTTTCATCTCAATGCTCCATGAACACTGTCATAATAATGCACCATGCCCATCATCATAATGCTTCAGGCTATTGTCATCACAGTGAAATCAAAATGCTCCATGACATTTGTCATCACAAAGCTCCATGACCCTTGGCATCACAATGCTCCATGTCATTGTCATCACAATGCTCCATGAAACCTCTCTTCACATTGCTCCATGCCCTTGTCATCACAAATCTCCATGACACTTGTCATCACAATGCTCGATGCCCTTCTCATCACAATGCTCCATGCCTTTGTCATTACAGTCCTGCATGACACATGTATCACAGTGTTCCGTGCCCTTGTCATCACAATGCTCCATGCCCACTCTCATCACAATAATCCATGAAACATTTCAGACCAAAGTTCCATACCCTTCTCATCACAATGCTCCATTACCCCTGTCATAACAATGCACCATGACACCTGCAATCACAATGATCCACGGCCTAGTCATCAAAAGGTTCCATGATAATTCTCATCACAATGCTCAAGACCCCTGATATCACAATGCTCCATGCCCTGATCATCACAAAGCTCCATGACGCACGTCATCAGAATGTTCCATGGCTTTCTCATCACAATGCTCCTTGCCCTTGTCATCACAATGCTCCTTGCCCTTGTCATCACTATGCTCCAAGACCCTTGTCATCACAATGCTCCATGCCGCTTTTCATCTCAATGCTCCATGAATCCTGTCATCACAATGCACCATGCCCATCATCATAATGCTTCAGGCTATTGTCATCACAATGAAATCAATATTCTGCATGACCTCTGTCATCATAATGCTCCAAACCCTTGTGATCACAGTGTTGCATAACACGTATCATCACAACACCCCATGACGCTCATCATCACAATTATCCATGGTCTTCTCATCACAATGCTCCATGATCTTTGTCATCACAATGCTCAATACACTTGTCATCACAATGCTCCCTGACCCTTGTCGTCAGTATGCTCCTTGAACCCTGTCATGACAAGTTTCCATGCATTTTTCATCACAATGATCCATGACCATTTCATCACAATGCTCCAAGGTCCCTGTAATCACAATGCTCCATGCCCTTGTCATCACAAAACTCCATGACGCATGTCATCAGAATGCTCCATGGCCTTCTCATCACAATGCTCTATGCCATAGTCATAACAATGCTCCAAGACCCCTCTAATCACAATGCTCCATGCCCCTTTTCATCAGAATGCTCCATGAGACTTGCCATCACAAGTCTCCATGGTCTTCTCATCACAATGTTCCAGGACCTTGACATCACAATGATCCATTCCCTTGTCATCACAATGCTCCATGACCCCTGTCATCACAATAATCCATGAACATTTTCAGCCCAATGCTCCACGACCTTCTCATCACAATGCTCCATTGCCAATATCATCACAATGCTCCATGACCACTGTCATCACAACACTCCATGATACCTGACAACACAATGATCCAGGACTCTTGTCATCACAATGCCGAATTCCCTTGTCGTCACAATGCTACATGACACCTGTCATCACAACTCTCCATGAACATTTTCAGCCCAGTGCTCCATGACCCTTGTCATCACAATGATCCATGCCCTTGTCATCCCAATGCTCCATGACCCCTGTATTCACAATGCTCCTTGACGCTTGTCATCACAGTGCTCCATGACACATGTCATCACAATGCTCCATGCCTTTGTCAGCAAAATGCTACATGACCTTGTCATTACAATGCTGTATGCACTTGTCATCACAATACTCCATTTCCATTGTCATCACAATCCTCCATGAACTTTGGGATCACATTGCTTCATGCCCTTGTCATCACAATGTTCCATGCTCCTTGAAATCAAAATGATCCATGACCTCTGTCATCTCAATGCTCCAAACCCTTGTGATCACAATGTTCCATAACACTTGTCATCACAACGCTCCATGATGCCTGTCATCACAATACTCCATGCCCTTTTCATCAAAATGCTCCATGACGTTTGTCACCACAATTCTCAATACACTTGTCATCACAATGCTCCAGGACCTTTGTCACCACAATTCTCAATACACTTGTCATCACAATGCTCCCTGACACTTGTCATCAGAATGCTCCTTGAACACTGTCACGAAAAGGCTCCATGCCTTTTTCATCACAATGCCCCATGCCATTTTCTTCACAATGCTCCATGCCATTGTCATCAAAACACTCCACAAGCTTGTCATCAGAATGCTCCATGACCCTTGTCATCACAATTCTCCATGCACTTGTCAGCACAATGCTCCCTGACACTTGTCATCACAATGCTCCAAGCCATTGTCATCACAATGCTCCATTACCTTTGTCATCAGAATCCTCCCTGACACTTGGCATCACAATGCTCCATGCCATCCTCATCACAATGGGCCATTACATATGTGATCACAATGCTCCCTGACTCCTGTCTTCACAATACGGCATGACCTGGTCATCACAATGCTCCATGCCCTTGTCATCACAGTGTGCCATTCCAACTCTCATCCCAATACTCCATGAAAGTTATTAGACCAATGTTCCATGCCCTGGCCATCACAATGCTCCATGCCCTTTTTATCACAATGCTCCATGACCCTGTCGTCACAATGCTCCGTGACTCCAGTCATCACAATGCTTCATGACCTTTGTCATCAGAGTGGTCCATGCCCTCCTCATCAACAGTCTCTGTGACCTTTTTAACCACAATGCTCCATGAACTTTTCATCACAATGCTCTTTGACCCTTGTCATCACAATGCTCTATGCCTTTCTCAGCACAATGCTCCATGACTCTTGTCATCACAATGCTCCATGCGCTTGGCAGTACAATGCTCCATGACACATGTCATCACAATGCACAACGCCCTTGCCATCAAAATGCTCCATGACCTTTGTCATCACAAAGATCCATGACCCTTGGCATCACAATGCTCCATGTCATTGTCATCACAGTGCTCCATGAACGCTCTCATCACATTGCTCCATGCACTTGTCTTCACATAGCTCCATGACACATGTCATCAGAATGCTCCATGGCCTTCTCATCACAATGCTCCAAGCCCTGGCCATCACAATGCTCCATTACCCCTGTCATAACAATGCTCCTTGACCCCTGCCATCACGATGTTCCATGGCCTTGTCATCACAAGGCTCCATGACCCTTCTCATCACAATACTCCAAGAACACTGTAATCACAATGCTCTATGCCCCTTTTCATCTCAATGATCCATGAACCCTGTCATCACAATGCACTATGCCCATCATCATAATGCTTCATGCTATTGTCATAACAACGAAATCAGAATGTTCCATGACCTCTGTCATAACAATGTTCCAAACCCTTGTGATCACAATATTCCATAACACTTGTCTTCACAATGCCCCAGGATGCTCGTCATCACAATTATCCATGGTCTTCTCATCACAATGCTCCATGACCTTCGTCATCAAAATGCTCAATACACTTGTCATCAACATGCTCCCTGACACTTGTTGTCTGTATGCTCCTTGAACCCTGTCATCACAAGGCTCCATGCCTATTTCATCACAATGATCCATGCCCTTTTCATCAGAATGCTCCAAGTCCCATGTAATCACAATGGTCCATGCCATTGTCATCACAAAGCTCAATGACGCATGCCATCAGAATGCTCCTTGGTCTATTCTTCACAATGCTCCCTGCCCTTGTCTTCACAATGTTCCAAGACCCTTGTATTCACAATGCTCCATTCCCCTTTTAATCAGTATGCTCCATGAGACTTGTCATCACAAGGCTCCATGGTTTTGTCATCACAATGCTCCAGGACCTTGTCATCACAATGCTTCACGACCTTGTCATCAAAATTTTCAATGGCCTTTGTAATCATAATGCTCCAAACCCTAATCATCACAATGATCCATTATATTTGTCATCACAATCCTCCATTACATTTGGTATCACAAAGCTCCATGCCATTGTCATCGCCATGGACCATGACATATGTCATCACAATGCTCCCTGACATCTGTCTTCACAATACTCCATGACCTTATTATCACAATGCTCCATGCCCTTGTCATCACAATGCACCATGCCCACTCTCATCACAATAATCTATGAAACTTGTCAGACCAATGCTCCATGCCACTGTCATCACAATTCTCCATGCCCTTGTCATCACAATGCTCCATGTCACTGTCATCACAATGCTCCATGAACCATCTCATCACATTGCTCCAACGCATTTAATCACACAGCTCCATGACACTTGTCATCACAATGCTCCATGCCCTTGTCATTACAGTCCAGCATGACCAATGTATCACAGTGTCCCTTGCCCTTGTCATCACAATGCTCCATGCCCACTCTCATCACAATAATCCTTGAAACATTTCAGACCGAAGTTCCATACCCTTCTCATCACAATGCTCCATTACCCCTGTCATAACAATGCAACATGACACCTGCCATCACAGTGATCCACGGCCTAGTCATCACAAGGTTCCATGATAATTCTCATCACAATGCTCAAGACCCCTGATATCACAATGCTCCATGCCCTTGTCATCACAAAGCTCCATGACGCATGTCATCAGAATGTTCCATGGCCTTCTCATCACAGTGCTCCATGCACTTGTCATCAAAATGCTCCAAGACCCTTGTCATCAGAATGCTCCATGCCCCATTTCATCTCAATGCTCCATGAAATCTGTCATCACAATGCTCCAAGACCCTTGTAATCACAATGCTCCATGCCCCTTTTCATCTCAATGCTCCATGAACCCTGTCATCACAATGCACCATGCCCATTATCATAATGCTTCAGGCTATTGTCATCACAACGAAATCAATATTCTGCAGGACCTCTGTCATCATAATGCTCCAAATCCTTGTGATCACAGTGTTGCATAACACGAATCATCACAACACCCCATGACGCTCATCATTACAATTATCCATGGTCTTCTCATCACAATGCTCCAGGATCTTTGTCATCACAATGCTCAATACACTTGTCATCACAATGCTCCCGGACCCTTTTCGTCAGTATGCTCCTTGAACCCTGTCATGACAAGTTTCCATGCATTTTTCATCACAATGATCCATGACCATTTCATCACAATGCTCCAAGGTCCCTGTAATCACAATGCTCCATGCCCTTGTCATCACAAATCTCCATGACGCATGTCATCAGAATTCTCCATGGCCTTCTCATCACAATGCTCTATGCCCTAGTCATAACAATGCTCCAAGACCACTGTAATCACAATGCTCCATGCCCCTTTTCATCAGAAGGTTCCATGAGACTTGCCATCACAAGTCTCCATGGTCTTCTCATCACAATGATCCAGGACCTTAACATCACCAGGATCCATGCCCTTGTCATCACAATGCTCCATGACCCCTGTCATCACAATAATCCATGAACATTTTCAGCCCAATGCTCCACGACCTTCTCATCACAATGCTCCATTGCCAATATCATCACAATGCTCCATGACCACTGTCATCACAACACTCCATGACACCTGACAACACAATGATCCGGGACTCTTGTCATCACAATGCTCCAAGACCCCTGTAATCACAATGCTCCATGACCCCTGTCATCACAATACTCCATGAACATTTTCAGCCCAATGCTCCATGACCCTTGTCATCACAATGATCCATGCCCATGTTATCCCAATGTTCCATGACCCATGTATTCACAATGCTCCATGACGCTTGTCATCACAGAGCTCCATGACACCTGTCATCACAATGCTCCATGCCTTTGTCAGCAAAATGCTACATGACCTTGTCATTACAATGCTCTATGCACTTGTCATCACAATACTCCATTTCCATTGTCATCACAATCCTCCATGAACTTTGGGATCACATTGCTTCATGCCCTTGTCATCACAATGCTCCATGCTCCTTGAAATCAAAATGATCCATGACCTCTGTCATCACAATGCTCCAAAACCTTGTGATCACCATGTTCCATAACACTTGTCCTCACAACACTCCATGATGCCTGTCATCACAATAATCCATGCCCTTTTCATCACAATGCTCCATGACCTTTGTCATCACAATTCTCAATACACTTGTCATCACAATGCTCCCTGACACTTGTCGTCAGAATGCTCCTTGAACCCTGTCACGAAAAGGCTCCATGCCTTTTTCATCACAAAGCCCCATGCCCTTTTCATCCCAATGCTCCATGCCATTGTCATCAAAATACTCCACAAGCTTGTCATCAGAATGCTCCATGACCCTTGTCATCACAATTCTCCATGCACTTGTCAGCACAATGTTCCCTGACACTTGTCATCACAATGCTCCAAGCCATTGTCATCACAATGCTCCATTACCTTTGTGATCAGAATCCTCAATGGAAGTTTGCATCACAATGCTCCATGCCATTGTCATCACAATGGGCCATTACATATGTCATCACAATGCTCCCTGACACCTCTCTTTACAATACTGCATTACCTGGTCATCACAATGCTCCCTGCCGTTCTCATCACAATGCACCACACCCTTGTCATCAAAATGCTCCATGACCTTTGTCATCACAAAGCTTCATGACCCTTGGCATCACAATGCTCCATGTCATTGTCATCACAATGCTCCATGAACCCTCTCATCACATTGCTCCATGCCCTTGTCATCACAAAGCTCCATGGCACTTGTCATCACAATGCTCGATGCCCTTCTCATCACAATGCTCCATGCTCTTGTCATTACAATCCTCCATGACCCATGTATCACAGTGTACCGTGCCCTTGTCATCACAATTCGCCATGCCCACTCTCATCACAATAATCCATGAAACCTTTCAGACCAATGCTCAATTCACTTCTCATCACAATGCTCCATTACCTCTGTCATAACAAGCTCCATGACCACTGCCATCACAATGTTCCACGGCCTTGTCATCACAAGGCTCCAGGACCCTTGTCATCACAATGCTCCAAGACACCTGTAATCACAATGCTCCATGCCCTAGTCATAACAAAGTTCCATGACGCATGTCATCAGAATATTCCATGGACTTCTCCTCAAAATGCTCCATGCCCTTGTCATCACAATGCTCCAAGACCCAAGTAATCACAATGCTCCATGCCCCTTTTCATCAGAATGCTCCATGAGACTTGTCATCACAAGTCTCCATGTTCATCTCATAAAAATGCTCCAGGATCTTGTCATCACCATGCTCCATTCCCTTGTCATCACAATGCTCCTTGACCCATGTCATCACAATACTCCATGAAAATTTTCAGCCCAATTCTCCATGACATTCTCATCACAATGCTCCATGACCAATATCATCACAATGCTCCAAGACCAGTGTCATAAACACACTCCATCACACCTGACAACACAATGATCCGGGACTCTTGTCATCACAATTCTCCAAGACCGCTGTAATAACAATGCTCCATGACCTCTGTCATCACAATACTCCATGAACATTTTCAGCCCTATGCTCCATGACCCTTGTCATCACAATGATCCATGCCCATGTTACCCCAATGTTCCATGACCCATGTATTCACAATGCTCCATGACGCTTCTCATCACAGTGCTCCATGACACCTGTCATCACAATGCTCCATGCCTTTGTCAGCAAAATGTACATGACCTTGTCATTACAATGCTCTATGCACTTGTCATCACAATACTCCATTTCCATTGTCATCACAATCCTCCATGAAATTTGGGTCACATTGCTTCATGCCCTTGTCATCACAATGCTCCATGCTCCTTGAAATCAAAATGATCCATGACCTCTGCCATCACAATGCTCCAAACCCTTGTGATCACAATGTTCCATAACACTTGTCCTCACAACACTCCATGATGCCTGTCATCACAATAATCCATGCCCTTTTCATCACAATGCTCCATGACCTTTGTCATCACAATTCTCAATACACTTGTCATCACAATGCTCCCTGACACTTGTCGTCAGAATGCTCCTTGAACCCTGTCACGAAAAGGCTCCATGCCTTTTTCATCACAAAGCCCCATGCCCTTTTCATGCCAATGCTCCATGCCATTGTCATCAAAATACTCCACAAGCTTGTCATCAGAATGCTCCATGACCCTTGTCATCACAATTCTCCATGCACTTGTCAGCACAATGCTCCCTGACACTTGTCATCACAATGCTCCAAGCCATTGTCATCACAATGCTCCATTACCTTTGTGATCAGAATCCTCAATGGAAGTTTGCATCACAATGCTCCATGCCATTGTCATCACAATGGGCCATTACATATGTCATCACAATGCTCCCTGACACCTCTCTTTACAATACTGCATTACCTGGTCATCACAATGCTCCCTGCCGTTCTCATCACAATGCACCACACCCTTGTCATCAAAATGCTCCATGACCTTTGTCATCACAAAGCTCCATGACCCTTGGCATCACAATGCTCCATGTCATTGTCATCACAATGCTCCATGAACCCTCTCATCACATTGCTCCATGCCCTTGTCATCACAAAGCTCCATGGCACTTGTCATCACAATGCTCGATGCCCTTCTCATCACAGTGCTCCATGCCCTTGTCATTACAATCCTCCATGACCCATGTATCACAGTGTACCGTGCCCTTGTCATCACAATGCGCCATGCCCACTCTCATCACAATAATCCATGAAATATTTCAGACCAATGCTCAATGCACTTCTCATCACAATGCTTATATTACCTCTGTCATAACAAGCTCCATGACCCCTGCCATCACAATGTTCCACGGCCTTGTCATCACAAGGCTCCAGGACCCTTGTCAGCACAATGCTCCAAGACCCATGTAATCACAATGCTCCATGCCCTTGTCATCACAAAGCTCCATGACGCATGTCATCACAATGTTCTGTGGCCTTCGCCTCACAATGCTCCATGCCCTTGTCATCACAATGCTTCAAGACCCCCGTAATCACAATGCTCCATGCCCCTTTTCATAAGAATGCTCCATTAGACTTGTCATCACAAGTCTCCATGGTCATCTCATCACAATGCTCCAAGACCTTGTCATCAACATGCTCCATTCCCTTGTCATCACAATGCTCCATGACCCCTGTCATCACAATACTCCATGCACATTTTTAGCCCAATGCTCCATGACCCTTGTCATCACAATGATCCATGTCCTTGTCATCACAAAGCTCCATGCACTTGTCAGCACAATGCTCCCTGATCCTTGTCATCACAATGCTCCAAACCATTGTCACCACAATGCTCCATTACCTTTGTCATCAGAATCCTCCATGACACTTGGCATCACAATGCTCCATGCCATTGTCATCACAATGCTCCATGACCCCTGTCACCACAATGCTCCGTGACTACAGTCATCACAATGCTTCATAACGTGTGTCATCACAACAATCCATGCCCACGTCATCACAAGGCTCTGTGACCTTTGTAACCACAATGCTCCATGAACTTTTCATCACAATGCTCCGTGACCCTTGTCATCACAATGCTCCATGCCTTTGTCAGAACAATGCTCCATGACCCTTGTCATCAAATTGTGCCATGC
The DNA here is from genome assembly GCF_025265405.1 of Mesoplodon densirostris. Taxonomy (NCBI): domain Eukaryota; kingdom Metazoa; phylum Chordata; class Mammalia; order Artiodactyla; family Ziphiidae; genus Mesoplodon; species Mesoplodon densirostris. Next base: position 5,083,718 of record NW_026778197.1, on the reverse strand, counting down.
GCTTTTCACCACAATGATCCACCACCTTGTCATCGCTATGCTCCATAAACCTTGTAATCACAATGCTCCATGCACTTCTCATCCAAAGACTCTCTCACATGAGATATCACAATGTTCCATCACTAGTCATCACAATCCTCCCTCACCCCTGTTATCACAATGTTCCATGACCCCTGTCATCACAATGCTACATCCCCTTATCAGCACAATGTTCCATGACCCCTGACATCACAATGTTCCATAACCCCTGTCATCAAAATGCTCCATGACCCTTTTCATCTCTAAGCTCCATTACCCCTGGCATCACAATGTTCTATAACCTCTGGCATCAAAATATTCCATTACACTTTTCATCAAATTGCTGCATTACCCTGTCATCAAAATGCTCCCTGCCCTTCTCATCACAATGCACCACACACTTGTCATCAAAATGCTCCATGACCTTTGTCATCACAAAGCTCCATGACCCTTGGCATCACAATGCTCCATGTCATTGTCATCACAATGCTCCATGAACCCTCTCATCACATTGCTCCATGTCCTTGTCATCACAAAGCTCCATGACACTTGTCATCACAATGCTCGATGCCATTCTCATCACAATGCTCCATGACCTTGTCATTACAATCCTCCATGACCCATGTATCACAGTGTACCGTGCCCTTGTCATGACAAACCGCCATGCCCACTCTCATCACAGTAATCCATGAAACATTTCAGATCAATGCTCAATGCCCTTCTCATCACAATGCTCCGTTACCTCTGTCGTAACAATGCTCCATGACACCTGCCATCATAATATTCCACGGCCTTGTCATCACAAGGCTCCATGACCCTAGTCATCCCAATGCTCCAAGATCCATGTAATCACAATGCTCCATGCCCTTGTCATCACAAAGCTCCATGACGCATGTCATCAGAATGTTCCATGGTCTTCTCCTCACAATGCTCCATGCCCTTGTCATCACAATGCTCGAAGACTCCAGTAATCACAATGTTCCATTCCCTTTTTCATCAGAATGCTCCATTAGATTTGTCATCACAAGTCTCCATGGTCATCTCCTCACAATGCTCCAAGACCTTGTCATCACCATGCTCCATTCCCTTGTCATCACAATGCTCCATGACCCCTGTCATCACAATACTCCATGAACATTTTCAGCCCAATTCTCTATGACCTTCTCATCACAATGCTCCATGACCAATATCATCACAATGCTCCATGACCACTGTCATCACAACACTCCATGACACCTGACAACACAATGATCCGGGACTCTTGTCATCACAATGCTCCAAGACCCCTGTAATCACAATGCTCCATGACCCCTGTCATCACAATACTCCATGAACATTTTCAGCCCAATGTTCCATGACCATTGTCATCACAATGATCCATGCCCTTGTCATCCCAATGTTCCATGACACTTGTTTTCACAAGGCTCTGTGACGCTTGTCACCACAGTGCTCCATGACACCTGTCATCACAATGCTCCATTCCTTTGTCAGCAAAATGCTAAATGGCCTTGTCATTACAATGCGCTAGGCGCTTGTCATCACAATACTCCATTACTGTTGTCATCACAATTTCCCATGATACTTGGGATCACATTGCTGCATGCCCTTGTCATCACAATGCTCCATGCTCCTTGAAATCAAAATGATCCATGACCTCTGTCATCACAGTGCTCCAAACCCTTGTGATCACAATGTTCCATAACACTTGTCCTCACAACGCTCCATGATGCCTGTCATCACAATACTCCATGCCCTTTTCATCACAATGTTCCATGACCTTTGTCATCACAATTCTCAATACACTTGTCATCACAATGCTCCCTGACTCTTGTCGTCATCATGCTCCTTGAAACCTGTCACCAAAAGGCTACACGCCTTTTTCATCACAAAGCCCCATGCCGTTTTCATCCCAATGCTCCATGCCATTGTCATCAAAATATTCCTCAAGCTTGTCATCAGGAAGCTCCATGACCCTTGTCATCACAATGCTCCATGCACTTGTCAGAACAATGCTCCCTGACCCTTGTCATCACAATGCTCCAAGCCATTGCCATTCACAATGCTCCATTACCTTTGTCATCAGAATCCTCCATGACACTTGGCATCACAATGCTCCATGACATTGCCATCACAATGGGCCATTACATATGTCATCACAATGCTCCCTGACACCTATCTTCACAATACTGCATGACCTTTGTTATCACAATGCTCCATGACCCTTGGCATCACAATGCTCCATGTCATTGTCATCACAATGCTCCATGAACCCTCTCATCACTTTGCTCCATGCCCTTGTCATCACAAAGCTCCATGGCACTTGTCATCACAATGCTCGATGCCCTTCTCATCACAATGCTCCATGCCCTTCTCATTACAATCCTCCATGACCCATGTATCACTGTGTACCGTGCCCTTGTCATCACAATGCGCCATGCCCACTCTCATCACAATAATCCATGAAATATTTCAGACCAATGCTCAATGCACTTCTCATCACAATGCTCCATTACCTCTGTCATAACAAGCTCCATGACCCCTGCCATCACAATGTTCCACGGCCTTGTCATCACAAGGCTCCAGCACCCTTGTCAGCACAATGCTCAAAGACCCATGTAATCACAATGCTCCATGCGCTTGTCATCACAAAGCTCCATGACGCATGTCATCACAATGTTCCATGGCCTTCGCCTCACAATGCTCCATGCCCTTGTCATCACAATGCTTCAAGACCCCCGTAATCACAATGCTCCATGCCCCTTTTCATAAGAATGCTCCATTAGACTTGTCATCACAAGTCTCCATGGTCATCTCATCACAATGCTCCAAGACCTTGTCATCAACATGCTCCATTCCCTTGTCATCACAATGCTCCATGACCCCTGTCATCACAATACTCCATGCACATTTTTAGCCCAATGCTCCATGACCCTTGTCATCACAATGATCAATGCCCTTGTCATCACAGTGCTCCATGCACTTGTCAGCACAATGCTCCCTGATCCTTGTCATCACAATGCTCCAAACCATTGTCACCACAATGCTCCATTACATTTGTCATCAGAATCCTCCATGACACTTGGCATCACAATGCTCCATGCCATTGTCATCACAATGCTCCATGACCCTTTTCATCACAATGCTCCGTGACTACAGTCATCACAATGCTTCATAACGTTTGTCATCACAACAATCCATGCCCGCGTCATCACAAGTCTCTGTGACCTTTGTAACCACAATGCTCCGTGACCCTTGTCATCACAATGCTCCATGCCTTTGTCAGAACAATGCTCCATGACCCTTGTCATCAAACTGTGCCATGCGCTTTTCACCACAATGATCCACAACCTTGTCATCGCTATGCTCCATAAACCTTGTAATCACAATGCTCCATGCACTTCTCATCCAAATACTCTCTCACATGAGATATCACAATGTTCCATCACTAGTCATCACAATCCTCCCTCACCCCTGTTATCACAATGTTCCATGACCCCTGTCATCACAATGCTACATCCCCTTATCAGCACAATATTCCATGACCCCTGACATCACAATGTTCCATAACCCCTGTCATCAAAATGCTCCATGACCCTTTTCATCCCAAAGCTCCATGACCCCTGGCATCACAATGTTCTATAACCCCTGGCATCAAAATGTTCCATTACACTTTTCATCAAATTGCTGCATGTCCCTGTCATCAAAATGCTCCCTGCCCTTCTCATCACAATGCACCACACACTTGTCATCAAAATGCTCCATTACCTTTGTCATCACAAAGCTCCATGACCCTTGGCATCACAATGCTCCATGTCATTGTCATCACAATGCTCCATGAACCCTCTCATCACACTGCTCCATGTCCTTGTCATCACAAAGCTCCATGACACTTGTCATCACAATGCTCGATGCCATTCTCATCACAATGCTCCATGACCTTGTCATTACAATCCTCCATGACCCATGTATCACAGTGTACCGTGCCCTTGTCATGACAAACCGCCATGCCCACTCTCATCACAGTAATCCATGAAACATTTCAGATCAATGCTCAATGCCCTTCTCATCACAATGCTCCGTTACCTCTGTCGTAACAATGCTCCATGACACCTGCCATCATAATATTCCACGGCCTTGTCATCACAAGGCTCCATGACCCTTGTCATCACAATGCTCCAAGATCCATGTAATCACAATGCTCCATGTCCTTGTCATCACAAAGCTCCATGACGCATGTCATCAGAATGTTCCATGGTCTTCTCCTCACAATGCTCCATGCCCTTGTCATCACAATGCTCGAAGACTCCAGTAATCACAATGTTCCATTCCCTTTTTCATCAGAATGCTCCATTAGATTTGTCATCACAAGTCTCCATGGTCATCTCCTCACAATGCTCCAAGACCTTGTCATCACCATGCTCCATTCCCTTGTCATCACAATGCTCCATGACCCCTGTCATCACAATACTCCATGAACATTTTCAGCCCAATTCTCTATGACTTTCTCATCACAATGCTCCATGACCACTGTCATCACAACACTCCATGACACCTGACAACACAATGATCCGGGACTCTTGTCATCACAATGCTCCAAGACCCCTGTAATCACAATGCTCCATGACCCCTGTCATCACAATACTCCATGAACATTTTCAGCCCAATGCTCCATGACCCTTGTCATCACAATGATGCATGCCCATGTTATCCCAATGTTCCATGACCCATGTATTCACAATGCTCCATGACGCTTGTCATCACAGTGCTCCATGACACCTGTCATCACAATGCTCCATGCCTTTGTCAGCAAAATGCTACATGACCTTGTCATTACAATGCTCTATACACTTGTCATCACAATACTCCATTTCCATTGTCATCACAATCCTCCATGAACTTTGGGATCACATTGCTTCATGCCCTTGTCATCACAATGCTCCATGCCCCTTGAAATCAAAATGATCCATGACCTCTGTCATCACAATGCTCCAAACCCTTGTGATCACAATGTTCCATAACACTTGTCCTCACAACGCTCCGTGATGACTGTAATCACAATAATCCATGCCCTTTTCATCACAATGCTCCATGACCTTTGTCATCACAATTCTCAATACACTTGTCATCACAATGCTCCCTGACACTTGTCATCAGAATGCTCCTTGAACCCTGTCACGAAAAGGCTCCATGCCTTTTTCATCACAAAGCCCCATGCCCTTTTCATCCCAATGCTCCATGCCATTGTTATCAATATACTACACAAGCTTGTCATCAGAATGCTCCATGACCCTTGTCATCACAATTCTCCATGCACTTGTCAGCACAATGCTCCCTGACACTTGTCATCACAATGCTCCAAGCCATTGTCATCACAATGCTCCATTACCTTTGTGATCAGAATCCTCAATGGAAGTTTGCATCACAATGCTCCATGCCATTGTCATCACAATGGGCCATTACATATGTCATCACAATGCTCCCTGACACCTCTCTTTACAATACTGCATTACCTGGTCATCACAATGCTCCCTGCCGTTCTCATCACAATGCACCACACCCTTGTCATCAAAATGCTCCATGACCTTTGTCATCACAAAGCTCCATGACCCTTGGCATCACAATGCTCCATGTCATTGTCATCACAATGCTCCATGAAACCTCTCATCACATTGCTCCATGCCCTTGTCATCACAAAGCTCCATGGCACTTGTCATCACAATGCTCGATGCCCTTCTCATCACAATGCTCCATGCCCTTCTCATTACAATCCTCCATGACCCATGTATCACAGTGTACCGTGCCCTTGTCATCACAATGCGCCATGCCCACTCTCATCACAATAATCCATGAAATATTTCAGACCAATGCTCAATGCACTTCTCATCACAATGCTCCATTACCTCTGTCATAACAAGCTCCATGACCCCTGCCATCACAATGTTCCACGGCCTTGTCATCACAAGGCTCCAGGACCCTTGTCAGCACAATGCTCCAAGACCCATGTAATCACAATGCTCCATGCCCTTGTCATCACAAAGCTCCATGACGCATGTCATCACAATGTTCCATGGCCTTCGCCTCACAATGCTCCATGCCCTTGTCATCACAATGCTTCAAGACCCCCGTAATCACAATGCTCCATGCCCCTTTTCATAAGAATGCTCCTTTAGACTTGTCATCACAAGTCTCCATGGTCATCTCATCACAATGCTCCAAGACCTTGTCATCAACATGCTCCATTCCCTTGTCATCACAATGCTCCATGACCCCTGTCATCACAATACTCCATGCACATTTTCAGCCCAATGCTCCATGACCCTTGTCATCACAATGATCCATGCCCTTGTCATCACAATGCTCCATGCACTTGTCAGCACAATGCTCCCTGATCCTTGTCATCACAATGCTCCAAACCATTGTCACCACAATGCTCCATTACCTTTGTCATCAGAATCCTCCATGACACTTGGCATCACAATGCTCCATGCCATTGTCATCACAATGCTCCATGACCCCTGTCATCACAATGCTCCGTGACTACAGTCATCACAATGCTTCATAACGTTTGTCATCACAACAATCCATGCCCGCGTCAGCACAAGGCTCTGTGACCTTTGTAACCACAATGCTCCGTGACCCTTGTCATCACAATGCTCCATGCCTTTGTCAGAACAATGCTCCATGACCCTTGTCATCAAATTGTGCCATTCGCTTTTCACCACAATGATCCACAACCTTGTCATCGCTATGCTCCATAAACCTTGTAATCACAATGCTCCATGCACTTCTCATCCAAATACTCTCTCACATGAGATATCACAATGTTCCATCACTAATCATCACAATCCTCCCTCACCCCTGTTATCACAATGTTCCATGACCCCTGTCATTACAATGCTACATCCCCTTATCAGCACAATGTTCCATGACCCCTGACATCACAATGTTCCATAACCCCTGT